>NC_081413.1:241468409-242096742 GCF_030272615.1 Cryptomeria japonica | reverse complement strand
AATGGCAATGTCAAATTTAAGTTGCATTGTCTTCTTTATGCATTAAGTATGTAAGAAAATTGAATGGAAGTCTTAAAATACAAATATGTTCTACTCATGGTCTACCAATAAATTATTTGTCCATTTAATCACATATCATCCAAATATTAGAGTTAGATAAAATTATCAATTTTAAAGAGTTGTATATTATATTGGAAAAACATGATATTAATTCTAAATAACACTCATATGCTTTTATATTTTTATTTTTTTGAATATATATAATTTATATTATAATAATAATTAACATTATTCATAGGTATGACCATAAGAAGGACACTAGGAAAAATAAAACCTTAAAAATGAAATGATAAAAATATTTATTAAGGTTGGACAATGATGTTCCTACCTCTAACATTATGAATACCAAAATAATAGATTCAATAATGGTGATAGTAGACTTGGATGCAAGTCTCATAATATGATGTTTCAAATTAGCCCTATCAAAAAATATATTGGTGTTAACTAAGTCTTCTCATCCTATGCACATTTTAAGTCATCCCTCTCATACTTCAATGTGAGTGGTAGTGATAAGGTATTGGGGAACCCTTCCTTAAGTCCTTATGATGGATGTTTTGTTTAGCAATTTTACAATACATTTAGTTTTGTTCATAATAGAAATAAGAAAAGTAAGGGACCATCTTTTATTGTATCTTGGTCAATATAAATTATTCTTAATATATGAGTGTAATATTAGTTTGAATATGTTAAGATAGAATTGTCATGCACAATATTATGCAAGATTATCCCTATCATTCTCATGAAGTATATGGAGCTCTCTTACAAGGGTGTGAAACACATCTTGTTGTAAATTCTTATGTAAGAACAATGTATCTATGTTGTTGGGAAGTCTACCATTCCCTACATCAATGTTAAGTGTGATGCACAAACATCAAATATTTTTTAGAAAAAAAGAATATGTTGTCCAATCTTTAAGCTAGGCATGGTCCTCTTTCACACTGCAGCTTACTTGATCATTCCAAGCTGAACCATATAGATTACGTATTCTCTTAATTGAGTTAATTGTAAAAAAATGTCAAAATTTGGTGAGTTTCTATTCAAATCTTTTGAACCTAGTAATATTTTATCTAAACCTATAGTTAACATAGTGTCCTTGAATAATAATCTCTCTCAATAGTTGAATAATCCAATCCAATTGATCATTAAAAAAAATTCAAAATAGGTTGCAATAGGTGATAATTATCTTCAATGAAAATTTTGAATGTAGCATATTTTTCATTATGGTTATTGTGGGGTCGAAACATTAATAGAAACACATCTGGATTGGAAGGTTTTAGTTAGGCACAATCTTTTTCTCAAGTCAACTTGCATGATCATTCAAGGCTACACTATACCAACACTTTCATAGGTTATTTCTTTGAACTTGTGCACATACAAATGTTTGATCTAAACTTAGGTGTTTTAGGGTCCTTCTATAATAATTTTTTTAGTTTTTAAAAACTCCAATCCAATTATTAATTTGTAGTAAAAAAATTTTGTAAAGTTGCAAAAGCTATTAAATGTACTCAATGAAAAGTTGCAATTTAGCATAGCTTTTATTCTATTCATCATGAGGTTGAACTGTGAATGCAAAGACATCAAAGTTAGTAGGTTTTTGCTAGGAATGGTCTTTCTTCACACCCCAAATTTCTCGATTATTCTAAGATACACTATATTGGTACGTTCTCTTAAGTTCTTTAAGTGCAAATAATTACCAAACTTTGATGGGTTGTTTCTCGAAATATGTGGAACATAAAAATATTATATCCAAATCTATAAGATCAAATAGTGTTCATCAATAAACTCTATCAAATTTGAAGACTCCAATTCACTTGATCATGGAAGAAAGTTTTCAAAAGTTCAAAAAAATGTGTTAATTTTGTTTAATGGAAATTTGTAATGTAGCATAATTTTTTTCATCATGCGGCCAAACCATTAGCGCCAAGACATCCAAGTGGGAAGATTTACACTAGGAATGATCTTCTTTTTTACCATATCTCACCCAATCATTCTACGCTAAACTATATCAGTGCATTCTCTCAAGAGCCCTTAGTGCAATAATATACCAAATGTAGACACCTAAAATTGTCCTAGGCTGATTAAATAAATATTTTATTCATTTAATTATCTTATCCTAATCATTTTATTAATTAATAGATCTTTACTTATTTAATTAGTTCATCAAGCCTCTTCTAGCCTTTCCCCATTTAAATTAAATAAATATTTTATTTATTTAATTATCCCCACCCCTTCTATTAATTTAAGAAATTTTTATTTATTTAATTAATTCATTAGCATTTTCCAACCACAAAAAGTGTCATTCATCTCTTAATCCCATTCCTCCATTTTTAGGGTACTCTCTATAAAAGAGGATCCTTTTCCTATCCTTCCATATATCAATCAAGTGCAAGTGCATAAACTCTACCAAATTGCATATGATAACCATAATCCATTCTCTATTGAGGTCTTGTCCACACATAAAATATGAGGGCAGTCATATCAATCAAGATTAATAAATATAGGAGGACAATGGAGATCAAATCCATGAAGAATGTGAATGGTATAACCTATTTTAATTTGTTTTTTATATGCTTATTGTTATTTACTGATGGTATGTTAGATTTCCTTTTGTAAGTCCATTGTTTTAGTTGTTGAATTCTTTTAGATTTATAAAAAAAAATAATCCAAATCTAGCATAAACATTTTGGCATATCTAGTGGCAATCTAGTCCCTTATTTCTAACATTTTATTGTTCTTTTAGTATTCCTAGACTTGTAGGCTTGTAATTTGTGATTATTTATGGACAATTCCATGTTTTTGATAGTTCTCAACAGGTGTTTTGAATATGTTGATAGTTTTTGTTTTTTGTCACATTTATATAGCACTTTGATGTGTTTGTGCAATTCTTTTGGCACGTATATGATATCTTTTGTTGCATTTAGATATTTTGTAATTTTTTAATTTTATTTACAGTTTTTGGTTTGAGCTCTTTTTTCGCTTGTATTATTGTGTTTTTGTTAGTTTCTAACATGTATTTTATTTATTTTAATGCATTTCTGGTTTTTTAGGGTTTCCAATTTTTGGTAATATCTAATTTCTGATGCACTTAAAATCTATATTACCACATTTTAAAAAAAAATTCTACATTATTTTCTTATTCTAACACGTGTTTTTCTATTTTTGGTGTGTATATGGCTTCTTTTGCTGCATATAGGGTTTCTTTTTTAGTGCAATTTTGTTAACTCCTGACATGTCTAGTATTGTGGCATCTTTATTTTTTTCAAGTTTCTTGTGGCTTGAGGCATCCAAATCTATTTTTACAAGGCCCCTTGTTAGTATGTTTTGTTCTAATCCTTGTGATTGTAGGTTGGGGTAATTGTGAAATAGCTAATCCATTTGTGTTTGTAGGGGCAACATAGGAGTGTGTTTATGCTTTCATAAAACTATATAATAGTCTGATTTGATGCACTAAAATAAAACCTCATTTGAAGTGTTTAATTCACTTGCACACTATATGTTGTAAAACCCTAAGGTGGTTAATTAAATCATCCTCTTCCCTTGCCTTCATGGAGCTTGGGTGTAGGATAAATCATTAAACATCTTATTTTATTTTGTGGAAGGGCCTGGCTTAGAAACTAGGGGACAAACCTAAGAGGATCTTTCCTATGAGCTGCCATATAAATTGATTGAGACAAAATTTAATTTCTAACCACTATAAGCCTTTTCTGTATAGTGTCAATACAAAAGGAGACCTCATAACATATATTTATGTGAGGTATTTACAGTCCAAGTAGTATTGACTAAAGTATTGAGTGGCTTGTGGGAAGCTCACATGGTGTCAGTCCCCAGAATTGTGACCTAGAAACCTTCTTAGTTGCCCACCCTTATTTTGATAAAACATTGCATTAATTTTAATGCAAGGGCAAATCTATTTTTTCCCCCAAGATACTCACCATAAGGCTCCCTTAAGATGATATATAAATCTAGGTAGATTAGCATAAGCTACATGTAGCTTTCTGGGGAGAGCGTTATTTAGTCATCCTTCCAGTCCTAGAGGCCCCTACTTGTCCTCTCTTGAAAAGACAAAAAAATGTACATGCCCATTTACGTGTGATGACACTTGAGTTGATAGAGATTCCAAGTTCTGGGTTGAAGTTATGGTCGTGAAGTCTTGACCTTAGGGATAAGAGGTGTTTGAAGTGTCTTTGATTGTGTTTAGAACCATTGAAATTATGATGAATTTTGCCTATAAACATACACATTGTGCTCAATTTTTTTGGACAAAACACTAATTTAGACATTATGTCTTCTTGTTTCTTTTGTTTTATTACCACGAATATCAAATATTCAAATCTATTCACACTTGAAATATTAAACATAAAAAGATAGACTTCGGCAGATCAAGAGAAAAATATTATTCACCAAAATCATATATGTGACACTTTTCAACATATATATGATCATTTTGGTCACATCAATGTCATTTTCTAGTGCGTATTTGAGAGTTCTTATTATGTTTATTTAAATACCTAGTGTGTATTTGGACAAAATGTGATTAATAATTGAAACCTAAAAATTAGTATTGAGACATATTGTTGTGTATTTGGTACATCCTGATGCATATTTGGATACTATTCCTACATATTTAAACAATTTCTAGATGATAATTGAAAACTATGAATGCATGTTTTTGAACTCTGAAACTGCATCTATGCGACTTTCTGACACATATGCAGTTTCTTATTGCATTTATGGTTATAGATATTTAAAGTGCTTCAAAGGCCGATTCATTAGGATTCCCCATTAGTCAACCATAAATTTGAGACTACTTCCCTTCCACTCTTAGAAATTTTCAAGCTGTCACTTATTCAAAATATATATATGTTTTAAAAGAGTCAAAGAATTATTTTATTGTCTTTACATATACCTACATCATATCTAAGTAACATCACTAGGTGGTTCCTGCATTGCATTTATTATCTTGGGTGTCATCTTAGTCTCTTGACTTAGGGTCAACTTTCCTATTGGAAATTTCAATCTCCTACGAAGGCACACCTTTCTTAAGCTATTAAGCTATCATACCATTTGGAATAATATCTTAGGATATTGCATGACAACTTTAGATTCCTTTTCCATCATCATAATTATCTTAGATTCCATTATAAACCTTGTCATTTCTTTCCATTTCATCCTATTCAAGTCTTTTTATGGTTGAAACTAGATCCCACAGATCTAGAAAATAAGTTGAAGAGCTCTAAGATCTCTAAACACAGACACATATGATTATGATGAAGAAGAGTTTTACAATGCTAGATATTTTGAGAACTGTAGTAATGTACCAAAATTTGAGAATGAGTCCTTAACTTCAATATAAATTCAATATTAGATGTCCAACACTAGATCCAATAGATTTCTTGATGAAATTTTGAGAAATGATCCACAATAATATTTACAGATGTTGCTTCAAGATGCTGCAAGATTACCTCATGATTCTCATGTATCACAAATTTTGGAAGAAGAATCAAATCACCTTAATTGAAACAATGGTGGACAAGCATACAAGAATATTCTCATGCTTGAGTCCTCTTTTAAAAATATTAGATATTCCAATCCATAATCACACTTATTTGACCTACAATTGATAGAATCAAGAATAACCCCTTAATAATGCCCCTCCTGGCTACCAAATTACCCATATATATAGTCAACAATAAGATGCTAACTAGGGTTATAATCATGATAATTCATATAATAGAAGATATCATGTTAGATTTGATGAGCATACTCAAGAACACACCTACAATACCAACTTTGCTCATGGTCATGACACGTTCACTCATCCAAGGCCTAGTTCACCAGATCAAAATCTCATCTCGAGTGGTTCATATAATAAATGCATACTTCCTCCTACTACCTAAAGATACATATGATCAATATTATCCTCACATGCACTATGTTCCTCCTCCTATTGGTGGCTTGGGCATAGGGATAACTCAAAGGAATAGAGTACCACCTACTAGTGATTTGAAACAAATAAACAAAGAATTGCAAAAAAAAATATCTAGCATGTGAACTCCTGCTAAGAGTTACATGATTAAAGAAATTTTTCCTTATCCTTTTGATAGGAGAATACCTATGCCACATTTTCATCCACATTTTTTTGTACCTAAATCTCACAAATATAAAGGAAAAGGAGATCCTAAGACACATATTGAATAAATTTTTAAGGCTTGTATAGAGTTAGCTCAATTAGGCTTTTACTTAATGTGTCTTTTTCCATTAATTTTTTGGAATCAATGAACACTGAGAGGGGGGTGAATCAATGTTTCAGTATTTACAAATTTGTTAATCTGATTCTTTAACCACCAAATGCAGAAGTAAGAAACTGAAATGCAGAAACACAAAGCAAATATGCATATAACCATAACACCAATATTTTTATGTATAAACCCAGAAAGGGAAAAACTACAATAGGATTTGAACCCACAATTTTATTATATTATGGTCAGTAGTAAAATATTATTACATGAGGGGAATGCACATTCATTCAGGAACACTACTTAATTAGTAAAGTTCTAACACCTTCTAGTCTTGCCAGCGGTGCAAAAGTCTCACCATAATCTTCTCCTTCCTCCCGTGTATAACCTTTGAAAACCAACCTAGCTTTGTTGTCAAATACAACACCATCTTCATTCAACTTATTCCTAAATACCCACTTAGTACCTATCATATTTTTATTTACCTGTTGGGGTACTAGGGTCCATGTATTGTTCTTCTCAATTTGATCTAGTTCCTCCTCCATAGCTTTAAGCCCATAATCATCAACAAGTGCTTCCTTAGTAGTTCTTGGTTCAATAGTTAAGATCATGCTGGAATTCTCTCTGATTCTTCTTCTGGTTAGTACTCCAACATCCTTATCTCCAATAATCTGCTCAAGATTATGATCCAGTCTCACATATCTTGGAATAACATGATCATTATCTTCAGGTTCATCTTCTTCATTATCATCATCTCCTACTGAATTTATTTGTTGTGATTAAACTTGTACATCAGTACTTGCTTTACCAATTTTAGATTTCATAGTTTCTTGTTATAAAAACAAAATGCAAGGATCTTCATCCTTTTTCTCCAAATTGGTTTCCTCTAAGACTTTGGCATATTCATCCACTCGAAAATTAGAACTCTCAATAATTCACTATGTCCGATTGTTAAAACACTTGTAGGCCTTACTCTTGGTGGAATAACTAATAAATACACCTTCATCAATTTTAGCTGCGAATTTGCTAACATAATCACCTCTTTTAATAAAGCATTTTCTTCCAAATATCTTGAAATAACTAACATCGGGTGATCTTTCATACTAGTAGTCATAAGGAGTCTTGTCCTTACCTCTTTTACCTGAATTCAGTTCATAGTGTAGACAGTTGTGCTGACAGCTTCTCTATAAAAAATTTTCACTACACCTCCTTGTATCAACATTGTCCTACCAGCTTCAACAACTAACCGATTGTTTCTCTCTATGATACCATTTTGTTGTGGTGTCCTTGGTGCATAAAGTTGTCATTTGATACCATTTTCTTCACAATATCTAGTGAACTCCTCATAAGTAAATTCACTACCTTGATTTGTCCTTAGACACTTTATCTTCTTACTTCTCTCCTTCTTAGCTAAGGGCATGAATCCCTTGAACTTACTAAAAGCTTCAGTCTTATCCTTCAAGAATGTGACCCACATCATCCTTGAGCAATCATCAGTGAAGCTCATAAAGTATTTGTTACCTTGAATACTTTTCGTCCTTATTAGTTCACAAAGATCTGTATGAACCAAATGTACTAATTATTCCGCTGAAAAAGTTTTGCTCTTGAAAGTTGAGGATGTCATATTTCCCAATTGACATTCCTTACATAGAGCATTAACCAATTTTTCCAACTGAGGCAAACCTCTCACTATCTTGGACTTACTCACTTTAACAATGTTATAAAAGTTTATATGATAAAATCTCCTATGCTAAAGCCAATTATCATCTATCTTTGCAATTAAACAATTGTTGAATTTAGGATTAAGTTGAAACATGTTACCTTTAGTTTGCTTCCTGGTTGCAATTAGTTCACCTTTTCTCTCATAGATTTTGCACATACCATTCTTAAAATCCAATGGGTATCCTCTGCCATTGAGTTGTGCCACACTCAAAAGACTGTTCTTTAAGCCTTCAACCTAGTAGACATCATCTGCACTTCTCTTTCCATTAAGTAAAATAGTTCCCTACCTTTAACCATGCAAGGTGAGTCATTACCAAATCTTACAACTCTGCCATCAAATTCCTTCAAAGAAAGAAATCTGCTTCAATCACTAGTCATGTGATGTGAACAACCACTATCAATGATCCAATCATCAATGTTATCCATCCGAGATACTAACGCCTTCTGATCAGATACCTCCTCTTTAATGGCTACAAACACAATATCTTCATTAGCATCACCATTAGATTCCTCGTCACTGATGCCACCATCAACAACAATAAGACAATCTCTTTTTCCTTTACCCTTATAGTTCTTGAATTCCTCTCGTTTGTGCTCATTATCACCATTAGGATAGTTAGCAGCTATGTGTCCAATCTTGTTGCATGCAAAACATTTCAAAGGTAATTTACCGCTATATTTATCAGTACCTCTATGAAACCCCTTGGCCAACAATGCTTCAAGCTCAACTAAATTGTCTTCATCATGAACTTCTTTGCTGGATCTAGATTCATAACTATGACTAACATTTCTACTTTTCTTCATAGATGGGTTAGAAACAAAAGCTCAAAATGCAAACTTAGATTTCTATACACTACCATCATAACCATTTAATTCAAAAGCAATAAGCTTGCCAATGATAGATTCAAGGGTTACCTTAGTTTTGTCAATAGACTTTAGCTCCTGAATGGATGCAACTCAGATAGCGTAGACCAGTAGCAGGGTTCTCAGTACCTTACTGATCATTGTGGCATCTTCCACTTTACCTCTTGCATTCTTAATTTCACTAACTATCTCCATTATTCTTTGACCATACTGTTGGATATTCTCACCTTTAGCCATCTGCATGTCATCAAAATTTCCTCTTAGACTCTCTTCATTGGCAATATTAACATATTCATCACCACTATAAATCTATTCAATTTTTTTCCATACATCATATGCAGTCTCTAGACCATGAACATCTACATACTTTGCATCAAACAAAGAACTGCTAATAGCCTCCAATGCTTGGTTGTTTTCTTGTTTCTCTTTCTTTTGATCATCAGTCATAGGCCCACTAGGTGAAACATATTGAGTATTAACATGTTCCCAATATTGATTTCTTACACTCTTAATATAAATCTTCATTTTTTCACTCCATATCCTATAGTTCTCTCTATTAAACTTTGGACATTCCTTCTTAATCATGATCTGCAAGATCTTTACCTCAAGCTGTTATGCTTAGACCTTAGAGGACCTGATATGCTCTGATACCAATTGATGGTATGATGAAAGAATAAGAATCCGGTCAACTAATGAGAGGGGGGGTGAATCAGTAGATAGAAAAACTGATACAAACTTCACCAATCTCAAAATCAATCTCTCAATGTAAACTTAGAACTATCAATGCAATATCCCTATCAAGATAAAAACTCTCAAGATAAACTAGTTGATTGTTACAACAAATTAACAGTAAACAACTTCAAACTCATAAACATCCAAATGCTTTTACTACCATAAGTAAAACTTCATTTCACAATGCTTTCTCTTATCATGACTTATCAAAATGAATTAAGTAGTTAAGCAAATCAACCATAAAAACATTCACCAATTGACACAATATTTTTGACATGGAAACCTAAATGGGAAAAACCATGATGAGATGAGACTCATAAGATAACTATTTGAGCTCTTCTAAAGTTCATCGTGTTATGATCCTAGCCTGTTAAAACTTTACAGAAGTCATGTTAAAGATAGATCCTATAAGGGACCACCCGGTTAAGGGATTGACTATAATGCCTTGTTAGAAACGATGCCCTGTAAGGAGTAACCTCAATAGAGGATTTGAAAATCTAAGCAAATGGATCACCTTGTTAGAGGAATTAAATAGCACCAAGCTTGTTAGAGCTTACCCGATTAGGGGATTACAATTCTGTTGTAATTGTTAGAAAACAACAGGAGTTTGTTGATATGTTTGAATAGCACTAAACTTTCTTGTTAAGATCCTTTTCATGCTCCTATCTGCCTTTACTCAAACTACAAATACATCAACTAGTTTGGCAACCACACACTCAACTAAAACTTTGCCAACTCTAAAAATAAACAACTCATCAACCTTATAAACAAATCAATTAGGTTGGTAACACAACAATAACCTAATTATCTCATAGAGATTACAAACAAGTCGGTTGAAGTATGATCATTGGATTACATAGAAATATTTGCACATCAATCAAGAAAACCTTGATCGCTCCTTGATCATTTCTTCATCGAACTCAGTAACACATCACGTGCTTTACATTACATGCAATATACTTGCTCATTCCCTAGACAAAAACCATTTCCTTAATGTGCCAAAATCACTTGAAACTCTCTTTATACAATAATCATATGTGTCATAATCATTACCGCTCATCATCAGATCATAAAGAAATATAACCAATTCACCAAACTTAATCAATTAGGGTTTATCAAATCAACAAGTAGGGTTTACCAGTTCAGTAGGGTTTACTGGTTCAACTCTCCAATACATAGCAATATCGGTTCACTTCCACAAATTCTTCCTACTGGTTATAGTTTCCTTTCACTAGCTCTTCCTACTAGTTACAACAATATCATTACTGTTGAAATGTGGTGACTGATTAGAAAAGTACTATACACTAAGAACATATCGTCGTCGGGGTCCGGGGTTGGGTTGAGCCCCCGGCAGGGGTTCAGGGGCGGCAGCCCCCAAGAAAAGTGGGGGTTCAGGGGTGGGAGCCCCTGAGAAATTTTTTTTGGGGTTTTTTTTTTATGAAAACTGACATTGTAATAAAACCCTAAAAAGGCCGACTTTGTTTTTGCCCTAAAAATGCATGTTATAAGTGGTTGGGATGCTTAAGGCATTGTAAGGTTGATGTATTGTTTTTGCTGGATAATAAGAAAGATTGGACGGTTGTGTATGCTGGACGTAACCCATTCTAGGTGAACCACGTTAAATCTCTATGTTATCTGTGTCTTGTTTTATTTCTTTATCTTTTGTATTTAAATCTGCATATAATTGTTAGTTCATATTTGCTTAGGATCTGCTTGAAACCCTAACAATTGGTATTAGAGTGAGATTTTCTGTAAATTGGTAGGACTTTCATATTTGAGTGGGAGCAATGGAGGATTCCAAATTCAAGGTGGAAAATTCTAATGGCTAGAATTATCAGTTATGGAAAATGTAGATGGAGGATTACCTGTATCAAAAGGATTTGTGGCGAGCATTGGAAGGAAAGGCAAAGAAACCGACCACAATGTCAAATGAAGAGTGGGACATTTTAGATAGAAAGGCACTGGGATCCATTCGATTGTGCCTTGCACCGTCTATAGCATTCAATATAATAGAAACAAAAATGGCTATAGATTTGATGGCAACATTGGCTAAGTTGTATGAGAAACCCTCAGCTTCAAATAAGGTATTTCTTATGAAGCGTTTATTTAATTTGAAAATGAGTGAGGGAGGATCTATAGTGGAGCACTAAAATGAATTTAATACAATTACCAGTCAATTTTCTTTGGTAAAAATTACATTTGCAGAAGAGGTTAGGGCTCTCTTGATTTTATGTTATTTGCCAGAAAGCTGGAATAGCTTGGTTATGGTTGTAAGTAACTCTATCTCTGGTAAAAATACTTTGGTATTTGATGATATTGTTGGTGTTATCCTAAGCAAGGAAATGCGAAGGAAAAGCATAGGTTAGACTCCAACATCATTGGGTAGTGTTTTGAATGTGGAGAATAGAGGAAGATCAAAGGAAAGAGGAAAAGGCCCTGGGAATGAGAAGTCACGAGGGAAGTCAAAGAAAGGACGCTCTCAATCTAGAGGAAAGAAGGATTGTTGGTACTACGGAAAGCCTGGTCATCTAAAGAAAGACTGTTGGTCTCAGAAAAACAAAGAAGGAGACAAAAATGAAAATGACAGTAAGGAAGCTAATATTGCAAGTAATACTTTACAAGATGCTTTAATATTATGTTTGGATAATGTTAATGATTCCTGGGTAATAGATTCTGGGTCTTCATTTCATGCTACACCCCATAGAAAATATTTTCTAGATTATGTTCAAGGTGGTTTTGGATAGGTATATTTGGGTGATGATGAGCCTTGTCAAATTGTTGGAAAAAGAAAGATAAAGATCAAGTTGCAGAATGGAAATGACTGGTTTCTGTAGGAGATAAGACATGTTCCTAATTTAAGAAGAAATTTAATTTCTGTTGGGCAACTAGGTAGTGAAGGTTGCATAGTTACCCTCTTAGACAGTATGTGGAAGGTTAGTAAAGGATCATTAGTAATAGCTAAAGGTGTGAAGGTAGGAACATTATATCTATGTACAGGTAACACTTACTCTACCCTAGCTGCTACAGATAAAGTTACTGCAGGGACAACAACAATAAATGTTGAAAGAATAGATTCGATAATGTGGCACCATAGGCTTGGGCACATGAGTGAGAAAGGGATGAAAAATCTTCACTCCAAAAATCTATTGCCATGACTAAAGAAGATTGATTTAGAGTTCTGTGAAAACTGTCTGTGGCAAACAGAAAAGAGTTAGATTTCTCAAGGTTGGGAATGAGAAGAAGAGTGAAAAGTTAGAGCTTTTGCATTCAGATGTATGGGGACCAACTCAGGCATCATCTCTTGGTGGCTCTTGTTAGTATGTTATTTTTATTGATGACTCAACTAGAAAAACATGGGTATATTTCCTAAAACAAAAATCAGATGTTTTTGAAACTTTTAAGAAATGGAAAGCTTTGGTTGAGAATGAGATAGGAAAAAAGTTGAAGTGTCTCAGATCATATAATGGAGGTGAGTATTGCAGCAAAGCATTTGAATATTACTGCTCCTTAAATGGGATTCAAAAGTAGAAGACAGTTCCAGGAACTCCACAGGAAAATGGTGTGTCAGAGAGAATGAATAGGACTATCATGGAACGCGCGAGGTGCATGAGATTGCATGCTGGATTGCCCTTACATTTTTGGGCAGATGCTATATAGACTACTATCTATTTGATAAATAGAGGACCTTCAACCCCTTTGGATGGTGGTATTCTAGAGGAAGCATGGACTGGTAAAAAGGTAAATTATTCTTTTCTAAAAACTTTTGGTTGCAAAGCTTTTGTCCATGTTGATAAAGAAAATAGAACCAAGCTTGATGCTAAATCTCAGAAATGTACCTTCATTGGATATGGGATAGATTAATATGGCTATCGGTTATGGGATTTTGAAAATATGAAAATAATTATAAGTAGAGAAGTTATATTCAATGAGAAGGTCATGTATAAAGAATAGATGTAGGAAAAGAAGCATGAACAAGACAAACAAGAATATGTGGTGTTGGATGAGATTCCTGAAAAATGAAATGCCATAGGTACCTGATGCTCAGCAACAACAGATTGTCCCACAAACTCCTACAAGTGTTCAATGTTCTACGAGGACAAGTAGACCTCCTGAAAGATTTTCTCCTTCTTTGTATTCTATTTTATTAATGGATTCTAGTGAACCAGAAGAATATGAAGAAGCAATGCAGGTAGATGCCAAACAACAGTGGGAGCTAGGCACGAAAGAGGAGATGGACTCCTTGATGAAAAATAAGACTTGGGACTTAGTCCCTTTACCTACAGAAAAAAGAGCCTTGCCTAACAAATGGGTTTATCAGCTAAAGGAGGAGGAAGGAGGTCAGAAAAGATATAAGGCCAGACTTGTGGTAAAAGGTTTTGCACAGAAAAAGGGTATAGATTATGATGAAATATTTTCTCCAGTTGTAAAAATGACTTCAATTAGAACTGTACTTAGTCTTGTGGCTGCAAATGATTTAGATCTTAAACAATTAGGTGTCAAAACAACTTTTCTCCATGGAGATTTGGAGGAGGAAATTTACATGTTGCAACCACAGGGATATGAGGTCAAAGGAAAGGAGAACTTGGTGTGCAGGTTGAAGAAAAGTTTGTATGGCCTAAAGAAAGCACCCCGACAATGGTATTTAAAATTTGATAGTTTCATGGCTGAACACAGTTATCATAGATGTCATTCTGATCATTGTGTATATTTTAAGAGATTGGATAATGGCAGTTATATTATCCTATTGCTTTATGTTGATGACATGCTTATTGTTGGTTCTAACATGGAACACATAAATGATCTTAAACAAAAATTAGCTAGGTCATTTGCTATGAAGGATTTGGGTGTAGCTAAGCAAATTCTCCGTATGAGGATTACACGGGACAGGAAAAATAGAACCTTGAATTTGTTCTAAAGTGAATATATAAAGAAGGTGTTGAAAAGATTTAACATGTAGGATGCAAAAGTAGTTAGTACACCTTTGGCTAGTCATTTCAAATTGACTAAGGAGATGTGCCCAAAGGCACAAGAAGAGGTTAATAAAATGTCTAACATCTCGTATTCATAAGCTGTTGGTAGTCTGATGTATGCAATGGTATGCACAAGGCAAGATATTGCACATGCAGTGGGAGTTGTGAGCACGTTTATGAGTAATCTGGGTATGGAACATTGGAATGCTGTGAAATGGATTCTTCGGTATTTGAAAGGAACTAGTACGAAGGCATTATGTTTCAAAGGATCTAATGCTGCTCTGAGTGGATTTGTTGACTCTAATCTGGCAGGTGATATTGATTCATGGAGGAGTACTATAGGGTATGTTTTTACTACAGGGGGAACTACAGTCAATTGGGTTTCTAGGCTGCAAAAGGTTGTTGCACTTTCAACCACTGAAGTTGAGTATGTTGCTGCTATAGAAGACAACAAGGAGATGATTTGGTTATAATGTTTTCTAGAGGAATTGGGTCAGACACAAGAGGATCGCCCATTTTGTACTGATAGCTAGAGTGTCATTCATCTTGCGAAGAACTCTTCTTTTCATTCAAGGACAAAGCACATTTAGCTTAGGTACCACTTCATTCAGACTATTTTGGAGGAGGGTCAGTTACGACTTGAGAAGATTCACACAAGTGAGAATCTTGCTGATATGTTCACGAAGACAGTTCCATAGGAGAAGCTGATTTCTTCATCAGTTTCTATTGGTCTTCTTGATTGATAATTGTGGAACTTATACCAGTCGAGTCCTAGTGTTTTATCAAGCAGATGTTGCATGTACAGTGGTGTCGTGTAGTATTAGTCTCCAAGTGGGAGATTGTTGAAATGTGGTGACTAATCAGAAAAGTACTATACACTCAGTACGTATCTTTGTCGGGGTCCGGGGCCGGGTTGGGCCCTGGGCAGGGGTTTGGGGGTGGCAACCCCCAAGAAAAGTGGGGGTTCGAGGGCGGGAGCCCTCAAGAAATTTTTTTTGGGGTTTTTTTTTTATGAAAATTGACATTGTAATAAAACCCTAAAAAGGCCGACTTTGTTTTTGCCCTAAAAATGCATGTTATAAGCGGCTGGGATGCTTAAGGCATTGTAAGGTTGATGTACTATTTTTGCTGGATAATAAGAAAGATTGGACGACTGTGTATGGTGGACGTAACCCATTCTGGGTGAACCACGTTAAATCTCTGTGTTATCTGTGTCCTGTTTTATTTATTTATCTTTTGTATTTAAATTTGCATATAATTGTTAGTTCATATTTGCTTTGGATCTGCTTGAAACCCTAACAATTACCAGTTAATTGGCATCAATTACAATGTAACATATCATTAATGCAATCTTCAAGCAAATGCCAATAGTCTCCTCACAAGTGGATAGGTGTAAATGAGCAAAGAGTCTATGGGATAGACTAAAGAAACTTTATGGAAATAAACCCTACACTTTTAAATCAACTTGTGAGAGTGAGAAGAAAACTACAATAGATACATGTGCAGATGACAGAGGCAGATCAGAGTGTTGCAATAGCAATGGTGATGAGGAGACTCATCTCTTCATGGCCCATGAGACACACATTGAGAATCACACATCAAAGTGGGATAATGCAGATAGATCCCACCAGTATGATGTGTTTAGCAGTGGCCTTGAAGAAGATGAAGATGAAGGAAAAAAGGTAGATAGATCTAGCTGGAAAGATCTAATTGGAAATGATGAAGAAGAAGAAGAAGATGCAAAAGTATATCTTGAATATGAACTTGTAAGTGTACTAGAAGAGCTGCAAAATGTTAGAAAGGAATTTAAAAGGTACAGACTCAATTCATGAAGAATGCAAATGGTTGAGAATATGCCTTAAAGAATCAAATGATAACATCTCAACTAGAAGAGGCAAAAGGATTGACTGGTGAGTTGAAATCAATCTTTGATGCTAAAGAGAGAAGATGTGAGGATCTCCAGCTAGAGATAAAAATAAAGGACATAGTGTCAAAAGCTAAAAGAGGAGTTGGAGAATCTAAGGAAACACCTTGAAAAGTGCAAAAATGAGCTCAATGTAAGGATTTGGTATGATGGCAGCACTAAGGCTTTGAACAAAATGTTGAGTCAGCAAAAACATTCCAAGGATACCAAAGGATTGGGATGTGCTTCCGGTGAATTCTCTACAAGCAAGGAGACCTCCCCCAAAGATATTCAATTTGTCTCCTCAAATGAAAATGGAAAAGGGATAATAGGAGAAGATAGCTTCTGCAGAAGCAAGAACATGAGAAGGCAGCTTAGAAGGCCTTCCACTAGTAGAAGACAAGGAGATATTGTTTCCCACACATCAAGCCAAGTGTGGAAGAAGAAGGGATCAGATAGAAGACCTGAAAAGAATTGTCATCGTAGGACTCACTCCTAGAGAAGCAGATATGGAGATGCCAAACCAATAAGATCACCTCATGCTTGGTAGAATAAATTTGTAAGTAATAAGTCCCCTTTCTCTAGTTATTGTTTTGCATGTAAAGATTATGGACATAGAGAAGAATAATGTAAAATAAGGTCTAGGAATAGACAAAATGTTCTTCCTAGGTATAATAAATCAGGTGGCTATAGATTTCATGCATATAAGCATAATGTTTGACAGAGTAGAAACATGCATGTTCCCTTTCTTGGTTATGCTAACAATAATCAATGTGCTGCTCCTAAAAATGTAAACATTGTGTGTTATAATTGCAATGGATTAGGCCATAGAAGTTATGAATGCAGGAAGAAGAATATGCATTCCTATGGCAACTAGTGGATCAATAATGCTCACTTTGAGAACATTTACAGGGGATATGAGAAACATAGATCTGCTGGGAGCAAGAGGAGAAATGTTCCTTCACAATCAAGGAAGTCAAGGAAACCAGTAACTTGTCAAAATGGCATGATCATAAAAGAGAAAAGTGATATGTTAGAAGGTTCCACAATCATGAGAATGGCATGGATGCTATATTCTACTATAGCACTCTTTGCAGGAAGTAGACCAATAAGGTGAAGAAGCTCAACCTTGCTACCAAGACTATAGATGTGGAAAGGAAAGAAATCAAGAAGACATGGAGGAAGAAGCTAGAAGATAAGAGCATGGACTGGAATTGTGCATTCAATGCACAAGTGATATCTCCTATGGCTTAAAGGAGATGCAGGACTCAAGGGAAGTTACATATTGACCAAATCATTCACCCCTTAGTTGAAAGTGGACAAGGAGATGAACAAGCTGCTACCGATAAGAGGAAGAAAATGAGATGGTAGTGTGTCTGTAGTTACCACCTTAACTACAAATGGAAGATGGTTTACTACTATAGGTGAAGTGAATGGTAGTAGTGGTAATTGGAACTGGGAGATAAAGGTAAAGAGGAAAGTGTCCTTGTAGAAATAAGAGACCGATATGTACAACATGTTACCAACATGGATGTTGATCAGTGTGGTGAGTTATATAAGTTAATGAGTCGAGGGATCATTGCAATAACTCTAGTAGCCTGGATGGATGAGGTAATTTCTTGAGTGTTATTGAATAGGACCTAAATGACTTGTATTGGTTTGACAGTTGATCTTATGAGCATACATCTTTATGGGTCAACTAGTTGGATATGTGACTTGTAGTTGGCATTATGGTCATGATGATGGATGTCATGGATATTGATGTGAGTCCCAGTTTAGGACTTCACTAAATAAGATGAAGATCTAAGGTCTATGTTTTAGGGGGAGTTCAAGGACACATCTTCTAGCTGATATCAGATATACTGAACACAAAAGAAATTCAAGAAGAGGATTGATAATACTGGAAAAGATATTGCTCATTTGTTTATGGGTCATTAGTTGAAAGTAAGAGAAATCTGGCAAACCAATAGGACCACATGCACAAGAGAAGAAATTAATTCATCAACTGGTCTTGAGTGAAAGAAGGAGAGAGAGGCTGGTGTATGCTATTAAGGGTTCTTTGGTACCTAAGCTTTCCATCTCAAAGTGTTGATGATTGAGATAATGTTGTGCATAATCATCTAAGGGGGAGATGCACCTAGTGAAAAGGGAGAGAGAGATTTATGTCAGTGCTCGGTAGATACAAGGAGGAATGTTATCCTAATAGTGCCCTTTGTCATTATTGTCAAAGGGAGAGAAAGATATTAGTATACTAGATACTAAATTTGTTGACATGAATGCCAAATGGGGAGATTGGTGGCATTGTGTTGTCATTGATGTCAACTGGTATAGGATGTTACCGCTATCACTAACATTGATGTCAACTAGTGAACAAGAGCTTGTTGGAATTAGATTTTGATGTCAATCAGAATAGAAGATGGACCAGTATGGGAAAATAGTTGATGTGTTGTCCTTACTGACAACTAAGTGACCATCTTCATGTAGAAGGTAGAACCGATGTGTATGGGTATGCTAGAGGTGCAGTAAAGTGACCACTCCCCTTAGTACAATGGTTGTTGATTTGGTTGTACATACAACCGGAATGAAGATACTACATGGTTTATATTGATTGTGCTAAAGTGAAGGAGTATTGTTTGGATCACATTAACACCAGATGTGAAGTTTGTGCAGGCCACTAGATTGCTAGTGTAAGGATAACTAGCAGGACTCCCATCAGATGAAGAAGCTATCGGGTGAACTCACAATAATGGTTCCCACTTTTTTGCCACTTTTGACACTGAGATGTACATTTTTAAAATAATCTTCAACTTCCGAGAACTATAAATTTTAAACTATTAAAAATTTGAAGATGATGTAAATTAGTGATTTCTAGCATTTTGTTTGTAGATTCTATATACATTTTTTTCAAATTTTTTTGAAGGATTTTTAAAAAAAATTTCCATCTCCCTCGAAAAGTAGTTTTTTACAACAAACTACATTTTTTAAGAGTGATGTGCCTCCCGAAATGAATAACTTTTTTTCTATAAATGATAAAAACTCAATTCTTTCAAATTTTGGTTTGTAACATCAATATCCAGGGCAGACATTTGGTTTTATAGTGATATGTTCAATATTTTTCATTTTATAAAGTTTTGAAGTCCAACTAGTCATAATTCAAACATAGGTTTACTTTTGAACACATAACTTGTTCTATATAAATCAAAATTCAATTTTTTTTTTGGTTAGAAAGAAGACATCAATACTAGGGGCATAGATATTTTTTAGAATTTTTTTGAATTAGTTTCTTATTTTTCCCAATGCGTTGAACAGAGAAGTTCATGTTCAGTGAAAAACCAATTTTCCATAAAATTAAAAAAACAAGAACATAATAAATTCAAAATATAACAAAATTATACTCTTTGGAAAGCTTGCTTCGAGTACTACCATCTAATATTTTTGGGTTATCAAGATTATTTCATTCATGCATTGAACCAGAGCTCTGAAGTCATTAATTCTTCAGAACTCTAAAATTTTTTGGGAGAAACCCTTAGTTTGCGGGTTCGAACGGACATGAGTTTGAGCGAATTGGGTTCGCTCAAACCCAAAAGGGTTCGAGCGAACCCACATTCGCTCGAACCAATGAGCTTGATTTTGGCACGCACATTTTTGTAACTGTCATGTTCGAGTGAACCCAACAATTTTTAACTGTCGGCTTTCGTTCAAACTCTGGCCGACGCATTTTTTTTTATTTTTTTTCATTTGTGGAATCGTATAAATGTCCATAATTTTTTTTCATTTTTTATCACCCAAATGATTAATTTAATTCGCATTTTTGGATGAGAGAAGACATTTGAAAATTATTTTGAAGGCAATAATTTGAAGGTTTTTTGTAAAAGTATGGGAACAAGAAGAGAAGGCAAAATAAGACTTCAAGGAATTATTCTCCCGAAATGGAAGAAAGATATTGAGAACAAAGAAGACAAAGATATCATGATGCAAGTATGTATTTTTAATTTTATTTCTGTTTAATTTAATATGTATTACGTATCGATTAATTAGAATTCAATATTTTTTATCTAATATTTTGAATAGGATTAAAAATAATTTTGTTTTAATTGGAAAGCATAATTAATTTGAGATAATACATGTGTATTTGCAAATTTCAAATTCCATCAACTTGCTTATTGTGTAATTGCATTTTTCTCCTATATAATTAAGTTCATTTATAATAGATAAGACCTATTATGTCATAATTTCTAGGTTCTAAATTATATATATTGAATATTTAATCTACATGTACAAGTAATTTCATGTGATAGGTCCTTTAATATCACATAATATATCTATCTTAAGGGTAGTTAAGTATATTAATTGTGAAATGTTTTTTCAAATGTGGTCATATTGATTTTAATAATAAGGCCTATTAGGACTATTACATTGAGTATAGGTCTTAAATGTGACATAAATTTATAACCTATTAAACATGTTGAATAATTTAGGTAAACTATTTATATTCAACTTCATGTACATGCAAAAACATTTCAAATTAGGAGGTCTATTATGAAATAATAGGTCTTAAATATACACATATGTGACAAATTATAGTCCACTTACATTATGGTCCATAACAAATTAATATGAGGTCACCTAAGTTATCATATGCATGCATCAAAATATTTGTACTTTTAATTTTCAAAATTGGAATTTCTAATTTATCAAAATTTTATTTTATGTGTTAAATTAGTGCGCAAACTTAGAGATTGAACTTTAATCCTAACCTGAGAACAAATTGAACTTTAAACCTAAATAGGTAATGTAATTAGAGTTATAACAATAAGGTCCTAAAAGTAATTAAATTTAATAAACCAAATTGAATGGGCTAATTTTAACATGTAAAGCTTTAAGCCAAATTCACCCCTATTCTTAATCCTAATTGAATAATCTCTGATTAATTCAAGAACCTTACACAAACTCTTAAATTATGTGTAGAACGGGCAAACGAACCTATTGAAGAACACAATATAGTTGATGAACATAGGGAGGAGATTGTCCAAGTTGAACCAATGGAGACCTTTGAAGGAGAGGGGTCAGGCTCCTTACCTCCTACCACTGATATGGATGAGCATATTGTGGATCTAGCTAAACAGGTGAAGAGAAATATTTCTTATAAAAATTTAGATCATTTACTTGAAATGGATGTGGATGAGTTGAAACGTCTCAGTGAAGAACCTAGACATACTAAAAGGAGGTCAATGAATAAAAGTGGAAAAGAAATAATGTCACATTTCAACAATCTTGATACTACACTAGAAAAAGCTCAATTGTTATCAATTGCACTTACTCATAAAGACTTAATAGATCCAATGAAATTGTTGGGTATAGATACAACAAGTCAAAAGAGGAAATATTCTCAGCTACAAAAATCTATTATTGATAATGTTAAGAAAGGTTTGGTGAACATTGGTAAAAAATCTCGAAAACTAGATAAGACCATTTCAAGAAGAGTGATGTTGATATCTTTAGTAAATGGAAGATTGCCTCAAAAAAGACAAATCTCTTCACTATCATCTGAGTTTGGTTTTAGTAGAAGGATAATATCTAAATATGTTAAAAGGATAAATATTTTGGATGATACTACCTCAGAAGGGAATTGGGCAATTATGTGTAGAGCTCCTCGTTCTAATGGAATTGAAGATGTTGTTAGGAACTTTGTGACAAGTTTTTGGAATGATAATACTTGCCCTTCATCAAATAGTAGAGATGTTATCAAGCAAAGGATTGGTCCTGATCATTATGATCTCCATGTAAAACATTGGATAGACACAACAAAACATGAATTGTATGTATTGTTTACTAAAACAAACCCTCATATAAAGATTGAACAAGCCATGTTTGAACGGTTAAGGCCATATTATGTGAAGTTAAACAAAGTTTTTGAAACTTGTTGTCGTTATCACATCAAATTTGACTTGTACTATCAGGTGTTACGAAAGATTAGAGAAGATAATGATGGTTATGAAAATGCTCCTCCTAAACGAACAAGTCAATTCATAGCATCCATCTTATGTGATAAATCAGATGATAATGCAACTAGTCAAGTAAATTGCATAAGAGGAATTTGTGGAACATGCGGGGACTTGGCTGAATTGCCTTTGAGAGATGAAGATACTGACATGAGGAAGATGGTAAATTGCAAGAGTTACAAGTACAAAAAATTTGAAACAAAATTTGGAAAGGAATCTACAAGACTGGATTATGTAGAAGAGGAAATACCTATTGGAACATTTATGGAAAATTTTTGTAAGTTAATAAAACCATACATATGCCATGGGTTTTTTGCCAAGTGGTAAGCAGAACAATTTAAAAGATTAAGAGACACTTTCCCACTTGGAACTATTCTATCTGTAGTTGACTTCGCAGAGAATTACTCTTTTGCACATCAAAAAGAGATTCAATTAGAGTATTACTTTTCAAAGCAAATCACTATTTTTGTGCATGTGTGTTATCAACATGCATAGATGAATTTGGATGGTGTTGATAGTACATTTGAAAATCGTGTCATAAAGAAAGAGTACCACTTCTATATTAGTGATGATAAAGAGAATGACACACTTTTTGTACAACATTGCTTTAAGAAGTTTTTTCAATATTTGAAAGATAGAGGCATAACAATAGTTAAACATTTTGTTTGGTCTGATGGATGTGTGGCACAATTTAAATCTTCGAGGCCATTTTATGCACTATGTAGATATCATTGAAATGACAAAATACCACATGTTTGGAGTTTTTTTGAGAGTGGTCATGGAAAGGGTGAACATGATGGTGTAGGACCTTGTATCAAACGTGCTCTAAGAAAGCATCAAATAAAGTACACAGGAGAACATATAGAAAATGCACATGATGTTGTTGAATGGTGTAAGAAACACTTTGAGCAACCTAATTAGCCTGGGGAATCATCATCGAGAACATATAAGCCCATTCCACATAGAGTGTTTTGGGAGATAACCAGTACGTGTTCTCTTTTAGTATTTTATTTAATTTTTTTAATTTAACAACTTGATCTACATGTACATTCTTGTACACATGTACATTTTGCAGATGTGGATACAAAATCAATGCATGGATGCAAGAGTGTGGAGAAGACAAGATCTTTGCATTGTGTCATGAGTACAGATAATCACCCATGGACATTATACACTAGGGATTATTCATGTTTTTGTTCTGAATGCATTTTCGAAAACTATGTTGATTGCAAGAACCAAGAGCTTGGATATGTTAGTGAATGGAAAATGGTGCCACTAGATGTTTCTGACACATACGAGGATTCAAATGAGGATGAAAACTTTGAAGACATTCCTTTGATTTCTAGTGATTATGATCATATTTCAGGATTGATTAAAAAAGGTACATACATGACGTACACATGTAAACATTTCCTTAAAAATGACATATAACTTAGAGTTTATTTAACTTGTGTCAAATTGTAGGAGATATTTTTGCAGTCATAGCAAAAGATGGAAATATAGAAGGTGTTAGTTATTATTTATTGCATTGCACAAAAGAGAGAAAGAAGTTATGAAAATCTGAGATGAGTGATGGAATGTCATTTCCCATAGGTTTGAGTTCTAATTTGAATATGTACATGTACAAATCGCTTATGTGAAATTTTTTAATTTCTCACATTTCTTATATACATGTACATGTAGGATCAGTTGTAGTGCAAGGGACATATTTCAAACAAGTTAAAATTGTTCAACATGGGATTCATTTCACCGAATACCAAATTGACAACATGGTATATCAGTATAGTCACTTGGTCATTCCTGTTGGCCTAATTCTTCAAACAGTTCCACGTCGAGGGCGGTCTCAAAAGTGGAGACTAGATAGTGAAGATCATGAAAAAATATTAAGTGTTATTGAAGAGTGTTGTGAACCACTTGATGTGGTATGAACTATATATACATTTAGTAATCCACATGAATTGAATTTTAATGTAAGTTCAAGATAAATTCTAGATCTCAAGTAACTTGTTATGAAACTAAAGGATAAATATTTTTTAAGTTTATTTATACATTATATCAAATTAGGATGTATTTAAATGTGCATGTTTAATTGTATGTAATTGTATTTGTATTTAATTAAAAAATGCATATTTAAAATTTTAGAATGTAATATGTACATTTGTAAAATTGATATTTAATATGGAATTAGGACATGTACATGTTGTGAACTATTTAACTACAATATACATACCTAGAAGCTCACATACCTACAATATACATACCTATGTAATATACATGTACTGGATGTGAACTATTCAATACATGACCTATTAAGTTTAGTTTGTTCATTTCATACATACTCTTTTGTTTGAAAATCTTGAAACATGTATAATCATACATACTCTTTTACATTTGAAAATCATTTCATGTATTTAAATCTAATCTAATCAAACATGTATAAATCTAATTAATACAATCAAGATAAATTCTAGATCTCAAGTAACTTGAACATTTGAAACTAAAGGATAAATATTTTTTAAGTTTATTTATACATTATATCAAATTAGGATGTATTTAAATGTACATGTTTAATTGTATGTAATTGTATTTGTATTTAAATGAAAAATGCATATTTAAATTAGAATGTAATATGTACATTTGTAAAATTGATATTTAATATGGAATTAGGACATACATACATGTTGTGAACTATTTAACTACAATATACATACCTAGAAGCTCACATACCTACAATATACATACCTATGTAATATATATGTACTGGATGTGAACTATTCAATACATGACCTATTAAGTTTAGTTTTTTCATTTCATACATACTCTTTTGTTTGAAAATCTTGAAACATGTATAATCATACATAATCTTTTACATTTGAAAATCATTTCATGTATTTAAATCTAATCTAATCAAACATGTATAAATCTAATTAATACAATCAAGATAACTTCTAGATCTCAAGTAACTTGAACATTTGAAACTAAAGGATAAATATTTTTTAAGTTTATTTATACATTATATCAAATTAGGATGTATTTAAATGTACATGTTTAATTGTATGTAATTGTATTTGTATTTAATTAAAAAATGCATATTTAAATTAGAATGTAATATGTACATTTGTAGAATTGATATTTAATATGGAATTAGGACATGTACATGAATTGTGAACTATTTAACTACAATATACATACCTAGAAGCTCGCATACCTACAATATACATACCTATGTAAAATACATACCATGTGAACTATTCAATACATGACCTATTAAGTTTAGTTTGTTCATTTCATACATACTCTTTTGTTTGAAAATCAAACATGTATTTAAATCTAATCTAATCAAACATGTATAAATCTAATATAATCAAACATGTATAATCTGATCAAACACAAACCAGGTATAAAGTATAATCTAGAGTCTAAACAAGTCGTTGTACATGCATGAAATATACAATCTAATCAAACATGTATTTAAATCTAATTTAATCAAACATCATGTACATAAATCTAGAATATAATCAAACATGTATAAATCTAATTAAATCAAACATGTATAAAACTTATAAAGTATAATCTAGAGTCTAAACTCCATGTATAAAGTATAAAGTATAATCTAGAGTCTAAACTCCATGTATAAAGTATAAAGTATAATCTAGAGTCAAACACAAACTAGGTATAAAGTATAATCTAGAGTCTAAACTCCATGTACATGCATGAATATATATAATATGAAAGTATATAAAAAGATAAATGTAAATGAGCTATAAAGTTTGGAGCAAATCAATAGGGATCATGTTGGCTACGAACGAACCCTCATTTGTGATATGTACCTGATCAGCTCATATCTCCTCCTCAAATGAATCCAATCGGCCCTCATCTATGATATGGAGCTGATTAGCTTGTAGCTCCTCCTCTGCAGCAACAGAGTGATCTGTAGGTGGGTCAATGCCTGGAGCATGCGTAGAGTGATGAGAATGCCGTGACTGCCTCGGGGTATGCATCAATGCTTCTGTAGCCTGACCATCTTTGAGAATCTCCTCTCTAACATCACCCAATGGTATCCCAAGTCGAGATGAAATAAAACTATAAGCATGTAGTAGGTCCTCGGCTAAATACTATGACATCTGTACATGTCTACTACCTCCGACTATAGCTGCTACCTCATCTAGGGAGGGTATGCTAGCAGAAATATACCGATCATCTGAACCTGAAGCCCCCCCATGACTAGAAGATGCATGATCTATGGATGATCGTGAACATGGTCGACTCATCATATATCTTCCCACCCTGTCAGAAGATATGGTGGCTATTGTTGATGCAATCTATCCAATCCTATCAATTGCTTCTCTTTGAGAAGCAATCACAACGTGATCCGCTATGGGTGCCATGGCTGGGACTACTGCAAGAAATCTCTGGCCAACAAGGTCCCTGTGTCTTGGTGGAGCTCTATCATGCCTACGATATGCATCTCTATCAGCAATCCTGCCCCTCCCCTGTCCATAATATCCCAGAATATCAAGGTAGTTTGGTTTCATCTGACAATGAATCTCAGCAAATACCTATTGTGCAAAGTATAATGGAATCTGGTCATTATTAGGATAATGACCATGAGCTACTAAGAATCATGGGTAAATCAGTGATGCAACCTATGGGTCGATACATCTGGTAGCCTGATATCCCCTCACCTTACTCTTCTCCTGATATTGTGGGAAGCAGCTCTCCTTGATGGTCTCCTTCGAGACCACCGCCACCACATCAGCAAAAGAATGGGGACCCCTCACCTCACTCCTCAACTGTCTATATATATCCTCTATAACCTCAGGTGAGAATGACATATGAGATACTAAGCGGTCCCTCAATGTCCGCAAATTGTCAAAAATGGACGTGCAGGTACTCTTGTACACGCCATCAGTATGAGGGTAATCTAGTATGGCCCTCAACCTATGCAACTCCTGATCACTGTAATGAAAAATAGTAGCAATGTTGGGCAAGGGGGGATCCTGTTGTGGTGGCTCTTGATGTGGAGCCTGCACAGGTGGATCCTAATGTGGAGCCTTCGTAGGTGGATCCTGATCAGGAGCCTATGAAGATGGATCCTAATCAGGAGCCTACGAAGGTATATCTTGGGATGCCCTCTATCTAGGTACATGTCATAAAGTTAAAATAAATACGTAAGCAAAGAGAGAGAGATCATTTTCATGAGAGAGAGAGAGAGAGAGAGATTATATACATATAAATCTTCATGAGAGAGAGAGATCATTTTCATTTTCAAAAAATAGATGTAAAAATTTCAAATATATCAGTGAGAGAGAGAGAGAACATATATTTCAGATCTAGAGATAACATATATTTCGGAGAGATAGAGACATCTAACATGTGTACATATTTAAATCTTTGACATACCTACAAAAATTCAAGAATAGAGAGATCTAACACGTCATATGTTAGGACACTAAATTATGCTAAGGGGGATGTCATATGTACAGTAGGATGTTATAAGGGGTCACATATGTGTCAATGCATGTGTGACCCCTTAGGACCACATACGACCCCTTAAGACACTATGTGATGAACTAAGGGGTATGTCGTTCACATTAGGATTTTATAAGGGGTCATATGTGGTTCTAACCAAATATGACCCGTTATGACACTATATGATCTTAAGGGGAATGTCATATGTACAGTAGGATGTTATAAGGGGTCATATGTGACCTATTAAGGGGTCACATATGTGTCAATGCATGCGTGACCCCTTAGGACCACATACGACCCCTTAAGACACTATGTGATGAACTAAGGGGTATGTCGTTCACACTAGGATTTTATAAGGGGTCATATGTGGTTCTAACCACATATGACCCCTTAGGACACTATATGATCCTAAGGGGAATGTCATATGTATACCAGGATGTTATAAGGGGTCATATGTGACCTACTAAGGGGTCACGCATGTGTTAATGCATGTTGACCCCTTAGGACCACATACGACCCCTTAAGATACTATGTGATGGACTAAGGGGTATGTCATTCACACTAGGATTTTATAAGGGGTCATATGTGGTTCTAACCACATATGACCCCTTAGGACACTATATGATGCTAAGGGGAATATCATATGTATAGTAGGATGTTATAAGGGGTCATATGTGACCTACTAAGGGGTCACACATGTGTTAATGCATGCGTGACCCCTTAGGACAACATATGACCCCTTAAGACACTATGTGATGGACTAAGGCATATGTTGTTCACACTAGGATTTTATAAGTGGTCATATGTGGTTCTAACCACATATGACCCCTTAGGACACTATATGATCTTAAGGGGAATGTCATATGTACAGTAGGATGTTATAAGGGGACATATGTCACCTACTAAGGGGTCACGTGTGTGTCAATGCATGCATGACCCCTTAGGACCACATATGACCCCTTAAGACACTATGTGATGAACTAAGGGATATGTCATTCACACTAGGATTTTATAAGGGATCATATGTGGTTCTAACCACATATGACCCCTTAGGACACTATATGATCCTAAGGGGAATGTCATATGTACAGTAGGATGTTATAAGGGGTCATATGTGACCTACTGAGGGGTCACGCATGTGTTAATGCATATTGACCCCTTAGGACCACATACAACTCATTAAGATACTACATGATAGACTAAGGGGTATGTCATTCACACTAGGATTTTATAAGGGGTCATATGTGGTTCTAACCACATATGGCCCCTTAGGACACTATATGATCCTAAGGGGAATGTCATATGTAAAGTAGGATGTTATAAGGGGTCATATGTGACCTACTAAGGGGTCACGCATGTGTTAATGCATGCGTGACCCCTTAGGACAATATACGACCCCTTGAGACACTATGTGATGGACTAAGGGGTAGGTCGTTCACACTAGGATTCTATAAGGGGTCATATGTGGTTCTAACCACATATGACCCCTTAGGACACTATATGATCCTAAGGGGAATGTCATATGTATAGTAGGATGTTATAAGGGGTCATATGTGACCTACTAAGGGGTCACGCATGTGTTAATGCATGTGTGACCCCTTAGGATAACATACGACCCCTTAAGACACTATGTGATGGACTAAGGGGTATGTCGTTCACACTAGGATTCTATAAGGGGTCATATGCGGTTCTAAGGGGTCATGCATATGTTATAACAGATGCATGACCCCTTAGGACCACATATGACCCCTTATGACACTATGTGATCCTAAGGGGAATGTCATATGTACAGTAGGATGTTATAAGGGGTCATATGTGACCTACTAAGGGGTCATGCATGTGTTAATGCATCCGTGAGCCCTTAGGACCACATATTCAACCCCTTAGGACACATAGGAAATGTCATATGTACAGTAGGATGTTATAAGGGGTCATATATGACCTACTAAGGGGTCACACATGTGTCAATGCATGCATGACCCCTTAGGACCACATACGACCACTTAAGACACTATGTGATGAACTAAGGGGTATGTCGTTCACACTAGGATTTTATAAGGGGTCATATGTGGTTCTAACCACATATGACCCCTTAGGACACTATATGATCCTAAGGGGAATGTCATATGTATAGTAGGATGTTATAAGGGGTCATATGTGACCTACTAAGGGGTCACACATGTGTTAATGCATGCGTGACCCCTTAGGACAACATACAACCCCTTAAGACACTATGTGATGGACTAAGGGGTATGCCATTCACACTAAGATTTTATAAGGGGTCATATGCGGTTCTAAGGGGTCATGCATATGTTATAACACATGCATGACCCCTCAGGACCACATATGACCCCTTATGACACTATGTGATCCTAAGGGTAATGTCATATGTATAGTAGGATGTTATAACTAGTCCTATGTGACCTACTAAGGGGTCATGCATGTGTTAATGCATGCGTGACCCCTTAGGACCATATACGACCCCTTAAGATGCTAGGTGATGGACTAAGGGTTATGTCGTTCACACTAGGATTTTATAAAGGGTCATATGCAGTTGTAATGGGTCACGCATGTGTTAAGACACTATTTGATGGACTAAGGGGTATGTCGTTCACACTACAATTTTATAAGGGGTCATATGTGGTTCTAAGGGGTCATGCATGTGTTACAACACGTGTGACCCCTTAGAACCACGTATGACCCGTTAGGACACTAGATGTGATCCTAAAGGGAATGTCATACATGTACACTACTATGTTATATATGATCCTCTATGACCTCCTAAGGGAACATATAGTGTGATATGTGGTCTTAAGGGGTCATGTTGTGCGTGTAATAGGATGTGAAAATGGGTCACATTGTAGAGGAAATTTATTTTGTCTAATTTGTTTAAATTTGTTATCTAAATTTTCTAATGTTTATTTAAATTAATTTTTCTAACGTTTTTCTTTTTTTGCTAATGTTTTTCTAAGTTCTGATTTACTACAGGTTAGTTTTCTATGTTTTTCATAACAATTTTTTAAAATGTTGAAAAAAATATACATCTATACAATTATGTAATTTTAAAAACAAATTGACACATTTCAATCAAAACAATAAATTATCAAACATTTTTCTAAAATAATGAAAAACAATAAATTATCAAACATTTTTCTAAAATGTTGAAAAACAATAACTATATACAATTATTTAATTAAAAAAATAAATTAACAAACAAATTATTTACAAATTTAATAAAAAAAGACATTATTAAACCAAACAAAGGGTTATTTTGTGCACCTGATATAACAAAGGTCAAAAACTGAAATAGGAAAGATGCTAACTACTGCAGACAAAGCTTGGTGACGTGATGCTGATGACTGGTTCAATCCAACCCCCACCAGACAGAAAAAGTCAAATTTGATAATGACCTTTTAACTATCATTTTCGATATTTATAAATTTTAAAAAAATACCCTAACCGCAATGGGTTCGAGCGAATGGGGGGTTCGAGTGAACCCATTAAAATATTAATATTTTAATGGGTTCACTCGAACCCAAAACTCGCCCGATGTTCAAGCGAACCCAAGTCAAAAGTTTGGTTCGCTCGGACTCCCAGGGGTAGTCCGAACGAACATCTCCATTTTGCTCGAACACGGGCAAATCCGAAATTCCCACTTTCGCCAAATTCCTTCATTGGCAAAAGTGGGAACTAGCTTTGTGAATTCACCCTATCACAAGTTGACAGAGTATGTTGCCTCTATGTGTAGGATGACATATGGAAAACCACAAGGACATATGTCATGTTGAAGTTGTATCCTCCTCCCCAGTAATGTCACACTTGTACCGGCAGAATGATTCCCTGAGATAGATAGGTGATTGAATGCAGAGACCGAAAAGTGGAAGATGAGGAAGTCTCCAGAGCATAAGATCAAAAATTGACACCAAATAAGCAAGTGAAAGCATGGTGTGCTATCAGGATAGTGAAGGAAGAATGAGGAGTTGAGATGGTGTGTTTGTCATCTTGACAAACTAGTTGGGAGGAGAACCGGTTATATGAAGAAGGATGCTAGTGAGTCTGCATGAACATACATGGTGATATCAGGATGCCAATGAAGGTTGATGCAGAACAATTGGAGTGTGATGACTTGGTGTCATCAATGTGTCTCACCAACAAGAAGGAAAGTATGTTATCCATGGGCAGACACATCTACCAGAATTTACATTTGTGATAGCTGACATGGTATGTCAACCGGTGAAATAACAGAGAAGAGACAAGGAAAATAAGGTTCTCATCTGATGAAGAGGAGTGCAGCAAACTAAAGGATAAGGAGAGTTGTCAGTAGTTGCTATGGTACCTGTAAGTGAACATGTTCGGTGTTTTACTGATAGAGTGGTGAAGTGCTAACATAAGGGTTACACTGGCAAGATAGAAAAGGTGATGGTAGTAAGGACAACCGGCAAGGTGAATTGTGTCGATAGGTTGAGTGAACTGGTATGTGTGTACCAGCTATGTAGGTGTTCAGTTACTAAGCTGAATTGATAGGGCAATGTAGCAAGGTGGATACCGATAGTAATGAAACATGGAGATGAAGTGGAAAACTTGCACATGTCAATGTAGAGTGACGATAGAGTAGTTGGCAGTTGGTCTAGTATTTATAGTAACTGTGGAGCTCGAGGGATATTTGTAGAGGGTTTGCGGCTTGAGGCAGGGCAAATCTGACCATATCCATGGCATGCACTAATCGATGTAGATTTTTTGATGAAGATCGAATTTGTTGAAGCAATTCATCGAGCCATTAATGGTGATTTTCCAAAGGGTGTGCCGATAGATTAATTGTAGGTTGCTAAAATAGGAAGGCATATTCTGGAAGGCACAGAAATGGTAGAAATGTGTAGGCCATCATCTTTGATTTGTGATCCTATCATATTTGATTGGATTTGATTTGTCTCATGATCAATGGATAAAACCCTATCCGCTTGTGATTTGAATTGGCTTTTGGCAGGAAGACTAAGCTATAAAGATGCAAGCTAAAGAGATTGTTAAGTGTTACTGAAGAGAAGAACATAGGGTTGCTGCAAAGTGTTTTGAGTGCTGCATCAGAGAGCTAGATCAATTAGAGTGAAAATAGTAGAAGAGAAGAGTGACTGAGAGAGTGAAGGTTAAACCGGTGATAGGGTTTAATAGAGAGTGAACTAGTATGGTTTGAACAACCAGTAGAGTAGCTAGAGTGCATCCGAGGAGATAACCAGTAGGTTCTTATACTGGTAGAGAGATAGTTGAGAGGACTAGAGAGAAGAGAAGTGAGGAGGAGATCCAATAGAGTAGAGGTGAACTGGTAGAGTTTACTGACAAAGCAACAAAATATGAGAGCAACAAAAGAGTGAACCGATGTAGCAAAGAAGGTGTCTCACTGGCAAGGTAAGCTATATGAGATGGTTACAAGATTCACTTGTAACAATATTATTAATATTATATTTGAAGTTATCTTTTTGAACACTGAGTTGTAGCTCAGTGTAGGGGTTGGTTCTCCTTGGGTTGGTGCCCTAAACTTTGTAACTGATTTGATTGTGAGGTTGGATTGGAGCAGTAGACTCCAACAACATTACTCACTGAGGTTTTTCCCATCTTGGGTTTTCCTCGTACATGCTAGTGTTATGTGATGTCCCTTTGTGTGTGATTGCTTTTGTGTTGGTCTCCCCACTAATCGGTAAATCTGCATTGAGTTAGAATTTGTCAATCAGTATGCTCACCTAGAATAGTTAGAAGGGAAAAGTTTGAGAACCACTAATTCACCCCCTCTCAGTGATGCATTATGTCTAACACAACCTTCTTGCAAGGTTTCTAAAAGAGGAAACTGAAAAGGTAAGTGTAAGGTGGGGAAGTGCATCCAACACAAGAATGGAAGCTTGTCTTACCAAGAATCAATCTTCTAAAATCTGATTTTCGTCCATCAAGAAAAAGTCACTTTTGAAGTGACTTGGTAATCACATGTGAGTGCTTATATGCCCAAAAAGGTCCCTTGCCCATAGGTATATCAAGTGGGCTTTCAAAGATGACTTAAATTCAACTATAGGAGTTAGTTTGATCCCCCAAAAAACCACCTAAAGTTTACCTACGAGTCAAACTTGATTTGACCATTCCAAGGGCTCCCTAACCAAGTTGTCTTTTGGGAACACTAAATAGGATTTGAAAATGCATAGGTTTTCATATGTCTCTCTCAAAGACATGTCACATGCCAACTCACAGCACATTACAAGTGTCAAGTGACACCATAAAATACAACACATTAACATACACTTGGACATGTCTTTTCAAGGTGAAAATAAATTTAAATTAAACAAATTGAACACACACACATGCATTCACTTATACAAAAAATAAACACTTTGCAAACAAGGTATTGTCTCTCCAAATAGACAAACCTTGGCTTCAAAATCGCACATAGGTTTGGCTCTAGTTCTCCCATTTATTTCCATTGTAACATGGATTAATATCTTGCAAATCTCAACCCACACATCAGTAGGTCCAAAACAATATGCATAAGTATATAAAAGAAAACACTTTAAAACAAATAGTATCCAATTTCACATCATATCATGGTTCGATCTCTTAATCAAAGAGAAATAAGGATAGAATCAATTTACCTTTACTAACAATCCATATGTTACCATTTACTAAATTGCAACATTGTTGAATTCATATAAAGCAATCATCAACTAGGCATGCATACATGATTCATCATAACATCAACATAAGTTTTGAAATTAAACATGATATGGGATATATATCATATCCGATGTTATCAAGTCATCTATCAAATAGTCTCAAAATCCATAGTGCATCAAAGTAATGTATCGAATGATAATTCCAAAGTGAAAAATAAAGAAGTGCTATGACAGGCTCGGGGTAGGGCCTCACAAGAAAAATATTAAATATTTGTATTTTATGGCTATTTGTAACTGCATTTTCAAGTGGAGAGCATGGAGGAGAGGTGATAAATATAAATCAAAATGGATAAAATACACTCCTCATGTCCATAGTGATACAAAAAGGGTCATGTATAAGGAGACTAAGTTTGGGAGGAGATAATGTATTCATTTGGGGATGTGAATAGTCATCACAAGCTATAGAACACTCGAAATGTGTAAAGACTAAGTGACTTTGGGTTTGGTGCCCATGTGTAGTCAGTTGAAGACTTATTTATTATTTTATTATGTATATTAATTATTCATTCTCCAAGGCATGGGATTTTGCAAGTGGTGTTGGTCCCTTGTATAAGAAAAACAAAAATGGTTTTTCCTCTCCCATTTGGCTATAAATTGGAGCCAAGGAATATTTATTTATTCATTAGTTCCAGTCATTGTTTCTAAGTAGGTCTGAGATCATTTGGAAAAGTATAGCGATGTTCCCTTTTTTGAAGAATAATAATATGTTGTAAAGTGTGTGCCCTTGGTCTCCTTGTTTTGTACAGTGCAGTGCTTAGGTTTGCAAGATGACTTAATTGCCTCCAATAGATTCATTAAATATTGTGACTGTATTAAACATTAATAGGTCGATCTTTTTCTTCAATGATAATCGTGCTTCTAACAACTGGTATTAGATTCTAGGTCACAATTTCAAACCCCTCGCTTTTTCTTGGGGGATTGTTGCAAGGTGTGTTCCCTTGGTCTTCTTGTGTTGTGCAACATAGTGCTCAAGTTAGTGACATGATTTAACCACCTCCCATGATTCTTTAAGTCCTACATTTGTATCAACCATTAATAAGTCAATCTTTTGGTGCAACAACAAGTGTGTTTCTAATATAATATACTTATCCTTATTCTTTGGTGAAGTTTTTTCCCAAAAGGGTTTCTCCATGTAAACTTAGTGTTTGTTTTGATATGGTTGATCTTATATTTATGTTGAATGGCACAGTCACATGTTTATTTCAAATTTAATTTTAGATTTGGTAATTTGATGGAGTTACCTCCTCCATGTGAATCTATTATCAAAATTATTAGAGTACAAGAACATGTAGAAAGGAATAGAATATAACGTCAATATATCTTTTATTTTGAGTGTACTTGTAATGACCAAATCTATATCATTTTTTATTTTTCACTTTATTAGTTTCTATTACTTATATTAATATTTTAATCTGTAAAATGTTTATAGCTTTAATTTGGTGATTTTTTTTTAAAGATCTTAGTTACAATAAAAAGTTAAATAGAAATATTTATAAAATTATTATAGAACTATTTAAGACAAGATAAATTGAGCAACACTTCTATTGTTGTTTAACCACACTTACATGTCGGATTAAATTAGATGCACCATCATTTAGCAAATTTTGTATATTGATGAGTTGTAATCAATTTAAGATTGTGTAATTGAAGTACTGTAAATTGGTTTTTCAATTATGTGAATGCAATTATACCATAGTAAAATATTCTATTAATAAGATATATTAACAAATATAGCTATAGTATGATTGTTAACATGATCTCCAAGAAAATAAAATAATGACAATTAATTTTATGTAAATTGACCTTAATTATTTTTCAAATATATAATGTAAAAAATATATGCACCTTTGAAATTATTCTATTGTATACTAATCAATAGATCATTTAATTTATAAAAAACTTACTAGAAACTTGCAAAATTATCTTTTATTTAATTGAAAAAATTAACTATAAAATATCATGTATCCTTCATAAGAAAGAAAAAATAAAAATAAAATAAAATAAAATAAAAAAGAAAAGAAGAAAAGCAAGAAGTAATTTCAATGACAAAGAATTATTGGTTGTTGAGAGAAGCCCGGTCTTGTTTACATTATGTTCAAATTCCACCGCATTGTCAAAATCTTTGTCGGGGGCATATATATATTTTAACACATTTGTCGGTTGGATAGTTGATATTTTTATTCAAAGAATCTCATACCCTTAAAGGAGCATGACCTGTCGGCAGGCTTTTACTTTTAAATCGTATTTGATAGGTTAAACTATATATATGACACTTCAAATTTTAATAAATCGTGAAAAATTATAATAAGTAATATATATCACACAATATTCATATATATTAGTTAAAAATATTTATTATAAAAATTTAAACTTATTTAGAATATTTTGAAATAGAAAGATATAACTCTTTCTAATTTTATAATATTTTAATATAATTTTCTTAGAAACTTGTTATAATTGAAATAATAGAATATAATTGTCAAAATAATATAATTTTTAGAATACTTCTTAAATTTAGAAACTTAGTAAATTTAAGATTTTTGCATATATTACTAATTAAGCCGAGAGGCTTCTACAATGGTAGCAAATTTATGCGTCAACATTTAAGGGTTTTCAATAATTTTGATGGTCATTTGGTTTTCAGTTATTTAAGATTTAAAATAATAATTAACTAATATAGAAAATAAAATAATTAATAGATTAATAGATTTGGTTTTCAAAACGGTTACCAGACAGTTTCACTCCATTCAATAATTAAAAATTACAAAAATGGTAATGCACCATTCTTCCAAAGGATCAATTGTGTAGTTTCATTGTGAGATAGAGGTATGTAATATTGTTTTATACATTTCATATTGTTTTCATATTGTTGGTTATGGTGCACACACTAAAAACAAATTACTAAATCAGGTTCATCTTTGTAGTTTGCATATTGATATAACTTTTTGTCATAGATTGTGATTGAAACTTTGTTTAAAAATTAATTTGTTCAATAGATTATGATTGAAACTTTGTTTAAGAATGATAAAAAGAAAAAGTAAGAAATTAAAAAAACTAAAAAATAGATAAGCTATTTTCAATGCATCATTTTATTTTAATATCTCTTTCGATCCATGAGGTTGAGTCCAAATTTACCAAAAAGATTGAATGAAAGTAATGAGTAGTTTTAAAGAAGTTTAATCTACTTAAGAATGATAAAAAGAAAAGTAAGAAATTAAAAACCTAAAAATAGATATCCTATTTTCAATGCGTCATTTTAACTAAGTCACGGGTAGAGGAGGGTAGAGGAGGGTTGATCTGGATTGGGGTTGTAGAGGGATTCTTTAACATTTATTCATTTGTGAATTTTTCTAGGTTGACATTTATTCACTTTCAAAAGATTTAAGGTTTTTATATAATGTTTGGTTTTGTTGTATTTAATTTAGGGTTTTGCATTTTATATTTTTATATATGTTGCATAGTATGTTTTCATTATATTTATGAATAACTCCTTTTCAATTTTAATAAACTCATTTGAATTGCAGAAATGAGGAGATCCATGCATTGCAGAAGGAATGCAAGATGTCAGTGAGAGTTGTAAATCTATTTTACAACTAATTATTGATTCATTTAACAATTAAAAACAATGAATTTATTTCAATTTTAAAATCTGAAATGATTTGGATGCAAAAAGTAAAGGTAGAATAAAAATGTTATATGTCTAAATTAATTAAAGGTTATGAGTAAGATAATTTTAATTATAAGAAACTTTGAACTATTTTAAAATGTCTATTTTTATTATAATAAACTTTGAAGTTATTTTAAAATGTATTTATTTCATTAGAACAAAGCTTCACGGTAATTATATCATAAAAAAATTCAAATAAGGAAAAACAATATTCATAAGAAAATTACATAATATTCAAGACTTTTTTAATATTTTATTAAAAATGACAATAAGTGTTATGAATGCATTATCCTACAATAGTTACCTATTTATAGCCTTACCTTAACACCAAATTCTAATTAACTATAACTTTAAACCCTAAACCTAATCTCTCTAAATAAATGCAAACCCTAACCTAGTCTTAAAGTTAACTCTAATCATATAGTTTTTAAATTTTCCAAATTATATCATAAAAGTTTAAACCCTTAATTAATTTTTTGGTTTTATTACCATTATTTGAATTTTAAAATTTTAATTTTTTTTCATGCAAAAACAAAAAGGGTAGAATAGAAATTTTGTTAATATATTTAGATTAATTTCTTTTCTTTTTTCAATTTCACAACTAAAAGCATAATCTAACAATTTATTATCATTAACTTTTACTAATGCCTATAGAGTATAAGTTTAAGTTTTATTTTAAAATATATAAATAAGGAAACAAAATACTCATAAGAAAAGTACATAATAATAAAGATTCTTTTAATATTTTATTAAAAAAGATTATAAGTGTTATGATTGCATTATCCTACAATAGTTACCTACAAGCCTTACCTTCAAACTAAACTGTAATTAACTATAACCTTAACCCCTAAACCTAATCTCTCTAATTGAATGCCAACCCTAACCTAACCTTAAAGTTAACTCTAACAATATAATTTTTAAATTTTTTAAATTATATCATAAAGGTTAAACCCTTCATTAATATTTTGGTTTGATTACCATTAGGCTTTGATAAACATTAAAAGCATACTCTAATCATTGTTTTAGTTTTAAATTTATTCTAAAACTAATTATTGATTCATTTAACAACATTAAAAAAAATACAAACCCTAACTATAATGAAAACCTTACCATAATAAAAACCTCACTTTGACAATATCTCTAATCTAGACCTAATTGAACTCTAAACCATAACTTGACCCTAAACTTAAATATAACCCTAACTTCACCCTTACTACAATCCTAACCCTAACCCTTAACACTAACACTTAACCTATGATACAAACCCTAACCCTTGAGATAATCTTAAACGTAACCCTAATCCTAAGCCTAACCATAATCTTAACGTTATCCCTAACCTTAACCCTAACCATGATATAAATCCAAACCCTAACCATTAGCCTAACCCTAACAATGATGTAAATCCTAACTACAATCCTAACCCTAACCCTTAATCCTAACTCTAACCCTCTAATTTAAAACCCTAAATCCAAAACACTAACTCTAACCCTCTAATATAAAACCCTAAATCCTAACCCCTAACCCTAACTCTAACCTTAAACCCTAAATCCAAAACCTAACCATTAACCTAACCCTAACAGTGATGTAAACCCTTACTACAATCCTAACCCTAACCATTAACCTAACCCTTAAAGAGATGCAAACCATAACCATTAGCCAAACCCTAACCCTAACCATGTTGTAAATCCAAATTGTACCCATTAACTTAACCCTAACAATGATATAAACCATAAACATAATCCTAATCCTAACCCTAACCCTATGATATAAACCCTAACCATTAGCCTAACCCTAACAATGATGTAATCCCTAACTATAATCCTAACCCTAACCCTTAAAACTGTAACTCTAAGCCTCTAATATAAACCTTAAACCCTTAACCCCAATCCTAATGTTGTGATATAAACCCTAACCCTAAACACAAAACTAACCATAATCATAAATCCTAATCCTAGCCCTAATCATAATCCCATGATATATAGCCTAACCCTAGAAATAATCATAACAATAACACTAAATACTAATCCTAACAACAATTGTAAACCTAACCTTAACCTTAACCCTAAATCCAAAACCTAACCATTAGCCTGACCCTAACAATGATGTAAACCTATACTGCAATCCTAATCCTAACCATTAACCTAACCCTAAAAGTGACGCAAACCATAAATATAAATCCAAACCATAACCATAACAATAAATATAAACCATAACCCTAGAAAAACTCCTAAATGTGACCCTAAGTCCTAAGCCTAACCATAATCTTAACCCTTTCCCTAACCTTAATCCCAACCATGATATAAATATAAACCCTAACCATTATCCTAACCTTAACAATGATGTAAACCCTAACTATAATCCCAACCCTAACCCTTAACCCTAACTCTCACCCTCTAATATAAACCCTAACCCTAACATTGTGATATAAACCATACCCCTAAACATAAATTAACCATAATCGTAAATCCTAATCCCAACCCGAATCCCAAGTCCATGATATAAACCCTAACCCTATAAATAATCATAAAAATAACATTAAATCCTGACCCTAACAATAATCGTAACCCTAACCCTAACTCTAACCTTAAACCCTAAATCCAAAACCTAACCATTAACCTAACCCTAATAATGATGTAAACCCTTACTACAATCCTAACCCTAACCATTAACCTAACCCTAAAAGTGATGCAAACCATAACCATTAGCCAAACCCTAACCATGTTGTAAATCCAAACTATACCCATTAACTTCACCCTAACAATGATATAAACCATAAACATAATCCTAATCCTAACCCTAACCCTATGATATAAACCCTAAATCCTAAGCATAACCACAATCTTAACCCTAAACCTAGCCTTAACCCTAACCATGATGTAAATGCAAACCCTAACTTTTAACCTAACCCTAAAAGTGATGCAAAACACAACTATAACCTAACCCTACACATAATCCTAAGCATAACCATAAATCATAAGCCTAAACATAATCTTGACCCCGACCCTAACCCTAACGATTAACGTAAACCTAAGAATGATGTAATATCTATCTATAATCCTAACCCTAACCCTTAACCATATGATATAAGCCCTAACCATAGACATAACCCTTACCATAATTTTAAATATTAATCCTTTGAACCACAATCATAAACTTAACCATAACCCTAACCCTGATGATAATCCTAACCCTAATGTTGTGATATAAACCCTAACCCTAAATGTAAAACTAACCATAATCATAAATCCTAATCCTAACCCTAATCCTAATCCCACGTTATAAACCCTAAACCTAGAAATAATCATAACAATAATACTAAATCCTAAGCCTAACCATTAAGTTAACTCTAACAATGATATAAACCCTTACTGCAACCATAACCCTAACCATTAACATAACCCTAAAAGTGATACAAACCATAACTATAACTCTGACCCTAACCCTAACCCTTAACCCTGAGTATAACCCTACAACATACATCCTAACCCTACACATAATCCTAACCATAACCATAAATCCTAAGCCTAAACACAATCTTAACCCTAACACTAACCCTAACCCTTACTCTAGCCATTAACCTAACCCTAACAACGATGTAAAATATATCTATAATCCTAACCCTAACCCTAATCCTATGATATAAATCCTAACCCTAGACATAACCCTAACCATAATTATAAATGTTAAGTCTAACCATAATCTTAAACTTAACCATTGTGCTCACCCTCACCCTAACATGGTGATGTATAAACAACAACCCTAAACATAAAACTAACCATAAATGTAAATCCTAATCCTAACCACAATCTTAACCCTAACCCTAATCATGATGTAAATCCAAACCCTAACCATTAAACTCACCCTAACAATGATGTAAACCCTACCTATAATCCTAACCCTAACCCATAACCATAACCACCCTAGCCCTATGATATAAAGGTCCTAACCCTACATATAATCTTAACCATAACCCTAAATCCTAAGCCTAACCACAATTTTAACATTAATTGTAACACTAAACATGATGTAAATCCAAACCCTAACCATTAACCTAACCATAAAAATGATGTAAACCCTAACTATAATCCTAAACCGAATCCTTAACCCTAACCCTAACAACAATCATAACCCTAACCTTATGATATAAACTCTAATCATAGAGATAATCCTAACAATATACCTAAAAATTAAGCCTAACTAGAACCTTAACCCTTACAATGATGTAAATCTAAACCCTAACCATTAACCTAACCCTAACAATGATGTAAACCCTAACTATAATCCTAACTCTAACCTTAACCCTAGACATAATCCTCACCATAATGATAAATCGAAAGCCTAACCACGATCTTAAACCTATCCCTAATCTTAATCATGATGTAAATCCAAACCCTAATCATTAACCTAACCCTAACAATGATGTAAACCCTAACTATAATCCTAACCCTAATCATAGCCTTATGATATAAACCATAACCCTACACATAATCTAACCATAACCCTAAATCCTAGCCTAATCACAATCTTAACGCTAACCGTAGCACTAAACATGCTGTAAATCCGAACCCTGACAATTAACCTAACCTAAACAATGATGTAAACCCTAACTAGAACCATAACCCTAACCCTAATAGCATGACAAAATGAACCCTATTCCTTATTGAATTTGGCCTACTATTTTAAACCAAATCAAATCCTAACCCTAATAGTAAACCATAATGAACCCTAATCCTTATTGAGTTAGGCCTACTATTTTGATTCCAATCCTAACTATAATTATAAATCTAGAATTGAACCAAATAGAATCCTAAACTATACAGCAATATATAGATTGAAATTAATTTATGTCATGTCTTTCAATTCATGCTGCGACTGCTACTAGCTTATATATATTTAATAATATATATAGAATAAGCCAAGAGGTATCCTTCTCGAGGTGCCTATTGCACTTTAATGTTAATAAATCAATAAAAAAATAAGCGCCTCTAGAAGGATACCTCTCGGCTTATTCTATATATATTATTAAATATATATAAGCTAGTTTATCATTGTTTTTAAATTGTTTATATTCTTTTTATATATGTATCACATATCCATATGTGAAATGAATAAAGAGAAGACAATGATTTTCATTTCTTTTTAAGTTTCTTATTTATATTTTTTGACAGTTAATATTTTTTTCTTAAAATGTCAAATGAAGGACATTGAAATGACAAAATCGTCATCAAAAATCCATATAAGAGATAGGGGTGGCTGTCAAATTCCAGACATGCATGTCAATCAGTGTCCACAATATTCTATTATATACTAATACTTTGAAAATCTCCAAATGCACGTGGGAATGATGATTACGATGAAAATCTCCAAAATTTCAAAATTACAATAATTTAAAAATAAGTGTGATCAGATATAATAGAATGTTGAGACAAGAAGCATGAACAGTAACCAAAGAGAAGTAAATGAGATGAACATATAGCAGCTGTCATTTTTACAAAAGAGTTTGAAGTCCGTGAGCTACACAAATCCTTTCATTCCTGAGCAGCTGATCTATTTCACGTTTGATGTATTAAATTCGAAGATCCATCTTCAAGCTACAATTAAGTCTTGATGGAACTCAGCAACTTATCTAACATATGTTAATTATGGAAATAAAATTAAATAAGTTTAAAATAAGTTTATTGTTTAGTTTTATGAGTAAATATTGTATATTGTTTTATGATGATTTTAAATTTTAAGTTTTTGTCTAAGGGATTGAGCTTAGTTGGTTAAAGCATTGAGTTCTCAATGTGGAGACCCAAGTTCAACTCCCATGAAGGACACCTTTGTGTAGAATTCTAAGTTGTCATTTTTGGTCTTCCATTGGTTGTTTAAAGTGGATCTCTAAGTTGTGACCCTTGTGTTTGGGATCTTGCATTAAATTTATGTTTTGTTTAAGATGAGATCTATAAGTTTAATTTAAGTTCTCAATTCATCTTTTACATCTAAATTTTAACTTTATGCAATTTTTTGTTTATGCTTTGGTGATTTCCTAGTTAACCTTCACCTTCCTTAAAAAAATTGAAAGGGTGGTTGTTGTTTGTAAGGAGATGTGTTTTCTTAGGTCAAACCCCTTGAAATATTATAAAATGATTGAATATAGTAAGTAGAGACTCTAGAATGATGTATGTAGATATGTTAGTCCTTTTAATACAACAAATATTAATGTTTTTCTACTGATTATTCCTTTAATATTTCATAATAAGAAATTATTTGTAGATTCGATATAATATCTAAGGATGATAAATTAATGCTAATGAATGCATTTAAATAGTAGCATATAGCATCAAAAAATCTCATAATTTATGTGTACTAGGGAAAATAAAGAAGAGCAATTGGATTAAATTTTGATTTAAAATTTAAAAACATAAGGGTCAAATATGTGGTGTTAAAGTGAATCCTGCAACTATAAAAAGATCCTACGAATAAAAGTGGTCATATTTAGATGTATCACAATTATTTCTAGGTAGGTGCACATATGCATATATTGAATACATGGGTATGATTAGTGTATTAGAGTGTGTGTATGTGTATAAAAGGATTATGTAGGAATTAAGTATATGGAAATATGTGTGTATAGGAATGGGTAAAGGATAAGGGAATGAACTTAACTTTGTACAAAATTGTACCATTTTTCAATATGTATAAGTTTCAATATATTTTTTTAGGATGGGCACAAAACTAAATGGGAAGTGACATGGGCATAAAAAAATTGCCATTACATTTTACACCCACCTGGAGGCATGTGACAATTGTAAGATGATTGTGCACATAGAAGTGTCCAACACTCACAAATAGGCATGAAAAGATATCAAATGGGGTCATTACAAATTAGTGGATATTATAAGATGTCATCATGTAGGTTCATCCTTTAGCATGCACTCTCCATGGAAACCTACAACATACAAGAGAATATGAAATGACTAGAATTTGTCTAACAAATTAAAATTGGGTACAAAATAAATAAATAAATTGTAAAAATATGAGATGGATAAAGTTTTTAAAAATATCTTTCTAGAAAAATGATAATGATGTATTTGGCTCAATTACAGTAGGATGACAAGGTCTGTGGAGCACATGAAATGTTGTGTTGTATCAATATTTTGTTGAGTTTATGTAGCACCTATCACTATATTAAATCTTAATTATAAGATTGTTACTGAAAATATATGATCCTTTAAATCGGTCATATACATTTAAGATGGAAGATATGTGGAGCACATGAAGATAATTGAGGGCATCTTTCATGTGAAGTTTGAAATGGCGATGTGATCGTCAATGGAAAAAACACCTATGTAAGGATCAAGGTCACTGGATCAACATGTATGCCTCCAATTTGTCATTGAAGATCATGAGGACATAAAAGAATAGGTAAGGCAATAGATACCTAGTGGTAACATGAGACTAGGTAGTGTGTGTGTGAAAAAGTGAACCTGTAGCTGCAAGCACAACACTTCAATTAAGTCATTATATGCATGGTTAGTAATCAATAATCAATAAGAAATAAACCATAGCAAAGCGACTAATTGCCTTCTAAAAGATGCGAGTATAGATTGCTCTCAAATTTTTATAAGCAATACTAGTGACTAGACTACACCAAGATGAAGGATTTAATCTATATGATATTAAGCTATATGGATGCAAGATGGATGAATAATTCAAGAAAATTCAAGCAACAATGCATGCAAGCAATAATGAATGTAAAATGGATACAAGTAATCTAAAAAAGCACAATGATTTCAATGACTCCAGAGCGAAATTAGCGTGATAACAATTTCCAAGCATGTTCTCAAAAATCTCTCGGGTGAATTGGAATGAGAGCTGAAGACTGAATTTATAGAGAATTACAAAAAGCTCAATTTAGGATTAATTGAAAATAATTGAGAAATCGGGTTGAGTTAACCTTGAGATAGATTCCAATTATAGTTTAATTGAAATGCATTCAAATTAGAAGTCCAAGTTGTATTGGAAAATAATAATAAACTAGTTCTATGCATATCTGATAAAAATAGATAATTCTTCAATTTAATCAAGAAAAGAGTTTTCTTAATGCAACTGAACTTATTTTTCTGAAAAGCTTTGAGTTCCAATTTTAGAGAATAATTCAACAATTCAATTAAATTGCTTTTTTGATTTCAAGTTCTAAATTAAGAAAAAAAAATAATATCTCAAGTTTGATTTCTCTCTCAATTCAATTCTTTTTTTGACTTTTGTTTGTGCTCAAGATTGATTTAATTGCCTTTGGTTAGGACCTCGGTGATGTTGTCAAGATTAGGGGCCCATGGTTTAAATGACCAATTTTAGGGTATTACGTTTGCCCCTCTTTGAATTAATGTGCGAGCAACTCTTTGATTCAAAGAATGTGTGATGTCTAGGAGATGCCAGTTCTGAACTTGATTGATCACGAACCAGATAAAAAGCGAGGTGTTAGCTTGATTCAAAGTGACAAAGCTAAATGAGGTCTGATTAAAGTGATATCGATCCTGAACTTGACTGAACTGAGGAACGATAGAAAACAAAGATACCGAACTTGAACTTGATTGATCAAGAAGCGGATCTTACTGATATAGAACTTGATTGATCTTAGATATAGTGAATGATGATAAAAATCGATCTTGAACTTGATTGATCAAGACACGATGAGCGAAGAATAAACCGTCCAGCTTGATCAAGAAATGAATACTGAACACCTGCTTAGATTTAGAATGACCAAAGAAACTCTTTAAACTTTTGATTGAGTTTAAACGAATAATCAGTTTGATTTGAAGCAATGAAACTGATTAATGTTAAGAGATTAATTCAGATGAAAGACAAATATCAGCTTGATTTGAAGCAATGAAACTGATATGCCCCTAGCGATTGATTGATTCAGATGATCGAGAGATCTCAACTTGATGTGAAGCGATGAAGTTGAGATGCCCCTTAACAATAAGGATTGATTTTCTTTAATTGAAAAGATTTTGCTCGACTTTTGTTGAAGATTTGAAAAAAAATTCTCGACTTGTGAGATGTGAAGTCATAAGGTCATGAGTATGCCCCCTCGGGAGAGAAATCGAAAGATAGCGAGGGTAGTTGATTATAGGCAATTGTTTGGCGAAAATAAGTTATTTGAGCACAAATTGATTTTGAGGATTTTTCTGAAGATTTGGCAATGATTGATGAGAAATTGAGCGTAGTGTTGATTGAAATGTTGATATGTAGAACGAAATTGAATTAAGATTCAGTGTTTGAAATTGAGCGCAATTTGAAGAAAAAAAATGAGCATTTGATGAAAAAAACGCTAAGTGGTCAAAATTTTGAATTTAACTATTAAGATGATCTCAAATTTTGATTTCGATCCCGAAAATGGAATCAGAGTAGGCACATTAGCCAAGGGTACAATTTTCATGTCCATCAGAGTAAGTTGAAAAATTAGGTTTTAGGCTATATATAGGACAAAAGTGTCATTTTCAATTCATTTTAACCCTCCAAGTTTGAAAATTCAAAAAGCCTTCTGAGAAGAAAAATGGTGGTCCCTACTCGTCATCATCAATTTGAGCACCAGAGAAGACATAATCGACCCCAAAACTATGAGCCACCGGTATGTGATCGATCTTTAGCCTCTTTATGTTTCCAATTTTGAATTTTTTGTGTATTTTTCACATTTTTGATGGGTTTTAGGTCGGGTTTCTCGGTTTGTCATGCGAGACAGGATCCTGTCTCATACGAGAAACTAGCAAATTGTCTTTTATCGTTTAAACCCATTAGAATTATTATATGGGAGCAACCCTTGTGTCGTACGACAGGTCGATTAAAAGACCATTTTGTTGTGCGTTGTATAAAACTTTGTCATTTGAGGCTGTTTTCTCATACGAGAGCCATTCTTGACTCATACGAGATGTTGTTTAACTGTGTTTTGTCATTCAGAAAATAGTGACAATTTTTGAAAGTGTAAACATGAAATTTTGGTTTTGTATTTAACTTATTTGAATTTGCGTGATGTTTAACTTCTCTTGGAGGCTAATTTGGAAAGTTTTCTGATGTTCGTTGTTGGGTTTTGCAAGTTTGTTTACCTTCTGTGCTCTTCAGATGTGTATATCCACCCATGATGGCTTTAGTTCAGGATTTGTCTAAGGTTGAGCAAGCTCATGTCGATTTATGCGCCTTGGCTCATTTGATAAGGTTACCTGATATCCGTGTGAACCACGGGATGCTCACAGCGTTGGTAGAATGATTTCATTCGGAGCATAATACCTTTCATTTGCCAGTTGGGGAGCTGACCATAACTCCTGAGGATGTGTACAGGATCCTTCGTATCCCTTTTGCTGGGGATAAGGTGGACTATGATACCACATTGTTACTTGCACTGCAGGCACTAAGGAATGTATTCAGGGATCCAGATATCTTGACTCGTTCTATGAGTTGGGATATACTGATGAGCAGGTACAATGAGGAGTATCTGCTAGCATGTGTCCTAGCAGGTTTTATTGGGTGCTTTTTGATGCCAGACCGAGGGCAATAGGGTTGCCAAAGCGGATGGGGCCGGATGCTCGAGTGATTGATAGAGTCCCCTCAGAGACTTGGCTAGGGTTCTTGCTTACTGGCCCACATGTATCGAGAGATGCATGAGATTATTTACAAAGAGGGGTAGAGCATGGCTACTGGGGTGTACATTTTGTAGGTGTGGGCTTGGGAGCACCTTCCCGTGTGTCGGCCGATAGTGACAGGCAGTAGAGAGCCAGGACAACCGATCATCTTTAGATATGTTGGATATATTATGCAGCCCCATCTGGGCAGGACAGACTTCTGGAGATGGCAGATCGATGACTTGATAGCAGTCATATGGCAACCATATAGAGGTTTAGAGCCATGGGATGACTGGCGGGCAGTGCGTAGAGATCTATTTGTCACACGGCCACTGATTGGGAGATCGCAAACTATTGTGGAGCGATTCATCATTTCATGAGTGATGAGGTAATATGGCCAGCCTCAGGGGATCTCACAGGAGTTTACAGCATATGCTAGGTATGCCGATGAGGAGAGGCAGGGTTGGGCACCTAGGCTATCTTATGCCTTGGCTATGCAAGAGCTGATAAGTTTACACCGCCTGAGGTGGGATTACCTAGAGGATATAGTAGATGCGGGGGTATTTCCCCAGTACAGGGATTATTTGTAGCAGCATCCATTCCCTTGATTTACAGATCCTGGAGAGCATGCTCCTCATATTGAGGATGTGGAGGATGATGCCCCCATACTGGCACAGGGATAGGCATAGAGACAGGGTCATAGGCAGGGATAGGGCCAGAGACCAGATGCTCCATGACGGACTGGTGGTGATCCTGGTGCTAGTAGCAGCGGAGTGCAAGCTGACATTGGATAGTAGAGGGGTGAGGGTGGATCCCTTGGGAGAGTAGGCCTAAGGTTGGGTGGGGGAGAGGAGGAGCGAGAAGCTCCGAGGCAGGTCCATCAGTGGCGAGAGGAGCAGGGTGGAGCCACAGGTGGAGATGGTGGTGGAGAGCCTGCAAGAGAGCAGGGGGCTAACACGGGTCGGTCAATGACAGCACATCTTGCAGAGCTACATTTATAGTTGATAGTGGCATAGACTCAGCTAGCAGAGCGAAACCAATAGCTAGCCGAGGTGAGGACTGAGTGTGATTGCCAGATTGTGGCTTTGAGAGTAGAGTCGAGAGCAGAGATAGAGTCTCTACGACAAGAGGTCCTTCTCTAGAGCAGAAGGGCATCTTATTATGTAGTAGCGTATAGTGTTGTAGTTCCTTTTGCATAGTAGGTGCAACCTTATTCGCAGTATATGGCTAGATCGGAGGGAGCGTGAGCACCTTGACAGGATCCCGGGCATCAGGCTCCTCCTCCACTAGGCGATGAGGGAGATGGTGCCAGCTAGATGATTCTTTTTGTAGCTCAGATATTTTTTTGTTGACACACCCATTTTTTTGTAACCTATACAATTCTTGCTCTGACGGGAGTTTGTACATGTTATTGGACATCATTTTGTACTCTTAGACTTGAGATGATATATATATACGAGATCCGATTTGACTTCATCGTACTTGTGTCAATTCGATTATGAGATATTTCTATATGCTTTATTCTATATGTATGCATTTCATTTTCAGCATGAATGTATGTATTACAAATGATAATGGATGTCTATGTTTTTGTTTCTTTTCATATGCAAATAAATGAATGAAAATGAGCAGTGCTAAAAAAAATTTTTGTTTTCTATGTAATAAGATGAATACAAATGATTAATAATAAATTAATGAATCTATATGAAATGTTATGTATGCAGCTAAACATCTCAAAACATAAATACTGGATCGGAGAAATAATGATAAATAGACCACTTAGCATAAGAAATGATGATGCTTTCAGCTCTCATTCAGAAGATAAAGAGATTATTATTATCACACCAAAATCACCCTAGATTCACTAAAATGCAGAATGAAATGCAAAATGATGTGTAAAATGCAACCTAAACCTAGTCACTGGATTTAAAATACTTAAGATTCATCACTGAGCATAACGAACACAACAGGCAAGGTAGAGTTCCTTTCTTTTTCAATGTGCAATATTAATTATCCTGTCTGCAATGACCCTTTTTTTTGTTCATATCCTTGGACAGATTTCGCAGGGACTCGAATTGCATCATAAGGAAATTCCCTCAAAACAGACAAAGAAATGACATGGACCTCGCTATAGCATACAAATAAGAGAAGTCGAGGTATGTGAGGCAATTTCACCTTAATGTGAAGGCTCTTATCATAGACACCCAGCTAATTTATATGTTTCCAGATCATCGGGATCATTCCTATAAGCAGAAAACAAAGAAAATATTATGCCCCCAATCCTTGCTTCTCTTAGTCACAATAGACTTCCTCGAGTTACTCAAAGGGACAGTAATCAAAAAGTAATATATAAGACAACATACAAAGAAATTTTTTCATTCATAGCTCAAACTGTTTAGTAATTGTTCTTCGTTATGTTGTTTTGCTTGTGAACTCAGTGATAAAAACTATGTAGTAGTCAGGAGATAGGTGGCTGACTCGGAGTGGCTGACTAGGTTTCATTGACAGAATAATGACTTGGTTGACACTGCTTAGGATATGTAATGTGCTCTATCGAGTAACCTAAGACTAGGACATTGATCTGTTTCAAGTCATGAGGGTTCCAACGAACCAAGATGTCACAAAAGTGACTGAAAATATGTACAAGTGAAAGAAAAAGATACTTGAAAGCGGGAAATGCCAACGTTGTGTTGATAGATGGAGCACTTGAGTACAAGAGGCGCCTGTTTGCTAGGTTTTCACCTATTTAGCAGAGAGTCATCATCATTTTTTTTGTACCAAGGTGCCTGTTTACCATGTTTTCACCAAGGCATTTTCTCTATTTATATTTTGTTTCTCTTTTTCTTTTTTTTTTCTTTTTTTTTTTCAATTTATGATTTTTCAATTTTTTAAAATTTTTTTCAAGACTTTTCCAATTTTTAGGATTTTTTTCAGGACTTTTTTAGCTATACAGTTTGCTGGAGCAGAGAATGTTAAGTAAAGAATCTTTTTAGGTGGACGGTGTTAATCAGTTCTCGAAGTTGTTCTCCTTCCAATGTTGAGAGTTCTTAGGCACCAGAACCGAAGACTACAGTAACGATATAGGGACCCAGCTAGTTGGTTTCAAACTTCCCTTTGTTGTCTCGAAACTATTGATTTTTTGGATTTTCTCTCAGAACTAGGTCACCAACTTGAAATTATCTTTGTCAAACTTTCTTGTTATACCCTCTGGACATTCTCTTCTGATACACTCTGAGATGATCAAATGCTACTTGTCGACACTCATCCAGCAATTTGAGTTCTTGCAATCTATATATTCTATGATTTTCATCAGTAACAAGACCTTGCAATGAAACTCTTAGAGATGGTATTTCTACTTCAATAGGTAATATTGCTTCGAACCCATACACCAAAGAGAAAGGTGTAGCCCCAATAGGTGCTCTGATACCTTTTTTGTAAGCCCATAGTGTAGGATTGAGCTGTAGATGCCAATCCTTCCCGGATTTGTTCACTGTTCTATGCAAGATTGTCAGTAGGTTTTTGTTAGACGCCTCGGCTTGTCCATTACCTTGAGGGTAATATACTAATGACTAGTGTTGCTTTATTTTGAATTTCTCACAAAGTTCATCTAGGTCTTTATTCTTGAACTGTCCTCCATTATCAGTCATGATGGACAAAGGTATCCCATACCTACAAATTATATAGTTTAGGATGAATAAGGCGACTTGTTTACCAGTTGCTTTGATGAGCAGAATCACCTCTACCCACTTGGTGAAATACTTAGTGGCCGTTATGATGAATTTATGTCCGTTGGATGAAGCAAGATATATCTGACCAATGAGATCAAAGGCCCATTGCTGAAAAGGCCAGTGTGTAATGAATGGTATGAGATCCCTCGTTGGGGCATGTATGAGATTTCCATGAAGCTGACATTTCTCACAAGTCTTAGCAAATTTTATGGCATCTTTTTCCATATCTGGCCAGTAGTAGCCAGCCCATAATAGTTTCTGAGCTAAAGTAAAACCATTCAAATGAGATCCATAAATACCTTCATGGACTTCCGATAATGCACATTTTGACTCTTTAGTTTCTAGACATCTAAGCAAAGTACTGTCCAAACCTCGTCTAAATAAATTGTTAGCTATGATAACATATCACAAAGCATTTCAAGTTAGGTTTCTTTTCTCATTACGAGTAAGGTTTTTAGGGATAATTTGGTCACAAAGATAGGAATAGATGTGGCTGTATCGAGATGAGTCATGTCCAATAATAGAACAGACTATTTGGGTCTCAGTAGAATCATAAGCAAGGTAATATAACTCTTCCACCAGGAAATCAAAGCGAAAATTGGACTCCTGTAGCTCAGGTATAGATGCTAAGGTATCCTTAGCATCTGCTACTCTATTCGTTGATCTAGGAATTTGTTGGAATGATACAAAAACAAAATACTTCTTGAAATCATCTACCATCCTCTTGTAAGGCATCAATTTCTCATCCCGAGTTTGATATGTATCATTGAGTTGGTTGATGACCAACTGAGAATCTCCATAAATATGTAATTCAGCAACCTTCCATTCAATGGCTAGTTTTATTCCATTTACCAGTGCTTCATATTCTGCAATGTTGTTTGTACAAGGGAATAGAATCTTATAAGACTTTGGAATTGAGTACTTCTAAAGAGTAATGAATAGTATGCGAGCACCTGAACCATTTTGAGTAAAGGACGCATCAACAAAAATCTTCTAGGGTTGTTGAGTAAGATGCATTATTGATTCATCTAGGAACTCAATGTGTAGTGGTTGAGTATCCTCAAGTGGAGCTTCAGCAAGTTGATCAGCAATTACCTGTCCTTTTATGGCTTTGCGTTCCACATATTCAATGTCAAACTCTGTAAGGATCATTACCCACTTTGCCAATCGTCCGGTGAGTGTTGCTTTATTAAGAAGATACTTGAGTGGATCAATTTTGGCCACCAACTTAACTAAATGTGCAAGCATATAGTGCCTCAGTTTCTGTGATGCAAAGACTAATGCCAAGCATGCTTTTTCTATTATACTATAGCTCATTTCATAAGACACCAATGTCCTACTGATGTAATAAATAGGTCTTTCCTTTTTGTTGTCATTCTGTTGTGCCATAAGTGCCCCCAATGATGAATCAGTTGCTGATATGTATAAGATTAGTGGCTCACCCTGAATAGGTGGCATCAATATCGGTGGATTAGACAGGTAATCTTTTATCTGCTAAAAATGTTGTTCACACTGCTGATCCCAGTTGTATATTATTCCTTTTCTCAATACTTTTGTAAAAGGTTGAGCTTTGTCTGCTAGTTGAGAAATAAATCTTCTAATGGATTGGAGACATCCCTGTAGACTTCTCATTTGACTGATGTTCTTTGGAGGCGGCATTTCCATTATAGCCTAGACCTTCTTAGGATCAACTTCGATGCCCTTCTTTGAAATGACATAGCCAAGTAGTTTACCAGATGTCACTCCAAATGCACACTTCTTTGGATTTAATCGGAGCTTGAAATTTTCCATTCTGTCAAGTATAGGACCTAACTCTTGAATATGCGTTGATCTTTTCATAGTCCTCACTAAGGTGTCATCAACATAATCTTCCATATTCTTATGCATCATGTCATGAAAGATAGTTGTAACTACTCTTTGATAGGTCACTCCTGCATTCTTTAACCTAAATGGCATAACGTTCTAGCAAAAGGTTCCCCATGCATAGGTGAAAGCTATTTTTTCTTGATCTCCAGGAGTGATTTTAATCTGATTGTAGCTGGAGAATCCATCCATTAGTGAGTACATCTCATACCCAGTTGTCATGTCGACTATCATATCAATATTTGGCAATGGAAAGTCATCTTTTGGACATGCTTTATTGAGATCTCTAAAATCTATACAAACTCTAATAGATTTATCTGCCTTTGACACAGGTACTATGTTGGAAATCCATTCAGCATAATCTATCACTCTGATAAATCCAGCTTTGAGTAGTTTCTCTAGTTCAGCTTTGACCAATAGTGCAACATGTGGGTGCGTCTTACAAAGTTTTTGTTTAACTGGTTTTACTCCTGGTGTGATTTAGAGATGGTGCATAATGAGATCAAGATCCAAGCCTGGCATATTAGAGTACGTCAATGCAAAATTTATTTTCTTCTCTAAGAATAGCTGAGTGAAATCCTTCAATTCCTCTGCTGATAGTGATTGAGCTATGTGAATAATTTGTGGTGTGTCTTGATTCCCGATATTCACTGGCTGAGTTGGCTTGATCAATATGGAAGACCACTCCTGAAAATGACTGGACAGTATACCAAGTATCTCACCTTCAGGTGCCTCAGAGAGGTTTTCACCTTTAGGTACGTCCTTTATTTTCTCTTTTTTAGATTTTGACACAACCATAATGTGGTTTTCGCCATCAGATCTTTTATTTTTATCTTTCCTATTTTTGCAACAAAGATACTTGATATCCTTTTTAGTCATATTTTCACTCCATCCACTGGTGGAAGAGTTAATAGGTTCAACTGCATTGAGATAATAGGATAATGTATAGTCATTGGAAACAATAGGTATATCCATAGGTTGATTATGTAAAGTACAATCAATCAATTCGGGATGTATTAAGGACAAATTTTGGATAGGTTCAAGAGCGTTCATAGTATTGTTATCACAGTTGCGGATCGAAAAGTCGAGTTGCAGAATGATACCTTGCGTAAGTGTCTCAAGACCAGGAAGAGTCAGATCATGATTATTAAAGTTCACGTTAATATTTAATCGATCTAATCCAATAGACATACTTATAACATCATTGACTAAGTTGGATTGGACGTCATGTCATTGTTTAATAGCAATAAGACTAGTAGGCAATTTTTCATTGTTTATATCAGATGATTCAGAATTTGAGGATGAGAGGGTATCATAATGAATAGGACTATCATTAGAGTCATCAGAATCATCAGAGTTATTGGATGAAGTTTCCAAGTCTCTTTCAGGTGATTTGGTAGGCATATGTATGGTATCAATACTAACATCTTTAATGCTACAAATTCCTTCATATTGTAGTTCATTTGTCATTTGTATCTGACACACCTGTTGATATGGTCTCATTGTTTTTGTGACTTTTTGTCATCTACTCCATTCAGCTTCTTCTGGACTGACAACTGGTTCTTGTTCTGAAGCTTCTAACTCTTCCTGTGTAGTGCTATAACTGATTTGTTCTATTTTACGATAAGGACACATAGATGAGAAGCTTTCTGGTATTGTTCCTTCTTTCAATGCTTGTTCATAATTTGCTTGCCTCTTTTGTCTAATTTCTTGTATTTCCTTCTCTAGTTTTAGGCACATCAACTCTTGAGTATCATCTATGACACCACTAGATTCTTCTGGAGTTTCTGTAGTGGATGTGTCTAAAAGATAGTCAGGACCCCATTCATACTCATTTGAATCAGTCTCTGAATCATCTACTTGTTGCCTGCCAGTATATGTGACTGGAACTTTTAATGGTGCAAACAATTCTCTGATTCTTACAAATTCATCTCTTATATCTTCAGGAACCTCAACTTCTTATATTATCGTAGCTGATATCGTCGAAGCTTGAGCACTGACTATTTCTTCTTTCTTGACTATTGATTCCTCTTTCTCTTTTCTACACTCTTCTTTTGTTTGTTTAGCATTTGCTTCATGTAATGTTAAAGGCGATATCTTTTTCAAGCCTTTAGACTTAGAAACATGTTTTTGTTCTGATGTCCTTTTAGGATTTTATCCCAATCCAGCTTTATCATGTGTGGATTTGGTTTGTAGCTGAATTGGTTTAGTAATACCTTCTTTTTGTTTGCCCAAAGGACCAATACCTGAGTACCCCATGTGTTGAATCATTTTGTAACCACGACCATACTGGTTTGAGGAAATCTCACAATGTCGTACCTCCTCATTTGGACTATCTTCCTTAAAGAGCTAGTTAAGCACAGCATCTTCTTCTATTTCATCTGCCAAGGAGGTCGAAGACTGTATAAAGAGACCATCATATATAGTATTCGGAGCTGGAGTTTATGTTCTCATAGCCTCTGATAGCTTGCCTAACTATTTTGGCGATGGAGGAAGAGAAACTAATGATAATACCAGTTCTATCTTGTAGCTATCCATGCCGGTATTTGTAATCTTCAATCTCTTTTCTAAGTCTTTCATCAATGTTTTTGGATCTTTATTTGGAGAGGCTACCCTATTATGAGGCACAAAAGTATCTGCACCTTTTGTCAATGCATTACAGATGACATTTGTATCATCCAGAATATTGACTTCAGCTCCATTATAAGGAAACTTTAAGCATTGGTGATATGTTGAGGGTACTGCCTTCATTTCATGAATCCATGGCCTACCCAGCAATATATTGTATGACAATGGAATATCGAGAACCTGGAAAAGGACATCTCTCTCTACCTATCCCACCCTGATTGGTAATGATACCAAACCTTTGGAGGTCCTCTCTTCTTCATCATAGGCTTTAATTATTATTTTCTTTGCTGGATCAATGACATTTTAAGAGAATCCTAGTTGTGTAAGCAGATGATAAGTATAGATATTCAACCCTATGCCTCCATCTATCAAAACATGTTTAACTTTGTGTTTGTGGATCATGGCTTCAATATGTAATGGCTGGTTATGTGGATGATTTAATGAGTTGTCATCTTCCTCAGAGAAGGTCAAATAGTGAGGTGAAATCAGATGACCCAGCATAGACTAAAACCGATCAATGTCTAAATCTTTTAGAACATTGGTAGTGAGCAATGCTTGGTGTAGAATTTTCTTGTGAGCAGATGAGAGCTGTAGCAATTCAAAAATTGAAATTTGAGCATTTGTCCTTTTCAATTGTTCAACCACGCTGTATCTAGAGGATGATGATGAGGAGGTTAATCTTTTAAATTTGTCCAAGGTTGATTCTTTTTGTTTATCTGGCACAGCTCTTGGATTTGATGTTTCTTGAGTCAGTTTGGAAGAACTAGCTCCTTGGAGGGTGACTTTCTTTTGAGATCTATTCAGAGCTTTTGCATATCGTGATTCATTTGGTTTATCTTGAACTATAATCACATTGCATTATTCTAAGTGTGAAGGTTCAATCATGTGGATAATGTTGTCCTGGCTGGCATAAGCATAATTTACCTTAGCACCTCCTTTGGTCTTTAAGGAATCACCTTGTTCATAAGTAGGCAAAGGGTCTTTAAATGCTTTATGATCAGCATTGGTTGGGTGATTCCCAACAACAACTTTACCAGCATCTATGAGATCCTGAATCTCATGTTTTAGCTTCATGCAATTGTTTATGTTATGACCCTTATTCTGATGGAAGTCATAGTATTCATTTTCTCTCCACCATCTTGGTTTGACATCTGGATCATATGGTCTGGAGTTATCTGGTAGTGTTATCAAGTTGTTTGCCAATAGAGTTTTGAAAGCCGACTCATATGATTCTTCAAGAGGAGTAAAATCATGCTTAGGTCTGGAAAGCCAAGGCTTTTCTTTGAACCATTCCTTTGTTTTCTTTGGCTGATTTTTTGCTGCAATTTCAATGGCTTTAAGCACTTGTGTACCACTAGCCAGGTTGAATATTGTTGATTTTGAGTTGGTTTTAATAGTGTCTACTACTCCATCATTAACAACATTCTTGTTGTTGTCTTTGGCGAATTTCCAATACTTGTTCTTCTCTTTAGAACTAGATCATTTTTGTGTTTCTTTCCAAGGTGTGATATCTCCCTTTTTTATGAGCACATCTTCCATTCGAATGGCATTATCAACCATTTTATTAAATGATGGGTGTACTTGCATGTGTATGCTATATTTCAGTTCGAGGACCAAGTTATTGACAAATATATCTATTTTCTCAAAGTTTGGGATAGGTCGTGGGTACCTAGAGAACATCCTTCTCCAGCATTGGAGAAAAGCAAGAAGAGGTTCCCCTGTTTTCTGTTGAGTATTACAAAGATCGATCATAGTCACAGGATGTCAAATGTTGTATGAGTATTGTTGTAAAAACAATTGATTAGTTCTTCAAATGTTTTTATTCCTTTGGGTAGACTTGAGAACCATTCCATTGCTTGACCCCCTAAACTCCTTGGGAAGAGACGCATAAGGTACGTTTGATCATGCATGAATTCCATACAAGCAGCACTAAATTCCCTGACATGATCTTGAGGATCTGAGGTACCATCATATTTATCAAATTTTGGGATTTCCACTCATGAAGGGAATGGAGGCATGCATAAATTCTTGTCAAATGGGAAGGGACATATTGCTTCCAGAGAATATTGGTTCGAGGAATTGTCCTTATTCTTTAGCTCTATGAGCTCTGTTCGCAAAGCTATTAACTATTTCTATACCATGAGTATAGGTGAGTCTTTCCTCTTAGTAACAAGTGTTTGAACATCATATCCAACAGGAAGTTTAGCACCTTGATTTTCTAGTTCTAAGAAATAGTCTTCCTTTTCTCGGATCATGATAGTTTTCATTATTTTTCTAAAGTCTTTGTCTTTCTGACAGTCAAGGATTTCTTTTTCTGGAGGTTCAACAGCTTCGTCAGTCCCACTTGATGATGAGGAGTCATTATGATTTTCAAGAATATTATAGTCATTTTTGTTTCCATCATTGTATTTTGTCTCATGTATAGTGGGAGATTTCGGTTCATCAAAAATCAGTCTGCCTAATGATGATGGTATGTCAGTGAGGGGATCCTTCATGTAGAATTGATTATCTTGATAAGTGAAGGTTTCTTCTTTGTCTTTGGCTTTTGTCTTACCAGAACTCCTGGTTTGAATAGGAATTTGTATGGATTAGTGTGACCTAGAGTTGTTTTGTGATGCAGAGGTCAAGATTAATTTCAGAGCTAGTTTGTTCTGCTTAGCGTATTGTTTTGGGAGAAACAACTAAGATTTTGTTTGATTTTAGGAACGATCTATCCTGTCTAAGACGTTTTCCTGGGTTGATTCTAAAATTGTAACTAAGATTCAGTCTGATTCAAGAACGATATATCCTATGTAAGACGTTATCTAAGTGACTTGAGTTTGATAGGTAGTTTTGATTGAACTAGCTGAAGGGTGATTAACCAAATCCTGCAACAAAAAATGGCAGAGGTGCACTATCTTGATATGTTTTATGCTCAGGAAAATGATAACTAGTATTATGTTCGCTGTAGACTGTGTTTTTGGCAATTTTGAATGTTTTGTCTGACAAAACCAGAGACTCGTACGACTGGGTTTTCTGAACCAGATGACAATTTAGCAGTTATAGGATGACAAAAGTTCTGCTTCATATGAGTTGCTATCTTATACCGTACGACTGATGGGCATGTGCAGAATGACAAAAGACTAAATTCGATTATGTCTTGTATGAAATAGAATACAGTGCAGGATGATGAATGATTTAGACTCATACAACAAAGAATTTTCTATAGAATGACAATTGAGTAGATTCGTACGACACAGGATTGGTGTAGCACGATAAATTAGCAGACTCGTACGACTGTTCATAGGGCAGAGACTAAAAATTCTGAGTTTTCTGACTGCTGAGTATGACCAACTGAGTATGATAAATTTTGAGATGGACTGATTTTTGACTGGGATTGACTATTTTCTAACATAGATAGAGTTTCAACTTAGGATGGACTAGTTTCTGACATGGACAGAGTTTCGAATCAAGATGGGCTAGTTTCTGACACAGACAGAGTTTCGACTTAAGATGGACTAGTTTCTGACACGGATAGAGTTTTGACTCACTGAGTTGTTTATGGTCTTCATTGATTTTTGGTATTTCAGTTTTTTTTTGTTTCAGGGATGAAAAACATAGAAAACAAGTAGTATTTATAGTGACTCCAATCATAGCATGCAAACCCTAAGGAATTTGGTGAGGAAAGAAAACCTTTTCTTGTAGACTCAGGTACACACCCAATAGCTAATCAAAATATGGCTACTGAGTCTCACACAATGGATTCTCAATGCCGTATTATCCAACTCCAAACACTAATGGGGGCACAAAATGACAAGTATCTTCGGAGAGTTACTATCTCTCTTGCATAAATATTATCCCCCTTTTGGAGATGAATTGGGTAGCTTCTAATTTTAAATTGGATTTAGTCAGGGATCCGTTCAGTGCGTCGAGGTATAAACTCAATTAAGAGGTCTCCTTGCCTTGAAAACCAAGGTTTAATATACCCAAAGGTACAGAGGAGAGCTATTCCCGAGCACTGCCGTTGACTTGATTTTCATCAAATCACATTTATTTTATAGTGGGTTGGAGTACTTGGCGTCTAGTCATTCCCCTCAAACCGGTCGTAACGGCTTTAAGAGTTTTTCAACCCCTCGGGAGGGCAGGCCTGCTAAAGATGTACAAATCTCAAACAAAGAAAAAGCTTCAAGGGTTTGGATTTCTGATTGTCTAGAAAAAGACAAGAGCATACTTTCCTACCTCTCAGAATCTTCTAAAAGCACAAAAGACAAATTTGTTCTTTAACTAGATAGCAAGTTAGGTTCCTAAAAATGAATTTAAAGAATACACGATGTTTAGTCAATTCTCCTTAGGCAACCTGCAAAGACAACGAATCAGTAGTCATATTGTCTTTGTGCGACAAGAAATATTCTTCGACAAGCATTCTACAAAAACTAGTTAGGTTGTGAAAAACTCTGGGACAGACAGATAAACAGTCAAGGTCAATCATCAGAAATGAAAAATATGAAATTTTGCCTCCTTTACCAGAAAATACAGAATCGTACGATAGAGTCTCAACTCGTACGAGATAGGATATAGTATAGTACAAGACCAGATTGCTGATGATGTTGACTCGTATGACAGATGATTACTACTCATATGACAGAGGATCTACTCATATGACAGAGTGTCTACTCGTACGATAATATGTTTGTAATTCATGCGACCCCTGCAATTTGTCATTTTAGCCTATGGGAATTGTCGTACGAGATGTACGGAGGAAAAACCAAAAAGTCTGAAACCTAGAAAATAAGAAAAAAATAAAGCAGTTAGTCTTGGAGGCCAAAAAAAATGTTGTCTTCGGGCTCCACGGTGGGCGCTAGAGATGTGTGTGTGAAAAAGTGAACCTGTAGCTGCAAGTACAACACTTCAATTAATTCACTATATGCATGGTTAGTAATCAATAATCAATCAGAAATAAACCATAGCAAAGTGACTAATTGCCTTCTAAAAGATGCGAGTATAAGATTGCTCTCATATTTTTATAAGCAATACTAGTGACTAGACTACACCAAGACGAAGGATTTAATCTATATGATATTAAGCTATATGGATGCAAGATGGATGAATAATTCAAGCAAATTCAAGCAACAATGCATGCAAGCAATAATGAATGTAAAATGGATGCAAGTAATCTAAAAAAGCACAATGATTTCAATGACTCCAAAGCAAAATTAGCGTGATAACAATTTCCAAGCATGTTCTCAAAAATCTCTACGGTGAATTGGAATGAGAGCTGAAGACTGAATTTATAGAGAATTACAAAAAGCTCAATTTAGGATTAATTGAAAATAATTGAGAAATCAGGTTGAGTTAACCTTGAGATAGATTCCAATTATAGTTTAATTGAAATGCATTCAAATTAGAAGTCCAAGTTGCATTGGAAAATAATAATAAACTAGTTCCATGCATATCTAATAAAAATAGATAATTCTTCAATTTAATCAAGAAAAGAGTTTTCTTAATACAACTGAACTTCTTTTTCTGAAAAGCTTTAAGTTCCAATTTTAGAGAATAATTCAACAATTCAATTAAATTGCTTTTTTGATTTCAAGTTCTAAATTAAGAAAAAGAAATAATATCTCAAGTTTGATTTCTCTCTCAATTCAATTCTTTTTTTGACTTTTGTTTTGTTTCAATTCAACTCTTTGTAATAAATTAATTCATCTTTTGTAATAAATTAATCCTTTTGCATGATTGAATGGCAAATTTATTAATTAATTAAATATGCAAAGATATTTAATAAATTAAAATGGGATAATTGATCAAAATAATTATTCTTGAAATAATTCAATTAATTAAATAAATATTTAATTAATATTGAGTGGTTGATTTGCCATGTGATTTTTGATAATTAAAGAATTAATAATGTGCTCAAGATTAATTTAATTGCCTTTGGTTAGGACATTGGTGATGTTGTCGAGATTAGGGGCCCATGGTTTAGATGACCAATTTTAGGGTATTACAGGTAGCAGACATGTGGTATGGGGAAAAGGAAAGATGCCCTCAATTATCACAATTATGGCTTGAGAAGTGGTGTAGATATTTAATCTCAAGGAGGGAAACACATGGTTGTGCAAGATAGGGAGGCAAACATAATAACTTGAATGTGAAATGTATGTCAATAAAAGAATGTTCAATGCATAGGTGCTAAGGATATATCGAAATGAGTGCACAAGGTAGATATGTCGTGACATCTTTAAAAATAAGAATGTGATAATGAAAATTTTTATGTTCAAGTATCCACTTGCATGCAATATTTCATCAACATGGGAAGCTTTACAAATGTTGAATGTGGTTTATGACACGACCTTTAATATTTTAAAAGCCAATTTTTCATATAATATTTAATTATAATGACTTAATATAGTGGGGATAAAAGGGAGAACAAATACTAGAAAACAAATATGATCTAAAAAGGCTCAACACTAAGTGTAAAAATTATCACTTTCATGGATTACTATGTATAGAATTCATAAAAAAATTCAGATAGCCATAGAGGCAACAATGAAAAGAAACAACTTATGCCTACTCATTGATCTAAAAAGGGTTTTATAGTTCTAGATTTGAACAAATACAACATAAGTAAATGAAATGATTAAAAAATCATTCTAAATTAAAACTTAAGAGCACACTAAGAATAGAAATATGAATTTTATTTATAAAACAAAAACAAGATAAAGTGAAAAGTCAAATGCATAGTCATAATATTTTTTATTCATCTTAACAATTATAGAGTTCTCATCAAGTGGATTAAATTTTGTCAAGATATTATCAATCTATATCTAATATCTACTCTAATGACTTCTAGTCTAATTCTCCCCAAGAAACTTTGTCTATTTTAGAAAACCATTATACATTTATATTTCAAAATTTAAAAGAAGAATGAGAGAAAATGATACAAATCAGAAGTTTCATTTTTTTCATGTTGCATTCATTCTTCATTTCTTGAATGTTTGCCATTTTATAAAACTTTCCACTTGTTATAGTTTTATCCTTCACTTAATTGAAAGAACGAGCAATATAAGAAGAATGTTTTATATAAGTATATTTTCAAAATCATTTTCAAAATCTTGAGCCACAGACAAACAATTTTAATAGAGAAGAATAGAAATGTTACATATAAGGGAATATAACATGAATGATTTGGGTTGTTATATTTTTTTATATCAATGGTTCGCAAGAAGTAAAAATGTCAACTTGTAAACATCCTTTTAAATTTTATTAATTGGGAAATATTGTAAGGCAAAGATGAGTTAAGGCCCATGTATACTATAGATTGTTTGTAGGTAGGAGCTATTCATATAAATATATGTAACACTATGTGAATATAAAGAAAGAATAGCGTTGCAGAAAAAAAAATAGTCCAAAAGATTTAGCAAAAGAAAGTAAATTTAAAAGGAAGGAACTCTCTTTTTTCTTATGAATTGCAAATATTGCTCTTCACAAATAGTAAAATGCAACTACCAAAATGGAGGAGGAGAAGAGGAAATATATCAAGCGAAAAGGACGATCTTCCAAATAAAATTAAAAAGAGAAAGCCAACTTGGACAAAACAAAAGGGAGTGTCATGAAAATTCACTACACAATCTACAAAGTAGTTATTTGTATGAGGTCATTAGCTAACATACACATAAATGTTAACAAATATCCAACATGTATTGTATGTTTTTTATGTGGATAAGATGATAAGATATACCAAAATTATATAAGGTGCCACTTTTATTGTTGCGAGATGTGGAATAGTAATCAAAATGTGTTGGTGTGTTGGAGATAGTTTGGTGCAGGAGCACCTAATTGACATTATGCCTCCATGAGGCCATTTTTGTAAATAGTTTCTTTATGTTGTGTTTGAGTCATTTCATAAGGTCTTAAAGGTCATTTATAAGACGTGTAAGGTTTATTGAGTCATTATTAAGTTTATAGGTGGTGGTTTATAAAATTTTGTAAACTCTTGCAAAACATGTCATGTTGTCAAAGTGCAAAAATGCAAGGATGGAAATTGCAGAGTCAAGGGATAAAGAAGTTGGTTGGCAGTTTTTAATTGATAAAAAATAAGATGTCAAAGGTTTAAAAAAAAATTGTATGGTCGACAACAAGGTTGGTGGTCGTTTGGATGCAAATTGGAATAAATAAACTCACTATTTTCTTGTAAAATATGACTATAATTTGTGTTGTATGGCCATGTACGGAATGGTACATACATGAAACTCAAATGGTTGGAAAGATAATTTAATTTCAGATGTTATTACCAATCCAAAATATAAGGTAATTGTTGGAAACCAATAACATTGAGAGAGGGGGTGAATCAGTGTTATACCAAAATAAAAGATTTTAGCCTTAACAAAACATTCATGCACCAATCGGTATACCAGTATAAGAAGAATTGAAAGAAGTAAAGAAACCAATAAGCCAAACACATAAATGAGAATCATAACACATAGATTTATACATGGAAAACCTCAATGAGGAAAAACCACGGTGGGATTTGTGACCCACAATATCATTCCATTGGCCATATGAAGAGATATTACAATATATGATGGGCATGCACTTGCAGGAAGGCTTACAGCCTAGAGCACATTGCTCAATCACAATAGGATCCTCACTAACTACATAAAACTCTAAACAACAATCCAGAGAAGTGTGAACTACTAAGATAGCATCTTCTATGCCAGAATATAGTTCCAGTTTAAGATTTGTCTTCTCTGGTTAAAACCCAAAACCTTTGTACTGGAATAGTCCTTTTAATGAATTCCTCATGTACATAGTATTTTAGAATGATTTTACATCATATTAAATTTCCATGTCCATTACATTACCTTTTTATCATGTCAAAATGATCTTAATCAATCTGCCCTATATACCTTATACAAATTTATGCCTCATGTCATCTTACAAAGATATATACAATAACAGATTACATGTCGATCATATAACATAAATGAACAAATATTAACATAAATTTTTGATGCCGGTTCCAAGATAAGTCAGCCTCCAATACCGATATCCCTTACTATACCAGGTCGGCCTACATTGTCAGTGACCAAAGAAATCTTCTAGTCTTGTCGGTGCCGGTATAGAATCTATGAAGTGTCTATTGGTACACCATATCAAGATGGAACCCAAAATCATGTTGCCATTAATGACAACATAGTGAAACCAACCAACAACATGTCAATTTCCAACAATCTTCCCCTTTGGCATTGATGGCAACACTCATGTGAAAAATGGTCATGGTTTCAACAGTTGGTTTCATGCTCCCCTGCTCCCCCTGAGTTGAATATGAAAAATCCTCCAATACTCTAGAATCTGTGTAATTCCCCCTAATGTATACAACTCTTCATTCTTTTTCACATGTATACTACTCCCCCTTTGACATCAATGCCCCGAAAAACAATTGTAAAAAGAATGTCAAAGAATAAGTACTATACACTGAATAGCTCTAAAAATGTCTTACCAGAGCTTGACCAATTTCAAGATTCTGGATAAGATTTCTCAAGTAAATCCACATAAGTATCCCAACTAGTTTTGAATGTGCTAGAGATAGATACAAGTCCACTCAGTAAATATGCAAGTGATTCTTTCTCATTAACTTTTACTGGTGTGGGCTTTCCCAAGATACCCATGCATTCCTTCTTATGTACACAAAGTGAATCCAATCTTGGACTCACCAAACCTCTGAGACTTCTAGCTATCCGAATGATCTAATCAAAAGTGGCTCTCTTAGCCAAAGTGAATTTTTCAAGTTCTTGTCAGTTAGAGATCTACTGTAAGGATTGAAAGTCTTTTGATATGTGCTTAGTGATTACCTTAAGCTTGCCAGAAGGGCTCGCTTAATTTTAAATCTTACATTCTAGGACCAATCTGTGCAAAACAATTGTAGATTGATCTATAATCCCTTTGTCTATGGTTCCCTCCTTCATCAGTTTCTGAGTAGCCATCATCATTAGTTCTATGGGACTCATCTTTGTGAAGGTTTTCTTTTCAACTAGAGAAGTGTCAATTGTCAATAATGATGTGCCAACAACTAGTTCCCTACTGGATTCCCCTGTTTTCTCTTATGACTTACCTTTAATACCTCCTCACCTATACTGGTGGCTTCGCTACTTGGTGCAGTCTGTGCAACTATCAGTTCCTCTCTAGGAGCAATATCCTCATCCTATACATTAGTATCCAAAGGACAATTATCCTCAATGTTTGTATCCTATGCAATATTCTCAGCATTAACCGGTGTCTCTGTATTTGTCTGTACATTTACCGGTGGCTCAATTTCCACTATCTTGATATTCTTTAAAACTGAGGGTGGACTACCCATGATCCCTTTACCTTTCCCTTCAACCAGCATATATACAGTCTCAATTTTGGTCTCTAGTGAAGTAAAGAGTTCTTTGTGTTCTCCCAAAAAATTGATCCAAACCTTCCGTGTTTCTTTTATTACCTTATTCATCCTTCCTAACATCAGGCTAGTTATTCCATGTTTACTATTGAATACCTTCCTATCTGCATCAGGCTAAAATTTATTGCATCTTAATGTGTTTGTCTTCTTGCATTGCAGATAACCTTCTAGCATCCAACATGTTATATAACTATGTCGATATTTGATTTTCTATCTCTATTAGTGCTTTCTTATAGATATCCAAATACAATAGAATTACTTCCTCTACCTCTCTTTGTTCATCAACTTATAATGTATCATAATAAGATTTAACATTTTTTAGCATCCCATCCCTAGTAATTTCATCAACAATTTCAAAACAAGTCATAGGTGGTATAATAGTCACATTACCAGTCTCTTGTGCCAAACCAATGTCACTCTTCTTCATCCTTCTGGCAGTACTAGATATAGCTATTAATGTTGCCTTAGGTGCCTGCTTCTATGTTGGTAACTTGATGGTGACCTTCCTAAACGGTTTTTTCTCTGCTTCCACTTTAGGTTCTTCCAATTTCTTCCTCACAACCCTTTTGAAAGATAATGGTGTGTTATCTTCAGAATCGGAATCTGCAATCATAGGTTCAATATGAACTACTGGATCGTTCCTCTTTCTTCCTATCTTTGGGACAACATCAATGAGTGCCTTAATGTCCTTTGAAACCTCCTATACAAACTTACTTTCCTTTCCTTCTTGTTTTTCCTGTTTCTTTATGTTGAACTCAGTTTCAACCTCAAGAGTCTTCTACTGAATAGTTCCACAAGGCTTCTTTGCCTCATCTATTTCTGGATCTAGTAGAATTTTTGCATATGCATCAAGAATTAATGACTCTACCTTATAGCCCATTTATTCTATCCAAATATTTTAGGGCTTGACTCTCCATGAGGGTCTCATCTTTCTTAACAATGGAGCATATTTCGGTAGAGTATTTATCTACTATAAGCTTAGGTACTCTTATTCTAGACCTTATAGAATTTTGAAAAGCTTTAAAGTAACCCCATACCTTATCATCTCTTAGACTTCCCAATGTAGAAATTAATTGCTTTAGGTGTCTTCCTACTGGGATGTCAAAATCCCATTGCTTCCTACCAAAACTAGTAGTATCATTCAAAAAGTATAGAATTAAGAAGACTAACAGGTTTCCATACTGGAAGGTGCCCTTCTTCTCACCTTTAATTTTCCTTAAGTTGATCAATAATTCTTCAAGCATCTAGCCACAAAGATCTAACCTGATATTATCTGTCATCATCCTATATGCATCCCAAATACAAGAATTGGAAACTAAATTCAGTTGGTTAGATTGAGTTACCTTGTAGCCTATAACCATGCTGCCAAACTTGATGTCGGTGTTGGTGATAGTGCTCACCTTCATTGATCTCTTATTTGATGTGGCATCAGTTATCTTCCTCATGAAGTCATTCAATAATTTCTTATCTGGATGTTGCCCTATTGATGACAAGCCAATAATTGTCTGGATGGCTTCCTTAGTAATTTTATAGGGTTTGTCCAGCCATATGAATTCCCCATGTAGTTTTCTTAGTACATATCTAACTCTTTCATCCTTGAACTTTAGAATATCTAAAATATCTGTGAACCCTAGATCTTTGATGTGTTGATATGCTGGTTTGATCTTACCAGATTCTCCCATGATTTTATTCATATGCATCCCTTTGATCTTTGAAGTGCCTAAGTCCTCTATATGACAATGTATGTATGCTTGAACATCCTCTACATATACCACTCCCTCCAAAACATGAGAAAATGCTCCAACCGAATATTCCTTGGTAGCCACATGTGGATACCGCTTGGAAATTACTTGGGGAGGTCCTTAACCTCTACTACAGTTGGAGTTGCAACGAAAATAGGAACAAAAGATGATCCTCATGAATCAATGATGAATAGTTAGTACCAAAATGGTACTGAGAGGGGAGGAGGGGGGTGAATCAGTACTAATAAAAACACTTTTCCTTGAACTGATTTGACTGAGAACCCTGCACTTTGACTGGCAAGAAATAACACCGGTCTAAACCAGATTACTATTGGTTAAACATAGTGAAAGACATAAACCGGTAACTCAACTTTCCACACAATCTAACATCTTATTTCCACTTCACCCATATGCATACACTAGTAATACTTTAATCGAAATGTAAAGACTTACTGGTTCAACATGCTTTACCGCTTAACAAAGAATAACAAAGAATTAGATGAAAAGATTCACACATAACACACATATTTTTCACGTGGAAACACAATTGGGAAAAACCATGGTGGGGATGAATACCCACAAGCTGTTCTTTAAACCCTTTTGAAGTCCACTCTGTTAGGAGCCTAGTCCAGTTAAAGACTTTACAATAGGTTCTATTAGGAACCGATCCTACTAGGAATCACCCGGTTAAGGGATGGATAACATACCCGGTTAAGGGTTAAACTCGATTAAAGGTTACCTTGCTAGATGATTTTTAGAACTCAATGATTTTGAGTCACCCTATTAAAGGATTTATAGCAAGCCAGTTAAAGCTGCCCTTTTAAGGGATTTTCCAACTGTTGAAGTGGTTAGAGGTCAACAGGTATTATAATGATCTGGTAACAGCACTCAATGCCAATGCAGATCCGCTTCAGTTCCTTCCTTCTACACTCACACTCTATAGGTATCAATTCTCATATCTGGTCTGGCAAGAATCATGTATCTTTGCACCTAGATACACACACAGCACTTGCCAACAACTTCAACATGAAAAATAACATCGACCTTATTGGAAACAAATAGGTCAATAGCATAAACCCTAAACCCTAAACATTTAGGTTGAGCAATTTAGTCGGTTCAATCCTGACCATTGAACACTTTGCTTTTAATACAACGGTCTTGAACAGATCTCAAGACATTCTCCATCATTTGTTCTTCACCACTTCTTGGAGGCTAATAACCCATCACACATTCTCCACCATTTACAGAGAGTTCGCACATTCCTGAGGTAGATAGGATCAATCTCCTTCATGCAAGATCATTCATGTGCATAGAGCTGACGTGGCAACACAATCTATTCTTCATTACAATGCTAACACATCACACAATGTCATCAGTTGAATCACATAGGCATAGAACACTTCAACCGAAAACCCTGAAGCTAAGACTACCAACTGGTAGTCATGTCATATGAAACCCTGATACAAAACATTCCATATACCGATTCACATTCCAACATACCGGTTCACTTGGACAAACATACCGCTTCACTTTTTCACATATACTGGTTCACAACATCATACCAGTTTAGAACATCATACCAGTTCACTTTGCTAGTTGCTTAGCTTCAATATACCAATTCACTCTTCAACATATTGACATCAATAACAACATACAATATCATCATATCAACAAACTCTGCACATATGCCAACAATATCCTTCTTTGGCATTGATGGAAATATACAAAGATATCTCTGAGCTTCACATCTTCTCCCCCAATACTGCAGATATCTTCTCTGCTTCACATCTTCTCCCCCTTTGACAATAATGCCAAAGTGAAGGCATAAACATCTATGTTCTACTATGTTGCTCCCCCTAAGGAGTAGCATCCTTCAACACACCAATCCTGAGAAAAATATATCAATGTAAGTCCTGACTGATGTGGAGAACATACCTTTAGTTCACCTCTTGAAGGGGTAGCACCCCTTATTCACCTCTCAAATAGGTAAAGGTAGCCTTCGGTAGAGGCTTGGTGAATATGTCTGCTAACTACTCCTTACTGGAAACATGTTCCAGTACAACGTCTTTGTTCTGAACCTTTTCCCTTAAGAAATGATACTTAAGTTAAAAGTGCTTGGTTCTAGAATGTAAAACTAGATTCTTGGAGATGTTAATCGCACTTGTGTTGTCACAAAAAATACTTACCAGTTCAGATATAGGAACTTTGAAGCCATTTAATACATGCTTCATACAAATTATCTGGGTGCAGTTCATAAATGCTGCAATATACTCCGCTTCTGCTATAGACTGAGAGATACAACTTTGTTTCTTACTCATCCATGAGACTAGTCTTCCACCAAGAAAGAATGCACTACCAATTTTGCTCTTCCAGTTATCCACATTACAAGCCCTATCAACATCTGTAAACACTTTTAGGTCGAAATCATTACTGTATGGATACCATAATCCATAGTCAATAATTCCCTTTAGATATCTCAAAATCCGCTTGACTACTACCAAGTGGGATTATCTTGGGCTTTCCTGGAACCATGTAGCAATGCCCACTACATGTGCAATGTCCGGTCTGCTGTGTACTACATAGTGCAATTTACCAATCATTGATCAGTATTCCTTCTCATTTACTAACCCTGAGTCATCCTCTTTGGATAATTTACAACTGGTCACCATCGGTGTACCAACCGGTTTGTTGTCTTCCATGCCAAAGGTATTCAACACCTCTTTGACATATTTGGACTGAGTGATAAAGATTCCATCTTTCATTTGTTGAATATGTAGTCCAATGAAGAGCTTAATCTCCCCTATAAGTGACATTTCAAACTCCTTTTTCATCTCATCTGCAAAATCATGAATCATCTTGTCATCTCTTCCAAAGGTTATGTCATCAACAAATACCTCACAGATCAGAATCTGATCTCCTTCTAACTTCAGGTAGATATTACTATCCTCACTTGTTCTCTCAAATCCAATGATCACAACATGGGAGTGCAAGCATTCATACCATGCTCTAGGTGCCTGCTTTAGTCTATACAAGGCCTTATGTAGCCTACACACCATGTCACTGTCTTTTGATAGGGCAAACCCATCTGGTTTCTCTATATACACCTCCTCTTCTAGTATTATATTCAGGAATGCAAACTTTACATCCATTTGATATACTTTGAATCCCTTGAATGTTGCATATGCAAGAAGCATACAAACTCCTTCCAATTTGGCCACTGGAGCAAAGGTTTCTCCATAGTCTTCTCCTTCTTCTTGCACATATCCTTTACACACCAATCTGGCTTTGTTTCTAACCACTGAGCAATCTTCATTCAACTTGTTCCTGAAAACCCATTTGGTGCCAATGACATTTTTATGCTCTAGTCTGGGTACCAAAGACCATGTACCATTCTTTTCTATCTATTCAAGTTCCTCTTTCATTTCTTTGATCCAATCTTCATCTTTATGTGCCTCTCTGAATGTTTTAGGCTCAAATTTAGAGATCGTGCAAGAGTTTTCTCTAATCTTTCTTCTTGTAAGAATTCCTGCATCCTTGTCTCCTATGATCTGCTTTGGATCATGATTTAGCTTTACATACCTAGGAATGATCTTAGTTGTTTCCTCTTTCTTTTCTTCTTCATCCTCATCTTCATCAGTATCAGCATCAACAATAGCAGCTCTATTACTAGTGCTTGGTTGTTTTGCAACTGGTTCCCAGAAGGTTACTACCAGTTCATCTCCTACTTGCTCACTACCGGTTTCCTCAGATTTCTCAAAGGTTTCATCAACTCTAACATTGATGCTTTCGACAATTATCTGAGTCCTATTGTTGAAACATTTGACAGATTTGCTCTTTGTGGAATATCCTAGGAGTATTCCCTCATCACATTTAGCATCAAACTTTCTCTAATGTTCACTCCTCTTGATATAACATCTACTACCAAATACTTTGAAGGAGCTTACCACTTGTGTCTTACCGGTCCAATACTCATAAGGTGTTTTGTCCTTACCCTTTTTGATGAGTACCCAGTTCATTGTGTAGATTGCAGTTCTCACCGATTCTCTTTGAAAGGTGTGAGCAGCCTTTCCTTGGATCAACATAGTTCTAGCTGCTTCAACAATAGTCTGGTTGTTTCTCTCTACTAGGCCATTCTATTGTGGAGTTCAGGGGGTAGACAATTGCCTCTTGATCCCATTCTCTTCATAGTATTTGTTGAATTCACTAGAAGTGAATTCTCCTCCTTGATCAGTTCCTAAGCACTTAATCCTCTTACCACTTTCTTTTTCTACAAGTCCTCTGAAGGCTTTGAACTTTCCAAAAGCTTCAGATTTGTCCTTCAAGAATGTGACCCACATCATTCTTGAGCAATCATCAGTAAGAATCATAAAATACCTATCTCCCTACACACTCCTAGTTTTCATAGGACCACACAAATCAATATACACAAGATCAAGTAAATTGTCTGTAGTGAAAGGTTTACCTTTGAAGGTTGAGGAAGACATTTTCCCTAGTTGACACTCTTTGCACAAAGGATTTTCTAGTTTGCTCAGCATAGGCAATCCTCTAACTACCTTGATCTTACTGGCCTTCACAATATTGTCAAAGTTTACATGACAGAGTCTCCTATGCCATATCCATCTATCCTCAAACTTAGCCATAAGACATGTACTGACATTAGCATTTACCTGAAATAGGTTACCTTTGGTCTGCATACTGGTAGCCATCAGTTCACCATTATTTCCCTTGATTTTGCACACTCCATTTTTTAATTCCAAAGTGAGTCCATTATCATTCAGTTGAGCAACACTCAAAAGGTTGTGTCTGAGACCTTCTACCCAATACACATTGTCAGCACTGCTTCTTCCATTCAAAGAGATGGACCCTCTACCTTTTACCATACATGGTGTATCATTACCAAAATGAACCACACCACCATCATACTCTTCTAGAGATAGAAACATACTCTGGTCACCAATCATATGGTGAGAAAAACCACTATCAATAATCCACTCATTGGAATTATCAAAGTAGGAGACAAGAGCCTTCTTGTCTAACACATTTTCCTTGACCGCTACAAACACAATATCTTCATTTTCTTCATCTTTTGATTCCTCTTCAGTGATACCTTCATCAACTACTACAAAACAGTTTCTCCGATTTCCTCCTTTGAACTTCTTGAACCTCTCTGGTTTGTCCTTGTTATCACCATTAGGGCAATTTACAACAATGTGTCCTATCTGGTTACAAGAAAAGATTTTCACAGGGAGCTTACCTTTGTATTTACTAGTTCCCTTGGGAAGTCTCTTGGCAAGAAGATCTTCAAATTCCATCAGGATCTCCTCATCATCCTTTTCTCTACTTTGTCTTGGTTCACCACTAGTACTAGCTTCTTTTCCTTTTCTAGATGGTGCAGCAGATGCTCTGAAGTCTGATTCAGTCTTCTGAATACTGCCATCATAATTATTTAGCTCACAAGTTGTTAACTTTTCAAGGATGGAGTCCAAGGATACCTTTGTCTTGTCTATAGACCTCAACTCCTGAATAGCAGCAACCCTTATTGCATAGACCTATAATGAGGATCTCAAATCTTTTCTAACAACAATGGAATCTTCCATTTTACCACCGGCACTCTTGATATCTCCAACAATAGTTTTAATTCTTATTCCATATTGTTGAATGGTCTATCCTTCAACCATCTTCATGTCTTCAAAGTTTCCCCTAAGGCTTTCTTCCTTAGCATGTTTCACATGCTCATCACCGCCATAGATATTCTCAAGGGCATCCCATACTTCTTTGGGATTCTCTTTGTCCTGAACATCAATAAACTCAATGTCAGATAAAATGCTAATTAGGGCTTCCATGACTTGCCCATTCTCTTGAATCTCTCTTTTTTGATCATCGGTGAGAGTATCGGTAGGGATAACATAAGCATTCTCAACATAGCTCCAATGTTGAGCACCCATGCTTCTGATGTATATATTCATTTCATCCTTCCATATTTTAAAGTTGTCTCTATTGAACTTTGGACCTTCCCTCTTCATCATTAGAGTAGGATCTTTACCTCAAGCGGTTAAGCTTACAACATAGAGGACCTGGAGGATGCTCTGATACCAATTGATGAATCAATGATGAACAGTTAGTACCAAACCAATACTGAGAGGAGGAGGGTGAATCAGTACTTATAAAAACACTTTTCCTTGAACCGGTTTGATTGAGAACCCTGCACTTTGACTAGCAAGCAATAACATTGGTCTGAACCAGATTACTATCGGTTAAACATAGTGAAAGACATAAAGTGGTAACTCAGCTTTCCACACAATCTAAAATCTTATTTCCACTTCACCCATATACATACACTAGTAATACTTTAACTGAAATGTAAAGACTTACTGGTTCAACATCCTTTACCACTTAATAGAGAGTAACAAACCATCACATGAAAATATTCACACATAACACACATATTTTTCACGTGGAAACCCAACTGGGAAAAACCACGATGGGGATGAATACCCACAAGCTGTTCTTTGAACCCTTTTGAAGTCTACTCTATTAGGAGCCTAGTCCAATTAAAGAATTTACAATAGGTTCTATTAGGAACCGATCCTACTAGGGATCACCCAGTTAAGGGATGGCTAACATACCTGGTTAAGGGTTAAACCTCGTTAAAGGTTACCTTGTTAGAGGATTTTTAGAACTCAATGATTTTGAGTCACCCTGTTAAAGGATTTACAACAAGCCGGTTAAAGCTACCCTATTAAGGGATTTTCCAACTATTGAAGTGGTTAGAGGTTAACAGGTATTACAATGATCTGGTAATAGGACTCAATGCCAATACAGATCCGCTTCAGTTCCTTCCTTATGCACTCACACTCTGCAGGTATCACTTCTCATATCTGGTCTAGCAAGAATCACGTATCTTTGCACTTAGATAGACACACAATATTTGCCAACAAATTCAACATGAAAAACAACATTAACCTTATAGGAAACAAATAGGTTGATAGCATAAACCCTAAACCCTAAACATTTAGGTTGAGCAATTCAGTCGGTTCAATCCTAACCATTGAACACTTTTCTTTTAATACAACAATCTTGAAAAGATATCAAGGTGTTCTCCATCATTCATTCTTCACCACTTCTTGGAGGCTAATAACCCATCATGCATTCTCCACCATTTATAGAGACTTCACACATTCCCGAGGTACATAGTGTTAGGTCCCGAAGACAACCGAGAGGGGGGGTGTTAATCAGTTGTCAAATAAATTCAAACCAAAAACCACTTAACCAACTTAATGCTTAATACCGGTAGACAATGTTAACAGTAAATTGCTATACCGGTAAAGATTAATGCATGAAACATAAATACAAAGTCATCCACAACACATAACATCAGTATTTGTACATGGAAACCCTATAAGGGGAAAAACCATAGTGGGAAACCTTGCCCACAATCAGATGATACTACTACAGATAACAAGTGTACATAAATGGGGTATGCACATGCAGAATGGCCAGCAGCCTAGAGCTCACTGCTCAATCACAAAATGGGAGTCACACTAACTACAGTTGGATGGTTAAATCCAATAAGAATGTACTGCACAAAATAGCATCTTCATATGCTGGATTCAGTACCGGTGTAATGCTGATATGCTTTCACAAAAACCTAGCTTCACCTTCAAATGATGTCTTCATGTATACCTCTGCTTAATCTTGCATATACCTTCACACAATTCTTTTTCGCATTCCACATTTGATCTTACAAATAAGATCTTACATTTATACCATAACCCAGGACCAATTTTTAGGAGGTCGGCTCTACAAGATATTACAATAAAAATATTTTACAATCAATATAATATCCGATGCAATAACTAATTAAACATGTTGGCTTAATGCATTTACATCAATAATAAGTCATCTTCATAGTGTGCCATGCTGATCTGGAAAAGATAAACCTATCTGTGAAACCCTAGATAATCTTGGACCTATTTGTCGGTAAAAGCAAATATGCAAGTATGAATATATCAATGATTAATTCTTCAAAACAAAGTGTCCACATGATGTCTTCGACATTACCAGGTGTCTTCCATATCATTCCAGGTGCCAGTGATCATTATATCCTGTTGGTGAACCATATACCAGTAACTGTGCAATAGTTAATTGCTTGTCGGTGAATGTTGCTGGATCTCCAGAGTACTAGTGTTTTAGTAGGTGTTGACATCAATGACAAAACCATACCAAAATACCAACAATCTCACCCTTTGGCATTGATGGCAACACAAGATGGAAAAACCATCAAAGTGCCAAAACATAATTGCCAAAAACCAAAAACCAACAATCTCCTTTAAACAACAATCTCTCCCCCTGGGAACAACATGTGTTTATCTAAAGATTTTCATACCAATTTCTCCAAAAGATAATGTGTTTTTTCATAGATATCTCTCCCCCTTTGACATCAAATGCCAAAGTTATAATAAGACCAAGTTCATATACAAAATGTCAATCAATTCAATATACCAACTACTCCCCTTGAGAAGTAGCTTCCTCATCAAAGACAGGAGTAAAAGATTTGTCTTTCAATTCTGCCAGTTGATGACAATCATCAACTGTCTAAGTTTCTACCTATGGTGGCATTACTCCAAGCTGATCTCTAAGATATTCGAAAGTCTCCTTAGGCAAAGGTTTTGTGAAAATATCTGCAAGTTGTTCTTTAGTATTCACATAAACCAATTTTATCTCCTCTTCTTCAACTTTTTCTCTTAGAAAATTCAGTTTGATAGAAACATGTTTTGTTTTGGAATGTAATACCGGATTCTTAGATATATCAATTGTTGTAGTGTTATCACAATATATAGTGATAGGTTCCTTGCATTTTAGCTTTATGTCTTTCAACATTTGTTTAAGCCATAGTACCTGTGTATAGTTAGTTGTTGCTGTAACATATTCTAATTTTGTTGTTGATAAAGATGTACAACTCTATTTCTTACTCAACCAAGAAACTAATCTCTTTCCAAGAAAGAATGCTCCACCGGTGGTTCTTTTTCTATCATCCACATCTCCTACCCAATTTGCATCTGTGTATGCATATAGATCAAAATTTTCATCTCTAGGATACCATAATCCAGGATTTGTAGTGCCTTGTAAGTACTAGAAAATCCTTTTTACTGCTGATTCATGATTTTCCCTAGGATTACTTTGAAATCTGGAAACAATACATACTACATTCATAATATTAGGTCTAGTTTGTGTCAAATATAGTAAACCTCCTATCATAGATTTGTATCTAGTTGGATTAATAGGTGTAGATTCATCCCTTTGAGATAATTTGTCATTTGTAGTCATAGGTGTGCTTACCGGTTTAGAGTTTTCCATTCCAAATTTTTTTAGTAACTCTTTCAGGTACTTGGATTGACTCAAAAATATACCTTTATCAGTCTGTAAAATCTGCAATCCTAAAAAGAATTTTATTTCTCCAATCATAGACATTTCAAATTCTTGCTGCATTTTAATAGAAAATTCCTTACATAATCCATCTTCTCCTCCAAAAATTATATCATCAATGAATACTTCTATATCAAGATGCCATCATTAGTTATCTTGTAATATAAATTGTTGTCTGCATTTCCTTTAGTAAAACCAATCTTTAAAAGATACTTATCCAACCTTGCATACCAAGCTCTTGGGGCTTGTTTCAATCCATACAGAGCTTTTCTTAACCTACAAACCATATCATTGTCATCTGTCAAAGAAAATCCATCAGGTTGTTCAATATAGACTTCCTCTTTAAGATCTCCATTCAAGAATGCACATTTAATATCCATTTGATAAACTTTGTAGTTCTTGTGAGCTGCAAAAGCCAAGAATAATCTGACTGCCTCAATTCTAGCTACCGGTGCAAAGGTTTCATTGTAATCAACTCCTCCTTTTTGAGAATATCCCTTACACACTAGTCTTTCTTTATTCCTGACAACCTTACCATCTTCATTCAGTTTGTTTCTAAATACCCATTTAGTTCCAATTACATTTTTATCTTTAGGCCGGGGAACTAATGTCCAAGTATTATTTTTCTCAATTTGTCCTAATTCTTCTTCCATAGCTTTAATCCAAAATTTATCTTCACATGCCTCATTAACAGATGATGGTTCAATTTTAGAAATAAGACATACCTCTTCATTTGCCAATCTTCCTCTTTTCATAACTCCTTTAAATTTGTTTCCAATTATCTAATCTTCAGAGTGATTCAATCTTACATACTAGGGTGTCTTAGTTTGTTGATGTTCTTCAATTACTGTGGAATCCTTTGATGGTACCGGGGTAACTGAATCTTCATTCTGTACCAGTGGATTTAGTGTAGGTTCATTTGTCACAATTTCTTTCGCCGATTCAGAGTCTATATACCTTGAAGTTCCTCTGAATTGTTCATCAATATTTACATTTGTACTCTCAACAATTTTATGCAAACTCTTGTTAAAACATCTATATGCCTTGCTCTTAGATGAATAACCAAGAAATATTCCTTCATCACTTCTAGGATCAAATTTTCCAATATACTCATCTCTTCTAATAGAACATTTACTTCCAAAAATTCTGAAATACTTAAGAGTAGGAGTATTACCAAATCATAGTTCATGAGGGGTCTTACCGGTTTCACCTTTGATGTGAACTTTGTTGAATGTATAGACGGTTGTGCTGACTACTTCTCTCCATTACACATGTGGTAGATTTGCTTCTTGCTGCATCCAAGATAGTTTTGTTTTTCCTTTCAACAACTCCATTCTGTTGTGGTGTTTGAAGTGTTGATAATTGTCTTCTGATTCCATTCACTTCATAGAATGTATTAAAGTCCTTAGATGTGAATTCTCCTCCTTGATCTGATCTTAAACATTTGATTTTCTTACCAGTTTCATTTTCAACCATTGCTTTAAACAATTTAAACTTTCCAAGTGCTTCTGATTTTCTCTGAGAAAAGTAACCCAACACATTCTAGATCAATCATCAATAATTAGCATGAAATATCTATCACCTTGTAAGCTTTTAGTTCTAGTTGGACCACATAAATCAATGTGAATCAAATCAAAAGCATTATTGGATTTTTCTGGAATACTTTTGAAACTAGCTCTAACATGTTTTCCAAATTGACATTCCTTACAAATTGTATTCTGAGGTTTCACAATTTTAGGTAGATCTCTAACTGCCTTAGAAGTACTGATCTTCACAATGAAATCAAAGTTTACATGATAGAGTCTCTTATACCATAACCAACTTTTATCTATATGTGCAATCAAGCATGCCTTTTCACTATTATTCAAATGAAAGATATTACCTCTAGTTTGATTACCAGTTGCAATTTCCAAACTAGTTCTATTCATGATTTTGCATTTTCCATTCTTAAATTGTGAGTGAAATCATTTCTCAACCAATTGACCAACACTTAAAAGATTATGTTTTAATCCTTCAACATGGTAGACATTGTTAGTTTTATACTTACCATCAAGAGATATTGTACCCTTACCTTTGATTGAGTAGGCTTTGTCATCTCCAAATCTTACTAAACCTCCATTGCATTCTTGAAAGTTCAAGAATTTACCTTTGTCTCCTATCATATGATGTGAGCATCCTAAGTCAATGATCCATTCATCCTTTACTTCAAGTTTAGCTGCTAGGGCTTGTTCTAACGATTGAGCAGTAGGTGTTGGTTGATCTTCTGTTATAGCAACAAAAACCCATCCATTGTCTGTTGGATCCTCATTAGAATCCATTAGTCACACCTTCATCAGCAATGTAACAAGATTTGTCTTTGTTCTTCTTAAATCTGTATCTCTGATATTCAGGATTAGACTTGTATGTTCTTCTAGCTTCTTCTCTAAGTCTAGCATGTCTATCAGGGCATCTCGAAACCATATGACCAATCTTATTGCAGTTAAAACATTTAAAGGGTGCTTTACCTTCATACTTACTTCCAACTGGACCTTTTGGCATTTTCCTTGCAAATAGTGCTTCAAGTTCATCAAGCTCTTCATTCTCCTTCCTAGTTTCTTCAAGTTCTCTTGCATAAAAGGCTTTCCAATCTGAATTGTCAAATGATGGAGCAAATGATGTTGATGCTTTGAAGGCCAAATCTGTCTTTATAGTAGCAACAGGGCCAAATTCCTCAATTTCAAAAGACTAAAGTTTTCCAATCAAAGTATCCCTAGTTACTGATGTATTAGGCATTGTTCTCAACTCATTTATAGCAGTAACCTTCATTTTATATGCCAGTGGCAATCCTCTTAAGATTTTTGAAACAATTTCATCCTCACTCAAGGTTCCTCCATAACATTTTATACCCAAAACAATTTCATTTACTATTTCCATAAAGGCAAAAATCCTTTCATCTTCTTCCATTTTCAGATGTTCATACCTGACTTGGAAGCTTTCAAGTTTTGCAATCTTGACTGTAGATTCTCCTTCATTCAGTGTTTCCAAATGATCCCAAATAGCTTTAGTAGTAGACCTATCTGATAATCTCATGATTTGTTGATCTGATAATGCACTTAAAAGTGCTTTTCTTGCTTTGCAATCATTCTCCTCATCTTTAGCTAAGGTAGTTGGAGCAGTCTGACCAACTACAATAGTAGTATAACCATTCTTTGTAACTTTCCAGATGTCTTTACCAATGCAATTCAGATGTGTCTCCATTCTGATCTTCCATATTCCATAGTTGGTTCCATCAAGTTTAGGACTGTCCTTCCTGAAATAATTAGTAGACATTGGATCTCCTCAAGTTGTTTAACTTCTACAAAAAGAGGACTAAGCTCTGATACCAATTGTTAGGTCCCAGAGACAACTAAGAGGGGGGGGCGGGTGAATCAGTTGTCTAATAAATTCAAAACAAAAACCACTTAACCAACTTAATGCTTAATACTGGCAAACCAATCAAGTATGCCGGTAGACAATGTTAATAGTAAATTGCTATACTGGTAAAGATTAATGCATGAAACATAAATACAAAGTCATCCACAACACATAACACCGGTATTTATACGTGGAAACCCTGTAAGGGGAAAAACCATGGTGGGAAACCTTACCCACAATCAGATGATACTACTGCAGATAGTAAGTGTATATAAATGGGGTCTACACATGCAGAAAGGCCAACAGCCTAGAGCTCACTGCTCAATCACAAAATGGGAGTCACACTGACTACAGTTGGATGGTTAAATCCAATAAGAAAGTACTACACAAAATAGCATCTTCATATGTTGGATTGAGTACCGGTGTAATGTTGATATGCTTTCACAAAAACCTAGCTTCAACTTCAAATGATGTCTTCGTGTATACCTCTTCTTAATCTCGCATATACCTTCACACAATTCTTTTTCGCATTCCACATTTGATCTTACAAATAAAATCTTACATTTATACCATAACCTAGGACCAATTTTAGTAGGTCAGCTCTACAAGATATTACAATAAAAACATTTTACAATCAATATAATATCCGATGAAATAACTAATTAAACATGTCGGCTTAATGCATTTACAACAATAATAAATCATCTTCATAGTGTGCCATGCTGATCTGGAAAAGATAAACCTGCCGGTGAAACCCTAGATAACCCTGGACCTATTTGTTGGTAAAAGAAAATATGCAAGTATGAATATACCAATGATTAATTATTCAAAACAAAGTGTCCACGTGATGTCTTCGACATTACCAGGTCTCTTCCATATCATTCCAAGTGTCAGTGATCATTAATTCCTACCAGTGAACCATATACCAGTAACTATACAATAGTTACTTGCTTGCTAGTGAATGTTGTTGGATCTCCAGAGTACTAGTGTTTTAGTAGGTGTTGACATCAATGACAAAACCATACAAAAATACCAACAATAATTGTTAGGTCCCAGAGACAACTGAGAGGGTGGGGGTGAATCAGTTGTCTAATAAATTCAAACCAAAAACCACTTAACCAACTTAATGCTTAATACCGGTAAACCAGTTAAGTATGCCGGTAGACAGTGTTAACTGTAAATTTCTATATCGGTGAAGATTAATGCATGAAACATAAATAAAAAGTCATCCACAACACATAACACTAGTATTTCTACATGGAAACCCTGTAAAGGGAGAAACCACGGTGGGAAACCTTACCCACAATCAGATAATACTACTGCAGATAGTAAGTGTACATAAATGGGGTCTGCACATGCAGAAAGGCCAACAACCTATAGCTCACTGCTAAATCACAAAATAGGAGTCACACTGACTATAGTTGGATGGTTAAATCCAATAAGAATGTACTACATAAAATAACATCTTTATATGCTGGATTCAGTACTGGCATAATGCTGATATGCTTTCACAAAAACCTATCTTCACCTTGAAATGATGTCTTCATGTATACCTCTGCTTAATCTCGCATATACCTTCACACAATTCTTTTTCACATTCTACATTTATACCATAAACCAGGACCAATTTTAGTAGGTCGGCTCTACAAGATATTACAATAAAACATTTTACAATCAATATAATATCCGATGCAATAACTAATTAAACATGTCAGCTTAATGCATTTACAACAATAATAAATCATCTTCATAGTGTGTCATGCTGATCTTGAAAAGATAAACCTGCTGGTGAAACCCTAGATAACCTTGGACCTATTTGTCAGTAAAAGCAAATATGCAAGTATGAATATATCAATGATTAATTCTTCAAAACAAAGTGTCCACATGATGTCTTCGACATTACCAAGTGTCTTCCATATCATTCCAAGTGTCGGTGATCATTATATCCTGTCGGGGAACCATCTACCAATAACTGTGCAATAGTTACTTACTTGCCGATGAATGTTGTTGGATCTCCAGAGTACTAGTGTTTTAGTAGGTATTGACATCAATGACAAAACCATACCAAAATACCAACAATCTCCCCCTTTGGCATTGATGGCAACACAAGATGGAAAAACCATCAAAGTGCCAAAATAGAAATGTCAAAAACCAAAAACCAACAATCTCCTTTAAACAACAATCTCTCCCCCTAGGAACAACATGTGTTTATCTAAAGATTTTCATACCAATTTCTCGAAAAAATAATGTATTTTTCCATAGATATCTCTCCCCCTTTGACATCAAATGCCAAAGTTATAATAAGACCAAGTTCATATACAAAATACCAATCAATTCAATATACCAACTACTCCCCTTGAGAAGTAGCTTCCTCATCAAAGACAAGAGTAAAAGATTTGTCTTTCAATTCTGTCGGTTGATGACAGTCATCAACTGTCTAAGTTTCTACTGATGGTTGTATTACTCCAAGCTGATCTTTGAGATATTCAAAAGTCTCCTTAGGTAAAGGTTTTGTGAAAATATCTGCAAGCTGTTGTTTAGTATTCACATAAACCAGTTTTATCTCCTTTTCTTCAACTTTTTCCCTTAGAAAATTCAGTTTGATAGAAACATGTTTTGTTTTAGAATGTAATACTGGATTCTTAGATATATCAATTGCTACAGTGTTATCATAATATATAGTGATAGGTTCCTTGCATTTTACCTTTATGTCTTTCAACATTTGTTTAAGCCATAGTACTTGTGTACAGTTAGTTGCTTAATAAATTCAAACCAAAAACAACTTAACCAACTTAATGCTTAATACCGATAAACCAGTTAAGTATGTCGGTAGATAGTGTTAACAGTAAATTGCTATATCGGTAAAGATTAATGCATGAAACATAAATACAAAGTCATCCACAACACATAACAACAGTATTTGTACGTGGAAACCCTGTAAGCGGAAAAACCATGGTGGGAAACCTTACCCACAATCAGATGATACTACTGCAGATAGTAAGTGTACATAAATGGGGTCTACACATGCAGAAAGGCCAATAGTCTAGAGCTCACTGCTCAATCACAAAATGGGAGTCACATTGACTACAGTTGGATGGTTAAATCCAATAAGAATGTACAGATAGGATCAATCTCCTTCATGCAAGATCCTTCACATGCATAGAACTGATGTGGCAACACAATCTATTCTTCATTACAATGCTAATACATCACACAATGTCATCGATTGAATCACATAGGCATAGAACACTTCAACCGGAAACCAAGAAGCTAAGACTACCAACCGATAGTCATACCATATGAAACCTTGATACAAAACATTCCATATACCGGTTCACATTCCAACATACCGATTCACTTGGATAAACATATCGCTTCACATTTTCACATATACCGGTTCACAACATCATACCGGTTCACTTTGCTAGTTGCTTATCTTCAATATACCAGTTCACTCTTCAGCATATTGACATCAATGACAACATACAATATCATCACATCAACAAACTCTGCACATATGCCAACAATCTCCCCCTTTGGCATTGATGGCAATATACAAATTTATCTTTGAGCTTCACATCTTCTCCCCCAATACTGTAGATATCTTATCTGCTTCACATCTTCTCCCCCTTTGACAACAATGCCAAAGTGAAGGCATAAACATCTATGTTCTACTATGCTACTCCCCCTAAGGAGTAGCATCCTTCAACACACCAATCCTGAGAAAAACATATCAATGTAAGTCCCGACTGATGTGTAGCACACACCTTTAGTTCACCTCTTTAAGGGGAAGCACCCCTAATTCACCTCTCAAATAGGTAAAGGTAGCCTCCTATATAGGCTTGTTGAATATGTCTGCTAACTGCTCCTTACTGGAAACATTCTATGAAGTTTTTATGAATTTTCATAAAAAAATTAATTTTGAGAGTAAATGAGAGAATATTTTAGATTTTCTTATATTTTTTGAAATTTATCAGATTTATACACAATATCTGTTCTTTGCGATTTTAATTTTGATGCAAAATATTTCCTAAAAAAATGAATCTTTAAAAATTAGGGTTTTTCATTATGTTGATTAGATCTCACAATCAGCTTAAAATTTTGGCATAAAAAAAATTTGGCAGGTCAAGAACAATATTAGGAGATTGCATTCCAAAATTCAGAATTTGTGGAGCATATTTGCATTTTCTATGAATTTTTAATGCATTTTCATAAAAAATTAATTATGAGAGAAAATGAGAGAATTTTTTGGATTTGTTTACATTTTTGGAAATCTCTTAGAATTAGATGTAGCATCCGTTATTTGTGATTTTAATTTTCATGCAAAATATTTCTTAAAAAATTGGATCTTTAAAAATTAGGGTTCTGCATTATTTTGATCATATCTCACATGCGGCTTGTAAGTTTTGTAGGAATTTCATTATGCAAGTTTGGAAGGCTATTAGGAGTGTCCAGTAAAAATTTTAGATGTTTTGGATTAATTGTGCATTTTATATGAATTTTATTTTTATTTTTCATAAAATATTAATTTTTTGAGCAAATTAGCAAATTTTTTGGATTTTCTTACTTTTCTGGAAATGTCTTAAAATTTAACAAGTGCAATTTTTTTTATGATGCAAAAGAACTCATGGAAAATCAAATCTTTGAATTTGTCAGAAAAAATGTCTTGTTGAAGGCCCCTATTTCACGATCTTTTGGATCTAAAATTCACCTAACTTTTGTGCTTGCAGGAAAGGGTAGTCATTTGAAACAACTCAAACTAATCACAAATCTTTGTTGCAAGATCTTGGTAAGGGTTTTCTTTTGATTTTTATTGTGTGCCTTGTTTTCATAGACTAGTAAACACTTCAATTGGTGCACTAAAATTGAACCAGTGTCTTTTGTGTCTTGAGCAATAGGCTCTTTTATGTTTATCTATAGAGGGCCTACCTCCCCGTGTGGTCACTAGGACTACTAGGGAGGAGGGAACAACCCAAGTGGTAGCGAGGCAATACCCCTCTTTTCCGAACCACTATAAATAACTATATCCATGGTGAAAGCCATTGGTAACGTGTGCTGATTAGTTCATACCAACACTATGTCTCCTCATAAACCTGTTTGATCAAATTTATTTGATCAATAGTAGAGCATAACCGTTACTGGCTGGGAGCCTTCTATATTTATAGAGCTGAAAGTGCCACATGTATGGCCACATGAGTGGATGGCCTTACTAGCACCTTTTTGTTTTAGAAAGCCAAAATCCTTCTAGTTTTTGGGGCAGGAGGTCGACCCTCTGGAGCAGCCCACACTGTTGGCATTATGTGAACTGGTATGTGGACATAATGACATTGTATGTTGTCATTTATGTCAATATGTTGAAGAGGTATGAACTGGCATATTCGAGTACCGGTATAGCTCTGTGAACCGGCATTTGTGTCAAAGTGAAGCGGTGTGCTTGTTCAAGGTGAACTGGCACATGGAAGCATTGTATGACAACCGGTTGGTAGTCTCAACTTCAAGGTTTCCAGTTGAAGTGTTTCAAGCCTATATGGCTCAACTAGTGATCTTTGTGTAATGAATAAGTAGTATAGAAAAGAACAGATCATGTTGCCACATTAGCCTTGTGTGCATGAAGGATCTTGCATGAAGAAGACTATCCCTATCTACCTCGGGAATGTGCGAAGTTTGTAAATGGTGAAAACATATGATGGATTATCAGCCGCCATGAAATCGGTGGATAATGAATGATGGAGAATGTCTTGAGATTTATTCAAGATCTATTGCATTTAATACAGTATGATCAATGGTAAGGATTGAATTGTTTGAATTCCTTAACCTAACAAGTCTAGGGTTTAGGGTTTATGCTACCGACTTGTCTATTGTCCTATAAGGTCAATGTTGTGATTCTTTTAGAGGTTGTTGGCAAAAGATATGTGTGAGTATCCAAGAGAAGGGATATGAGATCCTTGCCAAACCAGAGGAGATAAGTGATACCTACAAAGTGTAAGTGCAGAAGGTGAAGAGGAGCTTAAGTGGATCTGCATTGGCATTGAGTGTTGTTACCAGATCATTGTAATACCTATTGATCTCTAACTACCTCAATAGTTGGAAAATCCCCTAACAAGGTAGCCTTAACTAGCTTGCTGTAAATCCCTTAACAGGGTAACTCAAAGTTATTGAGATCTAGAAAGCTAGAGAGCTCTGGAAATCCTTTAGGTATCGAGTTCTTGAAATCCTCTAACAAGGTACCCTTAACTAGGTTTAACCCTTAACCAGGTATTGTAGCCATCCCTTAACCGGGTGATCTCTAATAGGATTGGTTCCTAACAGAACCTTTTGTAATGTCTTTAACCGGACAAGGCTTCTAACATAGCAGACTTCCAAAGAGTTCAACAACAAGCTTGTGGGTATTCATCCCCACTGTGGTTTTTCCCAGTTGGGTTTCCACGTGAAAAATATGTGTGTCATATGTGATGCTTTTATCTTGTGATGCTTTGTTATTTCCTATTAAGCATATGATGGTTTTGTGTTTTATGCCTGTCAATAAAACATGTTGAACTAGCTATTATGAAGATATGATGATAGATTACCTATTCATGCATAAGGGTGAAATGGTAGTGTAGTTTTGAGTTGAGTGGAAAACTCAGTGAGTAATTGGTTTATGATTGTCTGTAGTTGTTCTGAGTTTTACCGGTTGCACTTTGTTTCAAACCAGTGTCACTGTTTGCCAGTCATTTAGAGTAATTGTTGCTGAACCAGTTTAGGTCTGTATTTTATCTATACTGATTCAAGCCCCCCCTCACAATACCAGTTTGGTACTATTCATTCATCATTGAGTTATCAATTGGTATTAGAGCATCCTCCAGTTCCTGTATGTTATAAGCTTAACCGCTTGAGGTAAAGATCCCAGACAAATGATGAAGAGGGAAGGTCCAAAGTTTAACAAGGAAAATTTTTATATATGGAAAGATAGAATGAAGATATTCATCAGAAGCATGGGTGCTCAACACTAGAGTTATGTTGAGAATGTCTATGTTGTCCCTACCAGTACTCTCAGCAATGACCAAAAGAGAGAGATACAAGAAAATGGGCAAGTCATGGAAGCTCTAATTAGTAGTCTATCTGACATTGAGTTTATTGATGTTCAGGACAAGGTAAATCCCAAAGAGGTATGGGATGCTCTTGAAAATATCTATGGTGGTGATGAACATGTAAAACAGGCTAAGGAAGAAAGCTTGAGAGGGAAGTTTGAAGATATGCGGATGGTTGAAGGTGAGACCATTTAGCAGTATGGGATAAGAATCAAAATAGTTTTTGGAGAAATTAAGAGTGCAGGTGGTAAATTAGAAGACTCCACTATGGTAAGCAAAGTCCTAAGATCCCTATTGATGGTCTATGCAATACAGGTTGCTGCTATTCAGGAGCTAAGATCAATAGACAAGAATAAGGTATCCTTGGACTCCATCATAGCAAAGTTGACAGCCTATGAGCTAAATAGTTTTGATGGCAGTGTTCAAAAGACTAGATCAACTTTCAGAGCTTCTGCTATACCATCCAAGAAAGGAAGAGAAGCAAGCACTAGTGGTGAAGCAAGATAGAGTAGAGTAATGGATGATGAGGAGTTTTTGATGGAAGTTGAAGCTCTACTTGCCAGGAAGCTTCCTAAAGGAACTAGTAAATACAAAGGTAAGCTCCCTTTGAAATGCTTTTCTTGTAATCAGATAGGACATATTGTTATAAACTGTCCTAATGGCGATATCAAGGACAAACCGGAAAGGTTCAGGAAATTCAAAGGAGGAAACCAGAGAAACTGTTTTGTGGCAATTGATGAAGGTGTCATAGATGAAGAATCAGAGGATGAAGAAAATGAAGATATTGTGTTTGTTGCTATCAAAGAAGATGTGTCAAACAAGAAGGCTCTTATCTCCCAGTTTGATAATTCCAATGAGTGGATCATTGACAGTGGCTGTTCTCACCATATGACTAGTGACTGGAGTAAGTTTCTATCCCTGGAGGAGTATGATGGTGGTGTGGTTCGCTTTGGCAATGATGCACCATGCATGGTCAAAGGAAGAGGGTCCATCTCTCTGAATGGAAAGAGTAGTGCTGACAATGTGTACTGGGTTGATGGTCTCAGACACAACCTTTTGAGTGTTGCCTAGCTGAATGATAGTGGCCTCACTCTGGAATTCAAGAATGGAGTCTGCAGAATCAAGGGAAAAGATGGTGAATTGGTGGCCACAGGCATGCAAACCAAAGGTAATCTATTTCAACTGAATGCAAATATAAGCACATGTCTTATGGCCAAATTTGATGATAGATGGATATGGAATAGGAGACTCTACCATGTAAACTTTGATAACATTTTAAAGGCTAGTAAGATCAAGGTAGTTAGAGGATTGTTGGTGCTAAGCAAACCAGATAATACCTTGTGCAGAGAATGTCAATTGGGGAAAATTTCTTCCTCAACCTTTAAAGGTGAATCTTTCACTACTGACAACTTGCTTGATCTTGTGCATACTGATTTGTGTGGTCCTCTGAAAACTAGGAGTGTGCAGGGTGATAGGTACTTCATGATTCTCACTGATGACTGCTCAAGAATGATGTGGGTCAAATTCTTGAAAGACAAGTCTAAAGCATTTGTAAAGTTTAAAGCTTTTGGAGCATTAGTGGAGAAGGAAAGCGGTAAAAGGATCAAGTGTCTGAGATCTAATCAAGGAGGGGAATTCACTTCCAGTGAATTCAACAAGTATTGTGAAGAATTTGGCATCAAGAGACAACTGTCGGTCCCCCGGACTCCATAGTAGAATGGCCTAGCAGAGAGGAATAACCGGACTATGGTTGAAGCAACTAGAACCATGTTGATTCAAGGAAAGGTAGCTCACACCTTTTGGAGTGAAGTGGTGAGCACTGCAGTCTACACAATGAACCAGGTACTCATCAAGAAAGGTAAGGACAAAACTCCTTATGAGTATTAGATCGGTAAGACACCTATGGTTAGCTACTTTAGGGTATTTGGTAGGAAAAGTTACATCAAGAGGAGTGAACATCAGGGCAAATTTGAAGCTAAATGCAATGAGGGAATATTCCTAGGATATTCCACCAAGAGTAAAGCTCTCAAGTGCTTCAACAATAGGACTCAGAGAATTATGGAAAGTATCAATGTAAGAGATGATGAATCCTCTAAGAAAACTGAGGAAACTGATAGTGAGCAAGCTATAAATGAACTGGTTGCAACCTTCTGGGAACCGGTTGTTAGTCAACCAAGTACCAGTAACAGTGTTCTTGAACTGGTGAATGCTGATACTGATGAAGATGAGGATGAAGAGGAAAAGAAAGAAGAACCAATCAAGACCATTCCTCAGTATGTCAAGCTGAATCATGATCCTAAGCAAATCATAGGAGATAAGGATGCAGGAATCCTTACAAGAAGAAAGATCAAAGAAAACTCATGTATGATCTTTGAATTTGAGCCTAAATAATTCAAAGAGGCTCATAAAGATGAAGACTAGATCAAGGCAATGGAAGAGGAACTTGACTAGATAGAGAAAAATGATACATGGTCCTTGGTACCTAGACCAGAGCATAAAAATGTCATTGGCACCAAATGGGTGTTAAGAAACAAGTTGAATGAGTATGGTACAGTGATTAGGAACAAAGTCAAATTGGTGTGCAAAGGATATGCTCAAGAAGAAGGAGAAGACTATGGAGAAACCTTTGCTCCTATATCCAGATTGGAAGGAGTTCGTATGCTTCTTGCATATGCAGCTTTTAAAGGCTTCAAAGTATATCAAATTGATGTAAAATCAGCATTCCTAAATGGTGTACTTGAAGAGGAGGTGTATATTGAGCAACTAGATGGGTTTGCCCTATCTGAAGATAGTGACATGGTATGTAGGCTACATAAAGCCTTATATGGTCTAAAGCAAGCACCTAGGGCATGGTATGAGCGCCTACATTCCCATCTTGTGAAGATTGGATTTGAGAGTACAAGTAAAGATAGCAATATCTACTTGAAGTCTAAAGGAGATTAGATCTTGATCTGTGAGGTATTTGTTGATGACATTATCTTTGGTGGTGATGACAAGATGTGTCATGAGTTTGTTGATGAGATGAAGGAAGAGTTTGAGATGTCACTCATAGGGAAGATTAAGTTCTTTATTGGACTATAGATTCAACAGATAAAGGATGAAATCTTTATCACTTAGTCCAAATATGTCAAAGAGGTGTTGAAGACCTTTGGCATGGAATATAGCAAACTGCTTGGTACACCGATGGTGACTGGTTGTAAACTATCCAAAGAGGACGACTTTGCATTGGTTGATGAGAAGGAATACTGATCAATGATTGGTAAGTTGCATTATGTAGTGCATAGCAGACCGGATATTGCACATGCAGTTGGCATTACTGCAAGGTTCCAAAAAAGTCCAAGAGAATCCCACTTGGTTGCAGTCAAGCAGATTCTTAGGTATCTGAAGGGGACTGCTGACTATGGATTGTGGTATCCATATAGCAAGGAATTCAACTTGAAAGTGTTCATAGATGTTGATTGGGCTAGTAATGTAGATGACCGGAAGAGTAGAACCGGTCATGCGTTCTTCCTTGGTGGTAGACTAGTCACATGGATGAGTAAAAAGCAGAGTTGTATCTCTTAGTCTACAGTGGAAGTGAAGTATATTGCAGCTTTCATGAACTGCACTCAGACAACTTGGATGAAGCATGTATTGAAAGGCTTCAAAATCCATATACCTAAACAGGTAAGTATATTCTATGATAACAAAAGTGCTATCAATATTTCAAAGAATCCAATTTTACCTTCTAGAACCAAACACTTTGAGCTTAAGTATCATTTTTTAAGGGAAAAGGTTCATAACAAAGAGATTGCACTGGAGCATGTGTCCAGTAAGGAGCAGTTAGTAGACATATTCACCAAGCCTCTTGCAAAGACTACATTCACACACTTAAGAGGTGAATTAGGGGTACTGCCCCTTCAAAAGGTAAACTAAAGGTATATTCTCCACATCACTCATGTATTGCATAGTAAAATCTTTCTTCAGGACTGGTGTGTTGAAGGATGCTACTCCTCAAGGGGAGCAACATAATGGAACCAAGAAGCTTGTGCCTCCACTTTGGCATTGTTGTCAAAGGGGGAGATTATGTAAAGCGAAGATGTGAAGCAGAGAGGTATCTTTTATATTGCCATCAATGCCAAAGGGGGAGATTGTTGGCATTATGTGAACCAGTATGTGGACATAATGACATTGTATGTTGTCATTGATGTCAATATGTTGAAGATGTATGAACTGGTATATGTGAGAACTGGTATAACTCTGTGAACCAACATTTGTGCCAAAGTGAAGCGGTGTGCTTGTTAAAGGTGAACCGGCATATGGCTATGGGAACTGGCATATGGAAGCGTTGTATGACTACCGGTTGGTAGTCTCAACTTCAGGGTTTCTGGTTGAAGTATTTCAAGCCTGTATGGCTCAACCAGTGATCTTTGTGTAATGAGTAAGCAGTATAACAAAGAACAGATCGTGTTGCCATGTCAGCCTTGTGCACATGAAGGATCTTACATGAAGAAGACTATCCCTGTCTACCTCAGGAATGTGTGAAGTTTGTAAATGGTGAAAATGTGTGATGGATTATCAGCCGCCATGAAATCAGTGGATAATGAATGATGGATAACATCTTGAGATTTATTCAAGATCTGTTGCATCTAATATAGTATGATCAACGGTCAGTATTGAACTATTTGAATTCCTTAACCTAATAGGTCTAGGGTTTAGGGTTTATGCTACCAACCTATCTGTTGTCCTATAAGGTCGATGTTGTGATTCTTTCAGAGGTTGTTGGCAAAAGCTGTGTGTGAGTATCCAAGAGAAGGGATACAATATCCTTGCCAGGCCAGAGGAGAGAAGTGATACCTATAGAGTGTAAATGTAGAAGGTGAAGAGGAGCTTAAGCAGATCTACATTGGCATTAAGTGCTATTACTAGATCATTGTAATACCTATTGATCTCTAACCACCTCAACAGTTGGAAAATCCCCTAATAGGGTAGCCTTAACCGGCTTGTTGTAAATCCCTTAACAGGGTAACTCAAAGTTATTGAGATCTGGAAAGCTAGAGAGCTCTAGAAATCCTTTAGCTATTGAGTTCTTGAAATCCTCAAACAAGGTACCCTTAATAGGGTTTAACCCTTAACCAAGTATTGTAGCCATCCCTTAACTAGGTGATCTCTAATAGGATCGGTTCCTAACAAAACCTTTTGTAATATCTTTAACCGAACAAGGCTTCTAACAAAGCGGACTTCCAAAGAGTTCAACAACAAGCTTGTGGGTATTCGTCCCCACCGTGGTTTTTCCCAGTTGGGTTTCCATGTGAAAAATATGTGTGTCATATGTCATGCTTTTATCTTGTGATGCTTTGTTATTGCCTATTAAGCATATGATGGTTTTTTGTTTTATGCCTGTCAATAAAACATGTTGAACTAGCTATTATGAAGATATGATGATAGATTACCTATTCATGCATAAGGGTGAAATGGTAGTGTAGTTTTGAGTTGAGTGGAAAACTCAGTGAGTAACTAGTTTATGATTGTTTCTAGTTGTTCTAAGTTTTACCGGTTGCACTCTGTTTCAAACCAATGTCATTGTTTGCTAGTCATTTAGAGTAATTGTTGTTGAACCAGTTTAGGTCTGTATTTTATCTATACTGATTTACCCCCCCCTCTCAGTACCAGTTTGGTACTATTCATTCATCATTGAGTTATCACACACACATACGGTTCTTAGTAGAGATACAAAGTTCACCACAGGGAGTTTTCATGGGGATTGGTGCTTGGCTGCCCCAGAGAAGTGAGTGCCGAGGGTGGAGCCAGTGGGATCAAGTATCTAAGTATCTGCTTTGAATAGCGTAGCCTTAGGGGAAACCCCATGTGGGATCAACGACTATGTCCTGGACAACCATAAGAATTGTGCTTGTCTTCTTTTAAACATTCAAACATTCAAGATCAAACATCAAAACATTGTGTCTTTTGTGTCTTCAAGTGTATGCAAAAAATTTTACATCAAACAATACACTTTCTTTTCAGTTATTTTGAGTCTAAATACTTGCAAACATTGAGTTGTCATCAACATTGTGTCCTCGTCATGAAAAATAGTCAAAAATTCAGATTTGGTCACAACAAACAACTTCACAAATTGAAAAAATTGCACTTAAATTCTAGAAATGCGTCTGTGTTAGCATAAGGAAACTACATTCACAAAATCTCAAAAACGCGTCTATGCAGTGTCTAATCACGTCTATGTTGGGTAACCGCATTTGTGAAGTATACATGCACATCTATGTTCAGTATTAAAAAAAAACTTATAGTCCAGCAAACAAGAGGAATCAGTTTCAGAATTCTTGAGCTTCCTAGGTCATTTCTTCAAGTTTTCCTCTAGAATTCAACCTATTTTTGGGTCTCACAAAGTTCATCATTGCTTTACACCTTGCATTACATTCACATTTGTCAAAACTTGAGTCAAAAGGTCACTTGCTTGTCCTCTTCTTACTTTCTCAACACACTACATACAACAACATTTTGCTAAGTGGTCCCTCATCGAGGTCTATCACCTTTGGGTCTCATCTAGTCTTACTTAGAGTCAAGGTCAACTCACCCCATCAAGAGAATCTATCATCTCATTGGAAGCCACACCTACTCTACTACATACATACTTGCTATTACACTTTGGACATTGCAAGTACACCTCAGATTCATTTACATTCCATCCAACTCTTTGTCTTTCATACTCTTTCCATTTTCATCTAGTCTCACACATCTTGGTCAAGACCTAGTTCATGGTTGAAACATGTTCCTAAAAACTAGGAGAGAAGCTAAAGAGGCTCAAGAGTCTACAAACATGAGTGGCTATGAGTACGACAATGATATCTTTTTCAATTTTGATCATACCACATTACCTGACATGGACATCTATAGGAACATTCAAAATGTAACTTGGATAATACAAACAACAATGATACACGCAATGACAATGTGGACAACATCTCAGTACATTCAGTAGAAGTGGAAGACTCTATCATAGATCCCCGTTTTAATAGATTGGTTGAGGAAATCATGAGAAGAGATAGACAATATTTTCTACAAGTGATGTCCCAAAGTGGAGCTAAGATACCTCATGATTTTGACATGTCTCAAATAATGGAAAATTGACCTATGCAAGAAAGTAACCTCAACATGGATCAAAGGAGACTTAATAGTGGAGGTACTAGAGGACCACATTTCATGCCTGAGTCACCATCATCCTTGTTTCAAAAACCTGAGGTCTCACATACACATTGTCAAGCTTATGATACTCATCTATGCAAACCTTTATAGAAGTCTTGTGCAGATAAATACACTCAATTGCATACCAATGCTAAGGACCAACCTCCAAAACAATTGGATATCCAAAGGCATGCTCAAAATTTGGACACCAAAAAACCCCATGTCAAATTTGGGGGCAACACACTAGAACATACTCATGACATGCCTATAGAGTATGGTATACATGGACAAAGCATATATTCCATTCCTCATCATGACTCTATACCAAGTGGTCCCTATATGCGGCATCACTATAGACCTCCTCCATATGAAGATGTATATGATCAATATCATCCATATATGCAATATGCTCTTCCTCCACCTAGTGGCTTAGGCATGGGATATGGTCCAAGAATTTGGTCTCCACCTAAGAACAATTTGGAATAGAAAATTAAAGACTTACAAAAGAAAATGGAGGACATAAATACACTGAAGCCAACTTACACAATGAGAGATATATGTCCATATCCATTTGACAAAAGCATTCCAATGCCTCATTTTCCTACATATTTTATGACACCAAAGTTAGATAAGTAAAGAGGTAAAGGAGACCCTAAGGCACATATAAGATAGTTTTTCATGGCTTGCATTGAGGTAGCAACAGAAGAGACATACTTGATGAGATTGTTCCCACAAAGCTTAGGTGATCAAGCTATGGGATGGTTCTTGCAACTTCCACCTGGAATCAAGTCATGGGGTTATTTAGCAGAGGCTTTTATCCAACCTTTCTCATATAATATAAAGATAGATATATATGTTATTTCTTTGTGCAACACCAAGCAAAAGGATGGAGAGTCATTTTCATTATTCTTACAAAGATGGAGGAATTTAGCCAGTAGATGCTCTTGTGAAATTCCACAAAAGTAAATGGTAGAGATGTTCACCGAGAATATCAACAAAGACATTGGTTATAACCTGAGGAAAGCTTGTTTGTCCACTTTTAAGGATGTCATTGAGAAAAGCTTAGCAATAGAGAAGGTCTTAATTGAGCAAGGTATCATCAAAATATTCAAAGAAAATAAAGAGGACTTTAAAGGAAAAGACAAGCCACGATTTTGGAACAAGAACAAGAACACGGTAAATGATGGCATTGTCAATGCTAACATAGTGAGACCCAAAATCATTCTTTCTGGATGAATTTCTACAAACAACCAAGTGAATACTCAAACAACTTCCAAAACATGAAGGAAATATACCCCATTGGGAGAACCACTTGAATTTGCTTTCAAGAAGCTAGTGGCAAACAAGATAATAACAATTCCAGACAATCCTCCATATGAACCAAAGGTCAAACCAAATTGGTGTAGTGATGATGAATATTGTGAATATCACAAAAGAAAGGGACATAAAAATAGGAAATCGTCATCATTTGAAGAGCATCATACAAGATCTTATTGATAGAGGTGACATTGAGATCGAAGGGCACTCATCCAATCAAGAACATGAGATGTTTAAGGAACCATTCCCTAAAGATGAAAAGGGAAAATCCAAAGCCACAGATGAGAAAGCCAACTATACCAAAGCATCCTATAGCTATGATTCAACTGTTAATCACATTTTGATGGACAACTATGTTTCTGCCATTATCATAAAGGACAAAATGCCTAAAAATTCTACCCAAAGACCCAAAGTTGTCCTAAAAGGCATTGGACCTTCTTCTGAATCTACCTTTGAATGTAATATCACAACTTGATGAGGTAAGGTCACTTTGCAAGGTGCTCCAGCTAAAACCACCACTTTCTCATCAACCAAACATAAGTACGATCTAGTAGAACAATTAAGCAAGACACGCGCACTTAGCTCCATCCTTGAGCTTTTACGCATATCTCCTGCACATAAAGCCATCCTTGATAAAGCTTTGAGAGAAATATTTGTCCCCACTGATCTTAACGTGGACCGGTTTCAAGCCATGGTGGGATACCTTTCCATTCCATATTCTCTTACATTCACCGAAGCTGATAATGCATCCGTAAACCAACCACATAATGAACCTTTACACATTGAAGCCTTCCTACACAAACATCAAATAAAATGAGTCCTGATAGATGGAGGAGTTGGTCTCAATATATGTACTTTGAACAAAATAATACAATTGGGATATTCAGATAAAGTTATGAATGCTACAAACAAAATTACCATCAAGGCATATGATGACGAAGAGCACTCATCCAAAGGCACAGTCACCTTACCTCTCAGAGTTGGGCCAGTTACAAACGATGTGATTTGTCAAGTCACTGATCTAGATCTCACATACAATATACTCTTGGGATGTCCATGGATTCATGAGATGAGTGCAGTCCCATCTACATATCATCGATGTATCAAGTTCCTGCACAATGGAGTTGAAGTGACCGTCAAAGCTAATCCAAACCCATTCATATATTGCAAGAATTTGTGACCTAGATCAGAAATAATAATCCCAGTCAATCGAGAGGCTATTCCATCATCATCATATGTGGATCCAAAATCCTTAAAGCCTTCTATATCAAAACAAGTAGAGATCAAAGAAAAGTTTAATATTAAAGACATGGGATGTGATGAATATATAATTCATGTTGATCAACTCCCACTATCTCCTAACACATTTAGTCGACAGGAACAATCTATAAACAATTTGCAAGGAATTGGGTGTGAACCACCTAGTGTTGCAGCTACTAAGTTTGAATGCAAAACTCCTCTAGTGGTGCAAATAGCTCTTTATATCAGTAGTCCTAAGAGTGGTTCCAGTGAAGAATCTATTGAGCATATCGCTAGCCCTCTTGAGAACTTACATAGCCTTACCATTTCATCCACTCAAACCTTTTCCACTCCTTTCCCAAACTTGGATCAACAAGAATTACAAAATCCCTTACTCATTGGGGATCACAAATCAAGATTTGAAAAGAAAAATCTAAAAGTCATAAATAAAGAGAAGTCCTTCAGTCCAAGTCAAAATCAAAAGCTATTGGACTCTACAAAAATCAAGGTCAAGGATAAAAATCCTACGAAAGAAAAAGAGCAAGAGATGATCTCCCCTAATATCAAAATAACTAGGGGCAAAATTTCTACAATTTTAAGTCAAAAAGTATACTTGTTGATCCTAAATCTCCATCATGCTATCCTACTTTCACTTCTTTTTACAATCATAAGCCTTCATCACTCATCCACTTGTTCCACACATCCTTTCCCTTTTGGTGATACATCATGGACCTTTAATGGAGCTTCCTCGAAGGACTTTGTTGTCAGGTATTCTCAAACTTCTTTAGGTGACATGCATACAAGCCTGTGTAGTCTGCACGCTAGTAATTCCATCTTAGTTCCTTTATTAAGGAAGACAATCACTCAAACTACACATCATTCAGTTAAGGAACGTTACGGCTACAATCATAACGTAAAGCCTCATACATTTGAGGTGGGTGACTTAGTTCTCAAGAAGAATCCTAAAAATCAGTAAGATGGAGAGAAGAAGGGCAAGTTTGAACCAAATTGGCTTGGTCCTTAAATCATTACAGTAGCCTATGGATCTTGTGCATATCAACTCTCAACTCCAGATGACGAACCTTTGGAGGATCCTATCAACAGCATGCATCTTCACAGGTTTTACACAGCTCTTCAAAGTATCCTAATTCAAAATAGAAAAAAAATATATATATATTTCAAAAATACAAAAAAATCATAAAATAAAAAATCGTTACTTGGTGAAAACCTAACAAACGGGCGCTTTGTGACACAAAAAAACTTGAAAAATTGAAAAGAAAGGAAAGAGAAATAATTGCGCCCTGGGAAAGTACCATGGTGAAAACTAGGTTACTAGTGCCGTGTGTAGAGACATTTCTCCTCCCTCCTTTAGGATTCACTTTCATCCCGTCACTTTTCACACACTCATAGTGTATTCATCCATAACAAACTTACCCATTCCCATCATGGCTTGTTATTGATCTTCCTAAGATTGGTTAGCCATTCATAATAAACCTCCCTTTTTCACCCTTTCCGTCCATAATAAATCAGCTCCTATCTGTGGCTAAGGCAAATCCTACGTCTAATGATGGGTGTGGGACTACGAGCATCACATGTTCTAAGGAGTAAAATTTCTTCCAGTCTTCTTCAGTCTATCTGCACACACTCCACAATAAAGCAACACTTGAATCACAAATCCACAATAAAGTTTTGTCTTCTCCACAATAAAGTATTAGTTTCATTGATTCAATTAGCTTTAGATGAGACACAATAGCAATGGGCTTCAACAAATCAAATCTTTCAACAAACTCATACAACATTATGGTTCAGTGCTATCTATCCTTTTGTGAAAGTAAACATTGTGACCACAATCAAATAGACTTATACAAGTGACAAGAGACACTAAACTTGAGGACTATAGTGGATGTTTGTGTCGATCTTGGTTTTCTTTTGATTTTATCTTTTCGGTGACATGTCTTTTAGCTTTTCCGGGATGTCTCTTACTAGAGATTTTATCTCCATGATGTATTTGACTAGAAACGCAAGGATGGGGTATCGTCACCTTTTTTTTTTTTTTGTCTATGGATTGTCTCTTAGTAATGCTATGACTTGTCCAAGGATATGAGGACACCAAGAGTCTAGTATGAACTGGGGCATTCCTTGTTTGCAACTGTCTGATCTCCATGCAAATAGGTACAATGACTTTCTGGGTCAAATATATATCTAGATTGTCATAACCTATTTGCCATAATAAACCTCAATGATGATAATAGCACAAGAATCTCTTTCACTTCCATATCTTCTATCTTTCATCCCCCTTTTTTGATTGACTTCCATCATCCTTCTTGAGTTCATGTAGCCTGCTATCACATGATTGAGTATAATGACACGCCAAAAATATTTGCATTTCATGTTGTTTGCACTTGCATTATCACATGTTAGAATTTCATACATACATATAGATATCAAAATTGCATTGTATCATGCACACAACACATGTTAGCACATTTTACTTCTTATCATCTTCATCTGCATTTCATACATTCACATTCACATCATGCATAACATATAAAAACATAAAAGAACAAAAATATTGCATTCCATCATGAACATAATTGCATCACATAGAAACATAAGCATCATATATAAACATGCATCACATAGAACCAACATCACATAGGTACACATGCATATAGTTGTCGCAATGATGAATCATCTCATATATATATATATCAAAACCACAAGTATCATGATATAATGATGTCAAAATAAATATGGCTACAATCACTTGAAGGTGTCTACATCATCATACCAAAATGGTACAACAATGATACATAGGGAGCCCTCTAAGGCTATGATGAATTCCCTCCCTCGAAGCCAGCTGGCCTCGACAGAGTCTGAGCCCTGGAGGACCTACCCCAGGATCATCTCTCCTACCCCCTCTATCTGGTGGTGGTGGAGAAACCATGACCCCACCACTAGATGCATGTCTCCTATCTCTCCCTCTTCTAGTCGTCGTCATCTGTGATGGTCTCTGAAAGCTCCTAGCCCACTAATCTGGTGGCACCACTCCATAGTATAGGTCTCTCTAGTAGGCTATCTCCTCCCCTGCCCGCAGAACATAGGCGTATCTGGCCCCTATGTCCTCTACTTCCTGTCTCTCTACCCTCAATGTTGTCTCAGCCTCTATATAGCACTAAATAGCCTAATCCCTCTCCTGCTCCGTGTCCCTCAGCTATCTCCTAAGCCTCGCCGCATCCCTCTCCAAATATTGGATCTCATCTACCTGTCCCTAAAAGATCTCCCTCAAGGATAGTAGCTCATCCTCCTCCTCTCTCTCCTCACCCTATCCATGTGGCTGCCCCTGTGGCTGCTCCTGATCCTATCCTTGTCCCTGTACCTATCTGGGAACCTGTACTGCTGACACCTATACCCTCACTAGATGCATATATCTCTCCTCTCCACCATCTCTCCTCTGAGCCACCCTCCTCTCTACCACTTATCCTTGCCTCCGTCATCGACCTCTACCTCCACCATCCCCACTATCATCACCATCCCCACCTTCACCCTCTCTCAGCTACTCTGGTTCTATCAGCCATGGAAATGGATGCTCTACCCAATATGCATTGTACTCAGCATCTGTCCCTGCATCCTCCACATCTGGCCAAATATCCCAAGGCATGGGTGTTGGTATTCTATGCTCTTATGAGAATAGTTGATGTTGTCATTGATTGCAACCATCTGGAAAACAATTGGAAAGTCACTGGTAATTGGTTTCTACATGCCTGACATCACAAACTTTATACATCGACAAACACTAGCACCGACATGCACTTCACCGACATTTAGATTACATCGGCAACAAAGCATACCGGCATTCTAGCCCACATGGGATAAATTTTTGTTTATATGAATTGTTTTATATCTTTTGTAACCCGACATGGTATATTGTAAAAGACTCATATATGTATGAGATCATATACGTCATTTTAAGAGAGTAATGAGAAAAAGATATAATGTGTGATAAGACAATTTTGTATAAGGTGATATAGTTGACAGCAAAGGTTTTGGTTATTGAATAAGGTTAAATTGGTACTGAACTTGGCATTAGAGATTTTTTTTTCAACAGTACATTATCTTGGATTTCATAATCCATTTCATAGTCAGTGTGACTCTTTATTGACCAATGAGCTCTAGGTTGTTGGCCTCCCTACATGTGCAGGCCCCTCATTGTAAGTAGTATTTATTCATTGGCCAGTGAGTAAATATTCTAGGTCAGAAATCCCACTGAGGTTTTTCCCACACCGGGTTTCCTTGTTAACATCTTGTTTTATGGTGTGTTTCTATGATGTCTCTATTATTTATGTTTATTGCATTAATTCTTCTTTACCAATGGATGTGTTAAGTTTTCACTTAACCGATGAGCATTTAATGCAATTTAAAGAACCTTTTTTTGGCTATAAAGCACTAGGAAACCCTCATTTTGAACTCACCGAGCATTCAAATGATTAGAGAGCACAAAATTGAGCAAAGGCATTCTAAGGCGAAGCTGCGAAGTGATTTTCAAGCATTCAAAATTTTGATTTAGAGGTATTTATCTTTGAAATGGCTTCCTCATCTTCTATTCCAGAGTTTATTTCGAACCCTACCATTGTGGAAAATGTTAAATGCCCTAGACCCGTATTCAAGATTATCCCCGAGATTGCAAAACAAGATTATTTTGTAGGAGCTTTTCCGAAAACCCCTAAGGGTGTAGCATTTGCAGAAGACCCTAGAATTTACATACATTGCAACATTGAAAACCTAGGGATTGAGGAGTTGAAGAAAATGTTTAATGAGGTCATTTCTGATGAAACTGGAGTAATCAAACCCAAACATAAGATTGTGGAAAATTTAGGTTTTGTAGAGATTCTAAACATTCCTGAATTTCCTAAGGAAGTTGTCAGACTTGTATTGAGAAGAGTCCATCAAGAATTCATGTGGTTAGATTCAATTTGCAAGATAACCAAAGATGCAATTAAGGCAGTTATTGGTTTACCTTCAGCTGGTAGTAGGCTTGATAAAACCAAGAAGATTCCTAACAGGGGAGCTATAGATTCAACTGGAGCAACATCTCATAACAGGTCACTTAGAGTAAATGATGTTAAGGACATAAATGTAAGATATGTGAGTATGGTAATAGGTTACAAAGCTACTCATGCAAATAGAATAAATTCTATTTCTAGCCTATGTATTCACAGTGCATATGAGATGGTACACATTAATGCTAAGATTGATGTGTGTGAATGGCTTAAGGATGAATTAATTGACAACCTGAAAAAGATTAAGGGAGACAAGAAAGGTACTTTCCATTCTGGAAACCTTTTAGTATGCCTAATGTTGTACTTTACCAAGGAAATATCCGACATAGGTCACAAGGATTTTGGTTATGACATCCTAGTAGGAAGACAGATACAAGATGTTTTGACCGGTATGGGCACTGACAGTATTAAAAACATTATAGACTATTTTAAGACATTCCAATCTAAGAGCAAGGGAGAGACTACCGCAAAGAATAGTTGATAAATATGACAAGGAAATCTGTTTTGTGATTAAAAGAGATGAAACTTGGATGGAAGCAGAAATGTCCTAGAACTATCTGGGTTACAGAGCTGGGATATGATGTAGACCTATCTATTTTGGAAACTTATGCTAAAGCTCTATTTAATGCACCAAGAGAGCCCTCTAAGAAATTCTTTGGAAATGCAGAAACCATAGAGAGCAATGTATCTATGTAGAAAAGGACTAAGAGAAGAGAAAAATTTATTAGGGATGCCTCCAAGAAGGTAAAGGAGTTCAAAGAAAATATCTTGAACATCAGTGGTATATCAGCAATTGAACTTGAAGAACTATAACCTGAAGCACATGTTTCACTGGTTGTAACTTCTTCGGATACTAACAATGGGAAGGATGTTGAGTTTAAAAGAGTAGAAAGGAAGAGAAAACCCCAACTGGTACCCTCTCCTTCACCTAAGAAGACCAGGACACTAAGGAAGAAACAACAGGTAGTTAGGGAACCTAGGAAGAAACTTACACCTAAGAAGAAACAAACACTGGTTACCCCCACATTGAATGATTTATTGAATGAGATAATAGAGGAAGGTAATTTGTCTAATGTAAGAAAATGGTATAACACTTCAAATGATACTGACAGAAACACCATTGAGGAAAGCATTGTCTTACACTTGGATATATACAAGAAAGTTTTGATAGAAGTAATTGATGAGCTACCAAATGGTCTCTACATGAGACTAGAAGTAAAAAGACTATCAATGATGGAATTGGATAAGAAATTGAAAGTTGAAGCACTCTTGGTTGTTCATCTTATAAACGCCAAGGAAGAAATAGATGAACTTATCTCTGAAGCTAACCGATCTAAAATTGTTAGTGGACACCGACAAGTAATCCTGATGGTTGGAAGGATAAAAGAGATTGCAGATGAGATTGTAGATGGATGGGATATATTCTTTGTAGAGAAGGAAAAGAAAGAGGAAAAGAGAAGACCTAAAAAGACATTCAAATTATATCAGAAAGACAAGGACAAGGGCAAAGGAAAAGTTGGTGGTATTCCAAGCATAAAGGTTATAGATGGCCTTCCACCACCTCCTTTGGATACACCACTAGTACACTCAGAAGATCCACTGGCTACTGATACTGAAGGTATAACACATGATAATACTAATCCAGAGTCTGAGATACTCTTTACAATGAATGTGGATACTCAAGAGGTAAACATTATTGTGGATAAATATAATTCAGAGGTTAAGGCAGATAATGTTGATAATAGCCAGATTTCAGAGAAACCGGCACAAACAGTTGACTCTCAAGAAACTGAGATACCAACCCAAACAGAGAAACCGATAAAGACTAAAAAACCTATAGAAGAAAAAGGTACTACCACAGGGCCACCAGAGACTGAGAATCCGACAGTAGAACTTTTAGAGAAACAAATAGAGGTAGAGGTTCATGTTGAGATTGAAAAACTGCCAGTCACTGAGACACTGAAACAGACTGAGAAACCATTAAAGGTTGAGGTACAAACACAAACAGATCCACTGGAGGAAATAAAAGCAAAATCGATACATCTGATGGAAGTAAAGAGGATATAGTTAAGGTGATTGGTCAAAAATCTATTCAGATTAAATCTAGAGCTAAACCAAGTACATCTATAGGTGAATTCAGACCTACTAATATAACAGAGGTACTTTTGGATTCTATTAAGAGGATAACTGATTGCAATACATTGGTTTTTAAGAAAATTAACAACACTTTACCTATTCTAAAAATGATTGCACCTACATGTTAAATAGATCACATTAAGGATTCTTTAGGTAAATTGGACACATTGTCCAAATTCATTTCTGATAATGTTATAACTATAGACAATGTAAATGCGGATATCATAAAGGAGAGAGTTGAAAAAGAGAAGAAAAAATTCTTTGAAAACACCATCAATAAATGTACCGATCATGTGGATACACTTTTACTGATACTCAATTCTACTATTTTGGAGTATAAGGAGATATATAGGGAAGAATATAAACCTCACTGTTTGACTGAGGATATTGATAAGGAGATCAAGAAGACACAAAAGGAAATTGATGACATTTCGTATAATGTTATAGGTTCATCCGGACTCATATCAATTTTTGAACAGTAAATGGCAGTCTTTGAGGAGAAATTAGAAAAATTTGAGAAAGAGAAGGCAAGGATAAAGTCTAATGCCCGGGAACTAAAAGATAAACTTGGTTCAAGGCTGGATAATCTGATTACTCTGAGAAATGAATTCTCTAAGGCAACAGTACAAGGTGAACAATCACCAAAGTAGTAAAAGCACTATCTCACCGATATGATCCAACAGACTGAGGCAACTTTAGATGACAACAACAAATTTATGCAGTCTAAATATGATTTTGGAAAACATCTTTCAGATTGTAACCAACTGGTTATAAACCTTGAGGTAGCATTTTTGTACTCTTTTGATGATAACCTTTGTCATTGATGTCAAAGGGGGAGTAGCGGAGAGAAAAATGCATGTACAAAGAAGATCACTTGCTTAAGGGGAGCACATCTTTTTGGATTTTAGTTTTTGGATAATAGTTTTGATTATTCTCATGAGCATTGCCATCAATGCCAAAGGGGGAGATTATTGGCATTCTAGACTCTATGAGAATAGTTGATGTTGTCATTGATGGCAGCCATCTAGAAAAAACTTGGAAAGTCATCAGCAATTGGTTTCTACATGCTCAGCATCACAAACTTCATACACCGGTAGACACCGGCACCGACAAGCACTTCACCGGCATTCAAATTACATCGGTAACAAAGCATACCGCCACTCCAGCCGACATGGGATAAATTTTTATTTATATGATTTTTTTTGTAATGTAATTATCTTTTGTAAGCCAACATGGTATATTTTAAAAGACTAATATATGTCTGAGATCATATAGGTCATTTTAAGTGAGTAATGAGAAAAAGATATAATGTGTGATAAGGAAATTTTGTATAAGGTGATATAGTTGACAACAAAGGTTTTGGTTATTGACTGAGCTTAAACCGATACTAAACCTGGCATTAGAGATGTTATTTTGAGTAGTACATTGTATTGGATTTGATGATCCATTTCGTAGTCAGTGTGACTCTTTATTGAGCAGTGAGCTCTAGGCCATTGGCCTCCTTGCATGTGCAGGCCCCTCATTGTAAGTAGTATTTATTCATTGGCCAGTGAGTAAATATTGTGGGTTACAAATCCCACTGAGGTTTTTCCCTCACTAGGTTTCCTCGTTAAATATATTGTGTTATGGTGTGTTTCTATGTTGTCTCTATTATTTAAGTTTATCGTATTAATTCTCATTTACCGGTACACTATTTTGGGGTGCAAAGTTATAAATAAGTTTAAATATTTTGTAAACTGGTTAGACATTGATTCACCCCCCCCCCCTCTTAGTGTCTTTGGGACTATCATTGAATCTAACAATGGGAACCATCTCTAGCATCTGTGTCATAGCCTAATCATAACACAATAATGGCCCTAAATGCACCTGATCCCTCACTGTCCGTGCATACATCCTTGACCCCCATGGCATCCACTTTATCATGCCAAACTGGCTACATACCCTATCAATCAACTACCTCTCAATGATATATGGAGTCCAACTGATTAGATACCTGCTCCTAAACACATATGGAAACTCCACTACATCATCCTCCCACTCATCATAGTCCCAGTACGACCTCCATACCACACTATCTATCTCATCAATAAACCAACGCCAATACTCTAGCCTCCCAATCTATGGCTGTGAAGTAATCATATCATACAAATGTACATAGATGAACCCATGTCCCTTGCGTTTGAAATGTATCAGACATGTAACTAGCAGATGCTCATATGCCCATACCTGCAACAATGTCACTCCACAGAATCTCGCTGATCCATGATAAACAAACTGATGGAGCTCATAATACAAGTGTGCCAATAGACATAGCCCCGATGTAAACCTGGTGTGCTCAGTCACTAATGTCTCCAATGTCCTTCCCCATCCCACAACCAACTCTCATGTTGTCCTATCCGAATAGAGGAATCCATTGATAGCTCTTGCTAGCACCACCAGTAGCACCAATCCTATTGCTATCATGGTGTCCCAAGCAACATGTCCAGCCCTCATCTCCAGTCCTGGATCCTAAAACACTCATCTTAGTGCATCCTGATCTCCCTTTTGATCGTAAGGAACCAACTCCCCAATGATCGATATCTATAGTATCCTATACACATCCTCTAAGGTGACTATGATCTCATCCATTGACAAATGAAATGTGCATGTCTCTAAGTGCCATCTCTCAGCTAATATAGTTAGCAATCCCATGTTCGCTCAAAACTTAGGCATATACATAATTTATCGCAAGCCCATAACCTCCACTGCTTCTCTACCCTCAAATGTCATCTCTTCTTGCAAACTCTATGGCGAAGGGAATCTCTCCCATGACTCCAACATAGGTAGGTCCTCTTGCAATCAAGCAAATCAACTATGTCAATCCTAGTAGCATTCCATGTTCATCACAAATTGTTGCTTTTTATCCTAGTTCTTATATCTATCATATGGCACTCTATCCTAGTGGTACTCCCTGTTCATCACAAAGTGTTTCTTTTTATCCTAGTCTTATATCTATCATATGGCACTCTATCCTACTGGTACTCCTTGTTCATGACAAAGTGCTAATTTTTATCCTAGTACTTATATCTATCATATGGCACTCTATCCTAGTAGCATTCCATGTTCATCACAAAGTGCTTCTTTTATCTTTTAGGGCACCTACTTGAGTGTATCCTCTTGAGTATCTTATCGAATTGGCAATGTATGTTCTATCAAATAATTGTCAATTTCAGCCTAATACAATTCACAACGTATGTTCTATCACAAAATAGTCAATTTTTATGGTACTCCTTGTTCATCACAAAGTGCCTTGATCTATCCTATCCTAGGGCCTCTGTTTGAGTGTATCCTCTTGAGTAGCTTCCTGATTGGCAACATATGTTCTATCAAAAAATTGTCAATCCTTGCCCTATCTACTACCCTAGTCTTCCCTAGAGGACTTGCTTGAGTGTATCCTCTCAGCACCTTATCGAATCAATAATGTATGTGTTAGGATTCCCATAGATACTAAGAGGGGGGGGGCGGTGAATCAATATCTAACTGGTAATAAGAATTTCTTAACTTAAAACATGTAGAACATATTAATACTATGTACTGGTAAATAGAAATTAATGCAATAAACATAGATAAAAACAACCACATGAAATACACACCATAACACAATATTTTAACAAGGAAACCCGGTGTGGGAAAAAACTCAGTGGGATTTGTGACCCACAATATTCACTTACTGGCCAATAAGAGAATATTACTGCTACAAGAGGGGCCTACACGTGCAGGAAGGCCAAGTGCCTAGAGCTCACTACTCAATTACAAAATGGAAAGTCTCACTGACTAACAAAATGGATTATATAAATCCAATGTCTTGTACTACTTCAAAATAGCATCTACTATGCTAGATCCAGTACCAGTTTATAGCTCTGCTTCTTACATAAACCCTTAACCTATAATTTGTATAATAGGTCTGCCTTATTTTGCCTAATTACATCCCTTCATCCTTACATCTATCTTTTTTCAACGTTCTACAATGAACTCTCTTATATAATAGTCATTTTACAACTTGCCAAGTCATCTTACAATGATTTTACAATAATAAACAAAATATATTAAGAACAAAACTCTTGTCAGCTTTTGTGCTGGTATGCTTCCTTTCACTGCCAATGTCGATGGTCTGTGTGCCAGTGTAGAATCTGTTTTTGCTGGTGCCGGTGGATTGCCTTGCTAGTGACATAGGATTGTAATGTTGCCATCAATGACAAAACATTCAATCAACTACAATGTCTCATTGGAGTGTGCATTTTCCAACAATATCCCCCTTTGGCATTGATGGCAACACTCATGAGAAAAATTCAGAAGTGTATCCAAAAATTAAAGTCCAAAAATTGTTACCAAAAATGTGTGCTCCCCTTGAGCAAATGATCCCTAAGGTATTGGATTTTTTCTCATACCACTACTCCCCCTTTGGCATCAATGACAAAGGTTGTCAAAGTGTCAATAGAGTGTAGTTTCCTATTTCAACCTTGTAACCGGTTGGTTATAATTTGAAAAAGTTCTGCCAAAACCAAATTCAAGTTCTCAATGAACTGTTTACTAGATATTTCTTTCCTTAAGGCTGTTAGGTAGTCCAGTTTTAGACTTAGTCTTAATTTCAGATCCTTAGACTTACTTTTTATTCTCTCCTTTTCTCTTTCTAGCTTTAGTATTGCTTCCTCAAAACCTGTAATCTTTTGCTCAAAAATTGATAATGAATCAGATGAATTAATAAAATTGTCAGCTAGTTGATTTATTTCCTCCTGTATCTTGTTGATCTTTTTGTCTATATCAATTGTCAAAAATTTAGTCTTACAAGTATTTCTGTACAAAGTTTTGAATTCCTTTAATGTGCTACATAATTCTGGTAGAAGTGTGTCAAACTACCTTGTACACTTCTTTATTTGTTCCTCAAAGAATTTTTGGTTTTCCTTTTCTAACCTCTCTTTGAATGCGTCCTCTTTATTTATTCAACTGTCACTGTGTTGTCAGTAATATACTTAGACAAAGTGTCAAGTTGACTCAAAGAATCCTTATTATCTACATTACATTTTGGAGCTATCATCTTCAAAATTGGAATTGTGTCATCTATAGCCTTATATGCCTGTGAACTACAATTTGTTATTTTCTTTATAGAGTCTAAAAGAACTTTAGTTACATTTGTTGTCTTCAATCCTGTAGTTGAAGAGCCAACATTCTATATCCCACTGGTGGGAGCAATATCCTTGCTTGCAGTGACCTCTGGTAGGTCAGTCTATGTTTCCATTTCCTTAAGCAATGGTTTGTTTTGCTCAGTAGTTGTCAGTGGCACTGATTCTGTGTTAACTTGTTCCTATGCTGGAGCCTGTTGTTCTGCTTGTTGCTTTGTTTGTTGTTCTGCCTATTATTCTATGTTCCCATTTGTCAGTTTACCTTTTGTGATATCTATTACCGGTGGCTCACTAGCCATATCTATCTTACCAGTTGTGTCTTTATCTACCACAATGTTGACCTTCTGAGTATCAACATCTACTGAATATAATACCTCACAATTAAGATTTGTATCCTCTTGTGATATATCCATACTCTCATCAGACAATTGATCTTCAGTTGTTGTTACAGGTAGAGTATCTTGAGACGGCGGGGGTAGATTATCTGTTATTTTGATGCTTGGAGGTCCACCAACCTTTCCTTTTCCCTTATCTCTGTCTTTCTGATATACCTTGATTGGTTTGGAGTTTCTATATTCTTCCTGTTTTTCCTTCTCAACAAGGAATATGTCCCATGCATTAGCAGTTTCTTCTGCAACCTCATTTACTCTACCAACCATAAGTGTTATATGTCAGTGTGTAGTTGAGAATATTGTCTGGTTAGCCTCTGAAATCATATCATCTATCTCCTTTGGTGAGATAACAGGATAAACAACAAGTAGTTTCTCAATCTTTTTTTTCTTGTCAAGCTCTATAACAGCTTGCCTTCTAGCTTCAAGTGTCTTAATTAGTTCTATAGGTACTTCATCTACAATTTGCATCAAAAATTTCTTGTAGGTATCCAAGTGTAGAATTACACTATTTTCAACTTTTTCCTTATCATCAACTGATAGTGAATCATATAATTTGTTATGTTTTCCAGTAGTCCATCATTTGTTATTTCATCTAACAGTCTGTCAATCAGAGCAATATTTTGTTGAGTCCTTTTCTTTGGTGTTAACTTTTTCTTCTTTGGAGTTATCTTTTTAGTCAAGGGCCTTACTGCTTGTTGTTTTTGTCTGGTTCTTCTAGGCGAAGGTGTGGATACCGGTGAAGGTTCCCTTTTCCTTACAACTCTCTTAAATGCAGCTGACATGTCACTCTCTGAATAAGTTGCTACTAGTGAAAGGTGAGTTTCTGGTTGTTGTGTCTATAACTCATCTTCAGTGATACAAATTTGTTTAAGTACATCTTCTTTGATAGCCTTAGGCTTCCTTGAACCTCTCCTCACTATTGCTTCTACTTTCTTCACTCTCTTCTTTGATTGAATTTGATTTTCAATGGTTTCAACACTGCCAAATACCTCTTCCTTAGGTTCATTGGGTGCTTCCAGAAGGGCGTTTGCATATGTTTCAATGATGTGATAATTTGTCTCATAACCCATTTCAGTAACCCAAATTATTCTTGGGATAACTGCTTCCATCCAAATCTCATCCTTTTTAATCACAAAACATATGTCATCCTTATATTTATTTACAATTTCTTGTGACAATCTGACTCTAGCGTTCATTCTAGCCTTTAATGCTTGAAAGTACTCATTAATATTATTCTCTTTGTTTTCACCCATGTTGTTCAATAAGTCAGATGACTTTTTGCCTATCGGTATGTCAAATCCAAGGTTCTTATTACCTATACCGGGCACCTGTTTGGTTATATGTAGCATTAAGCAAACAAGTAAGTTGAGAAATCTAAATGTCCCTTTCTTATCCTTCTTGAGCTTTCCTAGATTGTCAATTAATTCATCCTTCAACCATTCACACACATCAATTTTCACATTATCCTTAATCATGTCATGAGCACTCTTTATGCATAAGCTAGAAACTAAATTTAGTCTGTTTGCATGTGTTGTTTTGTAGCCTAGAATCTTGCTAATGAATCTTACATTTATGTCAGTTACGTCATTCACCCTTAAAGACCTTTTACCGGATGTTGCACCTGTTAGGTTCATTACCAGGTCATTTGAGACCTTCTTTGTCTTGTCAGGTCTGTTACTGGAGGAGGGTAATCCTGTTATAGCTTTTACAGCTTCCTTAGTAATTTTGTGAACATAATCTAGCCAAAAGAATGCACCATGTACCCTACTCAATACTATCCTAATAACTTCCTTGGGGAAATTGGGAATGCAGAGAATTTTTGTGAATCCTAGGGTTTCAATTATTTTGTTTTTAGGTTTCACATTATCGGAATCATCACAAATAATAGTCTTGTACATGTTCTTAATTTCTTCATCTCCTAGTTCTTCTATATGGCAATGAATATACATCCTAGGCTCTTCTGCAAAAACTACTCCTTTGGGGATTTGAGAGAAAGCACCAACATTATCATCCTTCTTTGCTATTTTGGGAACTAATTGAAAAACGGGCCTAGGGTGCTTGATTACTTCCACTACAATAGGGTTCGCTATGAATTCAGGTACAGAAGAGGATGCCATGATTATAAATACCTTTTTCTACCTTTGGAAAGATTGAATGCTGAATTGCTTTACTTCTTTGCTCAAAATACCTAAGCTCTAGAAATTTCGCACTCTTTGAATGTTTGAATGCTCGGTGAAGTAAAATGGAGCCAAAAACACTAATTTATAATATTAATTTTGCCAACTACCACATTTAATTCCTGCCAGTTAAGTAATCACTTAACATATCTGCCGGTATAGAAGTAATTTTAACTTCTTACCATCAATTGAGGGAATAATAGCATATTTCTCATTTGATTGCCAAACCCTCAAGGGAATTTTCTTCAATTGGATGAAGACTCTCCTGCTGGTGGAGTGTTACTTTCTTCTGCCGATAGAGTGTTACTATGTTCTACTAGTGGAAGAGTATTCCTATCAACATTTAGTTCTAATTTCTTGATCCATTGTTTTGAGAATTCCTTCTTTACTTCTTCTACCTTTTTTTAACCTTTCAAACTAGGACCTTTGTTGTTTATCGGTGAGGAGTTGCTTCTACAAAATTTAGCAATATGCCCAATTTTATTACATGCATAACAAGTCACATTATTTCTCTAAATAGCCTTTCCATAACCTAAGCTAGTTTGTGTTCTGCATTGATTAGATAAGTGTCCAAATCTTCCACAAACATAACATCTCACATTCATTTTGCAATTTTTAGAATTATGACCAACTTTGTTGCATTTTGAACATTGAGTGGTGGGTGTACTGGTATTCTAATAATTTCTAGATCTACATTGATTTTCTCTATGACCATACTTGTTATAGTTAAAGCATTTGCATTTAAATTTATAAGCAGTAGGTTGTCTTACCAGTTTTCCATGATCCTATGTGTTTGCAGTACCGGAGCTTTCACCAGTTTCAAAGCCAAGACCATTATTGTCACCATTAGGTTTTTGATTCTTCAACAAGTCACCAAGTTCTTCTAAGCTTTTCTTGAATTTTTCTTTATGTTGATTTGCAGCAACCAGTTCTCCTTCCAAGATACCTTTTTGTCTCATGAGTTCATTTGAGTTATTTTGTGCTTGCATTAGATCTGTCTTCAACATGTCATTCTCATAACTAAGTCTTGTGGTTTCATTTGCAGCATCATTCAGTCTTCTAGTCAAGTCTTCTTCATTCTTCTTTCTATCTTCAATTTCTTTACAAAATCTCATAGTCATATCCCGCATCTCATTCTTTGTTGTCATGTTTTCTTGTTTCAGCTTATTCATCAGACCACTAAGAGTTTCCTTTTCATCATTCTCATTTTGCATCTTTTCACAAAGTTATCTTCTCTTGTTTCTTGAAATAGTAATATTTTCTTGAAGTGCTTGAATGATATCCTGAGCAGCCTTTAGATCATCTTCAAGTTTGATATTTTTCAATTTTTCTACATCATAGTCTGAGAGAGCTCCTTCTAGTTGCTTCATCAAGTTTTCCATCTCTACTGGTGTCAAGATCTTCCCCAAGTTGTTAGGCTTCTGAAAATAGAGGACCAGACTCTGATACCAATTGTTAGGATTCCCACAAATACTGAGAGGGGGGGGTGAATCAGTATCTAACAGGTAATAAGATTTTCTTAACTTAAAACATGTAGAGCATATTAATAATGTGTACCGGTAAACAAAAAGTAATGCAATAAATAGAGATAAAAACAACCACATGAAAAACACACCATAACACAATATTTTAATGAGGAAACCCGATGTGGGAAAAACCTCAATGGGATTTGTGACCCACAATATTCACTTACTGGCCAATAAGAGAATATTACTGCTACAAGAGGGGCCTACACATGCAGGAAGGCCAAGTGCCTAGAGCTCACTACTCAATTACAAAATGGGAAGTCTCACTGACTTACAAAATGGATTATATAAATCCAATGTCTTGTACTGCTTCAAAATAGCATCTACTATGCAAGATCCAATACCGGTTTATAGCTCTGCTTCTTACACAAACCCTTAACCTATAATTCGCATAATAGGTCTGCCTTATTTTACCTAATTAGATTCTTTCATCCTTACATCTATCTTTTTTCAATGTTCTACAATGAACTCTCTTATATAAGAGTCATTTTACAACTTGCCAAGTCGGCTTACAATGATTTTACAATAATAAACAAAATATATTAACAACAAAATTCCTGTCAGCTTTTGTGCCGCTATTCTTCCTTTCACTGCCGGTGCCGATGGTCTGTGTGTCAGTGTAGAATCTGTTTTTGCTAGTGCTGGTGGATTGCCTTACCAGTGACATAGGATTGTAAGGTTGCCATCAATGACAAAACCTTCAATCACCTACAATGTGTCATTGGAGTGTGCATTTGCCAATAGTATGTTTATCATAGAAATGTCAATTTGACCTTGAAGACATAAACGCGCATTCATAACACAAACACACTTACATCACACATGCATGCCTCTATTCAACACATACACGCCTGTCCTGCATAGACGCACCTGCATTTCATAGATGCACTCGCACTGAACCCAGACACGCCTAGCCTACCCAAACGCGCCTTGCACTAATGTAAATGTGCCTTGGCATTTTTCCCCCTGCTTGACATTTTTTTTGACCTAGCTAAAGTGCATTTATTTCACTACCTAGCATGCATTTATGACAACTATTAATGCAACAAGGTATAAGGAGGTTTTGTGGTACTTATCAGCTCTCCTGCATCTGCTGGCCTCTAATATCGATGAACGTGATCAAATTTGTACACCAATTCCATCACTTTCGACTACTCTCTGCTCTCTCTGCACTCAGATCTCTTAGATGTGTGGATGACAATGAGGATGTTTTCCCTCGTAGTCTATCTTATAGAGTACCCTAGCCCTTGTTTCCTAAGTCAATCTTCTTTATCTCATGACTCTGTCATTCTATCTTGTTAGTCCATTCTAGCCTTTCTTTCTTATCGAGAGATTGCCTGCGATCTTTTCAGACATTTTCATCCAATCTCTCAAGGGGGAATATCATTCCCATCTTGGGGAAATTTTATATCAGTTCATCTTATCTTCTTTGAAACAACGCAACAAGTTGCATTGTCTCAAAGAGGGGCAAATTGTAGACACCTAAAATTGTCCTTTCTAATTAAACAAATATTTTTATTTATTTAATTATTTTATCCTAATTCTTCTATTAATTAAATGGATCTTTATTTATTTAATTAATTCATTTATCCTTTTCTAGCCTTATTTCTCATTTAAATAAATACTTTTATTTATTTAAATTATCCTTTTCCTAAATTAAATAAATAGTTTATTTATTTAATTGATCCCACTTCCTCTATTAATTAAATAAATCTTTATTTATTTAATTAATTCATTAGCCTTTTCTACCCATGACACATGTCATTCATCTCTTAATTCTGACACTACCTACCCTCTCATTATTTTCTTATTTTCACTACCTACCCTCTAATCCTAGCCGACCATTTATCTTGTACACCTCTGAATCTTATCCCTCTATTTCTTATAGTGTCTTCTATATAAGGAGATTCTTCCTTCATTATCAATCCTTCGAATCATACTAATCAATCTTTCAAGCATTCTATGATTTCAAAATTTCATATGCGATCAAGCCTACTCGCAACCACATTTTCGTTCTTTGTTGAGCTCTTGTGCACACATAAAATATGAGAGAAAATATATCAAGCAAGATCAATGGAGATAGGAAGAATGGAGATTCAGACCCTAGTGGACATGTGATGGTATAATCTTTGTGATTTTGTTGATTTGCATTGTCTTAGGTAATCTTCATATGTTATGGTGGATCTTTGTTTTTGTTAGGCTAGGGTTTTGTGGTTGAATCTATTTAGTCTTTCAATATTCTCATTCTATTTTTAACATAAACATCTACAATTTGCCTCTATCTCTTCAGTAACTCATCAAGCTGTGTTCAGCTGGTCTTGAATTTTTCTTTGTACTCACTTGTAGCAGTTAAATCATCTCTTAGTATAATCATTTGTCTCTCAAGCTCTTTCTTATTGTTCTGGGATTGTACCAAATTAGTTCTTAACATATCATTTTCATGAACCAACCTACCACATTCTTTAAATTAGTTCTTCAGGGATACAATAAGATTTTCTTCCTTTTTCTTTGTATCCTCAATCTCTTTAGACATCCTCATAGTTATATCTTGTATTTCATTCTTCATAACCATGTTCTCTTGACTCAATTTCTGACATTTTTCCTTAAGTGCATTTTTCTATCAATCATCCTAATTTTGCAAAAGTTCCTTCCTCCTAGCTTGAACAAATGATAGCTTCTCTTGTAGGACAAGAATAAATTCTTTAGCAGAATTCAACTCATTGTGTACCTTTAAGTTCTTCAGTCTTTCAACATCATAATCTTCAAGTGCCATCTCAAGCTGCTTCTCCGAAGCCATATTCAATGATTTGGGTTTCAAGATCTTCCTCAAGCTATTAAACATCCTCTAAGGCACAAGGCTCTGATACAAATTGTTGGAAACCAATAACACTCAAAGGGGGTGAATCAGTGTTATACCGGAATAAAAGAATTTGACCTTAACAAAACATTCATACACCAATCGGTATACCAGTATAAGAAGAATTGAAAGAAGTAAAGAAACCAATAAGCCAAACACATAAGTGAGAACCATAACAAACACATTTATTCATGGAAAACCTCAATGAGGAAAAACCATGGTGGGATTTGTGACCCACAATATCAATCCAATGGCCATATGAAGAGATATTACAATATATGATGGGCCTGCACTTTTAGGAAGGCTTACAACCTAGAGAATAGTGCTCAATCACAATAGGAGCCTCACTGACTATATAAAATTCCAAGCAACAATCTGGAGAAGTGTGAATTGCTAAGATAACATCTATGCCAGAATACAGTTCTAGTTTAAGCTTTGTCTGTTCAGGTTAAAACCCTAAACCTCTATACCAGAATAACCCTTACAATGAATTCCTCACGTACATAGTCTCTCAGAATAATTTCGCATCATATTACATTTCCAATGCCATTACATTACCTTCCTATCATGTCAAAATGATCTTAATCAATCTTCCCTATATGCCCTATACAAATTCATTCCTTATGTTGGCTTACAAAGATATATACAATAATAGATTACATGTCAACCATATAACATAAATGAATAAACATTAACACAAATTGTTGATTCTGGTTCCAAGATAAGTCGACCTCCAATATCGATATCCTTTAGTATACCATGTCGACCTGCATTGTCAGTGACCAAAGAAATCTTCCTGTCTTGCCAGTGCCCATGCCAGTGTAGAATCTGTGAAGTGCCTACCAGTACACCATATGAAGCTGGAACCCAAAATCATGTTGCCATCAATGACAACATAGTGAAACCAACCAACAAAGTGTCAATTACCAATAATAATTTTGAAGGAAAATTCATATCTTTAGTTTCCACCATTGAAAACCCTTCAAAATTTGTGACAAAGTGTATTTTTTAGGTTTTTTTATGATTTCCCAAGATTTTAGGAATTATGAAGAAAGCTTGCATATGGTATGAGGAAGTCCTTGGCTAGAACAATGTGTTTTTGTGCAAGAAGATGTGGTTAGAGTTTAGTGTTTGAAGGAATACCCTTGGGATAGTGTGGCTAATGATTTACTAAGCATGAGAAAGTAAAATATGATATATTTGGAGAGTTTTTAAGGTGATTTTGGTCTTGGAACATATAAAACCAATAAACCCTCTTGCTACCTAGCCTAATTAGCCCTTGGGAAAAATGTAACAGTCAAGTTTTGAAGAGTTTTGTCCAAAGTAACCCATGCCAATTTTGAGATATATTATTTACCTCAATAAAGGGCATCTAAAAAGACTCACAATCTTGAGTGTTCCTACTTGGAAAGCTACAAGGAATGAAGGTAATTTATATAGAAGAACCTCATAGAAAGAAACCATGAATTATTGGGTGGTCTAATTAACTTAATTATGTCATGTATACCCTATGAAAGGTTTCCTAAGTGTCAGTTAAGTTCAATGCATAATTGAATGAATTATATCATGAAAATTGTTTACAATCAACCGATAATAGCTGAGTTAAAAAAACTGGCTCAATGGCCTGCTAAAACATGTTGAATTACATATTAGGTCACAACTGAGACCTCAAATATTAAGATTTATCTTATATGTTCTATATCTTAAGAAATGCAGAATGAAATGGTGAAATTGCAAAATAGAAAGAAAAACAAAAGGGAAATATTTTTGGTTGATCCATAATCGCAAAGAATTGGGGATGCTCCTGCATTAGTTATTCATGCCATTTAAACATAATCTAAAGTGTTCCATGATTTTTTTGAAGGGTTTAGAGAGTCAGAGGCATTTGATGATATGTTTTCTTGAGTAGACCTTGTCAAGTTAAGGTGAGAGTTGAAGTGAACCCCCATGTTGTTGGAATTGTGTTGTCATTAATGTCAACTAGTATAGAAGGATAACCGATACAGGAGTATTGTTGACATGAAGTCATTGATGTCAACCAGTTCTATAGGTCACCGGTAAAGAAGAAGAATGTCATTTAATGGAATGAGCACTGGAATCACTAGTACACAAGTTAGTGTTTGACTTGTGTGGATTATATGGATAGGTTACCAGTATAATCTACCACTGGTATGGAGAATATGTCAACTCGTAAGTGATGTGTTGACATGGAGAAGACAAATCAACCAAGTGAGTGGTTGTCAACCGGCAAGCTTATGACAAGTTTACAAGAAGGAAGTACGGGTCACTAATATGTTGTGTGGGAGAACAATAACAGGACTCCCACCGAATAGAGATGCAATAACCATGTGAAGAGATGAGTGCATTGTAGGATGTAGATGACAAGGACTCACTCCCACCAGTAAGTGGAGCTTATCTCCTATTATTCAAAGTATGCATCTTAGTTATGTGAGATAAGGAAGAAGGGGTAAAGGCAGGTGTTTGGAGGATCACACTAGATCTACTTGTAAATTAAGGGGATGCCTTAAGTACACGTAATCAAAGATGTGCATTAGATCATAATGGGTTGGCATATTGTGCCACTAGGATAGAAAAGGAAGAATAAAGAAGCGATGAGTTTTTCACCTTGACAAACCGGCTAAGATGATGTCCAGTCTGATGATGAAGAAGACAAATTGGAGCAGCTATAGAGATAGAGAGTGCAACCAGTATGCAAATGCCTTAGTTAATATTAGTCAAAGGTTGATGACATGGTGTCATCAGAATGTTTACCAGTGAGAATGTGAATTGATAAGGAAGAAAGGAGGTTAAGTGATGTGCTCCTACCTGATGAGAATGAGCATGCTATGGATAGACATGTCTAGTGACCAATTAAGGGGTTCCACTGGAAGATCATAAAAGTGTAGATATGAGGGGTAACCAGTAAAGTGTGACATAGCGGCAGGGTTAGTGAACCAGCAGAAAAGAAGGATCAGTTATGTGTTTGTTCTGTGATCTAGTCTGAACCGACACAAAGGTCCAAGCTAAGGTGGATGTCGAGAAAAGTGCCATGTGGAGTCAAGGTGGAGAACATGCATGCAGTGGTAGATGAAGTGTGCACCGATAAGGTTGTTGCAAAGTGTCCAAGTGTAGAATGAGGTTGGTGACGAAATCTACACAACCATTTATGGTGTTTGATCTTATGTCTCACTGATTTACTGCTTGTGGTTGCTAAACATATAAAACATGTATTGGAAGGTACGTTAGTGGCGATGATGTGCAAATAGTTGTCTTGAACCTCAGATCAAATGAGATATTATTAGATTCAATGTACCTCATGATCAGTGGAAGAAACCCTAAGGTTCCAAGTTTGAATGTTGCTTTTGGCAGGAATGTTTGATCATAAATATGGAGTCCAAAGATAAAATTTGATGTCACCTCAGAGAGAGATGCTCCCAAGTGATTCATAAGGATGAATAGAAAAGTAGATCAAGTCTAATATCTAAAGAGGATCATAAAGATTGAGCAGTAGGGAGATAACCAGTAATAGGTTTTGGCAAAGGTTTAACTAGTAAGGTTAAAGCAATTGACAAGCTATGGAATAAGACAGGGTTGCTGCATTTGAGAGAAGATCAGTAAAGTACTCAATGAGTATCTCAAGAGAGACTGAGTGTGATAGAGTCTAAGGTTTAAAAGTTCAACTAGAAATAGCGAGGTAATTGGGGGTGACCAAACTGACAATGAAGAGTTGCAGAAGAGTGCAAAGTAGACAAACAGAGAACTGGCAGATAGAGAACCAAAAGAGAGAGAACCAGTAGAGAAGGAGAAGAGGATAAACCAATAAGGTTGTAGAAGGAGATAAGGTTTTAGGATTGAGGGTAAGGTAGAGAACTAGAAGTGAACTGGACAAGATATCCAACAGAGAGATTTGCAGAAGTGTTACAAAATCCACTTGTAACAAGGTTATTAATTTGTAAATGATTATGTCTTGTACTCACTGAGTTGTAGCTCGGTGCAGGGGTTGTAACTCCTTGGGTTGATGTCCTAAATTAGGGTTTGGTTCTCCTTGGGTTGGCGCTCCTTTGGTTGGTGCTCCTTTGGTTGGTGCCATAAAAAAATTGTAATCAGAGATTCATTGTGAGGCTAGATTGGAGCAGTAGTCTCCAATAGAATTTATCACTGAGGTTTTTCCCATCTTGGGTTTTCCTCATATATGATGGTGTTATGTGATGTCCCTTTATGTGTGAATGGATTTTTTATTAGTCTCCTCACTAACTAGTAAGTCTGCATTGAGTTACATCTAATAACCGGTCCACACACATAGGATAGTTAAAGGGAAAAGATTGAGAACCAATGATTCACCCCCTTCTCAATGATGCATTGTGTCTAACAATTGGTATCAGAGTACTAGGTCCTACTCAGATGAGCTTCCTCCAACTTGGGTAGATTTTGGCTCAAGGACACAATATTCTATTTAGTGTCAATCTAAGCTCTGGTGTTTAATGGGTCTAACTATTCCATTTGGAGTTCTAGAATGGAAGTTCACTTATCATCTCTAGGGTATGATGTCTAGATGTCTATTGTAAATGAATGCCCTAGTAAAGTTTGTCCTCCCACTGATTCAGATGTAGACAGAAGAAACCAGTGCAATGAAGTAGCAATGAAGGCTATACTCAGTGGGATAACTAGTGATGTCTCCTCATAGGTGGATAGATGTAGATTGGCAAAAATATTATGGGAGGGATTGAAGAAGCTCTATGGAAATGAGCCCATTACTGCAGAACCAGATTGTGATGATAGGATGAGAAATGCATCTCGTGTATCTGTAGATGATGAAGGTAGATCTACTAGAAATCACAACATTGATGAATAAGGAACCCACCTCTTCATGGCTCAAGAATCAAAAGATGAGAGGCACACATCTGAGAATGACTATGTAGATCACTCCTATCGACAAGATGTGTTTGGAAGTGATATTAAAGGTGAAGAAGAAGAGGAAGCATAAGTTGATCTTGAAGGAGAGCTTGTAAATGCACTTGAAGAAATGAGAAGAGTAATAAATGAATACAAGCTATTCAAGAATGCTGCTATAATGGAGTAGAACCGGTTGATAAAATGCCTTAAAGAATCTGAGAAATGTATCTCAGAATTGAAGCCTCAACAAGGAGACACCAAGGAGTGTCGGTGCAGTGATCTAGCCTCTGAGCTAGAAGTAAAAGATAAAGAATATCAAAAGTTGCTTGTAGAAATGGAGATTCTCTGAAATGATCTTGATAAGTGTCAGGATGAGCTCAAGGTAATAATCCGGTTTGATGGCAACAGTGATGCTTTGGACAAGATGTTGAAGAAGCAAAAGCATGCCAAGGACACTAAAGTATTAGGAAGTAGTATTAGTGAATGCTCCACTAGAAAGAATATCCCCCATAATGACATTTTGTTTGTCTCCTCAAATGGAGAGAACAAGGGTCAGACCTTCATAGTTAGAAATGCTCCCCGAAAGAAGGTTGATCTAACCACAACTAGTGAATAATTTCAAACAAGAATGAAGATCAGTGTTGGAAGAAGGAGGAACAATTTAGATCCCAAAGGAAAAGGGAAGATGGGAGAAGACAACTTCACCAGAAGCAGGAACATAAGAAGACAACAAAGAAGACCTCCTACTAGTAGAGGACAATGAAATGCTACCACCGACATGTCAAGACAAGTGTGGAAGATGAAGGGACGAGATGGAGGAAATGCAAAGAATGAAAAACCAAGGATCCATCCTCAGAGATGGAGAAATGGAGATGCCAGATCGGTAAGATCTCCCCATGCATGGCCAAATAAGTTTGTAAATTATAAACCTTCCTTCTTTGGTTATTGCTTTGCATGTAATGGTAATGGCCATAGGGCATAAGAATGTAGAAAATGATCTAGAAGGAATATTCTAGGATCTAACAAATATCATGTAAATAAGAAAAATGTATCAAGGAGTAGAACTGTTTGTTATAATTGCAATAGAATTGCCCATAGAAGTTATTAATGCAGGAAGAAGGACTTGCAGTCATATGGAAGCTGGTATAGTAGCTATACTCAACTTAGAAATGGATATAGAGCATATGGGAGTCAGAGACCTACATGGAACCAAAGCAGAAATATCCCTACAGGATCGAGAGGTCCACCGGTTTGGTTGCCAATCACAGCAACATGACCAAAAGAAGATGGTCAAACCGTCATGTTAAGAGATTCCCCAATCATGAAGTAGGGATGGATGTTGTGTGCTATTACAACACTACTTCTAGTTATGCAACAGAGTATGGAAATGAAAGGACCCATTAGCAGAAGAAGGTAAGACCTTCTCCCATGACAGAAAATGGGAAGAAGAATGAGATCGAGCAGGTGTGGAGGAAGAAGACCATGGACCGGCACTATGCATTCAATGCATAGATGATATCTCCTAAGGATTAAAGGAGATGCATGACCTTAGAGGGAGTAGTATACTAAACTTATCATTCACCTCATCAGTGAAGAAGGAAACATGGAAGAACAAGTAGTTGTTGGTATGAAGGATGGATATGAGAAGATAAGTGTGTGTAGAGGCTGCTTTGGTTACACACCTATAGATGAAAGATGGATTGATACTGTTGAGTCAATGGATGGAGATTAACAATTAAAATTAGATACATAGTGACACAAAATGTAAGGAGTCACGGGAAGGTGCTCTGGTAGTGATGATGGACTGGTAAAGGAAACTAGTATGTGCGAGATGTTGCCGACATGAATGCTAAATAGGTACTTGCAGGTTATGTATGACAATGAGGTTCAAGATCATTGCATTAGTGCTGGTAACATGGAATAGGAAGTTATCTCTTAGGTGGTGTTGGTGAAGACCTGAATGACATACGTTGGCTTGGTTGTTGATCATGCAGGCATACATGCTTTTAGGCTAATCAGTATGATTCATGGCATGATGATGACATTGTATGGCTTTGTGAAGATATAGGATCATGTCATAGGTTGTGGTAGATAAAATGGAGTTGATAGATCATTATATTGATCACATATGCGCAACTAAAATGGTATATGGAGATGAGTGGTGTCCTGGTATTAGATCTAACTGACATTATGGACCTGAGATGTATAACTCAGGGGGAGTTGATAGCCATGTTTTCTGATGTGTGTCAAACTTGCTGGACATAGAGAGTGTGCAAGTGTCTATGGCTATACTGGTATGTTTTTGTTTTTGAGGTATCCGGTTGTGTGAGATATTTCAATGCTTATTCAATTGAAATCAATTGGATCACTAGGAGTGTTTCTTTCTAAGAGGGAAAGTTACTTGCACAGGACAACATCTAGTTGGTATCGAAGAAGATACATTTGGTATTAGTGTCATCTTCAACACTTGTCATTAGCTAATTGGGGTCAGAATAACTTTGACATATCAAAGATGAGAAAAATGTCTGACTATGACCGATAAAAACAAGGAAGTGAGAGACCCTAACAGTGCCCTTTGCCATTGTTGTCAAAGGGGGAGAAGGATTTTGTAGTATGTTGGATACTACATGAGTTGACATCAATGCCACAGGGGGAGATTGTTGGTATTGTGTTGTCATTTATGTCAACCGATATAGAAGGACAACTAATATGAGAGTATTGTTGACATAAAGTCATTAATATCAACCAGTGTTATAGGTCACTGGTAAAGAAGAAGAATTTCATTCAGAGGAATGACCAATGGAGTAACTAGTACACAAGTTAGTGTTTAACTTGTGTGGATGATATGGACAAGTTACCAGTATAGTCTGCCATTGGTAAGGAGAAGATGTCAACTGGTAAGTGATGTGATGACATGGAGAAGACAAATCAGCCAAGTGAGTGGTTGTCAACCGACAAGATTATGACAAGTATACAAGAAGGATGTATGGGTCAACAATGTGTTGTGTGGATGCAGAACAATAGGACTCCCACCAGATATAGATGCAATCACTATGTGAAGAGATGACTGACACTGAATGTACACACACCAGATCATGAGTGCATTATAGGATGCAGATGGCATAGACTCACTCCCACCAGTAAGTGGAGCTTATCTCCTACTATGCAGAGTATGCATCTTAGTTTTGTGAGATAAAGAAGAAGAGGTAAAGGCAAGTGTTTGAAGGATCACACTAGATCTACCAGTAAATCAAAGGGATGCCTCAAGTGCATGTAATCAGAGATTGGCATTGGATCAAAAAGGATTGGCATATTGTGCCACTAGGATAGAAAAGGAAGAAAAAAGAAGTGATGAGTTTGTCACCTTGACAAATCGACTGAGATGATGTCCGGTCTGATGATAAAGATAGCAAAGTGGAGCAATTGTAGAGATAGAGAGTGCAACTAGTATGTAGATATCTTAGTTGGTATTAGTTGAAGGTTGATAGCATGGTGTCCTCAAGATGGTTATCGATGAGCATGAGAACTGGTAAAGAAGAAAGGAGGCTAAGTGATGTGCTCCATCCTGATGAGAATGAGCATGCTATGAATAGACATGTATGGAAACTGGTTAAGGGGTTCCATTGATAGGTCATCAAAATGCAAACATGAAGGATAACCAGTAAAGTGTGAGATACCGACAGGGTTAGTGAACTAGCAAAAAAGAAGGATCGGTTGAGTGTTTGGTTGGTGACCCAGTCTGAACTGACACAGAGGTCCAAGATAAGGTGGATGTCGAGAAAGCTGCCACGTGGAGTCAAGGTGGTGGACATGCATGTAGTGGTAGATGGAGTGTGCACCGACAAGGTTGCTACAGAGTTGGTTGATATTAATTGTAGACCTTGTAAATCATAGGATGAGTTGCAAAGGAGTTGCAGAGGTGTGCAACTCGAGGAAGATGGAACAGAGGTGATCGATGGGATGCATTGATTGATACAGTGTGTCAAGGTGTAGAATGAGGTTGGTGATGAAATCTGTAGAACCATTTATGGTGTTTGATCTTGTGTCTCTCCGATAAACTATTTGTGGTTGCTAAACATGGAAAATGTGTATTGGAAGGCACATTAATGGAGGTGATGTGGAGATAGTTGTCTTGGAGCTCAGATTGAATGAGATCTGATTGGATTCAATGTGCCCCTTGTTCAATGGAACAAACCCTAAGGCACATAGTTTAAATGTTGCTTTTGGCAGGAATGTTTGATCATAAATATGGAGGCCGAAGATAGAAGTTGATGTTTCCTCAGAGAGAGATGCTGCCAAGTGATGCATAAGGCCGAATAGAAAAGTAGATTAAGTGTGATATCTAGAGAGTATAATAGAGATCAAGCAGTAGGGAGACAACCGGTAATAGGTTTTGGCAAAGGTTTAACCGGTGAGGTTAAAGCAACTGACAAGTTGTTGAATGAGAGAGGGTTGTTGCATTTGAGAGAAGATCAGTCAAGTACTCAATGAGTATGTGAAGAGAGACTAAGTGTGAGAGAGTCTAAGGTTTAAGAGTTCAACTAGTAATAGTGAGGTAACTAGTGGTGACCAAACTAGCAGTGAAGAGTTGTAGAAGAGTGCAAAGTAGACACGTTGAGAACCGATAGAGAGAACCAATAGAGAAGGAGAATAGGTTGAGCCAGTAAGGTTACAGAAGGAGATAAGGTTGTAGGAATGAGAGGTTGAGGTAGAGAACTGTTAGTGAACTGGACAAGAGATCTAGCAGAGATATTTGTAGAAGTGTTACAAAATCCATTTGTAACAAGGTTATTAATTTATAGATGATTATGTCTTGTACTCACTAAGTTGTAGCTCATTGCAAGGGTTGTAGCGCCTTGGGTTGGTTCCCTAAATCAGGGGTTGGTTCTCCTTGGGTTGGTGCCCTAAAACAAGGGGTTGGTGCTCCTTGGGTAGGTGCCCTAAAAAAAATGTAATCAAACATTAATTGTGAGGCTGGATTAGAGCAATAGTCTCCAACAACATTTCTCACCGAGGTTTTTCCCATCTTGGGTTATCCTCATATATGTTGGTGTTATGTGATGTCCCTCTATGTGTGAATACATTTATGATTATTCTCCTCACTAACCGGTAAGTCTTCATTGAGTTAGATATTATAACCAGTTTACACACATAGGATAGTTAAAGGGAAAATATTGAGAACCACTGATTCACCCCCCTCTCAGTGGTGCATTGTGTCTAACACATGCTCTACGTCAATTGGTATCAGATCTTAGAAGGTCTACAAATAGTGAGTTGGAAGTGTGTGTTTGTTTGTTTTGTTATTATAGGTTGAAGAGAGAACCTTGATTCCAAAAGACTAAGTGGTGAAAAAGAGAATAAACCTAGGTGAGGTGTCACAAAGACAAAGAGAAGCAAGGTGAAAGAGACTTTCTTGAAGAGAGATGGATTTGTTCAAGAGGTATTTGCAAGTTGATGGTTCACAAGAGAGGAAACAAAAGAAGAAATAATAGGAAATGGAGAGAATTAAAGAAAAAAAGAAGACAAACCAAATGGAGATTGAGAAAAATATTAGAGAATTGAAACAAGCCATGGAACAAACAAGAAAGGATGTGGAGGAGTTGGAAAAAAGAGTAGAACATGCAATGTAAAATGACATTTACCAATCAAAAAGAAGATTTCAATGGCCTATATAAATGATAGTTCAAATAAGAAGACAAGGATAGAAAAATAAAATATTAAAGAATCCTTGTTGTCAAAGGGAGAGAAACAGTCAAGAAAACAGAAATAAGCAGATGGTAAGGTGATAAGTACACTTATGACTATTATTATAGTAGTGAGGATTGATGAATTACCATTAGAAGCCCAAAAAAAAATGCAAGGACATGTTGATGCTGTTGTAGATGGTAGTACAAGGCAATAAATTAGTCGTCATGAGTGGGAAGACATACCCTTCAAGGGGATGGAATATAAGGGTGCAACATATTGTGTTTTTTAATTGATCAAATAGTTTGAGAGAGATGAAGCTCTATGGTGTACATTCAAGTCAAAAGTTATATGTCATGTTGTTCACTTTGACATTAGCAAGGAAGTTGAAAGTGTTGCTGAAAAGGAGAGAGGTGTTAAGTTAGATTGTGTCATCCATCAGGACAAAAGACATCAACTACAAGGTACCAAGCCAAAGAGGGAGCCCATTTGGATGGACAAGATAAAGCCAAATCTGAAGATTAAGAATACATGCTTCAAAGAAGATAAAGGACACAAGTTAGAAGATTTCAAGAAATCTCATTCAATCATGAACACCTACTACTACCCTCAATTCAAGAGCGCTTTGAATTTCTTTTTGGTAGGGAGTATGGTGTAGGAGCACCTAATGGACTTTATGCCTCCATGAGGTGATTTTTGAAAATAGTTGTTTGTGTTGTGTTTGAGTCATTTCATAAGATATTAAAGACCATTTCTAAGATGTGTAAGGTGTATTTAGTCATTATTAAGTTTCTAGGTGGTGGTTTGTCAAATTTTGTCAATTCTTACAAAAGTTGTCATTTTGTTAAAGTGCAAAAATGATAGAATGGAAGTTGAAGAGTCAAGGGGTATTAGAAGTTGGTTGGCTGTTTGTAATTAATAAAAAATAAGATGTAAAAGGTTTTAAAATACTTTGTATGGTCAACCACAAGGTTGTTGGCCATTTGCATGCAAATTGGAATCAATAAACTCATTGTTTTCTTGCAAAATATGATTGTAATTTGTGTTGTATGGCCCTGCACAAAATGGTGCAGACCTGAAAATCACATGGTTAGAAAGGTAATTTAATTTTAGACAATTTTTTTTTTACCACTCCAAATGATAAGTTCATTTGATATTTCTGACAATGTAATCTTCCTAGCAGCCATGTTTAGAAATTAAGGTTCCAGTTTTGAAGGAAAATTCATATCTTTAGTTTCCACCATTCAAAATTTATGAGACAGTATATTTTTAGGTTTTTGATGATTTCCCAAGGTTTTAGGAAATATGAAGAAGGTTTTCATATGGTATGATGGAGTCGTAGGCTGAAACAATGTGTTTTGTGCGAGAAGAGGTGGTTAGAGGTTAGGATTTGAAGGAATACACTTGGAAGAGTGTGGATAAAGATTTAGTAAGAATTATCAGGTCAAATATAACATGTTTTAAGAGTTTTTTAGGTTATTTTGGTCTTGGAACATATAGAACCAAAAAACACTCTTACAACCTAGCCTAATTAGCCCTTGGGCACAATATAACAGTCAAGTTTTGAAGAGTTTGGTTCAAAGTAATCCATTCCAGTTTTTAGATATGTTATGTAAATCAATAAAGGGTATCTAAAAATCCTCTCAGAGTCTTTGTTTGAGGTCTTCATCAAAAGATAATAATGATTTTTCCTCATTGGAAGGTTGTAAGGAATGAAGGTAATTTGTGTAGAAGAACCTCATAGAAAGAAACCATGAATTCTTGGGTAGTCTAATTGAGTAAATTATGTCATGTATACCCTATGAAAGGTTTTCAAAGTATTTTTTAAGCCATGGATCCTTAAAGATCATTTGTGTGGTTGTAACCCTTGTGTGAACAATAAGGTTAAATTGGGACAATTAAGGGAGAGACTGAGGTTTTGAAAATTCTGAGATTGTAGGGGTCATTGTTAAGTTATTCATGTCATTTACACATATTCTAAAGTGTTCCAATTTTTTTTTGAATTGTTTGGAGAGTTAGAGAAATTTGATGATATGAAATATTGAGTAGACCTTTTCAAGTTAATGCAAGTGAAAAAAAAATGATGTAAAAGTTTTAAAAATGCTTTGTATGATCGACCAAAAGGTTGGTGGACATTTGGATGCGAATTGGAATCAATAAACTCATTGTTTTATTGCAAAATATGTTTGTAATTTGTTTTGTATGGCCATTTAGGGAATGGTATGGACTTTCTACTCACATGGTTGGAAAGATAATTTAATTTTCAAACATTTTTTGTTTTTACTAGTCCAAAAGATAAGTTCATTTGATTTTTCTAACAAGGTACTCTAGGTTCCAGTTTTGAAGAAAAATTCATATCTTTAGTTTCCACCAATGAAAATCCTTCAAAATTTGTGAGAAAGTTTGTTTTTAGGTATTTTATGATTTTCCAAGGTTTCAAGAATTATGAAGAATTTTTTCATATGGTATGAGGAAGCCCTAGGTTGAATCAGTGTGTTTTTGTGCAAGAAGAGGTGGTTAGAGATCGGGATTTGAAGGAATACCCTTGGGAGAGTGTGGCTAACAATTTAGTAAGCATGAGAAGGTAAAATATGATATGGTTGAAGAGATTTTAAGGTGATTTTGGTCTTGGAACATATCGAACCAATAAACCCTCTTGCTACCTAGCCTAATTAGCCCTTGGGCATAACATAAAACTAAAGTTTTGAAGAGTTTGGTACAAATTAACCCATGCCAACTTTGAGATAGATTATGTTACTCAATAAAGGGTATCTAAAAATCCTCTCATAGTCTTGATTTGATGTCTTCATCAAAAGATACTAATGAATGTTCCTACTTGGAAGGCTACAAGGAATGAAGGTAATTTGTGTACAATAACCTCATAGAAATAAAGCATGAATTCCTAGGTGGTCTAATTGAGTCAATTACATCATGTATAACCGATGAAAGTTTTCGTAATTTTTGTCTAAGACATGTATCCTTAGAGATCATTTGTGTGGTTGTAACCCTTGTGTGAACAAGATGGGTAAACTGGAACAACTAAGGGAGAGACTGAAGTTTTGAAAAGTATGAGATTGCAGGAGTCAGTTTTGGGTTATTCATGTCATTGACACATATTCTAAAGTGTTCCATAATTTTTTTCAAGGTTTTGGAGAGTTGGAGATATTTGGTGATATGAAATGTTGAGTAGACCTTGTCAAATTAAGGCGAGAGTTGAAGTGAACCCTAATCCTCTACGTCAATTGGTATCAACTCTTAGAAGGTCTAGGAAAAATGAGTTGTATTTGTGTGTTTGTGTGTTATCTTGTTTCAGGTGGAAGAGAGAACCTAGATTCAAAGAGACTAAGTCATGAAAAAGAGAAGAAACCTAGGTGAGGTGTCACAAAGACAAAGAGAAGCAAAGGTGAAGGAGACTTACTTGAAGAGATATGGATTTGTTTAGGATGTATTTTTATGTTGAGGGTTCACAAGGGAAGAAACAAAAGAGAAAACAATAGGAAAAAGAGAGAAAGAAGGGAAAAAAAAAGGTAAAGAAAATGGCAATTGAGCAAAACATTAGATAATTGAAGCAAGCCATGGAACAAACAAGAAAGGATATGTAGGAGTTGGAAAAAAGAATAGGACATTCAATGAAAAGATGGAATTTACCAATAAAAAAATGATCTCATGACCTATCCAAAAGATAGTTCAAAAAAGAAGAAAAGTAAGGGCAACAAAATCACAAATTAAAGAGTCCTTGTTGACAAAGGAAGAGAAAGTGTCAAGTAAAGAGAAAGAAGTAGATGGTAAGGTGGTAAATACACTTATGGTTGTTATCATAGCAATCAGGACTGATGAATTACAATTATAAGTTCAAAAAATATTTCAAGTACATGTTCATGTGGTAGTAGATGGTAGTACAAGGAAAGAATTTAGTCTTCATGAGAGGGTAGACATACCCTACCAGGAGATAGAAGATAAGGGTGCAACATATTATGTTTTTGGATTTATCAAATATTTTGAGAGAGATGAATTTCTATGGTGTAAATCAATTCACAATTTCTATGTCATGTTATTGACTTTTTAATTAGTGAGGAAGAGGAAAGGGTTGCTGAAGAGGAGCGAGGTATTGAGGTAGATCTTGTCATCCATCAAGACAAAAGAAATAAGATACAAGGGGCCAAGCAAAGGAGGGAATCTATTTGCATGGACAAGATGAAGCTAAAGGTGAAGATGAAGACTACATGCTTCCAAGAAGACCAAGGATAGGAGTTAGAAGACGTCAAGAAAGCCCATTCAAAGATGAATACCTATTACTACCCTCAATTCAAGAGGGATTTGAATTTCTTTTTGGTCAGGGGTATGGTGTTTTATGTTTTGTTTGAGTCATTTCATAAGGTCTTAAAGATAATTTATAAGGTGTGTTAGGTTTCTCGAGTCATTATAAAGTTTATAGGTAGTGGTTTGTCAAATTTTTTAAATTCTTGCAAAAGTTGTCATGTTGTCAAAGTGCATAAATGCAAGAATGGAAGTTGAAGAGTTAAGGGGTATTAGAAGTTGGTTGTTGGTTTGTAATTAATCAAAAAAGATATGTAAAATTTTTAAAATGACTTCGTATGGTTGACTATAATGTTGGTGGCCATTTGAATGCAAATAGGAATCAATAAACTCATGTTTTCTTGCAACATATTATTGTAATTTGTGTTGTATGGCTGTGTATGGAATGGTACATACCTAAAATTCACATGGTTGGAAAGATAATTTAATTTTAGACATTTTTTGTTCCTACCAGTCCAGAAGATATGTTCATTTTATTTGTCTAACAAGGTAATCATCCTAGAAGCCTTCTTTAGAAATTAAGTTTCTAGTTTGGAAGGAAAATTCATATCTTTCGTTTCCACCACTGAAAGCCATTCAAAATTTGTGAGGAAGTCTTTTTTTGGGGTTTTGATGATTTCCCAAGGTTTTAGGAATTACAAAGAAGGTTTGCTTATGGGATGAGGAAGTCCTAGGCTGAAACAATGTGTTTTTGTCCAAGAAGAGGTGGTTAAGGTTAGGATTTGAAGGAATACAATTGGGAGAGTGTGGCTAATGATTTATTAAGAATGAGAAGGTAAAATATGATATTTTTGAAGATTTTTAAGGTGGTTTTGGCTTTGGAACATATATAACCAATAAACCCTCTTGCTACCTATGCCAATTAGCCCTTGGGCATTGCATAATAGTCAATTTTTCAAGAGTTTGATCGAAAGTAACCCATGCCAAAAAAATTATATATGTTATGTAGCTCAATAAAGGGTATAAAGAAATCCTTTGTGAGTCTTGAGTTGAGTTCTACATCAAAATATATTAATGACTGCTCCTAGTTGGAAGGCTACAAGGAATGAAGGTAATTTGTGTAGAAAAACCTCATATAAAGAAACCATGAATTCTTGGTTGTTCTAATTTAGTTAATTATTTCATGTATATGTTGTCAAATGTTTCCTAACTATTGGATAAGTCATGGATCCTTAAAGCTCATTTGTGTTGTTGTAACCCTTGTGTGAACACAAAGGTTAAGTTGGGACATTTAAGGGAAAGAGTGGTGTTTTTAAAAGTATGAGATTGTAAGGATTATGGTTGAGTTATTCATGACATTTACACATATTCTAAAGTGTTCCACAAGTTTGTTCAATGGTTTGGATATTTGGAGCCATTTGGTGATATAAAATCTTGAGTAGACCTTCTCAAGTTAAGGAGAGAGGTTAGGTGAACCCTCATTCTCTTCATCAATGGGTATTAGAGCTTTGAAGGTCAAGAAAAGTGAGTTGGAAGTGTGTGTTTATGTGTTGTCATGTTATAGGTTGAAGAGAGAACCTGGATTCCAAGAGAATAGGTTGTGAAAAAGAGAAGAAACATAGGTGAGGTGTCACAAATACAAAGAGAAGCAAGGTGGCAGAGACTTGCTTGAAGAGAGATGGATTTGTTCACAAGGTATTTCCAGGTTGAGGGTTCACAAGAGAAACAATAAAAGATGAAACAACAAGAAAAGGAAAGAAAGAAGGAAAAAAAGAAGGCAAAGCAAATAAAGGTCAAGAAAGAGATTAGAGAATTTAAGCAAGCCATGGAACAAACAAGAAAGGATATGGAGGAGTTGGAAAAAATAATCAAACTTACAATGCAAATATGACATTTACCAATCAAAAATAAGATCTCATGGCCTATCCAAAATATAGTTCAAAGAAGAAGACAAGTAGGGCATAAAAACTAAAAATTAAAGAATCCTTGTAGACCAAGGAAGATCAAGAGTCAAGCAAAGAGAAAGAAGCAGATGGTAAGGTGGTATGTACACTTATGACTATTATTATGATAGTGAGGATTGATGAATTATGATTAGAAGCTCAAAAAAAAAATTAAGGACATGTTAATGTGCTAGTATATGGTAGTTCAAGGCAATAATTTAGTCTTCATGAGTGGGAAGACATAACCTGCTAGGGGATGGAACATAAGGGTGCAACATATTATGTTTTTGAATTGATCAAATAATGTGAGAGAGATGAAGTTGTATGACATACATTCAAGTCACAAGGTCTATGTCATATTGCTCACTTTGATATTTGTAAGGAAGAGGAAAGGGTTTCTCAAGAGGAGTGAGGTGTTGAGGTAGATCATGCCATCCATCAGGAAAAAAGACATTAGTGACTAGGTGCCAAGCCAAAGAGGGCACAAGTTTGCATAGACAAGATGAAGCCAAAGGTGAAGATAAAGACTACAGGCCTCGAAGAAGACTGAGGACATAAGTTAGAAGACATCAAGAAATGTCATTCAAAGATGAATACCTACTACTACCCTCAATTCAAGAGGGCTTTGAATTTCTTTTATGGTGGGAGTATGGTGTAGGAGCACCTAGTGGACTTTATGCCGCCATGAGGCCATTTTTGTAAATAGTTGCTTTGTGTTGTGTTTTAATGTTTTCATAAGGTCTAAAAGACCATTTTGAAGGTGTGTAATGTGTCTTGAATCATTATTAATTTTATAGTTGGTGGTTTGACAAATTTTGTAAATTCTTATAAAAGTTGTCCTTTTGTCAAAAGTGTAAGAATGCAAGAATGGAAGTTGAAGAGTCAAGGGGTATTAGAAGTTGGTTAGTTGTTTGTAAAATTTTGATCAAAATCAAGATGTAAAAGGTTCAAAAAGGCTTTGTATGGTCGGCCACAAGCTTGGTGGCAATTTGGATGGAAATTGGAATCAATAAACTCACTAATTTCCTGCAAAATATGACTACACTTTGTGTTGCATGACCATTTAAAGAATGATACCGACCACTCATGTGGTTGGGAAGGTAATTCAATTTCAAACATTTTTTGTTCTTACTAGTCCACAAGATAAGTTCATTTGATTTGTCTAAAAAGTTACTCTAGGTTCCAATTATGAATGAAAATTCATATCTTTAGTTTCCACAGTTGAAAACCCTTCAAAATTTATGAGAAAGTCTATTTTTAGGTGTTTGATGATTTCTCGACATTTCACGAATTATGAAGAAGTTTTTCATATGGTATGAGGAATCTCTAGGCTAAAACAATGTGTTTTTGTACAAGAAGAATTGGTTAGAGGTTAGGATTTGAACAAATGCCCTTGGGAGAGTGTGGCTAACAATTTAGCAAGCATGAGAAGGTCAAATATGATATGTTTGAAGATTTTTTAAGGTAATTTTGGTCTTGGAACATATAGAACCAATAATCCTGCTTGCTAACTAGCATAATTAGCCCTTGGGCACAACATAACAGTCAAGTTTTGAAAATTTTGGTCCAAAGTAACCAGTGCCAATTTTGAGATATATTATGTCACTCAATAAAGAGTATTTAAAAAGCCTCTCAAAGTCTTGAGTTAAGGTCTGCATCAAAAGATATTAATGATTGTTCCTACTTGGAAGGCTATAAGGCATGAAGTTAATTTGTGTAGAAGAACCTCGTAGAAAGAAACCATGAATTATTTTGTGCTCTAATTGAGTTAATTATGTCATATAGACACTGTGAAAGGTTTCCTAAGTTTTGGCTAAGCCATGGATCCTTAGAAATCATTTGTTTGGTTGTAACCCTTGTGTGAAGAAGATGGTTAAACTGGGTCAATTATGGGAAAGATTAATGTTTTGAAAACTCTAAGATTGTAGGAGTAATTTTTGGGTTATTCATGTCATTTACACATATTCTAAAGTGTTCTATGAGCTTTTGGAAAGGTTTTAAGAGTTAGATCTCTTTGGTGATATGAAATCTTGAGTAGACCTTGTCAAGTTAAGGTGAGAGTTGAAGTGAACCCCCATGCTCTGTGTCAATTGATATAAGATATTAGAAGGTCTAGGCAAAGTGAGTTAGAAGTGTGTGTTTGTGTGTTGTCTTGTTGGAGGTTAAAGAGAGAACCTTGATTCGAAGATACTAAGTGGTGAAAAATACAAGAAACCTAGGTGAGGTGTCACAAAGACAAAGAGAAGCAAGGTGAAAGAAACTTGCTTGAAGAGAGATTGATTTGTTCAAGAGGTATTTGCAAGTTGAGGATTCACAAGGGAAGAAAAAAAAGAGGAAACAAGAGGGAAAAGAGAAAGAAGAAGAAAAAGAAGGCAAAGCAAATGTATATTGAGAAAAAAAATTATATAATTGAAGCTAGCCATGGAACAAACAAGAAAGGATATGGAGGAGTTGGAAAAAAAATAGAACTTGCAAAGAAAAGATAATGTTTACCAAACAAAAAGAAGATCTCATGGCCTATCCAAAAGATAGTCCAAAGAAGAAGACAAATAAGGGTAGCAAAATCTGAAATTAAAGAATCCTTGTTGACAAAGGAAGGGCAAGAGTCAAGAAAAGAGAAAGAAGCAAATGAAAAGGTGGTAAGTACACTTATGGTTGTTATTACAGTAGTGAGGATTAATGAATTATCATTAGAATATAAAAATAATTGCAAGGACATGTTGATGTGGTAGTAGATGGTAGTACAAGGAAAGAATTTAGTCTTCATGAGTGGGAAGACATGCCCTTGTAGATGATGGAAGATAAGGCTGCAACATATTGTGTTTTTAAATTCATCAGATAGTTTGAGAGAGATGAATTTGTGTGACATACATTCAAGTTACAAGTTTTGCATTATGTTATTCACTTTCACATTAGGAAATAAGAGGAAAGGATTTTTGAAGAGGAGCTAGGTGTTGAGGCAAATCATTCCATCCACCAGGACAAAAGACATCAGCTACAAGGTACCAAGCCAATGACTACACCAGTTTGCATGGACAAGATGAAGCCAAAGGTGAAGATGAAGATTACATGCTTCGAAGAAGACCATGGAAAAAATTTAGGAGACATTAATAAATCTCATTCAAAGATGAATACCTACTACTACCCTCAATTCAAGAGGGCTTTGAATTTATTTTTGTCTAGGAGTATGGTGCAGGAGAACCTAGTGGACTTTATGCCTCCATGAGGCCATTTTTGAAAATAGTTTCTTTAGATTGTGTTTGAATCATTTCACAGGGTCTTAAAGACCATTTCTAAGGTGTTTAAGGTGTCTTGAGTCATTATTAAGTTTAAAGGTGGTGGTTTGTTAAATTTTGTAAATTCTTGCAAATGTAGTCATGTTGTCAAAGTGCAAAAATGCAAGAATGGAAGTTGAAGAGTCAAGGTATTAGAATTTGGTTGGTAGATTGCAATTAATAAAAAAACAAGATGTAAAAGTTTTAAGAAGACTTTGTATGGTCGACCACAAGGTTGGTGGCCATTTGCATGCAAATTGGAATCAATAAACACATTGTTTTCTTGCAAAATATGATTGTAATTTGTGTTGTATGGCCATGTATAGAATTTTATGGACCTATACCTCACATGGTTGAAAAGATAATTTAATTTCAGACAATTTTTGTTCTTACAAGTCCAAAATATAAGTTCATTTGATTTGTCTAACAAGGTAATCTTGCTAGCAGCCCTGTTTAGAAACTAAGGTTCCAGTTCTGAAGGAAACTTAATATTGTTAGGATTCCCAAAGATACTGAGAGGGGGGGGGCTGAATCAGTATCTGATCAGTATAATAATTTTCTTAACTTATAACATGAAAGGCATATTAAAACTGTGTACGAATAAACCATAAATAATGCAGCAAATAAGAACAACAACCACAACATGAAAAGCATACCATAACACAATATTTTAACGAGGAAACTTGGTGTGGAAAAATCCTTAGTGAGATTTGTGACCCATAATATTCACTTACTGGCCATTAAGAGAATATTACTGCTTACAATAGGGGCCTGCACATGGAGGAAGACCAAGTTCCTAGAGCTCACTACTCAATTACAAAAGAAGTCACACTGACCTACAAAAATGGATTATACTAATCCAATGTCTTGTACTACTTTAGATCAGCATCTTCTATGCTAGATTTAGTACCAGTTTAAGCTCTACAATATACATAAACCCTTATCCATTAATTCACATATTAGGTTTGCTACCTTCTTTACATACTTTGCATTATATCATATCATCTCCTAAATGATCTACAATGATCTCATACATATATGAGTCATATTACAATCCACCATGTCGACTTACAAAAGATTTTACAATTCAAGGTGTCGGTAATCAATCTTTTTGGGTGTCGGTGAACTGTATGCTGGTGTAGAGTCTGTCAGTGCTGGTGCTTGTGTCTGCCTGCTAGTATCACATGATTGTAAGGTTTCCATCAATGACAATACCTTCAATCACCTACAATGTCTCATTGGAGTGTGCATTTGCCAACAATCTCCCCCTTTGGCATTGATGGCAACACACATGAGAAAAATCAAAAAGTGTCCAAAAAGATGTCCAAAAAGAATCTGCCAAAATTTGTCTTAACAAAATTGTGTGCCCAAAAATGTATGCTCCCCCTTAGCTGATGATGTCCTGTTCTAATCATTTTTCTCATCACACTACTCCCCCTTTGACATCAATGGCAAAGGTTGTCATTTGCTGTCAGTGGAGTGTGGTTCCTGCCTAGATTTTTGTAACTGGTGGGTTACAATCTAGAATATATCTACCAAAACTAGATTTAAACAGTTGCTGAATCTTTTGCTTTCCTATAATGCCTCTTGTGTTCTCTGAACTATACCAGTGAGTATGAGCATTTTCTCTTCTGGTGTCTTAAGTCCAGGAACCAGAGCCTCAAAAATTTCTTTTCTCAAAGAAATGAGGTAATCTAGTTTAGGACCAAGTTTACATTTTAAGCTCTTTGCCTTATCCTTTATTCTCTCTTTAGGGTAAACGTACAGAGTTGGGTCCCAATCCTGTGGAAGTCCACGGGTTGGGAAATCAGCCCGCTAGAAACGAGTCAGGCACCCGTTTAGCTTCGGGTGCTCGAGCCAACAAAAAATGGGTGTTTGTTTAGCAATGGGTGCCCGAAGCTAAACGGGCGCCCGTTTATTTCAAATCGGGCACTTGATTTGAAAAAAACAGGCCTCCATTTTTTAAATGTATTTATTTATTTTTTTAACCATTTTCCCATCATTTTTACTGTTTGGAAAATGGGCAGGCATTTCTGAGGAGCATGGGTACCCATTTTTTTCACCTCAGCTGACCCCCTAGACCATTTTTACCTCCTTCCAGGTATTTAGCTTTATTTTTTATATTCTATTTTATTTATTTCTATTGTTTTTCATAAAAAAATGTTAATGTATTGTTATTTTTTAATTTTTATGTTTTAAAGTTTGAAAATCATCTTTTATTTCATGTTTAAAATAGTTTTCAGTTTTCAAATATTGCAAAAAAAATGAATAGTAAAAACCATAGGAAAAAAACAAAAAACATGAATAGTATTTGAACCGTAGGAAAAAAACAAAAAACAAAAAACAAAAACGTAAACGAACAGTAAACATTAGATGCGAAAAATAGACAATAAACCCTGAATAGAAAAATGAATAAACATTAGACACAAAAAACAGACAATAAACCCTGAACAGAAAAATGAACAATAAACATTAGACGCAAAAAATAGACAATAAACCTTGAATAGAAAAACAAACACTAAACCCTAAATAGAAAAAAATGAACAAGTCCTAGGAGAAATTTGACTATCTTGGTTGATTAACCCTAAATTTGACTATCTTGGTTGATTAACCCTAAACCCTAAACCCTAAACCCTAAACCCTAAATTAAATGGTGCTTAGTGATCAGTGTTTTTCCTAGCAGTGTTGTATCAAATTGAACATATATTTAGTTTTTGATTGGAGCTTTTAGAGTTAAATTTAGTTTTTTTTGGTTTTCAGTCTATCATAATCAGCAAAGGTATAATAGATCATCATTCATCTCAATGTAACTACAAAATTACAAATCACCATAAGGCGATCCAACACATCATGGGTCCAAAGCAATCACAAAACATATATAAAACTAAGTAAACAATAAACACTCAGGGGCATACAATGCAACAAATGAAGCATCTAGAATAAGATCAAAGTAAAACTGAAAGATTTACATTCAAAATGTAAATGGCACAATCATATGCACATGGCCAAATCCACATCAAGAATGAAGAATGCAAATGAGTAAAAGGGATTGGCATTAGAGGGGCATAGAATATAGTGAGGGAAATTTTGAGGAGCCCCTGAATTTTATCCATGTCATTATGTCTAGGTGACCTCTCAAGATTTTGCACCATCATTGTGTCATAATGTGTCAAAACTATATTGGTTAGAGTATTGAACTAAGGCCTATACAAGTATGGTGGAAGACCGTTGAGGGTAGTGTTAGTGTTGGTCTTAATGATAACAACTAATAATTAAGACCTCATGTATAGGGCATGGTGGCCCCTTTTTTTGCATGATCAAGAGGATTGGCTATGATTAGAAATGGGTCATTGTAGATAGTGTAGGAATTGTCTAGGCTACAAGTGGATATCAACTAATACAATCACTACATCATTATGTTTTCATACATGTCAATATAAGGGTAGGCCATGAAAGTGTATGTTATAATTATTTGGTTTATCTTATACCAATTTGTAATAAAATGTAATTTGTTATACCAATATCTATCACTAGGCAATAATCACCTTGTAATTCTTTAGTGCATAGTTTGCACAATGGTGGGAATATGTAATTATTTTAGATGAAATAGAATTATTATCAATTGTGAAGTATCATGTTTATAATCCATCACATGTTACTAAGAATTATGAATAAGCTCCCAACTACCTATGATGCTTGAGACAAGTATGGAGGTAGGTAACATCACAAATTTTTTTATCTAAGAGGGGTTTTTATTCAACCTAATTATGTTCATTATTAATGTAGGCTTATGAAAATGGATCTTAAGACTCCTTTTAATTATGGACATGAAAATTGTTAAGGGAGAATCAAGGTAGGGTTGTCTAAGAAATGTTTGTTGATTTCTCGAAAGGATTGGACTTAGTGACCTACTTGCCTCAAATGGAAAGAAAGAAAGTATAAATAGAAGGTGTACATCAAGAGTTTGAGGTATTGCAATCTTATTGTAGCAATATTAGTAAAGTGTTGGTCGGTTTGCAAAATGCACATGAAAATAGTAGAGTGTGTGTTGGAAGTGAATGTATTATATTATGTGAAAGCATTAATTGAAATAGTAAAATAAGAACCAACAAGAAGGGAGAGTTGAGGGTGGTGTCTATATAGGGTACATGAGTTATATATTCTAATATATGACAAATTTTCTTGGATATGTTTCATTATAAACCCTACTAAATTACTTAAAAATTTACACGTCTACATAAATTTATTTTGTCAAGTATATATTAAATTAAAAAACTGATTATATATTTATATGTGTAAGTATCATTTTACATTTAGAATGAATTGATTCTAAATTTTTTATGATAATTGCTTGTATTTCATTACCAAATGTTTATTATAATTGATATAATTGATGTACATAATTAAAATATATTTTGAAAATTATTTAATATGTAAATAAAAGTTGATCTTAAGTAAATAAATTATTTAATATGATATAATGAATTTCCTCTTAAGTATCACCATCGAAGGGTATGTGATCTTCATCTACAAAGGGAATGAAACAATCTACAATAGGATCCTCTAGGAATGGAGAGATATGAGGGTCTCCATGGATCTCCTAAAGTCTATTTAAAAGTGTGTGGGGGAAATCAATATCCAATGCATACACAAAGAATCATGATCTTGATACTAGATCAAATCACTCCTACATGGTCAATGATGTTACACCAAGATTATATATTTTCTAGTGTTTCTATTTTAGGTATGACTCCATACATAAAAGGAAAATGATTAAACCACCTAAAACTTATGAAGATACCATTTTACAAAAGAATCATAGTTATCCCTTTCTAATTTTACCACAAAAGGATGAATAGAGAAACCTATGATGCCTCCTCATGTTTGTAATTGTAATTGTAAATTTTCAAGTTTGTAATTTAAAATTAGAAAGGGAACACTCACATCGACAAACAAAAGGGACTAGCTTAATTATAATAGTGAAGAGATTGGTTATTATTTTTATATTTCCCAAATTGATTGAGCGTAATGATTTTATAAAATTTAAAATAATTATATGCTTGGTTTTAGATCACCTCCTTTGACTTTACAAGTCATGGAAGATCTTCTAAAGCCCAAATGCACCTTCAAATTTAAAAAACTATGTAGTTTTATGATCAACCCTTCATATATCTTGTCGAACATTGATGAAGTGAGCTTCTAAAAATAAGAATAACCAATACATATGCTCAACTAAAAATATCATAATCCTAAAAAATCTGTAAGGATTGGAATAGTAATTCCAGTTTTTAAGAACATTCTATTGGAAAGGAATGGATAGAAATGCAGCTAAACACTCTCAATAGATTAATCATAGTTAGAGGAATCGACTAGGATCAATTCATGAAGAAATAACTCTTATCTTAAAATTAATAGATGTCAAAAGAAAGGAAAATAAAATCTAGGGGTAAAAATCTTGAGACATTTAGCTAGCTTAACATGAAAAGAACATAAAAATTTTCCACAACTTAAGTAGGTAAAAAAGGAGCTACAAAAATCACTTTTATAATTTTTTTGAGGAGAATCTCACAATGAGCCTTCACCCATTAGACTTGAATCAATTTTCCTTTTTAGTGAAATTATTGCTAGTGAGGGGGATTTAAAATTGTAAGACAAAATAGACTTCTTATATTTTGTTCTCTTTATTAACACAAGTGAAGATAGTCAAATATTAATGACACCTTTCATTAAGGACCAGATGAATTTGGATTCATTTTAAGTGAAATTAAACAAAGCCCAAAGGCCTGATGAGTTTCATGTTTCCTTGTTGGTATACCATTGTGGTGGCTTGTAGTGAAGCCTAAAGATTCAAAAGGTTACTGAAACAACTCAATTGAATATTTATTACATTAATCCCAAATAATTCTTCCCTTAAATGTCTTTTATAAATTTTTGATTAATCTCTATTTGTAACAATCTATATAAAATCCTATAAAAGTAATCAAAAATTTAATGTTTGTAATTGTAATTGAAAATTTAAAGTTTGTGATTGTAAATTTTCATGTTTGTAATTGTAATTGTAAATTTTCAAGTTTGTAAATTTTCATGTTTGTAATTGTAATTGTAAATTTTCATGTTTGTAATTGTAATTGTAAATTTTCATGTTTGTATATATATGTAGATTATTTTCACATGATGGATGAGTTTGAGATAGATGAGCTATTAGGCATAGTACCACCTCCACCTCCACCCCCTCCACCTCCACCTCCACCTCCACCTCCACCAGAGCAGTTGCGATAGACAATTAGGACAAATATTGATGCTCTGATTAGAGATATTCACACTATTAGGCGTGAGCCTCATCCACCCTCTCAGTTGTTATGCCTTGTAGATTGTATGCAAGGCATTGTATAGTCTGTGCAAGCATTAGATAGTGAGTTAGATAGCTATCGTAGCTGGCATGAGGGATTGCGTGCATTTTATGTAGATGGCCTCACATACAAACAAGTTAATGATTTAAAACTAACAAAAATAGATTTGAAAAAATATTTTGCGAACCCTAAGATGGGTGAAGAGATAGATCCGAAGAAGCCATGGATCTCTATTCGATAGTGTAGGCACCCGGGCATTGCTAGCCACTTTTGGGAGAGGTTTGACCATCCACCACACTCCAATCATGAGGTCCCAATGTATTTTTTGAAGAAATTATGGGCAGAATTTGAATTGGGCAAAAAGCCCAATTACTTTGATATTAGATCTTTTCATGGGGTTGGGAGAGGCATGCCCCAGGATAGGCCAGGAGCAAAATTGAGTGATAGGGTTAGAAACCGTGTGTGCGATGATACATTGGTTCCTCTTCCAACACCAATTGTTCCAGCACCTTCCCATCATCGAGCAGTGGATTCTGCTCGAGGTTCATTGAGTGTCATGTCAGGCAATTTGGTACAGCAGTTGCAGGAGGTGAGGGCTACCCCCTGCTTAGCACATGTTTGCATGAGTTATGGGGATGTATGTAGGGGTCCACAGAGTGAGGCTGCCCCTGGAGGAGATGGTGATTCTAATGATGCTGATGCCACCCATGGTGGTTACGATGATGCCAAGGAGGTTGCACATGCTGATGTCATCTCTTCATATGTTGATCTCCTGTGGATAGACAATGATTAGCCTAGAGAGGTACAAATTTATTTGTATAATTTACAGTGCAATATTAAATTCCTTATATATACACATATGAACCATAACATGAGTCAATTTTTTCTGAACAGAGGATGGATCACACCACATCATTGAGGAACTGACAGCATGTTACCTCAATACCTAGAGATGTTGGTGCCCCATTTACGGTATGCACTTTCATCTAGATAGATTGTATTGATATGTACATTTAAAATAAACAATAAATTTTTTAATGTAATGATTTACATATGATATGTTTTTTTCAATTTTGTAGGGTGCTTTATGTAGCACTGAAGTGGGTACTTCTTCACATGACCCATGGACCACTAAGGCTCAACCTCATATACCACTAGTATGTTTTTCATCCATTAATTTGAAGTGTTTACATGCTTACTAATTTAAGTACAACTTTGATTCATGTTCATTATTTTTTGCAATTGTAGGTTTCTGGATCATTTGATGGCACATCACATGTACGCCTTCGACCATCAGTTACTTTCCCTGCATCACATGTATGCTTTTCTATGATAATCTTGTAGTCTATATATATATATATATATATATATATATATATATACACACTTTATAATTTATGTATATATACAAGTTTGATTCATGCTTTATATATGTTGTTTAGGTCCACACCACTACTAATATTTGTACGGCTATGGAGTTGAGCCAGATGCAACCATCGACATTATCATTTGAGGCACGATGATTACAAAAATAATTTCTAATTTGTTTATACTGTGTACCTGGCTTTTATATGGATTATCAAAATTGATATACAATGTTTTTATTTGCAGGATTTGGCTATGACCACTTTTCTTGTTCATGATAGTGGACCTCCATGTATCACTGAGGGCATTATCAAGCACGGTCGTATGGTGATTTATTTTTAAAAATTTAGTATTTAATTACTTTATAAGTGAATTATGCAAGTAGCTTCTTCTTATGTAAAATCTTTTAATAATACACAGGAGGGTGCAAACATTGATATTGCACAGACATAGGATGGTGCATCTTAGGACCACGTGCAACAGGATGATTCATCTCAGCCACCTTCACATGGAGTGAAGAGGACTGCAGATGAGATGCACGTGAGTTCTTAGATTGTATATTTTAGATCATGTCATGTTATTGTATTGTGGACTTTTTATGATGACACTTGTTATGTTATCCTGAGACTTGTTATTATGTGATTATATATAGGACTTGTTGTTATGTGTTATGTGATTATATATAGGACTTTTTATTATGTCATTTCCTTGCTATTATGATATTAGGTCGTGTTATGTGATTTGGCGCACTCTAGTGATTATATATGTGATACATTGTTTTGTTATTATGTTATTTGGACTTGTTTTAATGTCATTTCCTTATTAAATTATTATTTCAAGACTTGTTATTATAGTGCAACAGTTTTTAATTCAATGTGCACAAAATAACATTAAGAATAAGATAACTAATACAATATTGTTTATGAGACCAAAATTGTATCAAATGTAGACAAATACAATGTTAAAGGGACAAAGAAAAACAATTATCATAATTAAATATTTAAAAGAGTTCACACAAGTATCAACTTATTAATTATAAATGAATATCATAGAGGAATCATGATTTTCATGATTATATAAAAGGATTATTAATTATAAATGAATCTCATAAAGGAATCCAATAGATTGATGGAATTAAGGCTAACCAAATTATTAGGAAGCTACAAACATAGTATCGGCTTTCCTCTTAAGTTGACCACACTACTTTACTAGTGTATTCATGATTTATTAGTGTGGATAGTAGTGGTATGAAAAGCATGGACTTCATGGTACTAAAATAAAAAAGTACACTATAAATATAGATTTTTCATACAATGATAAATATAGAGTCAGGTCATATTTAAGACATAATTCTATCTTTGAGCTTACAATTAATCTATGAAGAGATTACAATAAAATAAATATATCATAAAAATTAGAATTCAATTGTAACACAATTACAATGTGTACAAAATAACATTAAGAAGAAGATAACTAATACAATGTTGTTTACGAAACCAAAATTGTATCAAATGTAGACAAATACAATGTTAAAGGGACAAAGAAAAAAAATTATCATGATTAAATATAAAAGAGTTCACACAAGTAACACAAACTTACATGCACATAAATTTGATTCAACCCAATGTACCATCTACATCCTCTCTCTTCTGCAATGCGTCTATGATTGCCTCATGCTCTTCTACTGAATGTGTCCACAATACCTTATTAGCAGGTCTACCTTTGTATCTTTCTAATTTGATGTTTGTTGCCACCACCAAATGAGAATAGTGTATAATCTTCTTTTCTGATTGGTAGTCTTCATAAGCTGGTAAGCCATTCCTTCTTGTTAAGTATTTGCATAGCCATGTACCAACCACCACAACAGACCCAACTGGATACTAAAAATCATCATCATCTACTTGATCACATATCAACTTTTTCTTAGGTTCTACACATCTAGCTAGCCAATACTCAACCTACTCATCATTATCCTCAGGTGCAACAACAACATACACATGTCCTATAAAACAAATTCAAGTACAATGTGTAGAAATAAAACTTGTTAGAATTTATAATTCAAATATGTAATCATAAATTATATGACAATACATAAAAATATATAATTTAAAGTTATAAACAATAAATTGAATTAAATTACCAGGTTGTATGAGGTTCGAAACATGATCATAATCTTCTAATGCAAGTGCATGATCGGGGTCTTCATTTCTTCTAACATCTTCATATTGTGTCTCAGTGGGTGTTAAGGATTTGTGTTGCCATTCTTCGACCCATTCCACATTCTCACATTCTTCCCATTCACCTACAACACAAAATTGACAAAAACATGCAAGCTCTCTAGTCCATATAGTCCAAGTGTTAGAATTAGAACTCTTAAATGAATGCCATCTAGTTGACCCATTTATTGTATCACAATCATATCTTGGAAGGATATTCTCCTCTTTAACTAGCCAGAAGAAATGTCTAATTGTAGAGTTCTGACTTGATCCTGTGGATAAATTTGCACTATACCAATCCACAATTGCACTTGCATTTTTAAATTTAGCCTTTTCCTTGAATTTGAGTTGCTCTCTACAAAGGGCTCTCTTAACACATGCACCAGCACCGTCATGTTCTCCTTTCCCATGTCCAGCCTCAAAAAAACTCCAAATGTGTTCGATATTAGTTTTTTTATGAATCCTACTCAACCAATAAAACATTCTAGCATTCTTGAATTGCCCTGTGCAATTATTAGACCATATTAGATGTTGTGTCATCTGAATTTCTCTCTCCCTCAAATTCTGAAAAAAGGTCTTGAAGCAAAACTGGACAAACTCAAATGAGTGTAATTTATTATCACTCATATAGAAATGGTACTCTCTCAAAATTTTGCGACCCTCTTGTGTACTATCTGGTGCATGCCTATAGACAATATGGACAAAAATTGATACCTGCATTGAATTGTAGTATTGTGATTGTACCTCATCTTCTAGTGCAAGCGTGTAGTTCTCTGCAAAGTCAACAACTGAAAGTATACTACCAATAAGAAATGTATCCTTACATATTCGAAACTAACCATCGAGCCATCTAGCATTTTGAGTGTGTTTAACATATTTAGGTATGATGTTACTCTTGAATTCATTCATAAATGCATGAACACTAACTTTTTCAGTGATTAGATCGCATCATTTTCCAACCTTTCCATCCTTCAGTGGATACTCAATAGTTTTAAATCTTTTAACATCAATTAATTGTTGTCCAAAATCATTTGAAATATTTTCATGCAAACATTCATCCAACAATGCAAGATTGCCACATATATCACATACACCAGAAACACATGCATTGAAAAGGAAATTTTGTTCATTTAGTGGGTTGCAAAACAAACTTGAAATAAACTCCTTTATAGTTTCAGGTGGTCTATTTATACCACATTCTTGGAACATTCCATTACTATGCATGGTAACACGTATATATCCAAATACATCATAAAGGTAGCAAAATTGAACATGAGTTTTGCAACAACATGTGACTCTTTCCTTGTTAATTCGAACATACCAAGGTTTACACTTTTCAAAAGACTTTTGACAAATGCTAATAGTCAACACTTTATCATCCAAAAATTTTTTATACAATTTAGTTTGAGTCATGTCCAATAGGTGTTTTGGATGTGGATCACAAATTTTTGACCCAACTCATAATTTAAGAACATCTCTAACATTAGGTGATACTCTCGTATTATCGTGCCAGAATTTTTTGATCAAATTTTTGACTTCACTAGTAAGTTTCATATCAGACCTTGGTAGTCTACCACTAAAAGTCCACAACTTGTTTGCCGGATCACTTTCAAAATTAACTCTTCTTTTTATCTTTAGAACAACTTTTCTTTCCAATTGTATCAAAGGTGCTAGCAACAGTCGATACAACTTGTTTTAAAGACTCCTCCTTCTTCTTGGGTTTGACATAAAAGCCTAACTTCTTCATCACTTTTCGCATTTTATTCATTTTAATTAGTTGTACCATTAATTGACATTGAAACCCAAATTTCTTATTATTAAAAAAATGTCTAAACAATCTATTTGCATGTGTCCTAATCTATCTCCATGAAACCAAGCCAAGAAGGTTGCCTAGTACATCACTTTTAATTTCAAAATTTTAATTCATTTGATTATCATTCAAACATGTTTCATTTTCAATTGGTGTTTCCATGTCTACATACACATTATTGGTTTTAGTTGTAGGTGGATTTTCAATTTCATCTGGAGTTTCAAATTTGGTTTCAATTTCAGTTTCAAGTTGAGATCTAGTTTTAGTTGAGGTTTCAATTTGGATTTCAATTTCACTTTCAACTTGACTTCTAATTTCATTTGGGGTTTGATTTTCAATTAAAATTTCATTTAATAAGTAACCTGCTTCTAATAAATCACCAATTTCTTCATGAGAAAAAACATAGGGCTATGGAGACATACCTGTATCCAATAATAGATTAGAAGATGCACCTGAATTAAATGGTTCTATTGTGTTTCCTTCATTAGCATTTATGGTCTCATTGATGTTCTCCTCTTCTAAAATGATTGTGGAACTTGAAGCTCCTTGTCTCATTCTTGATCTTCTCTCTCATTGATGCATTGCCTCCTTCTCCCTATTTGCTGCAATCTCCTCAGTTGTCAGAACCTTCCTTTGCCTCTTCCTGCATTGATTTGATCCCATGGCTACACCAAAATTTGAATTCAAATCAATCTCCTTACCAAATCGACAATAAGACAAACAAAGAGAATGATTAATCAAAACATTCTCTTTGCAGATCGTACCTGTCAGCCAATGATTGAAAACTCATTCAATCATTGGGATTTGTGCTTGTGGGCCAGATTTTGGCCCAACGGATCTTTTCAGAAATGGGCGCCCATTTTTGAAAATGGGTGCCCATTTCGCTTTCAATGGTATAGAGAGAAACGGGCACCCATTTTTTAAATTCAAAAAATGGGATTCTGGCCCAATGGATCTTTTCAGAAATGGGCGCCCGTTTTTGAAAATGAGTGCCCATTTCGCTTTGAATGGTACAGAGAGAAAAGGGCGCCCATTTTTTTAATTTAAAAAACGGGCGCCCATTTTTTGAATTTAAAAAATGGGCACCCATTTTTTTAAATTAGGGGCAGGAAACATTCCTTAGATTTGTTTTTTTCTTCGAGATAGGCTTGGTCTTACCAAGCCTATGCTTGGACCTCCAAAAAAATGACTAAGGTAAATCGACATCAGATTTCTACCTTGGCCTAATTTTTTGAGAGCCTTTCTGATTGAATTTTTTTACGAAACAAAAACCCATTAGAGTTTTCAGCATCCTGAATTCAGAAATGTAAATTTTATAGTGATAAGATTACTTTTACTATTTTGGTATTATTTATTAGTCAAAAGTGGAACCTAAACCTAAAATACCAAGGTTCACTAAAACTTTAATAACTTTTTGGTTTTTAGGATTTTAGAAAAATAAATTATATGGCATCAATCTACATACAATTCTTTTAAATATTAAAAAAAAAAATAGAAAAATATGAAATTTTCATCAAATTATGGTGGTCGTACACCCGATGTTTTGAAAATATACTTTATTGTCAGTTAAAAATTAATAAAAAAGAATATATTCAATAAAAAAATAAGCAAAAATATTCTCATCAATATTTGGTGTCTTAGGTATCATTTCCCACAAGGAGTTGCAAAAATTCATTTATTTGCATCAAAAAGGGGTGGTTGTACACATGCGTGGCATGGTCTTGAAATAGGCATTTTGAAAAAATGGTTTTTAAACATGCCTACTAAAAAGGGATTTCTACCATGTGGGTATTAAAATAAATTACATATTTGAAAAGTAGACTTTGAGCACTACATTTTCTATTACTGAAGTTTTCTGAGATTCAATCTCTAAGTGCATCAAATGAATCTGATGTGCCTATTAGATTGTCAGCAATATTGTTAATCTCATCATGTGCTTTGTTGATTTCCTTGTCTAGGTCTTCTGTCAGAATATTTATTTTACAATTAATTACAAAGTACGTCAAAATTCTTCTATTGAAGTACCAGATGTCTGCCCAACTTTTTTCACAATATCCATGTTGTTGGTTGTAGTGATAACCTTTCTTGTTTCAGCCTTTGGTAGGTCAGTTTGTGTTTGCATTTCTATTAGCAAAGGTTTAGGCTTTTCAGTTTTAGCCGGTGGCACTGTCTTGGTCTAAACCTATGTCTCAACTTGTTTCTATTCTGGTTTATCCATCTGTGTTTCACAAGGTTTCTCCATCTATGTCTTAGAAGGTTTCTCTGATCTCTCAATAGCCAGTTTCTCAGATGTAGTCTCTGTATGCACTTTCGGTTTCTCAGTTTGTACCTTTGCATTGTCCATTTATGGTTCTCCTGATTGTTTTTCAGTTTTATCTATCGGTTCTTTTAATGTTTTACCAGTGGTGTCCTCTGTCGGTGGCTCTGTTTGAGTAGGTTTTTATGTGATTATGTTTATAGTATCGTTAACCTCAACCTCAACATCTGCAACTGGTGGCTCAGTAGCCGCATATTTCTTTTTATCCTCAATGGTTTCTCTGTCAACCATAACATTTACTTCCTATGTGTCTATATTCATAGTGTACAAGATTTCAGACTCAGGATTTGTATCATCTAGAGGAGTCTCCATACTCTCAGTAGCTGGTTGATTGTATATCATTTCTACCAGTGGAGTATTCGAACGAGGTGGGGGTAAGTTATCAGTTATTTTTAGGCTTGGAGGTCCACCTACCTTACCTTTCCCCTTATCCTTGTCCTTTTGGTATACCCTAATGGTTTTAGGTCTTAGTATCTCTTCTTGTTTCTCTTTTTCTACAAAGAATATGTCCCATGCATTTGTTGTTTCTTCAAAGACTTCATTCACTCTTCCTGCCATCAGTGCTACATGCTGGTGAGCAGTTGAAAATACTATCCAGTTAGCTTCACTGATTAATTTGTCTATCTCATCAAGTGAGTATACTAGATCCACTGCAAGCAATTTTTCAATTTTTATCTTCTTGTTCAACTCAAAAATGGCTACCCTTCTAGCTTCTAGTCTTCTATACAAATCATTGGGTATTTCATCGACAATTTCCATCAAATATCTTTAGTTTCCACCATTGAAAACCCTTCAAAATTTGTGAGAAAGTATATTTCTAGGTTTTTTATAATTTCCCAAGGTTTTAGGAATTATGAAGAATGTTTGCATATGGTATGAGGAAGTCCTAGGCTGAAACAATGTGTTTTTGTGGAGGAAGAGGCGGTTAGAGTTTAGGATTTCAAGGAATAGACTTGGCAGAGTGTGGCTAATGATTTATTAAGCATGAGAAGGTAAAATATGATATTTTTAAAGATTTTTTAAGATGATTTTTGTCTAGAAACATATAGAACCAATAAACCCTCTTTCTACCTAGCCTAATTAGCCCTCGGGCACAATATAATAGTCAAGTTTTGAAGAGTTGGTCCAAAGTAACCCATTGCCAATTCTGACATATGTTAAGTAACTCAATAAAGGTATCAAGAAAGCCTCTAAGAGTCTTGTGTTTAGGTCTACATTAAAATATTTTAATGATTTTTCCTAGTTGGAAAGCTATAAGGAATGAAGGTAATTTGTGTAGAAGAACATCATAGAAACAAATCATAAATTATTGGATGGTATAATTGAGTTAATTATGTGATCTATACCCTATTAATGTTTTCCTAATTATTTTCCAAGCCATAGATCCTTAGAGATCACTTATATAGTGGTAACCCTTGTGTGAACAAGAAGGTTGAATTGGGACAATTAAGAGTAAGACAGAGGTTTTGAAAAGTCTGAGATTGTATGGGTTATTCTAGTCATTTACACATATCCTAAAGTGTTTCATTAGTTTGTTGAATGGTTTGGAGAGTTATAGCCATTTGGTGATATGAAATCTTGAGTAGACCTTGTCAAATTAACGTGAGAGTTGAAGTTAACCCCCATGTTCTACATCAATTGGTATTAGAGCTTAGAAGGTTTGGGCAAAGTGAGTTGGAAGTGTGTGTTTGTGTGTTGTCTTATTGTAGGTTGAAGAGAGAACCTTGATGCCAAAAGACAAGGTGGTGAAAAAGAGAAGAAACCTAGGTGAGGTGTCACAAAGACAAAGATAAACAAGGTGAAAGAAACTTTCTTGAAGAGAAATGGATTTGTTTAGGAGGTATTTGTAAATTGAGGGTTGACAAGAGAAGAAAAAATAAATAAAACAAGAGGAAAAAGCAAGAAATAAACAAAAAACAAGGGCAAAGCAAATGGATATTTTAAGTAAGAGATTAGAGAATTGAAGCAAGCCATGGAACAAACAAGAAAGGATATGGAGGAGTTGGAAAAAATAATAGAACTTGCAATGCAAAGATGGAATTTACCAATCAAAAAGATCTCATGGCCTATCCACAAGATAGTTCAAATAAGAAGACTAGTAACAACAGAAAAATCATAAATTAAAGAATCCTTGTTGACAAAGGAAGAGCAAGAGTCAAGCAAAGAGAAAGAAGTAGATGGTAAGGTTGTAAGTACACTTGCAAATATTATTGTAGTAGTCAGTGTAGTCACATAAATCTATCCACTTAATGAAATGAATATTTAGTATTTATTTGATTATTTAACCATCAATCAATAATTAATTAAATTAATATTTAATTTATTCATCTTAACCCTCTTCTCCTATTAATTAAATAAATTATTCGGTTTATTTGATTTAATTCACTTAACCAAATTCAGACCATTAATTAAATAAATAAATCATATTTGTTTAATTAAATCTTCTCTCACATTTAAATAAATTAATATTTATTTAAAACCCCCAAAATCCCATCTCTCACATTTAAATAAATTAACATTTATTTAAATCACCTTTATCCTCCATCCACTTGCATTTTCCTACAAATGCAAGTTGCATAACTATTTTAAATAAATTATTTATTTAAAATCCTATTTATTCTCACCCACTTGAAACCTTTAATAGTTTCCCTTAAAGTCTTCAAACTTAATGGCTTCCCTTAAAGTCTTCTTAAGACTTTAATGGTTTCCCTTAAAGTCTTCAAACTTAATGGCTTCCTTCTAGAGTCTTTTTAAGCCTTTAAAGGTTTCCCTTAAAGTCTTCAAGCATTTAATGCTTTATCTTCTTTTTTCTCATTTAAATAAATTAATATTTATTTGAAAGGCAAATTATACCATTTAATTGAAATGAATGATTTTATTTCAATTGAAAATCCCAAAATTCCTCCCACTTGCATTCTCCTACAAAATCCACTTGCATACCTAAATCCCTTCTAGATTCTTCTAACTCTTTCTAATTATCTTAATCCTATCCTAATCATTGTCACATTCCTAAATAAAAGGAAGTCACTTCTCAAAAACCTCCAAAGTCTTCAATAACCATTAAAGGCTTTATGTCTTCAAATGGTTAACCTCTAAAGTCTTCCAAACCATTAAAGACTCTTACACAACCATTTATGGTTAACTCACCTTTTACCTTTGGTTAGAGACTTTCCTCTAACTTAACCATCCATTTGACTCATAGGTCTCTTCAAAGAATTTATTTCTTTGACTAAGGTAACCATTTAACCCTTGCACATTCATTTATCCCTTGGATAAAAGGAATATCCATTAACCTAACCCTAACCCAACCCCCTAGGGTAACCATCATGTCCCCTCAAGCATTTAATGCTCCGTATCTCTCCTCTCAAGCCTCCTCATGGTGACACTTGTCAACATGAGATTGGGTTGAAAGTCTCACATGGATTGAATATCTTTCAATCCTAACCCTTGTTAAGATTGTTCAATCTTAACCCTTCATTTCCCCATTTCTTCTATAAATAGAACCCTTCTCCTCAAACAAAGAAGGAAGCTTTAGAGTATTGTTGTTATACTGGTATTAACATAGAGCTTTTTCATAGCATCACTATCTACACTTTCATAGCATTTGTTTATCATTTTCAACCATCTTGAACCTCCATATGGCATCCATGGCTAGTGCTAAAAGCTAAGAGCTACACTCATGTGGAACTTGGAGAGGAGAGGAACAAGGGAGGAGCAACTATGAGCATCTTGATTAGAATTTGGAGGAGTATAGTTTATCTATTCTATGTTTGTATGTTTTCTATTTCATGCTTAATATCTCTTTTGATATGCCTATTTAGGATAATCTTTTGTTGCTAACACTAACATTTGTTTCTTGTGCTCTTGTGTGTGTTGCCATCAAGCAGATTTTCTAATCCCTTTTGCAGAGCAACATTTGGTGAACCCGGCATGAAATGAGACAGAGGACATTTAGATAAGTTGATTTTTGTAGTTCTATAAATATATTTTCATCACAAATGTAACAGAGCACAAAATATTTTTCTTTTAACATGTGGCATAAGCTTATACTAATTGCCTTGGTTGTATTTGATGTTATCAATAGTCTTGAAAGACTGAGTTAATCAAGTCAGTAGTCTTGGTTTGTCATCTTGGAGTCATGATTGATCCTTGTTGTGTCTAAAAGCTGAGATTGATATCACAACCCATACTTTCAAACCAATACATTGTAAGGACTGGTAAAAGATTTGGAATTCGGCAGTGCAAAAATAGATCGCTGAAAGTTTCTATAGCTGCTTTGACCAATATAATTGGCGTGTATTTCTATAAACTGTACATTTCATGAAATGATATATTCTTAAGACATTTGACTTATGATTTCTCAGCTGTAATTATATTTGCTTAAAAAAAAATTAAAAATTAAAGACTTTTCAACGTAGTGACTATTGTGCTTTCATTGCATTTAAAAAAAATAAAAAAGGCGACATCTTTTTGAGGCATTCTGTCAAACAAAGAAAAAAATCTCATTCAGGAACAACACTATGCTATCCATTTATGCTTTGATGGTTGTCCATTAAACTTACTAACAAGCTCCCTCCAATCGATTTCCTTACTACCTCCTTTGTGTGGGCCATTTCATTCAACTTTAGCTTGCAAAATCATACTCAAAAAGTGCAGCAAAAAGAGTAATGTGCTACAGTTATGGTTTAATCCTACATTTTTTTTAAAGCCTACGAGGAGGGATACATGGGTAATGGAGGGCTATATTAGTTTTCTTTAAAATTTAAAAAAAAATAACTTTTCTTGAATAGTGGTTTTAAAAAAAAAAAATGGGGGTTTCTTTTTAAGAATTAACTTTTTTAAGTTAGTTTTTTTTTTAAAAGAAATGTTTCTTTTTGTAGAATTAGCTTTTTAAGTTCATTTTTAAATGTTTCTTTTCAAAAAAATTAGTTTTTTTCAAATTAAAAAAAAAGATTGTTTTTAAACGGAAGTATTTAAATTAGGATTTTTTTTAAGGTAGTCTTTAAATTAGGATTTTTAAATTAGTCTTTAATTTAATTTTTAGATTACATTTAAATTAGTTTGTTAATTTAAATCTAATTTTGTTTCTTAGTTAAGTGTGATTTTTGTTTGTGTGATTAGATTATTTGGTTAGATTAAAGTTTTGGTTATTTCAATCTAATTTTGACTTTGGAAACTAATCTTGGGCTTACGTCTTGTGCATGACATCAAGGAGCGTTTTTCTAATACATTGCTTGCAAGTTTTGGAAAGACTTTCAACTTTGCAATCTTGTTTTTTGTTAACACGTTTTAATGGTGCAAATGGATCAATCCTAGGATAGTCATTCACATTGTGCAATCTTGGCTAAAAAGAACATTCACATCTTGCAATATCGGTTAAAAGAAACAATCACATTGTCATTTTGCTACAATCTTGGGTAAAAAGAACAAACACATCTTGCCATATGGACTAAAACAAACAATCACACATTGCAATCTTGGCTAAAACGAACATTCACATCTTGCAATCCTGGCTAAAACGAACATTCACATCTTGCAATCTTGGCTAAAACGAACATTCACATCTTGCAATATGGGCTAAAAAGAACAATCAACTTGTTATTTTTTGAGTTTAAAAGAGAACAATCATTTTGCAATCTTGGCTAAAATGAACACTTCATTTTGCTATCTTGGCTAAAAAAAACATCATGGTTGTTGGAGCAACATCTCCAATTAGATAGAAAATCATTGCAATGACAAGTTAAAAAGAACAAGTGTTTTTCATGATTGGCACACTTGTGCAAAAGGTTGGTCGAGTGGTCCTACTTCTAACACACACTATGCTCTCCCTTGGATTTTGTGGTCCTAGGTGCAAGAGAAAAGTGTTAGTAACACTCAAAAATTTTATCTTTTTAAGAGAGGCCTACCAAGAGACACATCACTCTTGGGAATGACCTTGTGCAGTAAATCCTTCGAGCCGCTATAGAAATCAGGTGAGAACGAAAGCTATAGCCTTGGGTATAGTTGTTCCTACAATGTAACTTGCCGAAAGGACAAATGGGCCCCACCACAAGTTACAAGGCTCTTAAGTGGGTCATTGCAGAATGAACTTATGCCCAAAGACATCAAAAATTACTAAACACCTTTAAATAGTATCCCACCTGTTCTATTGATTGAGGATATTTGTGATATAATTTAGTGAAAGAGCATAGATGGTTTTGCTCCCAAGATACTCACCATACATATTTCCTTGAGTAGAAACATAGCTTTTTGAAAAGTCACTTGTGGCTTGATGAAAGTGGTGACTCCCCCATCATAGGGATCATCTATTTGTTATGCTTGTGCAAGACTTGGTATATCACATCCTTACCTACCACGGTGGGATTCATAAGGTATGTAGTACCAAAGTCGAAGAAATATCAAGATGTGGGCTGAATTTATCACAACTGGCCATTTGACCTTAGGGATACAAAGTGTTTGAAGTGTTTTCTTTTTAGTCAAGACCAAGTGCAAATTGAGTCGACTTCAGGCTTTGGAAAGAAAAACACCTAAAATACACTTAAAGGAAAGGGTCATAAAAAGTCCAAGGATTGGGTTGATCTAGACCCATACTCATTTGTGCCTTTAAGGCAACATTCTTGTGATTATGTGCTTGCTTTGTTTTCTTGTCAAAGAAATATCATAAAATCCAAAAATCAAAACAATTATTCATCCAACCAAACATTTTTCAAAACAACCAAAAAGATCAAAAACAAAGAAAAGTTTCAAACTATATGACCATTCTTCACATCTTGAGAAAGAAGAATCTTCATCAAAACATCAACTTGAAAAGAAGACCATTGAGCTCAAAGGCTTTGATCAAAAGGAGGAAATTCTTCTATCTAAATAGACAAATCTTTGTCTCTCATAGAGCTTTTTTACGTCACATGCGTCTCTACCTTCAAGGCAAATCAAACAAATTTGATCTAGAGTCATTGAACCGCAAAGATTTTATGCAATACAGAGCTTTGAGTTATCACAAAAACCAAGGAGGCAAGATCAATACCAACTTCTTCCTAGACACTTGTATCACATACAATGTAGCTTGAGAAATGCCACCAATTCCCAAAAGGGAAGAGGTAGAATTTGTTTCATTTGTGACACAAAGCTTTTATTGAAGTTAAGCATTTCATCCATTTCTCACCTTCACATCATCACTTTAGTCCAACTCTCAAAACATTAAGAGGTTCTTGTCCTAGATTCTCTGTTGGATATTGCTTGAAATCAAACACACAAATCACTTTTATATTGTTTCTACATCTAGGATAAGCTCATCCTAAGAGACATATCTACACAAGTTAAAAATAGTTTATGAGTGAATCCTCTCATTACTAGGTAGTTAAGTCTGTAACACATCTCAGATTTCTCTAAACCGTATCACATCAAACCTTATCAAAAACAACAAGCAATTCAAAGAAAGAATTTCGGTCACATCTACCTTTAAGTACTAGAGATCCACATGCAAAACAATTCACCAACCATCAATCTTTCATTTCATCAACAACTCATCATCATTTTCACCCAACTTCAACAAAAACTTGTAAATAAAATGGCTCATACCCGATCATAGTCAAGGCAACAAGAAATAGAAATTGAAGAAGAAGAGGAGGAAAATATCAATGAATTTCAAGAAGCACTTGGAGGAAATGCGAATGACAAAAACCCAAGTACTCCTACACCTGCAACAATAGAAAGGGCTCAACACAACCCTCTCTTTAACAAACTTTTTGAGGAAATACTCAGGAGCAATGCGGATGCTCACTTTTTAAAGCTTGCTCAAGAAGGAGCCAAACTCCCCTCTGACTTTGATCTTGCACAACTAAGACAAGCATCAAAATGACAAAGTCGCCATGAGGAAGAAAGAGGTAGAGATCCCATCAGATATAACATTCCTTGAGGTAACCCACCTCCTCCTCCTCCGAATGACATAGAGATGTTATGGCAACAAGTTGAAAATTTCGCCCAACAACTTTGCAGTGGCATAAAGACTAATCAATTTTCACTCAATGACATTTGTCCCTATCCCTTTGATAGGAATCTTTATATGCCACCTTTTCCACAATGGTTCAAAACACCCAAGTTTGAAAAGTATAGAGGAAAAGGAGATCCTTGTGATCATGTCAGAGAATTCCATTCAGCTTGCCTTGAAGTGGCATATGAGGACACATACCTAATGCGAATTTTTTCCCCAAAGCTTGGGAGGAACAACCACATCATGGTTTTCCTGACTACCAGGTGGCATTAGGACCTTTGAAGAGCTAGTTTAGAAGTTCTTGGCTCATTACTCTCATAACATTGAATGTGATATCACCATGGCTGATCTATGTAACACTAAACAAAAACCAGGTGAACTATTCTCAGTATTCTGCAACGATGGCGTCAAATGTCTAGCAGACATTCTCTTCAGTTACCTGAACAAGAACTAGTGGAAATATTTATTTCCAACTTAAACAAAGAAATGGAATTTCACCTAGATGTCAAAGACATGGACTCTTTCAATGACATGATCACAAAAGGTTTAAAATGTAAGCGAGCTCTCATCAAGAAAGGACTTATCAAAATCTATAATGAACCAAAGGATGGTCCTCACCCATGCTTCAATAGTGACAAACCAAGCTTCTAGAACAAAAACAAAAATATTGTCAACGACGGGGTTGTGGATGCAAGAACTATCAAAAGTGCACAACCTGTAGTTCGATTTGCAAGATAGAATCCCCCACCTTAGACTAACATAGTTGCTCCTCCAAATCAAGGCCGCATTATATCTCATGATGAACCCAGACCTCGTCAACAAAAACAAAAACGAACATACACTCCCTTAGGAGAACCCATCGAAATAGTATTACGACAACTGATTTCTCAAAATCTCATCACCCTACCAAAAACATCAAACTATGAACCTCAAGTCAAACCTGCATGGTGGAGGGATACAGAACATTGTGATTTCCATCAAGGGAGAGGACAGAAGACAAGAAATTGTCACATATTGAAAGATCTTATTCAGGATCTTATTGACCAAGGTGAAATCGAAATCGAAGGACATGACCCAAAGACAACAAACAATGATCATCTTATGGTTAAGATTCCACTTCCATCACAAGATCAAAGGGGTCCTTCTACTTCAGGGAGAAACACAGATACCACCAATTATATGCAAGCCGCATATAATTATACTGTGAATCACCTATACGATGCCAGTGAACAAATTGCAACTATAACCATCAAAAATCCCAGCTCCACTTGCAATGTTGTTACACACCGCAGCAAGATTACCATAAAAGCAGCTCCACAAGGCACCCCATCTATCCCAAAGAAGTATAACCTTGTGGAACAGTTAGACAAATTGCCTGCACTGATATCTATCTTAGAGATATTGTGCCTATCTCCATCTCATAAAACCATTTTGGATCAAGCTCTCCAAGAGGCGTTAGTCCTTGCAAACCTAAATATAGATCAATTCCAAGCCATGATTGGAAGTCTAAAGTCATCACCTTGTCTCACTTTTTTCGAAAGTGACAACTCTTCCTTCTAGAAACCTCATAACGCTTCACTACACATTAAAGGATTTATCAACCAGCATAGGATCAAGTGAGTCTTGATCGATAATGGAGTCAACCTGAATATTTGTACACTACAGTTGGTCACTGCTTTGGGATATGCAATAGAATCAGTGGATCCTCACAAGAAGATCACAATCAAAGCTTATGATGATGCAGAGTGTTCATCCAAAGGAGCTATTGTACTACCAATTTGAGTGGGCCCTATGGTAAAGTACATCATATGTCAAGTTTTGGACCTTCCTCTACCATACAATTTATTGTTAGGAAGACCTTGGATACATGCCATGCAAGCCGCTTCATCCACCTACCATCAATGTATCAAGTTCCCACATAACAATGTAGAGATCACAATCCTGGGTGATGCAAACCCCTTTGCATATTGTCATAATATCAGTCATCAACCAAATATTACCATTCCTAACAATAGAGAAGCCATCTCCTCCACATCATACATAAGTCCAGCCTCTCTTGCCAGTTCAAACACCACTATACCCAAGCAAGAAAAGCTCATGAAAGTAGCAGAAGAAGGCCTGGGAGAATACAATTTGAGTCAACTCTTTTGTGTGGGACAAATGCCCACTTCTCCTAGAACACATGGAAAACCTCAGCAATTACTTCAACAACCATTGATCATGCTAGCATGTACTTTGATGCCTTTCATCCTTGGGAAGAGTCAAGAAGAAGAAACCAGAGATGAGGACTTAGCAGAATGGATCGATAAAGATCCCATCACCACTAATATGCCGCCAGCTACACTTCCCATGGATCAGTATGGCAAAGACCTCCTCATTATGCAAAGAATGGGTTATGATGGTCAAAGTGATTTGGGACCTTGCAAACAAGGAAGACATGAACCACTGCTGTAGGAATTAAAGCCCAAGGATAATACAAGCCTAGGCTTTCAAAAGGAGATATTTCCTAAGCTCAGATTCAAAGGAAAACCAAACAAACCTCTATATCAACCTACTACAAAGAGACCGCCCTTGATTATAAAAGCAACACCCTAGAACATCACAACTATCCCATTGAAACTAAAGATCCCAGCAAAATCGTCGGCAATGCCAGTCGTCCCATCAATCAAACTAGCAACACCATCAGTAGCAACATCAAAGACACCCCTAGCAGCAGCAACTGTACCTGAACCCACCACAGTATCTATGACATCAGCAGTTCTAGTAGAAGCAGCAGAGTCAATGCTACCAATGTTACCCATATTAGATTCATTGATCCCCATAACTTGTCCTACAGCATCGATCATACCTGTAGTATTTGACTCAAAGAATATCCCAATACGGTACAGTGACTGGTTAATAGAAACTGACTCAGAAACTGACTCGCATGAGTGGGAATTTGATTCAGTACAGCTTAACACTTTAGATGAGGAAGACACATCACTACCTCCACCCTGCAAAGACATCCCTATTTACAGAGAAGCACAAATAAAGACTTCTTGGGTTCCTAAGCTAGAAACATCTTCCACAAACCCTACGTCTCATCCTATAACCTGATTCTGACAGGGAAAGTACCATCAATGACCTTCACCATAACATCTTAACCCTCACTGATACATCTAATGAACTTAACCTAATCAATGAAGTAATGCCCATTATCCATCCTGAACTCATCGAATGGAACCAACCTAATCCCCCATGTCTTGACCACTTCCAAAATGATGAGGCGATTATTGACTTCTTGGACTTACGGGATAACATACCAAGCGGGGATCACAAAGCTGGATTCGCCATAGAACCTAATAGTGCAGCATACTTTGGGGTAGATGCCAAACCTTTCAGCTGCAAAAATATAACAATAAAGCATGGATCTTCCAGTGAAAACCACACTGTGGCACTGTTTGATCCTACAAAATTAAAAAGAAAGAGTGTATCCAATGGTGAAAACCTCTCTGAGGCAGCTAAGGATGAAAGGTTTGACATCCTTCCCTATAGCACACAGCAGGAATGATCAATGATTCTCATTGAAGAAACCAAAGAATACAATGTGGGGACTCCTGAAACCCCTCACCTCATACATCTGGCATCTCTTTTAACTTAAGAGGAACAAACCAAGTTTGTCGAATTCTTCTAGAAGCGCTAGATTAACTTCGCATGGTCATATGTGGACATGTGGACATGTCTGGACTTGATCCTAATTTAGTCATGCATCACCTCACAGTCGCAGAAGGAGCCAAACCTGTCAAGCAAAAACTTCATAAGATGCATCCTCAGATAGCAGTATTAGTAAAAGCTGAACTCAAGAAACTTCTGGATGTTGGCTTCATTAGACCCATTGATTATGTGGATTGGATATCCAACATTGTGCCTATCAGCAAACCAAAAGGGGGCATCCACATTTGTAATGACTTCAATGATCTGAACAAGACATGACCTAAGGATGACTTTCCCCTACCAAATATTGATATCATAGTGGACCTAACAGCAGGACATGCCATGCTTTCACTCATGGATGGCTTTTCAGGGTATAATCAGATAAAGATCCCACCAGAGGATCAACATAAGATGGCCTTCACATGTCCATGGGGAACATACTGCTGGAATGTAATGCCTTTTGGTCTAAAGAATGCAGGAGCGACCTATCAACAAGCAATGACCACTATCTTCCATGATATGATGCACACCATAATGGAAGATTATGTTGATGACTTGCTAGAAAAATCACTCACAAGAGAAGGTCATTTGGACATATTAGAGAGAATCTTTGATAGACTGGAACAATATCATGTTAGACTCAACCCAAAGAAATGTGTCTTTGGAGTAACCTCAGGGAAGCTTCTCAGATACATTATCTCAAGCAAAGGTATTGAGGTCGACCCAGCAAAAGTCAAGGCAATCATGGACATGCCACCACCAAACAACATCAATTAGCTAAGGACATTACAAGGGTGGCTCCAATCCATATGATGATTCATTGCACAACTAGCGGATAAGTGTCATCCTTTTACACACCTATTACACAAGAACATAGGCTTTCAGTGGGATGCCAAATGCCAGCAAGCATTCCAGATGCTTAAAGACTATCTCATGAATACACCATTGTTGATCCCACCAGATCCGAGCATACCTCTATTACTCTATATATCTGCAACAAGTACCGCATTGGGTGTATTACTGGCACAACATAATGCAGAAAGGAAAGAGTGTGTTGTTTACTATATCTCTCGCACACTGGTTGGCTATGAACTCAATTACACCCCTATTGAGAGAGCTTGCCTAGTAGTAATCTTGGCAGCCACTAAACTGAGGCACTATCTATTAACACACAAGGTACAGCTCATTGCAAAGATTGATCTACTCAAATACTTACTCAATAAAGAAGCATTGACAGGTCGCTTGGCCAAATGGGTGATGATTCTAAGTGAATTTGGAATCGAGTATGTGGACCATAAAGTTATCAAAGGACAAGTCATTATAGATCACTTGGCTGATGTACCACTCATAGGCAATCATCCTCTCATTTCCAATTTTCTAGATGAAGAGATATTCATGATCACAGAAGCACAACCATGGAAACTATACTTTGATGGTTCATACACTAGGCATGGCTCGGGGGCAGGCATTCTATTTATCACACCTCAAGGTGACAGCATCCCGAAGTCCTATAGGCTCGCATTTCCATGCACAAACAACATAGCTAAATATGAGGCCTTGATCATAGGCCTCAGGCTAGCCATACAATGGAAGTTACAAGAACTACAAGTATATGGCAACTCCCAACTAGTCATTCGACAAGCAACAGATGAATATTAGACCAAGGATGATAAACTCATGCCATACAAGCAAATGGTGGATAGTCTAAAGGCATCATTTACTACAACTGCCTTTGAGCAGATACCCGAAGATTAGAATCAAGCTGCTGACGCTATGGCTACTATCACAGCTCTTCTAGATCTTCCACAGAATTCAACACGCTACGAGTTCTTGGTAGAACAACTTTGGATTCCCGCTTATGATATCCCCGAATCTGAGATGATATGCCACCTTGTCGGTTCCGAATCCCCATGGTATGGTGAGTTTTACACCTATCTCCATGATCACACCCTTCCTCCCAACCAATCAAATAACTAACGTAAAACTTTCATTCGCCAAACCGCTCGATATACCATTATTGTTGAAACCCTATATCAACGCAGTCCTGATGGTACTCTCCTTTGATGTCTAGAACAAGATGAGATAACAAAGGCCTTGGAAGAGGTGCATGAAGGAATTTGTGGGACTCACTCAAGTGGTCCGTCACTAGCCAAGAAACTCCTGTGCAATGGATACTATTGGCCATCTATGGAAAAAGACTCCTACTACTTTGTCAGAAAGTGCAAGAAATGCCAAGTCCATGGAGACTTGATACGTGCACCAGCACAGGAACTACAACCAATTACAACACCATGGCCTTTTTGTCAATGGGGCCTTGACCTTGTGGGTAAATTCATCCATCTTCATCCAATGGCCACAAATTCATTATTACCGCCACCAAATACTTCACAAAGTGGATCGAAGCTATTCCACTTACCCAAGTCACCGGCAAGCAGATCGCCTCATTCATCCTTAATTACATCATATGCTGGTATGGTGTCCCCATGTCCATTATCACAGACAACGGGCTTCCTTTCAAAAATCAAGATGTTCGCGAGCTCTGTGAAAAGTTTCATATCCAACACTGCTTTTCCACCCCCTATTACCCACAAGGTAATGGTCAGGTTGAAGCATTGAATAAAAACATATTGAGAATCCTTAAGAAGACAGTCAATGATGGTGGCCATGATTGGCATGTTCAATTGAATCTAGCACTATGGGCATATCAAACTAGCATTTAAACCCCTACAAGCGTAACTTTGTACTCATTGGTCTTTGGTGCCGAAGCTATCTTACCTATTGAGGTTGAGATACCATCACTACAGGTTTCCTTGCATAATTTGATAGACGATGAAGCATACAGAGTATCACATCTTCAGGACTTAGAACTACTTGATAAGAAGCGACAAGCTACATACAATCATCTCAAAGCCTATCAGCAACACATGAGCAGAAGCTACAATCACCAAGTTCGACCTCGTACATTTGAGGTAGGTGATCTTGTTCTTCGAGAGAATCCTCGTAACCAACCAAACAGAGAACATCAAGTAAAGTTTGAATCAAATTGGTTGGGTCCATATGTTATCACTATTATATTTGGGTCCGGGGCATATCAGTTGGCTACTTCAGAAGGAGAACTTCTAGCAGATCCGATCAATAGCATGCACCTCAAATGGTTTTATACGTAAAAGTTGTATAGAGTATTAGGCTCTCATACATACCACAAAATCAATCCAAAAACATTCAGATAAATGTCCTGAAGAAAATACAAAAACATCAAAAAAGTAAAGAAAAATCATGCATCCAAATGGTGAACAACCACTCTGGTGGCACCTTGGGTAAGTGCGATGGTGAAAACATGGCAAATAGGTGCCACTCATAAAGGCTATGGCTCCATTGTCTTTTAGACTTGTTGCGATCACATTCATTTCATCCACTCATCCATCCATCCAAAGTCATGGCTAGTTATTGATCTGCAAACAAGAAAGTACCTCATGCGTCTTATATCCCACTTTTCCATAGTCATGTCTAAAAAAAAAAAAAAACTGGGGGCAATGCCCTTAACCTATTTGATGGAAGTGGATTCTACATTATCTTGTGATTCGTTGGGTTCTTCATTGAAAAATATCTCACAAAATCCAAAAACATTCAAAACAACAATCAAAATACCAAAAACATTGAAAACGATCATCAAAATACCAAAAACATTTGAAAACTATCTCACAAAATCCAAAAACATCAGAAAACATCAAAAATCAATCAAAAACATGGCAACACCTTGTACATATATTCTTCAAAGTGGATACCAAACAACATTGCGACATACTCCAAACAAATGACCACTTATCAATCAACCAAACAATCAATGTCAACACTCAGCTTGTCTTCAACAAGGATGCATCCTTCCTTACCAAAACAAAGACAAGATGACATTTTCTTTGACAAGAAAATTTTGTTTAAGCTATCAAATACTTGGTTGATTTGTGGGTTATTTATATCAGGATCTTATAGCATTGTTTGTGTATCCTCTGCGAATTATTCCGATGAAGTTCTGGGGCATGTACTAATAGTGTCTACGTGGGAAGTTCACTAAGCTACGTGATCATAGGCAAAATATAGTCATAGATCATTACAACTTGCTGACTACAACGTATACCTTGACCATATGAGCATGAACCATTATCGAGGATCCATATTCTTTATTCTTTATTTTTTGTATATGTTGTTTATTTGCAGGTACGAATGCTCTTTCTTTGGTTCCTCCTACCTCATCCAACTGGATAAAGGTTTTATCTCTTAGTACGGTATGCACTTGTCTTAGGATATGATCAGCCTAAGATCAAGGAGGATGATCCAAGTCGTGTATGAAAGGAGACAATCCTTGTCTATTCTGCAAGCAATACTCAGGTCAACTTGATCCATTATATCAAGTTGCTTGTATTAACTTGCTATATCAAAATCCATGAAAGGAATACTCAGGTCATCTTGAATCATTATGTCAGGTTGCTTGTATTTTCTTACAACCATTCAAAAGATCAATGATGAAAAATAAAGCACTATGGATTGTCATTCCATCTCATCTGTATATATTGCATTCTGTTGCATTCCATCCATCCATACATTCATAATATATCATTCATACATAATAATGACAATGGATACTCTATTTTCTTCTTCTTCCATAGGAATGTGTCATAGGTCCTCCATTTCTTCTATCTAACATCGAACCCTCACCCCCCCCTCCCCATGTTGGTACTCAACATCACATACCCTACATCATCTCCCATCAACCCAATCAAGCCAATTACTCTGTCTACACAGGCACATCAATTCACACACACCTAGACTATCAACAGATACTTTGATCAAGTATCTTTGGGTCTCAACAGGTAATCAATTATGGCAAACCTAGACTACAATAGGCATTTATCATAATGACCTAAGTCTCAACAGGGCTTCTATGATTCACCACAACCATCCATCACACACACACACACTATCAATTGATCAACCAATCAAACACAATCATAATGGACGATTACATCAATTGTCTAAGTCTCAATGAGTATTTTGCTTCAAATACCTTGACTTCATCGGGCATTTACATCAATTGTCTAAGTCACCATCAAGTCACTTTAATTCACTTACTCAGACTTTATCATGTCCAAGCGAACAACTGACATCAACTGTCATGCTTTGACTCGACTGGGGCAATTAAACCAATTGCACCAGATTGTCCAACCAATTTTGATCAATTATACAGTATCAATCAAAAGCACAACACCACATTTGCACTGTATCTCTTGCATAACCTATGGGTACTCACTGGCTTTCCATTTCTCTGTATTCACTATGTTTTCTTCCATTCTTTCACTGTTATTGCTACTTTCTTTTATTCTACCTCCCCTCCACTTCTCGTTCTTTTTCGAGAGATCGCCCAATTTTTTGAATTTTTTTGGCCCATCTCTCGAGGGGGCATACCACCCACTAAATTAACATTTATGGGGCATATTTCTTCACACCTATTTTTCTTTCTTTGAAACGACATGATAAAACTGCACCGTCTCAAAGAGGGGCAAATCTAGTCACATAAAACTGTCCACTTAATTAAATGAATATTTAGTACTTATTTGATTATTTAACCATCAATCAATAATTAATTAAATTAATATTTAATTAATTCATATAAACCCTCTTCTCCTATTAATTAAATAAATTATTCAATTTATTTGATTTAATTCACTTAACCAAATTCAAACCATTAATTAAATAAATAAATCATATTTGTTTAATTAAATCTTCTGTAGCATTTAAATAAATTAATATTTATTTAAAACCCCCAAAATCCCATCTCTCACATTTAAATAAATTAACATTTATTTAAATCACCTTTATCCTCCACCCACTTGCATTTTCCTACAAATGCAAGTTGCACAACTATTTTAAATAAATTATTTATTTAAAATCCTATTTATCCTCACCCACTTGAAACCTTTAATGGTTTCCCTTAAAGTCTTCAAACTTAATGGCTTCCCTTAAAGTCTTCTTAAGACTTTAATGGTTTCCCTTAAAGTCTTCAAACTTAATGGCTTCCTTCTAGAGTCTTTTTAAGCCTTTAAAGGTTTCCCTTAAAGTCTTCAAGCATTTAATGATTTATCTTCCTTTTTCTCATTTAAATAAAATAATATTTATTTGAAAGGAAAATTATACCATTTAATTGAAATGAATGATTTTATTTCAATTGAAAATCCCAAAATTCCTCCCACTTGCATTCTCCTACAAAATCAACTTGCATGCCTAAATCACTTCTAGATTCTTCTAAATCTTTCTAATTATCCTAATCCTATGCTAATCATTGTCACATTCCTAAATAAAAGGAAGTCACTTCTCAAAAACCTCCAAAGTCTTCAATAAACATTAAAGGCTTTATGTCTTCAAATGGTTAACTGCTAAAGTCTTCCAAACCATTAAAGGCTCTTACACAAGCATTTATGGTTAACTCACCTTTTACCTTTGGTTAGAGACTTTCCTCTAACTTACCATCCTTTTGACTCATGGGTCTCTTCAAAGTATTTATTTCTTTGACTAAGGTAGCCATTTAACCCTTGCACATTCATTTATCCCTTGGATAAAAGGAATATCCATTAACCTAACCCTAACCCAACCCCCTAGGGTAACCATCATGTCCCCTCAAGCATTTAATGCTCCTTATCTTTCCTCTCAAGCCTGCTCATGGTGACACTTGTCAACATGAGATTGGGTTGAAAGTCTCACATGGTTTGAATATCTTTCAATCCCAACCGTTGTTAAGATTGCTCAATCTTAACCCTTCATTTCCTCATTTCTTCTATAAATAGAACCCTTCTCCTCAAGCAAAGAAGGAAGCATTAGAGTATTGTTGTTATACTGGTATTAGCATAGAGATTTTTCATAGCATCACTATCTACACTTTCATAGCATTTGTTTATCATTTTCAACCATCTTGAATCTCCATATGGCATCCATGGCTAGTGCTAAAAGCTAAGAGCTACACTCATGTGGAACTTGGAAAGGAGAGGAACAAGGGAGGATCAACTATGAGCATCTTGATTAGCATTTGGAGGATTATAGTTTATCTATTCTATGTTTGTATGCTTTCTATTTCATGCTTAATATCTTTCTTGATATGCCTATTTAGGATGATCTTTTGTTGCTAACTCTAACATTTGTTTCTTGTGCTCTTATGTGTGTTACCATCAAGCAGATTTTCTAATCCCTTTTGTAGAGCATCAGTCAGCATTGTTGAATTACCATTAGGATCTCAAAAAAATTTGCAAGGACATGTTGATGTGCTAGTAGATGGTAGCACAGGGAAATAATTTAGTTTTCATGAGTGGGAAGACATACCCTTCGAGGGGATGGAAGATAAGGGTGCACCATCTTATGTTTTTGAATTGATCAAACAATTTGAGAGAGATGAAGTTGTGTGGCATACATTCAAGTCACAAGATCTATGTCATGTTGTCAACTTTGATATTAGCAAGGAAGAGGAAACGGTTTCTGAAGATGGGTGAGGTGTTGAGGTAGATCATGCAATCCATCAAGACAAAAGCCATTAGCTACAAGGTTCCAAGCCAAAGAGGTCACAAGTTTGCATGGACAAGATGAGGCCAAAGGTTAAGATGAAGACTACATGCTTGAAAAATGACCAAGGACAGAATTTGGAAGATGTCAAGAAAGCTCATTCAAATATGAATGCCTACTACTACCCTCAATACAAGAGGCCTTTGAATTTATTTGCGATTGAGAGTATGGTGCAAGAGCACCTAGTGGACTTTATGCCTTCATCAGTCTATTTTCATAAATAGTTTCTTTATGTTATATTTGAGTGATTTCATAAGGTCTTAAATAACATTTCTAAGGTGTCTAAGGTTTGTTGAATCATTATTAAGTTTATAGGTGGTGGTTTGTCAAATTTTGTAAATTCTTGCAAAGTTGTGATGTTGTCAAATTGAAAAAATGCAAGAATGAAACTTGAAGAGTCAAGGGGTATTAAAAGTTTTTTGGAAGTTTGTAATTCATTAAAAAAATATGTAAAAGGTTTAAAAATACTTCGTATCACCTTCCACAAACTTGGTGGCCATTTGGATGCAAATTAGAATCAATAAACTCATTGTTTTCTTGCAAAATATGACAGTAATTTATGTTGTACGACCATTTAGGGAATAGTACGGACCTAAAAATCACATGGTTGGAAAGATAATGTAATTTTAAACACTTTTTATTCTTACTAGTCCAACAAATAAGCTCATTTGATTTTTCTAACAAGGTACTGTAGGTTCTAGTTTTGAAGGAAAATTCATATATTTAGTTTCCGATGATGAAAACCTTCAAAATTTGTGATAAATTCTATTTTTAGGTGTTTGATGATTTTCCAAGGTTTTAGGAATTATGAGGAAGGATTTGCATATGGTATAAAGAAACCCTAGATTGAAACAATGTGTTTTTGTTCAAGAAGAGGTGGTTAGAGCTTAGGATTTGAAGGAATACCCTTTGGAGAGTGTTGATAATGATTTAGTAAGCATGAGAAAGTCAAATATGATATATTTGAAAAAATTTTAAGGTGATTTTGGTCTTGGAACATATAGAACCAATAAACCCTATTGCTACCTAGCCTAATTAGCCCTTGGGCACAACATAAAAGTCAAGTTTTGAAGAGTTAGGTACAAAGTAACCCATGCCAATTTTGAGATATGTTATGTAAATAAATAAAGGGTATCTAAAAAGCCTCTCACAATCTTGAGTTGATGTCGGCACCAAAAGATATTAATGACTATTCCTAGTTGGAAGGCTACAAGGAATAAATGTAATTTGAGTAGAAGAACCTCATAGAAAGAAACCATGAATTCTTAAGTGGTCTAATTGAGCTAATTATGTCATGTATACCCTATGAAAGGTTTCCTATGTGTTGGATAAGTCATGGATCCTTAGAGATAATTTGTGTGGTTGTAACCCTTGTGTGAAAAAGATGGTTAAATTGGAATGGTTAAGAGAAAGACTTAAGTTTTGAAAAGTTTGAGATTGCGGGAGTCATTGTTGGGTTATTAATGTCATTACACATATTTTGAAGTATTACATGAGTTTGTTGAAGGGTTTGGAGAGTTAGAGCCATTCGGTGATATGAAATATTGAGTAGACCTTGTCAAGTTAAGGCGAGAGTTGAAGCAAACCCCCTTGCTCCACGTCAATTGGTACCTGATCTTAGAAGGTCTAGACAAAGTGAGTTGGAATTGTGCCTTTGTGTATTGTCTTTTTATAGGTGAAAGAGACTTGCTTGAAGACAAATGGATTTGTTCCAAAGGTATTTGTAGGTTGAGGGTTCACAAAAGAGGAAACAAGAGGAAAAAGAGAGAAAGAAGGAAAAAAGGAAGGAAAATAAAATGGAGATTTAGAAAAATATTAGAGAATTTAAGCAACCCATTGAACAAATAATAAAGGATGTGGAGGATTTAGAAAATAGAATAGAACTTGCAATGCAAAGATGGGATTTACTAATCAAAAAGAAGATCTCATGGCCTATCCAAAAGATTGTTCAAAGTAGAAGACGAGTAAGGGAAACAAAATCAGAAATTAAAGAATCCTTGTTAATAAAGGAAGATCAAGAACTAAGCAAAGAGAAAGAAGTAGATGGTAAGGTGGTAAATACACTAATGATTGCTATTATAGTAGTGAGAATTGCTTAATTACCATTAGAAGCTCAAAAAAATTGCAAGGACATGTTGATGTGCTAGTAGAGTGTAGTACAAGACAAGAATTTAGTCTTCATGACTTGGAAGACATACCCTTCTGGGGGATGGAAGATAAGGGTGCAACATATTATGTTTTTGAATTGATCAAATAGTCTGAGAGAGATGAAGTTGTTTGGCATATATTCAAGTCACGATTTCTATGTCATGTTGTTCACTTTTTAATTAGAAAGGAAGATGAAAGGTCTTTTGAAGAGGAGTGAGGTGTTGAGGAAGATCATGCCATCCATCAGGACAAAAGACATCAGCTACAAGGTGCCAAGCCAAGGAGGGCACCAATTTGCATGGACAAGATGAAGCCAAGGGTGAAGATGAAACCTACATGATTCCAAGAAGACCATAGACATAAGTTAGAAGACTTCAATAAATCTCATTCAAACATGAATACCTACTACTACCCTCAATTCAAGAGGGCTTTGAATTTCTTTGTGGCCAAGAGTATTCTACAGGAGCACCTAGTGGACTTTATGCCTCCATGAGGCCATTTTTTATAATAGTTTCTTTACATTGTGTTTGATTAATTTAATAAGGTCTTAAATACAATTTATAAGGTGTGTAAGGTGTCTTGAGTCAATATTAAGTTTATAGGTGGTGGTTTGTCAAATTTTGTAAATTCTTGCAAATGTTGTCATGTTGTCAAAGTGCAAAAATACAAGAATGGAAGTTCAAGAGTCGAGCGGTATTATAAGTTGGTTGGTGGTTTTTAATTAATCAAAAACAAGATGTAAAAAGTTTAAAAATAATTTGTATGCTCGACCACAAGCTTGGTGGCCATTTGCATGCGAATTGGAATCAATAAACTTATTGCTTTCTTGCAGAATATGATTATAATTTGTCTTGTATGGGAATTTATGGAATGGTATGGAACTAAAACTCACATGGTTGGAAACTTAATTTAATTTCAAACATTTTTTGTTCTTACCAATCCAAGAGATAAGTTCATTTGATTTGTCTAACAAGGTAATCTTCCTAGCAACCTTGTTTAGAAAATAAGTTTGTAGTTTTGAAGGAAAATTCATATCTTTAGTTTCCAACATTTAAAACCATTCAAAATTTGTGAAAAAGTATATTTTTAGTTTTTTGATTATTTACCAAGGTTTTAGGAACTATGAAGAAGTTTTGCATATGTTATGAGGAAGTCCTAGGCTGAAATACTGTGTTTTGTGCAAGAAGAGGTGGTTAAGGTTATGATCTAAAGAAATACACTTGGGAGAGTGTGGCTAATGATTTAGTAAGAATGAGAAGGTCAAATATTATATATTTGATTATTTTTTAATGTTATTTTGGTCTTGGAAAATGTAGAACTAATAAACCCTCTTACTACCTACCCTAATAAGCCCTTCGACACAACATAACAGTCAAGTTTTGAAGAGTTTGGTCCAAAGTAACCTGTGCCAATTTTGAGACATGTTATGTAACTAAATAAAGGGTATCTATCAAGCCTCTGTGAGTTTTGAGTTGAGGTATTCATTGAAACATATTAATGATTACTCCTAGTTGGAAGGCTGTAAGGAATGAAGGTAATTTGTGTAGAAAATTATCATAGAAAGAAACCATGAATTCTTGGGTGGTCTAATTGAGTTAATTATGTCATGTATATCCTATGAAAGGTTTATTAAGTTTTGGATGAGACATGGATCCTTAGAGATCATTTGTGTGGTTGTAACCCTTGTGTGAACAAGAAGGTTAAATTAGGACATTTAAGTGAAAGACTGAGGTTTTAAAAAGTTTGAGATTGTTTTCAAAATCCAAGAACACTAAGAGGGGGGAGGGTGAATCACTATTCTCCTAGTATGATAAATTTTAACCTTATTAGCACAACAACTTAGCAACTAATATGTATAAAAGTATATAAGAACAAGTAATAATGCAACCACAAAGATCAACACCATAACACAAATATTTATATATGGAAAACCTCAAAGAGGAAAAAACACGATGGGATTGGTGACCCAAAAGATCTATCCACTAATCAGATGAATAAAAATTATATATAAGGGGCCTCGACATGCAAGAAGACACATTGCCTAGAGCACACTGCTCATCACAAAAGGAGCCTCACTGACTAGAATAAATCTTTGGACTACAATTCTAAAAGAAGAGTGAACTGCAAGAATAGCATCTCCTATGCCTAAGTACAATTCAAGTTAAGCTCAATACCAGAGGTCTTAAACCTCTTACACAAACCCAATTCGATCACCTATGATCGACCAAAACCTTTGCATATGATTGGAACTTTATTCGCACATAGATAATCCCATAACCCATTACCGTCCTATGTTCTACAAAGAGATTTTACATCACATTTATACAAACCCGGGATCTAAACAATTAGACCATCCACATAAAAGATGATACAATAAATCCATTACATAAACCCTGAAGCCAACGATAACCCAAGTCAGCCAAAAACTGAATTAACATTAACCAAACAATAAATTCAACTGGTAACACATCGGGAGAATCCACCAACACGTTACATAAACTGGTCCATAACCTAGGAGAATAACACAAAATAACACCGGACCTAAAATATGTCACCATAAGCCAAATGTACCACTGATCAACTAGAACACGAGCATGATAACCATCAGCATCCTAAGAACCTTCTAGAAGCGGCACCAACACCACTTATCAAATTCATCAAAAGATCTTCAATGAAACTCTATCGGTAAAACCCTTACCGGTAACCAAAAGTATTACTAGAACATATGATAGCTTCTAGATCACCAAATCCCGAACCAACTGAATGACCGAACCAAACCAATTCTACCAAAATGAACATACCAAAGAATACCATAGATGGTCTTGAGATCAACATCATAATCCATCCGCTCTACTAAATAAGCTAGTGTTGACATCAATGGCAAACATCAATTCAACACATAATCAATTCATCAAAATTGCCAACAATTTCCCCCTTTGACATTGATGGAAACACTAGATGTGAAAAACATTCAAATGCCAAGAAATGTCGAACAAGTCTCCCCCAATGGAAGACACCCAACAAATGATATATTAATAAAGTTTTGAACCAATTAACCATCTGTAGACAAAGCTCCCCCTGAGACTGATATCTCTGTTAAGATCTCTTTTTCACATGTATATCTCACCCCCTTTGACATCAGTGCCAGAAATATGACATTAACATCAAATAAAAACCATAGATCCTCTAAATCACACAACTAACTACTCCCCCTGAGTAGTAGCACCAACTCATCAATCAAAAATGAATGATAGTTTTGAAGATGCATATCAGATTGATGTCAATCAGCATCACTTAAGTCTCTACTGGAGGGGTAGATACCCCCAATCTATCTCTAAAGTACTCAAATGATTCCTTGGGCAAAGATTTAGTGAAGATATCTGCAATTTTCTCTTTAGGGTTCACATAAACCAATCTGACTTTATTTGCTTCTACCTTTTCCTTCAAAAAGTTATACTTGATTGATATGTACTTTTTCTTAGAATGAAATACTAGATTCTTTGATATGTCAATAGAAATAGAGTTATTATAGTGAATTACTGCAAGTTCATCACAATCTACCTTTATATTTTTTAACATTTGCTTCATCCATAGAACTTGTGTACAACTAGTACCAGAAGCAACATACTCAGCTTCAGTAATAGATAACTTAAAGTACATGAATGTTTATTGTTGATTCATGAAACAAGTTTCTTTCCAAGAAAGAAAGCTCTATCGGATGTTCTTTTTTGGTCATCTATATCTCCAACCTAGTCTAAATATGTATATGCACATAGTGTAAACTCATCATCTTTAGGATACCACAAACCATATTTAGTTGTTCCTTGTAAATATCTGAAAATCCTTTTCACTGCACTATCATGATTCTCTCTAGCATCACTCTGATATCTTGATACAATACAAACTGCATTCATTATATCCGGTCTAGTTTGAGTCAAATATAACAGACCTCAAATCATAGATTTATACCTTGTAGGATTTATTGGAGCTGATACATCTTTCTTTGTCAATTTCTCACTTGTAATAATAGGAGAACCAACCGGTTTAGAATTTTTAATACCTATTTTTTTCAACAACTCTCTAGCATACTTAGTTTGATAGATGAAAATACCTTTATCAGTCTAAGTAATTTGCAAACCTAATAATAATACCATCTCCCCAATCATAGACATATCAAATTCATTCTTCATATTATCAGAGAATTCCATACATAACTTTTCTTCACCTCTAAAAATGATATCATCAACAAAGACCTCAGCAATAAATATGGCATCATTAGTTATCTTATAATACAAGTTACTATCAACATTACCTTGAGTGAAACCAAGCTTCAAAAGATATTTGTCTAATCTGGCATACCAACCTCTAGGGGATTTCTTCAATCCATATAAAGCTTTCCTCAATCTGCAAACCATGTTATTGTCATCTGAAAGAGAAAATCCATCAAGCTGCTCAATGTAGACTTCCTCTTCAAGATCTCCATTTAGAAATGCATAATTAACATCCATCTGATAAACCTTGTATTTCTTATGGGCAACATAAGTAAGAAATAATCTCACAACTTCAATCCTTGCTATCGGAGCAAAAATTTCATCATAATCAATTCCTTCCTTCTGAGAATATCCTTTGCAAACCAATCTACCCTTTTCCCTCACAACTTGTCCATCTTCATTCAATTTATTCCTGAAAACCCATTTAATCGCAATAACATTCTTATTTTTAGGCTAAGGAACTAAAGTGCATGTGTTGTTCTTTTCTATCTAATCCAATTCCTCTTTCATAGCTTTCATCGAGCATTTATCTTACATGCCTCAACTACTGATGTCAGTTCACTTAATAGATTAAGCATACCTCTTCAGCTACCAACCTTCTTCTTGTCATCACTCATTTTCTCTTGTCTCTAATGATCTGATCTTTTGAAAGATTCAACCTTACATACCTAGGATTCTTTTGACTTTTTGTTTCTCTACTCTAATCTTCAGTTACTATTGAATTTTTTGATACTGTTGGGGTAACTAGTTTAGCATCCCATTCTGGTGCATGCACTATAGGATTAGTTATGATCATTTCCATTTCTAGTTCTCTTTCATAAGTTCTTATTTGAACTATGTACTTCTCATACACCTTGACATTAGCACTCTCCATAATTCTCTGTAATCTTTTGTTATAACATCTATATGCTTTTCTTTCATTTGAATAACCAAGAAATATCCCTTCATCACATCTAGGAGAAAAATTTCCAATGGAAACATATCTTTTGATATAACATTTACTACCAAATATTCTGAAGTACTTAATAGTAGGTGTATGACCAAACCATAACTCATAAGGTGTCTTACCGGTAAACCAAACTAGATCCAACATCCAATGGGTATTCATTGGTTAACCTTCAAATTGACTTTTCCAATGTCTGAAACAAGCTTTCAAACCACTACCGGGGCTAATGCAAGATCTTTCATCAATTTTCCTCCCCCTAAGGCATCTACCTTAGTTACCAGATGAGTTTCTTACTTCCGGTGCAAGGATACCTTGATTTTCCGGATGAACATCTCGGGTATTTTATTCTGCCAGTTAATCTTCAGATTTTCTAATCCACTTCTTTGGATGCTTCTTCTGAATAACATCAACTTTTTTCTTTCCCTTCTCATTAGATTTGTCTTTTCTGCCAATAGGTTCTTGCTTCTGCAAAATTTAGCAATGTGTCCTACTTTGTTGCATGCATAACAAGTGAAATTGTTCTTTTGAATTGCCTTGTTGTAACCTTGATCATTTTTTGACCTACATTGATTAGTCATATGTCCAAACTTTCCACATGCATGACATTTTACATTCATTATACAATCTATTATCCTATGACCATACTTTTTGCAATTGAAACACTGACCGATAAATGAATTGTTGTTATTATTGAATCTCTTTCTGCATTGACTTGCCATATGACAAAACTTATTGCAAACAAAGAATCTACCATTAAATTTATGTGCATTGGGTTGTCTTATCGATGACCTCTGATTCCGGTTGACTTGTAGATTCTCCTAATTGTTCTTCTAACTGGATGTATCATCCTGATTTGTAGTACCAGAGCTTTATCCATGCTCAAATCCAAGACCTCTAGTGTCTCCATTGTCCCTTTGATTCTTCAATAATTCATCGAGCTTTGCAAAAATAGCCCTGAACTTGTCTTTGTACTCATTTGCAGCATCCAAATCACTTCTTAGGACTCTCATCATTCTTTCCAACTCTTGCTCATTGTTCTGAGATTCTATTAATTCTAATGCTCTGCAAAAAGGATTAGAAAATCTGTTTGATGGCAACACACACAAGAGCACAAGAAGCAAATGTTAATGTTAGCAACAAAATATTATCCTAAATAGGCATATCAAGAGAGATATTAAGCATGAAATAGAAAGCATACAAACATAGAATAGATAAACTATACTCCTCCAAATGCTAATCAAGATGCTCATAGTTGCTCCTCCCTTGTTCCTCTCCTCTCCAAGCTCCACATGAGTGTAGCTCTTAGCTTTTAGCACTAGCCATGGATGCCATATGGAGATTCAAGATGGTTGGAAATGATAAACAAATGCTATGCAAGTGTAGATAGTGATGCTATGAAAAAGCTCTATGCTAATACTAGTATAACAACAATACTCTAATTCTTCCTTCTTTGCTTGAGGAGAAGGGTTCTATTTATAGAAGAAATGGGGAAATGAAGGGTTAAGATTGAGCAATCTTAACAAGGGTTAGGATTGAAAGATATTCAATCCACGTGAGAATTTCAACCTAATCCCATGTTGACAAGTGTCAGCATGAGGAGGCTTGAGAGGAGAGATAAGGAGCATTAAATGCTTGAGGGGACATGATGGTTACTCTAGGGGGTTGGGTTAGGGTTAGGTTAATGGATATTCCTTTTATCCAAGGGATAAATGAATGTGCAATGGTTAAATGGTTACCTTATTCAAAGAAATAAATGCTTTGAAGAAACCCATGAGTCAAAAGGATGGTTAGGTTAGAGGAAAGTCTCTAACCAAAGGTAAAAGGTGAGTTAACCATAAATGGTTGTGTAAGAGCCTTTAATGGTTTGGAAGACTTTAGAGGTTAGCCATTAGAAGACATAAAGCCTTTAATGGTTATTGAAGACTTTGAGGGCTTTGACAAGTGACTCCAAGTTTCTTAGGAATGTGACAATATTTAGGGGATGGATTCAGCTAATTAGAAGGAGTTAGAAGAATCTAGAAGAGATTTAGGCATGCAAGTGGATTTTGTAAGAGAATGCAAGTGGGGGGAATTTGGGGATTTTCAATTAAAATAAAATCATTTATTTCAATTAAATGGTGTAATCTGCATTTCAAATAAATATTAATTTATTTAAATGAGAAAAAGGAAGATAAAGCATTAAATGCTTGAAGGCTTTAAGGGAAACCTTTAAAGGCTTAAGAAGACTCTAGAAGGAAGCCATTAAGTTTGAAGACTTTAAGGGAAACCATTAAAGGCTTGAGAAGACTCTAGAAGGAAGCCATTAAGTTTGAAGACTTTAAGGGAAACCATTAAAGGTTTCAAGTGGGTGAGGATAAATAGGATTTTAAATAAATAATTTATTTAAAATAGTTGTGCAACTTGCATTTGTAGGAAAATGCAAGTGGGTGGAGGATAAAGGTGATTTAAATAAATGTAAATGTTAATTTATTTAAATGTAAGAGAAGATTTAATTAAACAAATATGATTTATTTATTTAATTAATGGTTTGAATTTGGTTAAGTGAATTATATCAAATAAATTGAATAATTTATTTAATTAATAGGAGAAGAGGGTTAAGATGAATTAATTAAATATTAATTTAATTAATTATTGAGTGATGGTTAAATAATAAAATAAATACTAAATATTCATTTAATTAAGTGGACAGATTTATGTGACTACAAATTCATTTCTCAACATATCATTCTCATGTGCCAACCTAATGCATTCTTCAGACCTGTGTTTCAGATATTTGGCAAGATTTTCTTCATTATTCTTCCATTCTTCAATCTCCTTGCACATCCTCATGGTTAGGGCTTGCATTTCATTCTTCATGACACCATTTTCCTGACTCAACTTCTGGCATAGTTCCTTAAGAGCATTATTTTCTTTTTCATCCTAATTTTGTAATTGATCATTGAGTTCTTTCATTTTGGCTTGAGCAGATGACAACTTCTCTTGTAGAGTAAGGATGAATTCTTTTGCAAATCTTAGCTCATCTTTTGTAGAATTCAGCTCATCTTCCAGCTTCATGTTCTTCAATATTTCAACATCAAAGTCTTCAAGTGCTACTTCAATTTCTTTCCTCAAACTTATCTCCATGGATTTTGGATTCGGGATCTTCCTCAAGCTGTTAGATTTATTTTGAGGCACCAAGCTCTGATACCAATTGTTGGAATCCAAGAACACTAACATAGGGGGTGTGAATCCGCGTTCTCTTGGTACGATAAATTTTAACCTTATTAGCACAACAACTTAGCAACCGATATGCATAAAAGCATTTACAACAAGTAATAATGCAACCACAAAGATCAACACCATAACACAAAGATTTATACATGGAAAACCTCAAAAAGGAAAAACCATGGTGGGATTGGTGACCCACAATATCTATCCATTGATCAAATGAATAAATATTACATATAAGGGGGCCTGCACATGCAAGAAGGGACACTCTGTAGAGTACACTGCTCATCACAAAAGGAGCCTCACTAACTACAAGAAATCTTAATACTACAATCTGGAAAGAAGGGTGAACTAAAAGAATAACATCTCCTATGCTGAGTACAGTTACAGTTAATCTTAATACTGGAGGTCTTAAACCTCTTACACAAACCCAATTCAATCATCTATGATCGACCAAAACCTTTGCATATGATTACAACTTTATTCGCACACAAATAATCCCATAACCCATTACCATCCTATGATTTACAAAGAGATCTTACATCATATTTATACAAACCCAAGACCTAAACAAGTAGGTCGGACTAAAACATAATACAATAAATCTATTACATAAACCCACAAACCAATGATAACCCAAGTTGGCCATAAATCGAAACAACATTAACCAAACAATAAATCCAAACGGTAACGCATCAGGAGAATCCACCAACACGTTACATAAACCGGTACATAACCTAGGAGAATAACATAGAATAGAACCAAACCTAAAATAGGTCACCATAAGACAAATGCAACACCACCCATCAACTTGAACATGAATATGATAACCATCAGCATCTTGAGAACCTTCTAGAAGCTGCACCAACACCACTTATCGAATTCATTAAAAGATCTTCAATGAAGCTCTACCGGTAAAACCCTTACCAGTAACCAAAAAGCTTACTAGAACATATGATAACTTCTAGATAGCCAAATCCCAAACCAACTGAATGTGACACGCACATGAATGACCAAACCAAACCAATTCCACCAAACTAAACGTACTAGAGAATACTGAAGATGGTCTCCAGATCAGCATCACAATCCAACCACTCCACCAGAACCTGATAGACAACCAAACAAGCTAGTGTTGACATCAATGACAAACATCAATGCAACACATAATCAATTCCTCCAAATTTCCAAAAATTGTAAGGGTCACTATTCGGTATTTCATGTCATTTACACATATTATAAAGTGTTCCATGAGTTTGTTCAATGGTTTGGAGACTTAGAGCCATTTTGTGATATGAAATAATTAGTAGAGCTTGTCAAGTTAAGGGAAGAGTTGAGGTGAACCCCCATGGTCTTCATCAATTAGTATTAGATCTTTTAAGGTTTGGGAAAAGTTAGTTGGAAGTGTGTGTTTGTGTTTTGTCTTGTTGTGGGTTGAAGAGAGAACCTTGATGCCAAGAGACTAGGTGGTGAAAAAGAGAAGTAACCTAGGTGAGGTGTCACAAAGACAAATAGAAGCAAGGTGAAAGAGACTTACTTGAAGAGAGATGGATTTTTTGAGGAGGTATTTGTATGTTGAGGGTTCATAAAAGAAGAAAAAAAATGAAACAGGAAGAAAAAGAGAGAAAGAAGGAAAAAAAGAAGGCAAAGCAAATGGAGATTAAGCAAGAGATTATAGAATAGAAGCAAGCCATGGAACAAACAAGAAATGATATGAATGAGTTGGAAAAAAAGAATAGAACTTGCAATGCAAAGATGGCATTTACCAATCAAAAAGAAGATCTCATGGCCTATCCAAAAGATAGTTCAATGATGAAGATGTAAGGGCATCAAAATCATAAATTAAAGCATCCTCATTGATAGAGGAAGAGAAAGAGTCAAGCAAAGAGAAAGAAGAAAATGGTAAGTTATTAAGTACAATTATGATTGTTATTACAACAATTATGATTGATGAATTACCATTAGAAGCTCTAAAAATTTTGCAAGAACATGTTGATGTTGTTGTAGATGGTAGTGCAAGGCAACAATTTAGTCTTCATGAGTGGGGAGACATACCCTTCCAGGGGATGGAAGATAAGGGTGCAACATATTGTGTTTTTGAATTGATCAAATAGTTTGAGAGAGATGAAGTTGTGTGGCGTACATTCAAGTCACAAGTTCTATGTCATGTTGTTCACTTTGACATTAGCAAGGAAGAGGAAAGCATTACTGAACAGGAGCGAGGTGTTGAGGCAGATCATGCCATCCATCAGGAAAAAAGACAATAGCTACAAGGTGCCAAGCCAAAGAGGGCACATGTTTGCATGGACAAGATGAAGCCAAAGGTGAAGATGAAGATTACATGCTACAAAGAAGACCAAGGACAAAAGTTAGAATATGTCAAGAAATCTCATTCAAAGATGAATACCTACTACTACCCTCAATTCAAGAGGGTTTTGAATTTATTTTTGGCCGGGAGTATGGTGCAAGAGTATCTAGTGGACTTTATGCCTCCATGTAGCCATTTTTGTAAATAGTTCTTTTATGTTGTGTTTGAGTGATTTCATAAGGTCTTAAAGAACATTTATAAGGTGTGTAAGGTGTCTTGAATCATTATTGAGTTTATAGGTGGTGGTTTTTCAAATTTTGTAAATTCTTGCTAAAGTTTAATGTTGTAAAAGTGCAAAAATGCAAGAATGAAAGTTGAAGAGTCAAGAGGTATTAGAAGTTTTTTGGTGACTTGTAATTGATCAGAAAAATGATTTTAAAGGTTTTAAAAAACTTTGTATGTTGGCCATTTGGATGCAAATTGGAATCAATAAACTCGTTGTATTCTTGCAAAACATGACTTCAGTTTGTGTTGTATGACCATTTAGGGAATGGTATAGACTTGCAACTCACAAGGTTGGAAAGATAATTTAATTTTCAGACATTTTTTTTTATTACTAGTCCAAAAGATAAGTTCATTTGATTTATCTAACAAGGTACTCTAGGTTCCAATTTTGAAGGAAAATTCATATGTTCAGTTTCCGCCATTGAAAACCCTTCAAAATTTGTGAGAAAGTATATTTTTAGGTGTTTGATTATTTCCCAAGGTTTCAGGAAATATGAAGAAGGTTTGAATATGGTATGAGGAAGCCCTAGGCTAAAATAATGTGTTTTTGTGCAAGAACAAGTGGTTAGAGATTAGGACTTGAAGGAATACCCTTGGGAGAGTGTGGATAATGATTTAGTAAGAATGAGGAGGTTAAATATGATATGTTTGAAGATTTTATAAGCTGATTTTAGTCTTGGAACATATGGAACCAATTAACCCTCTTGCTATCTAGCTTAATTAGCCTATGGACACATCATAACAATAAAGTTTTGAAGATTTTGGTCCAAAGTAACCCATGCCAATTTTGATTTATGATATGCAAATCAATAAAGGGTATCTAAAAAGACTCTCACAGTATTGAGTTGAGGTTTTCATAAAAAGATATTAATCACTATTCGTAGTTGGAGGCTACAAGGAATGAAGGTAATTTGTGTAGAAGAACCTCATAGAAAGAAACCATGAATTCTTCAGTTGTCTAGTTGAGTTAATTATTTCATGTATATCCTAGGAAAGGTTTCCTAAGTGTTGGATAAGTTGTAGATCCTTGAAGATCATTTGTGTGGTTGTAACTCTTATGTGAACAAGAAGGTGAAATTGGGACTATTAAGGGAAAGAAAGAAGTTTTGAAAAGTCTAAGATTGTAGGAGTCATTTTTGGGTTATTCATGTCATTTACACATATTTTAAATTAATCCATGAGTTTTTTGAAGGGTTTGGAGAGTTAGAGCCATTTGGTCATATGAAATCTTGAGTAGACCTTGTCATGTTAAGGTGAGAGTTGAAGTGAACCCCCATTCTTTGCATCACAGTTTTATGGTCATGTTTTATGTTGAATAATATACATGGTGGTGTGCACTTATGAAAGCACATCATGTAGTGATTGAGTCCTTATTTGTTGCATACATATAATCAAGCAAGACATATGGAGAATACATATTAAAATTTTTGAGTCCCAAGTAATTTTTTGAGAGTTGTAATTTATACCCTAGACTTAGTCCTATCAATGGAATAGGGAATGGTTCAAGATAGGATACTAATTATTTAATAAATTATAAAGGACACCACATAACATATAATATAGAGAACTTTGCAATACTTGTATTATTCATATCGCTTTAGTAATTCATATACATCCTTATAACTTCCTCTATAATCTTATGAATCTTCATATAATATACATTACTATCATTTAGCTATCTCTACATACTTATCATACTTATATCATTTACATATTATAATATATAATTTATATATAACAGCTAGAAAATGACCCATGTATAGTATCCCTATCCTAGATGATATCTTTCTAATATCATTCTATATAGACTCCCTACAACAAGATGCATTAGGTTATTATGGATTGTACCAAAACTATTTATCTTTCCTATCAACAGAAATTAACAAATGGTAAACCATTTGTAGGTGGCATGATGTGCATAGTTGGTTATGAGATCCATGTATGGAGGTGTGAGGATAATGTTATGTGTAGATGCATTGGAACTCTGTTACACACATTAGGAAAAGCTATTGAAAATTGTGTCTGAGGTTATGTTGGATCATTTCAACTACTAACAAGTTCTAAAAGACAATCATCACCATAAGTAGATAGGTCATCACTGAATGACATGCCAATGGCCCATGTACATTGTCATTGTAAGCCAACTAAACACACATTTATATTTGATGATATATAATTGCATTTAAAGGAATTCATTTCACATCCTCTCATATTTGATCATCCGATATTATCATAGAGGTATTAAAAATGTTGTTAATAAAAAATACTCTATGATGGAGTATTCAGAGTAACAAATATACATACATCATTCTAGGGTATGTTCTTGTTGTCTTCAATCTACAACATTCATTTTCAAGGTCCAAATATCTGAGCATAACTCCTTATATCATACCAATACTTCCAATTTGTCATAAAAAAATGTCAATACATAGATATAAGAGAAAATAAGTGTAGACAAAGATTACATAATAGAATCATGAAGAAAAAATACACATTGAATTAAGACAAATCAACAATTGCCAAAAAAAACCCAAAACCATGAACTCTAACTATAACAAAAATAGGGGATCAACATAAGATCCATTTCAAGTACAAATAAGTAGCTTATATGAAATTAGCAATAGTCAAGTTTAAAATTGACATTATGCAGACTATTTTTTATCATAGAACTAGATAACATTATACATTACATTTAGTTTTTTATTGAATTTAATAATAGGTTAACCTAAAAAATATGCATTCTTAATTATTCCTTTTTAATTTATTTATATTGAATTCAAATCAATTCATTTGATTGACTGAAACTACACCCAAATGAATTTTATAATTTTCCTTTATAAACAATATAGATACCCAAATTAAACTAGCTTTAACATTATAATGTATGCCCATGTATTAAATTATATTTTCTTTTTCCACTTTTTATCAAAAACATATGATTGAAAAATCTACTTAAAGATTATCCCTATTAACCCATATCATTGATTTAGAAAATAAAAAGTGAACGATGATAATATGATCTTAATGAAATAATAAATTAGAAAAATTATAAGCTGTTTTTAAAAAGAAAATTCAATGTACAAATGAAACTATTTAAATTTTTCTTAATAAATAAATATCTAAAATATTTATAATATTGTTAAACATATTTAAAAAGATGGATTTAAAAAATCATAGCCTTGGAATCTATATCAGATACATAAAAACATAAACAATTTATTACTTTAATAAATATTTTGCCAATTGCTTGATTTAGGGATGTTTATGCAACCTTGGAACCAGTATTAGAAACATACAAACATAAACAATTTATTACTTTGGAAAGTATGTTGTAATGCAATTTTGAGTGCAGTAGAATTATGAGTTGTTTGATTTGTGAAATGTCTAGGCAGAGTTGATTTGTGAATTATGAGCTGTTTTTAAAAAGAAAATTAAATTAATGATAAATAATTTGTTACTCTGACAAGTATGCTGCCATGCAATTTTGAATTGCTAACTTGGACAATGTTTATACTACCTTCAAAGCCATATCAGAAAGATAAAAACATAAATAATTTGTTATTTTAGTATGTATAGTGTCATGTAATTTTGAATTGTTTAATTTAGGTAATTCTGTATGAAATCCATATCAAAAATATGAATTGTTTTATTTTTATTTGGAGTAATAAAATAACACTTTCACAAAAGTTGAAACATGGTATATTTTATGCATCTATCTGTCATTTTCATGTCAAATTGTTTCAAAATATGAAAAACTTAAAAAATTTATTACTTTGTCAATTATGAAATATGCTGAGAGATATCTTATAATAGTAATAGAAGAGAATCATCTGTAAAATAAATGTTCTTCTAAAATACTAAACAACAACAAGAATACAAATCCATTAAAATCCTGCATACAAAAATCTGAGGGTTCTATTTTATTTGATGTAATAAAATAACACCTCCACAAAAGCTGAAACGTGACATATTTCATGCATTTACTTGTCATTTGTATGTCAAATTGTTTCTTAAATAGATTTTTGTTTATGAACATTTTGATGTCATTGTAGATACCTCTCGACATAACAATTTATAACTTTGACAAATATAACCCTGAAAAAATTGAAGGAATAAGAAATAGAAGAAAAGCAAAAGACAATATTTATATTAAACAATACAACATTGTCTGAACTTTGGCTTTTTTCATACACGACATTATATAGGCTGAAACATCTTACAACAGAACCAGATTTTACTACTGAACACAAGCATTCTCCTAACAGCTCTGGGAGCTGGACTTTACTGATAGAGTGCTTAGCAGAATACATTATATAGGCTGAACAGCTGCGAAGAAGAGTGAGCAGACATAAAATAATACATTTACGCTACCCATAAAGCATGAGAATTTACTTAATAAGCCAGATGACAGGTTGGAAGAGTTAATAAGATATCTTATCGAATCCATGGCACAAAAACTATTGTTTTTTTCAAGAAGTGGTGAACTCACGAGAACCATAGATTTTTGTCTTGTATTTATACCAATGAGCGCATGCTGAGAAGTAGCCAAAATTCACGAGCCCCATTAAGCATAGAAGGGTATAAAAGTAATCAAGACGACCCTCATTTGTGTTATTTGCAAGCCAATTGCTGTTTTTATGAATGGCACTAATCAACAAACTGCTCAAATAAGAGCCCACTGCAAGCCCTGCAGCGACCAAAGCTGTAGCTGTGCTGCGTAGTGTTTCTGGAAATTCAGTATAAAAGAAATCAATTTTTCCTACGCTCAGAAACGCATCCCCGAACCCTATTATCACATGTTGAGGAACTAACCATAGCGCTGATTCCTCCACAACAGGGTGGCCATGGACTGCATTCAAACGCTTTCTTTCCACTATGGCGGCTACTGCCATTCCTACTGTGCCAATAACCATGCCTGTTCCTATTCTTCTCAACTGTGTTATTTTTATCCCCTTGCTTTCTGCCATGCGAACAATCACTTTGTCATAGATAGATAATGTTATCGCAGAGGCCAGCAAATTGAAAACCATGTAAGAAGCCGCAGGTATTTTGAAATCATGGGAACCCAAATGCCTGTCCATTGTCAATGCCTGCAATACTGAGAATGTGACCTGTTGGGAACTCATAATGGCTGGGATGACTGTACATGACCAAATTGTCAATGTTTTAATTATAGATTTAAGTTGCTCGACTTGGTCAACTGTGGAGAGTCTCCATGCGTTCTGGTTTATTTGCCCATCCGAGGAAAAGTCCTCTGGTGCCTTTATTGCTGCTTTGTTGAGAAACCTATTATCAGTTTGTACATGATTACCGTTATCAGTAATCCAAATTTCCATTAGAGTTATATAACAAGAAGAGTTTCAAAAATCTGTAAGTTTTGATTTTGATTTTAGTGGAATTAAAAGGGCCTCGCTAATGGGCACACGTTTTATAAATCGTTCTTTGTTGAGTATTTATTATTTGGATGTAAATAAAATTAAAAAATATTTAAATAATTAATTTTAAATAGTCAATAAGAGGGGTAAAAATTTGTTCAAAACAGAATGAAAAGTACTTAATAAGAAGGCAAAATACTTAATCAAGAAAAGGCAACAAAGATTTATGCAATTCACAAGTTGATCCAACACATGAGACAACTCTAGCCATAGTTGACTCCTATGGCCAATAGACCATCCCTCCATAAAGTCAGAAGCCCATTTGGCAAGACAATCAGCCATCCCATTCCATTCCCTGAGAATGTGAATGAAAGTGACAAACTCAAATAATAATCTAAAACCACCAACTAACATCATCAAAGATCTACTGATTCAACAAAGTGGCCACTATCTAGAAATCAAATTCAACTACAACCTTTTGCCAACGGAAAGAACAACAATGCTCCACGGCAACCAAAACAGCAAGAGCCTCCATATAATTATTAGTGTGAACTCCTTTGTAGATAGAGAAAAAAAATTGGACTTGCCTTGAACTATGATGTTCCACACCTCCAATACAAACATGCCCCGGATTACCCCTAGAAAACCCATTACCATTAATTTTGAAAACACCCTGAAGAGGGGCTTCCAATGACCCACTCTAGAAATCTTCCTTAAAGAATAATGACACCTACAAACTGTGCCAATCTCCTTACCATTAACTCTAATTTAGATCTTTTATATTATTGATTTACTGTTAATCTATTTTTTGATTGCTTTCTGTAAATCTATTCTCTTTGTTGAAACCTATTTTACCTCAACCATATGAGTTTTTACGGAAAAAAAACCTATTATCTGTTAATAACAATCACAAAATATCTCCATACAAAAACCCAAACATTGACTCACGATAATAGGTTAAACTAGCAATTGCACCTTGGTGTGCAATGTATATGCCAAATAGCAAAATTTTGGAAAAAATCAGAAAGGGTAATTAGGAGAATAGTTGCTTAATGAAATAGGTAGATTGAAATCAAGTAATCGGAGTGACGGAACAAAATACTAAAATGTTAGATTTTGTATCATATACAGAGCTCAAAATCTCATTATTTACTAATTTGGTTTAGAAAAAATATTCACAAAGTGGAGAATTTAATTAAAAACATTGTGGAATTGAACATTTGGTTTAAATTAGTTGGAACTTATAAAGAAAATGCACTTAAAACGTTGAAAGAGGATTTACAAAAACCATTTGCATAACTTCTTCATTTATAGGTTCCCTATAATAGGATACATAGTTCCATAGTTGATATCATACTTTATAGAAACAGTTTTAGAAAACACCTGAAATTTGTCAAAGAGAGTAGTGTAATTGAATCATACTATATAGAAGAAAACTGTGCAAAAGAAAAATTGTCAAATTGAATTTGTATAACTTGAGTGAGTTTAAAAATTTACCTTTTAGAGATCAAAATTAGAAGCATTGCACCTGAAATTTGTCAAATAAAGTAGTTTAATTTGAGAAATGTGGTAAGATTGAATGGTATGCATAATATAAGTTTTGAACTAAGAATAGAAAGAACAAACCTCATATGCATCTGATAGTAGATTGTGCATATGATAATATCTTCAATTGTGCCTCCTCTTCTTTGTGTCGAGTGACATGTGGACTTTGTTGCATTCGTGCATACCTTTCAAATATGAAGGTGGGGTGAATGCGAAGGCTTGTAAGATCATGAACTCTTGAAATAGTTGTTAGTGGTATCTGTCGTCGAAGACCAAGACGTATTGGTGGTATAGGTATATTTGTTGGGTTATTGTGATCCCAAGTCGGGCCTGTGTAATTTTGGAATTGAACAACAACAAATAAGGGCAATTGAGGTGGGTTTTCTCCATCATTGTATACAATTTGTTTGACTTGTCTGAGTGCACCATTGACAAGTCTTGTTTCCACCCATAGATTTGTAGACAACATAACCTCTTGGCCAATACATAACAAGATCTTAGATTGTAGTTGTTCATCATCTGGATTTGAGCATGTCAATCCCTTCATTTGTTTTGCAGTAGATAGGGCAATAGGTTTTGCTAAAGACAACAAAATGTGTTTATTATGCAATGACACCATTTCATTTGTTGCAAAAAGATGTTTGGATGGTAAGAAAATAGATTGTTCTACAAAGGTGAGTGATGAAATTGGCCAAGACATTAGAAGTTGCCAGTCTGCAATTATAGGTGTTGCATTTTGTAAATTTGAGAGGAGTTTGTGAAAAGCAATTTGTGTAGGTTGCTCTCCAATTCGATGAAATATATATTCCAATGTTATAATTGTTGTGAAGCTACGCCTTAGTGTCCCTCCATAAGAAGTTGAAGCATACATTGGAATGTCCTTGACAGGTGGTAGTTGGCCCAAGTCACCAAATAGTATGATTCAGCATCCTCTAAATGGGATTTGGTTATGTGTAGAGAATGCCTCACGCAACCTCATATCAATGCATTGTATTAACCTACGACCAATGAAGCTCATTTAATCTATTAGAATATAATGAATGAAGTACATGCTTTCTTGGAAGTTTGCAAGTGTTTGTCCTTGGAGGGGGACCATTTCTTTGATTGGAATTCGAATGGCAGAATGAATTGTTGATGCTTGTATGTTGAATGTTGCAACACCTATTGGTGTGAGGAGTAGTAGTGGTGATTGTCCAGGTGGTGCCAATCTCATCATTGTAGTCTTTATGCTCATTATCAAGTGAGACTTTCTTGTGCCTGCAGTTCCTTAAACAATAATATTTAGTGGTGGCTTTAAAGTATTGTCCCGTAGATGTGAAATAACTAAATCATATGCCCTTTGTTGTTGTATAGATAGGTCATATGGGCCCTGTTGATTGTAAACATGGTGGGCTTGAAATGTTGTTCGAATGGAGCATATGAAAGTAGTAGCTACAATTTTTTATTGTGGGGGTATGTGGTGTTTTGCCCAATCATGGGTCAAGTCAATCTCATGTTGGCCAAGCATATCAAGTTCATCCAGCTGAATATGAAGCCCCGGGTATAAAGCTGAAAGGGCTTTCCATTCAGTAAGGAAGTCTTGTTGTATTTGTTCAGGCTCACTTGAAGGAGTGCTAGCATCACTTTCTTTCATTGTTGTTGAGGTTGTTCGATGTACATGCCATGGATGGTAGTTGTTGGAGAACCTCTCCCATTGTGCTTTTATTTCATCATATGAAGAGCCAAAATCCATCTGAATGTTGCGAAATGGATGGTATAGTATTAGTTCACTCCAACAAAATGCTTGAAAATATTTGTTCTCCTTTGAAGGGATGGATGTGAATCTAGGGGATACTCGAACTATTACTGGAGTGGTTTTCTCTTTCCATTGATCACGTTTTCAAGATGCACTGAATGACCATTTTTGAGTTACGTCAATAAGACACATTCTCTCTAGATGTATAGGCCTTTCCATGTAACTTGCATTATAGGTTGGATAAGTGGTTGTTCTTGTGGGGGAGATTGAAACACGTTGGATTTTTTTGGGGTTCACATTTAAAGAAACAAATGTTCTGCTAGAGAGGGATAGTGGTAACTTTAGTAAACAGTGACATGTCTCTTGAGCACCTATATCATGATCGACAAGGTTCTCTAGAAGCATTTTTCAAAAAGCATTAGGAGTTGGTTTATCAGGCTCAAAGTTCATTGAAATGCAAAACAACATCTGATGATATGTCTCAGATTTGTTTTCAGCTTTAGCTATAGATTTTGCAATATATTTGATCACAGCATCTATTGAGAGAACGTGTTGACAATCGACATTGGCCCTCCATATAGAAACTATGAATGGGTTGTGAAGAATGAGGTGGTCATCATTGCGAGCAGGGGTGTGTTTCGGTTGGTCATTTTCAACATTTGAAAGAGTAGAATTATTTTGAATGGTCTAAGGGGCTTTGTAACGACATAGAAGAGTTGTGCCCTTTCTTCTATGGCATGTTTGGGCAGTACACTTTGTATGTCATTGAACACGATTGACTAACTCACAATAGTCAATTGAAGTATCACTTGATTGAATCATTGTTGTGTCCATCAAGCAAGAGTCATCAATAATCGATCGATGGAATGTTTGGTTTTTGAATTGCAGTGCTCATGAATTCCATGCAGAAACATATCTATCAATGTAGTGTAGTGCATTTTGTATTCATGGAATGTGATTCCATTGCATTTTGTCAATGTTTGGTGCTTCTTGTAGCCAAATGAAACCATGGATATGTGCAGAGCCTCTATGTTGCCAAGCTCATACCTACCAAATTAGGTGTTTAGACCAAAAAATAGTAAGAGTTAAATTTTAAATTAAAAACTTGGCAAAGTTATATTTGTACTAGTAGTCAGTTGCACCAAGAAGTTTTTCCAAGACCTTGGCACAAAATGTTGTGAATCTATGATGCATGCAGAGTGCAGTGAGGTGGGGGTTTTGAACTATATTTTGTAACCTCCACTTTGAAGCCACATATGTATTTGTTGGTGTGGTGGATGGCATGGTTTTATGTAAGTCTGGCCATTTTGTATCTACTACACTAAGTGTGAAAAATAGTGTTGGGCAACCAATTTGAATGACCATATCAATAAGTTTCCTTTTGCATTGGTTCCAGAATGGTTTCGTACCACATATTGATGAGCTAAAACGGATAAGTTGATCAGCTAGCTTTTCATCAGGCAAGTCCTTTAATCTTTGACAAAGGGCACCAATTGTTGCAGGTAGTTCATCATGAAGTTGCTTTTGAACAAAAATAGATGTTGTGGCTTAACTTTGATGCCGCATAATTATATTCAATATGAAGTACCTAAATCGTGGGTGTTGGCCAAACCTATTATCATGGTATTCCAAGAGATGGAGAGCATACTCATGTAGCTTAACATCTTTGAGATGTGGTTGTTTGAATGCAGCTGTAACCTTTGGGAACAAAGTGGGGAATGACATCAATTAGATGTGTAAATATTTCTTCTAAATTTTTATAAATTAATTTAAAATAATATAATAATTCTAATGTATATTAGTTTAAACTAAATAATTATATTATATTATATATAAAAATATTACATACTAACTATATATTTATATTCTAATTATTTTTATAATGTAATATATAATTAAATAATTTATATTATTTATATTATTTAATTCATAAGTAATTATATTTAATTTAAAAAATTTCTAATTATTAAGCAATTATTCTAATTTATGTATATTATTTAAAATAATAGTATAATATAACCCATATATATTGATCAAATTAAAAATCTATATTATGTAATATAAAATAATAATATAAGTATAATAATTAATATATATAAATACAATTATAATGAACATAATTACTCTTTAAAATTGTGATAATATTAATACATTAATCAATACAATTGTGATACTATCAATACAACACCTATCATGTCTAAAGGTGACTAGTGATCAAACTCGGGCCAAAAATTGTCATGCAAAACCCAATGGACTCAAAAGGAGATTTTTGGATCAATCAAAATATCAAACTTATAATATTATTCTAAAAATAAATTTGGTAATTTACATTATGTAAAATATACAATAATGTAATATAATTTGTAGTCTATAAAATATATATTAATTATTAAATATATATTATTGCACAATATATAGTAACGATATAAGTTATATTAAATGAAATATTATATAAAATATAAAATATAAATATTATATATATAATTTAATTTAATTTGTAATTAATTATAAACTATAATATTTGTTCTTAATATCATATAAAAATATCTTAACCAGTTTATCGAAATTTTATAAAATTAGTTTTATATACTTAATTTCTATACATATAATCTAAAAAAGTATAACTTAAAATTAAAAAATAAATTTAGACCTAATGTGAGTAGGTTAAAAGATAGCAGTTAACTTATTCTATAAGGATCACTTGACGCGCTTTCCTTTTAACATATCAAATAGATTACGTTGTAAATTTTAAACATATAAATAATAAAATTTGGTCGTCAATAAATTGTTATCATTTAATCAATAATTTAAAAATACATACATTTGTATAGTTTTTAAAAACTTCTATTACTTTGAATAAGTAAATTAATCTTTTAAAAAATTAATAATTCTAATATTAACATAAATTATTTTTCAAAATCATAAAAATAAAACTTTTAAAAGTAACTATGAATGTGTTCCATGTTGTATTAAATAGCAAACAATATAAAAAATATTAAATAAAACAGAAACTTCTGCTATGAAAATAGTGGTCCCAGCCTAGGTATACGGGTCCTTGGGAATAGCTTGTCTAGCATATAGATTCAAATTGCTACCTCTTTCGGTATGCAAACGGCGGTTAAAAAGCAAAAATAAAAACCTGTGACCATGGTTGACACGTTTGGATGAAGTACGTGACATGAAACGGTGATTGAAGGTAGTATTTACACGGCTAGTCGTACTGACAACAGTACCGAGCAGGAAAACGTGACAGGAAGGAAAACAGCTGTAGACGTACTTGGTCACTTGAATTAAAAGCATGCTTCCATTTACGACGGACGAGAAGGAAAAACGGCGGGAGACCGGGGATAAATGACGATAGACAGGAAAGTCTTGACACGGCCACAGTACTTTCAACCCAGCAAAGATTCGATGGTCATGATCTTTGTGATCGTCTTGCAATTCCTGCAATGCATTATAGACCATCGATTTAGAAAAGTTAACTGATGCATTCCATAGTAGGAGACGCCTTCGGCGTAATAAGGAACCTTCGAAGAAATTTGACATTTATCCTATCCATTCTAAGCGTCCTAGAGTATGCTGAATTGCATACTTTATTAATGACGTGTTAGACTTTTCATTACATACCCTGGATTTTCAATTTCAGAAGACCTGAGCATGATTTTTTTATTTGATGAAGAAATTTGTGTCAGACTTTTCATTACCTGCCGTGTATTTTCAATGGCAAAAGACCAGTGCTTGATTTTTTTATGACATTATACAATTGATATTTACCTACCGTAGATTTTCAATTGCAAAAGACTAGTGCTTTATTGTTTATGACATTATACAATTGATATCATGTCAGACTGTTGTTCCCATTTTTGTATAATATTCTGAAAAATAATCAGTAAGGAACAGAGCTGGTAAGAAATCTAGACCTGTGCATGGATAGAACTTGTCACTATCATTTATTGAATAGCGTGCGTTTCAAACTCTAAAGCAGAGAGAACAGAAGTTAATTCGCGTGTAAAAGTAATCAATGTACCTTGTTTAGAAAGCAATGAATCTGCCAGGGTTCCAGCGATAGAAAACGGAAAATTTAATTTGATACAATTATATCGACAGGGGTGTAACATGGATGAAATGATACTATTTTGATAGTATATTAAGTTACACTATTTTGGTAGTCTTTCGATACTCTTTTATTGTTTTATTACTAGTAGTTGTTACATAGGAAACAGTGGAAAATTAATACCATTGTCTATTAAAAAAAATATAATTAATATAATATTTTAAATATATCTATTTAAAAAGTTTAATTATATAAAATTTGAAATAAGGAGTGAAATTTTTTATAAATTTTTTAATTGCTGCTGTTGTACAAGAAGATCATAACTTTAACTTTTATTCAGCCTATTAAAATCTAAATTTCAGCTTCTTATACTTTTCAATCTTCCATCTGTACCTCTTTGCTAACGAAGACTAGTGCAAAACTGGTTCGCAAAACTTGTTCACAAAAATTCTCGAGGCAGACAAATATTGAGGTCAAAGGAAAATACCTGAGCTGCTGTGTAAGGGGAAGTCCTGACTCAACTCCATCTCCACTGTATAACTCCTCTTCATTGGAAGGCAATGGCAGGTTTCTTTTTCTTAGGCACGCCACTACCACTTGGGCAAGTCCTGTGAAGGGACTGCCCTCTGGACGGACACGATTGTACAACTTTGTCCCAGAGAAGAAAAATAGCATTGATATTCCTGTTAGCAGCACACACAGTCCAAATCCCATTGCCCAGCTTACACTGGATTGAATATACACAATTACAGTGGAGGCTATCACGATTGAAACAAACAGCACACAATAATACCAGTTGAAGTAACGCTGAATCTGTCTCATTCCTTTTGCACTACCCTTTTCAAACTGATCTGCTCCAAAAGCCCCTGAATTGTATCTTAACCCTGCCGATGCTGCAATTGTTAAGGCAAAATAAAGAAACAGAACTGCATACTGTTTCCTGGTGGGCGCATCACATCTCCCCAAAGCTTGTAGCTGGGGCCCACATGGAGGTGGTCTTAAGGAGTCTATCATGGCAGTCAGCATTAGAGTGATCATTGCCTGAAACAAACACACGGTTACTACGAAAACTTGGAAAAAATATAATTTGAGCCACATGGTACATTCTTAAGTTAAATCTAGGTCAAACCTGATGTTCAAAAGAAAACAACACTGTAATAAATATATCTGGAAGATTGTTTTAAAAGATTGGTTCTGAAATCAATTGTAAATTTTTTAATATTCAAGTAGACCATACATTTGGATCGGTGATTCTAATATGAAATGTTGATATAAAAAAATAGAATTGATTTGAGAAACAGTCATTTGGACACGACATAAATTGTTAAAAACTTATCATATGATGTTGCTTAAAAGTAGAGATAAAACAACAATTAACAGCTCCTGGCCATGTAATCATAATGGAGCACTTACACTAAATGAGAGAAATGAACCAATTGAAATAGCCCAGAAACGGCCCAGATATGCATCTGCAAGAAATGCCCCAATCAATGGAGAGAGATCATTCCCTCCATTGGATATATTGATGATGTGAGTGGCTTCAATACTTTTTATGTTAAATTTGGTAATCAAATAAACAATCATATTTGCAGCCAAGCCTGTAATTGCCGCTGCAGCGCATAGCTCATTTCCTGCAAACAGCATTTGAGAATTAAAGTCAACAAACATAATTATCTGAAGTTGAATAATTCTACCCTATGATAACTGAAATTGTATGTACCGATAATGAAAGGAAAAGTCTTCCATCCTCCACGTTTCCTCTTCATCTTTGCATGAGCTGCTGAGCGCTTCTCTAAATCTTCCCCTACGTTAGAAACTTCTGTTACAGTTTTTCCAGAAAAAAAGAAATGAAAATGGATGAGGAATGAATCATCTGGCCAATGCTGCGAGCTCTATTCTTACCATAACCGCTCTGCTTTGCATCAACCTCTAATGAAAGAGTGTGTTCTGCAGCCATGTGGATATTTTCTCAATTGCTATAGCACTCAGAACATGGATCCATCTCTTTATATACAATTTTGGGTTGGAAGGAAAATTCCCAGAATGAAAGGAGGCGTGATTATTGTGTAGATTGAAATTGGGAAGGCAAACGTGTCAACGGATTCCACTAAGGCCCTGGCTATGAGCTATCACACCGCATTATTGCTCTTAGTACCATGAACAGTATAATCAGATTTCCAGTAATGGAGATATTTTCTCAATTGCTATAGCAGTCAGAACATGGATCCATCTCTTCATATACAATTTAGGCTGGAAGGAAAATTCCAGAAAGAAAGGTCGAGGCGTGATTACTGTGCAGATTGAATAATGGAAAGGCAAACAAGTCAACGGATTCCACTAAGGCCCTGGATATGAGCTATCACACCACATTAATGCTCTTATTACCATGGACAGTATGATCAGATTTCTAGTAATGGAGGTAGTTTCATGGCTACAGATAGAGTAAAAAGGGTATCAGAACACTAAGAGTAAATTACGGCTTCCGAACTGTCCAACCAATAAATGTGGTAATAAATGTTAAAGGGAAAATCATTTGGCAGTATGGTAGGGTGTCACATTATGGAGATGTAGCTAGGAAACTTTTATTCACCAACTAACAAGTTTTAAAGACGAGCTTAAATAAGTTTTTGTCAGCAACTAACATTTCTAAGGCAAGGTATGAAAATCATGCTCATTAGATTTTTCTTTGATCAACAAATCAGTTTGTAAAGAAGCAAGTATTTGTTTAAGTTCTCGCTTCAACATGGCTTTAGTTTCTCCACCTCATTTATTTGGTGGAACAAACATATTTTGTATCATGGACAATCTTTGGTCGTATGCTTTTCAAAACAGTAATGCTTTTTTTTTTTTAAAAACATCATTAAAGTCGAAGATCTCTGAGATTTCAATACGTTGAATTGGTTACCATGGCATCTTGTTAAAGCACAATTTAATTTGAATAACAAATACAAATCTTTTTCTTTTTTGGCGGGTATCTCTGTCTCTAATTTTGGCAAGGTGATTTTTGCTCATCCCGAAACATGGTAATCTGTTAGTAAATCTCCCGGCTTTTATTCTCCAAACGGCTCGACTTTTAATTTTCTGTCCGTTCTCTGTGCATTGACAGATTTTTTGTTTGGGGTTCTTCTCAAAACGGCTATCACATTTAATCCTCTATTCACTCTCCGTGCCTTGACAATTGTTTTGTACGGGGGTTTCTTTATATCCTCCCTGTCTAAGCCTACGCTGTCGTCCTTATCATCCACATATTAAATTGATTGAATCAATTTTGATTAGATGTGGCAATCACAAGGACTTAAACATTTATTTCCTACCTATGAGTTGGCTGTGAATGTCTTCTCTAGCTTTCTTACCTAAGTGGCGGCAAATCCAACTTTATGAGGAGGATTGTTTTCTTTAATGAAAAAACATCATTTTTCTTTTTGCTCTGTTTTTTTATCTAACTACTTCGGCTGTAGCTATTCTGGCTCCAACACGGTATGCCTTTATATGATGCCGAAGGCATACCATTCAAATATGACAAGTCCATGACAGCGACATCCCTAGGACACACAGATGATATGGAGGAATTTGCGGCGGCGATGATGTGGATGATGTTGCCGGTTTGTGTTTGATGGAAAAACTTGCTCGCGGTTAACATTTTCCCGACCGTTGTCACCGCGATGCGATGGTTACATCGGGCGAGGCGGTTTACATTTTTGGTGACCGCCAATTTTTATTTTTATTTTTTTTGAATGGCCCCATGGCCATTTTTTGGCTAGCCCGCTTTATTGCGTCCACGAGTCGACTAACATTGGTGGTCACGTGTTATGGGCACAATTTTCAATTAATTTTTTTTAAAATTTTGAATGAAAACTCGATTTCACGAAAATTGAAAATATATTTCGTCTGGTAGCGGCATGCAGAACGCAATGGTGGAGGGGAAACAAAATATTCGACTGTGTAAATTCATGTCCTTGGTTGAATCATTGAGCGAGGGAGCTAGACTTCAATTGTAGTTATAGGTATGCATTGTCAAAATATCTATGGCTCCGAAGGGGAGGACAAAAGCCAACCGCATGCATAAGGCAAGTTGTCTGGGTATATTGTTAGTCCTATTGTTATCGCCTGTTAACACGCGGTTTTTTTTTCATGCACAGGGAGGAGGTATAGCAGCACACAGGGGTTGGTACGATTGAGGATTGTTGTGTAGGGTTATGGTGGCATCGGTAAATTCAAACCATAACAGATAACGATAGTTTTATGATTCCTTCGTGAACCCTGTGTTTGAAATTGTAATTTTTTATATCATTTTTGTATCTCAGAAGTGGTTGTAAGTGTGCCCTCGGGAGGTGTCAAGAGGACAACGGTTTGGGTGGAGGCTTAGGTGGTTGCGGTAATTTGAAACCCTAAGACATTCAATAATTTTTATTTTATTTCCTGTGTCATTTTGTGTTGTGTGTGAAAATTAGGCATCATTTTGCAACATGGTCATGTCAGGATACCAAGGTTCCCTGTTTGATTGTTGACGACTCATTGATGAGGGTTGATTTTTGGGATTTTGTTGAAAACTGTCAGGGTTTGCATTGTTTGTTTGCGGTTTGGTGTGTGTTAGTGTATATATATATCAATGTCAATATGAAGCAATACACACACACATGCACACTCACACACACACACACACACACACACACACACACAAACATGTCCACTGCAATACAAAGGAAAACGACAAAATCAAACATAGATAAAAGAAACTATGGAAATATTATGCTCTGTTTCCATTATTCTCAAGTGGTCATTAGATCAAAAAAGAAAACCTAACCCTAGAGGTCTCTAACCCTAACATGACGGTATGCATCTATTCTGGCTCCAAAACAAGCAAATATATGACATAGGCTGAAGCTATTCTGGCTACATATAGAGGCAATCAAGAAATGCAAAAAAAAATGGAAACCCTGATGATTTTAATCAAAATCCAAACCGAACCAAGAAAAATACGAGTTATAGAGGTAGATTTCAACATACCCCAAGCAACAGCATGACACAGAAAACCACAATCCCATAAATCCCCCTTCAACAATGAGCCAGAATAGATGCAGGCTGCTTCAACAAGGAGCTCTTCAACAATAATGTTTTTGTTCGCGCATTAGTCTTACTTTTTCCACGTTAGGCAAATTAAAAAGGCGCAATGTTTGCTATCATCAAACAAACAACATATCAACTCCTAATTGTCAGCAAACAACAGATCAACTCCTAAACAAGAGCAGGTCACACACAGTTAGGGAATGGTTGCATCAACTAGTCAACAACCTGATTTTGAGGAGTCTGTTTGCATCGAAAGGCAAACCATAACATGTAAACGAGGTGAAGACCACGTAAAAGAAGCTCAATTTGAAACAAAATATTTTACCTCACTTTCTCTTTCATGTAGCTATTAGGTGTTTACCACTTGTATTTGCATATATATTTATTCTCGGACATGTATGTTGATGCATGTCATTGGTACGATATGTCCTTTCTTGAGCCAGAATAGATGTGTCTCATGTATGTCGATTCATGTCATTGTTACAATCTCATTTTGAAGCCAGAATATATATGTCTGACACAAGTTGGAAGCACCTAATCACACTCAAAAAGTGCAAAATAAACATACATGCAAATATATGTGGGAGGCTATGTGTATTGTGGCTCGACAGCAGCATACCAACGACATGCATCAACGTACATTTCTGAGACATGCATACCATGCCAACTTCTCGTGGCGCTCCGACCCATGGTATGTGATGTGGAGTTGTTGTCGAGTTCTCGGTTTCAGTCCTCGACGCCCACGCAAAATTATGTGGACATGAGGGAGGATGGCTGCGGCATGCTTCCTGGTTACCACTGGTTTATTGTGCATAACACGCACATTAAAAGCTTGCGAATGAAGGAATCGCGTTCGGAGGGCATCCCGACAGGAAGAAGAGGCCGCAGGCTGCAAAACTTGGTACTTTTGTCAGAGAAAAGACTAGCACGAAACTCAGGTTACTCTCATAGTGGGACTCCTCTATTGTGGCTGCAAAAAAGAGTATGGGGGGACTAACACCCCATGTTTGTGGTGGGTTTTTAATCGTAGGTTTTGCATTTGATGGTTGCTTTTGTCTGACACAACGTTGTTAGTTTGTATGATTTGTCTATTTTGGAGCTAGAATAGACACAACCTCTCGGACCATTGTTCATGTACGGGTTGTGATTTGATGCAGCTAACAACGGCAAAGCCAAAGGCTAACATGCATTGCAATTTACAATAGGAGATTGAGTTAGTCAATAACAAGGCTTGAGAATAGACAAATGGTACTACGTGAACTAGTGACATGTTATCCAATTGCACCCGTTGAATGTAAAATATAGTGTAAAACATGTGACTAAGTTGCGTGTTAGTCAAACCATAGCATTGATTTCAAGTCGGAATAGAGGCGTCTGTCCTTGAGCGCATAATAACAGTACGAAAATAGGTGGCTGATATAGACAACTCTGGCACTATGGCAAATGGACAGATATAATTTAGGTGATATAAATTACTTAGTGGTAGTTTATATTGAATGTTAAACTGCATTTTCATATATGAACATGTAGGTTCCTTTTATGTCTTTTGAAATGCATGTACTTCCCAATGTAGACTACTAATAACATTAGTTATGTGCAGGTTGTTGATTTTCAAGGACTATTGAGCAGTCCCCCGGCAAATGTCCAGACATTCCCAGGTTGTTGCTATCTCTCCCTTGTTTAATACTACTTGCACTGTAATGTCCCCTTATTAATAATCTTTGGGTTTGTGCAACTTTTTGAAAGGCGCTTGTTATATATATATAGTTTGTTGTATATAATTTTTTTATGCGATACAAATGTATGTATAAATTTCAGTTCTTGATCATGTAATATTAATGTCCTTACTTTCACTGAATTTGATAATAATGAAAATGAACAATGGAATTGGCTCATGCCTATTATTATATGTTATAGATGCACCATATTAGACAATAAGATATAATTTTCCAACCTGAATGTAGTACGATTGTTATTTATGGATCTTCGAGTCATGAAACCAATGTTGAATATATGAACCAGAAATGTTGATTCTTGTGAACTATGTGTTATAAATTTGTATATATTTCGTTGATTTGCATGAGAGTGTTAATGTTCATCCCAGTGTATTTGTATTTCTAGATTATTGATGTTTGTGATGTTTGAGAAGTACATGTGTTCGATGATCCAACTCCGATTTGAAATGTTATTTGGGGTTTTGTTTCAGATATCTCGAGTTGGCACAACGAACTCCTCATGTGTCTATCCTTCACAGTGTTTTTTTCTTTTTTCTTTTCGTAACTTAAGACTACGTTTTTAATAAATAATAATATTCCCATGTCAACAAAGAGATGGAAGATTTAGAATAGACACTCGTTTCAAAAGACTTGTGTCTTTCGAATAATGAATTGGAGGTCTCTGTACCCATTAATTATCATCAAAGACTTTGCTAATGATAATGAATCCCTGTGTATTCTCTAACATAGATTGACCATCTTGATTGCTGCACACTCATTTTACACCATCGATTATGCAATTAGCGGCTGTGATTGACTAACATGTCGGTAACACATTGTAGGAAAGGTCCATTTTGGAGCTAGAATAGACACAGGTGATTCATTGAGTGTGTTTTGCATCCTTCTTTATCAATCCTTAACAAAGTATAGTTTTTGTGTTGTATTTTGGATGGGGAGAACACAGGAAGCCTTTTTAACAGCGTTGGTGATGGATCATAGTCATTATTTCATTGCAATTGCAACGAAATATGTTCTAGAGTGGAATGTCATGGATAGTTTATGGCTAAACCATTAGCTGGGTTGTACATAACACAACGACATGCTGACTTTGTATTGCAATGTGGGAATAACCGGTCGTGTGTTGGCTGTGTCATTTGTGGTGAATGTGTGGTGTTATTGATAGTGTGAAGAATATGAATTGCATTTTTTTTATGTTTGAGTTCAATCATGTCAATTGGGCTGCAAAAAAAGGTTGAGGGAAACTGCTGATCTTGATTATGGGTTACTGGAGCTAAAGGCAGATGATCTCTTGGGAGTTGGCCGTGTTCGCTTCCCAGTGACACGTGGCATTGGCCTACCTGTAAGCTAAGTAGTTTTAATGGATTATGCAACATGTAGTATTGCTTGGTGTTGTCATTGTTTAATGCTTTTGACTGGAGAACCAATTTGTATACCTAGGAGAGAGTTGGGCTTTCATATGTGGGACCAGTTCGGAATTCATATGTGAAAGATTCAGGAGTTGGGCTTTCACATCTGGGAGTAGTTGAGGATTCAAATCCGAAAGAGTCGGGAGTTGGGCTTTCAGATGCGCGACCAGTTGGAGATTCCAATCTGAAAGATTCAGGAGTTGGGCTTTCGCATCCAGGACTAGTTGAGGATTCAAATCTGAAAGAGTCAGGAGTTGGGCTTTCAGATGCACGGTAAGTTGGGGATTCAAATCTGAAAGATTTAGGAGTTGGACTTTCACATCCACAACTAGTTGATTCAAATCTGAAAGAGTTAGGAGTTGGGCTTTCAAATGTGGGACTAGTCAGGGATATAAATCCGAAAGAGTCAGGAGATGGGTCTTCAGGTCAGGGATTAGTTGGGGATTTAAATCTGAATGAGTCACGAGTCAGGTCTCCAATTTTGAACCCATTGTCAAGTTGGCTTCCCAATGACGGCATAACCACACTGGTAATTATTTATCATTGCATTATATTTTTTTTCCATCATTGCATGGCATGGTTGCTAGAAGTTGGGATTTATAAGTGGAAATGTAGATATATACACGGTCATAAAATGGATCGATGATGTGTGCTATTTTATTGAACAACATTATGATAGTGGTTGTGGTGGTGAGGAATATTGATAGGGAGAATGCTAGTAAAGTGCTCAAAAGGCAAATTTGCTCAAGAGGTTCAATTTCTTACCCAAAAACTTGTTTGAGTCTGTTGTATGTGTTTATAAAATCCTTCTTGTGGTTATAGTACCAAGCATCTCATGTATCACTTCCCTAACACACTCCCCTTTTGGTGAAGGCTCACTCTCATGCTCAAATCTACTCAAATTGCTCACTCCACCCCTCAACACTCCCCCAATCTCTGATATTTGGCATTCAACCCTTTGTTTCAGAGTTATTTAGGAGTCTTTTGCATGGACAAGTAAGGGCAGTAAGGTTTTGTTCCAGTTTTGATGCTCAAATTTTAGTTCAAGGCACATAGCCTTGGCTTACTCAACTAGGCAACCAAGGATCCAAAACCTCCAAAAAGGCTACACACTGTCCAAGGTTCCATTTGGAATTTGTCTCACTATTTAGGATTGGTCTCCTAAGGTTTCACAAACCCCCAACTCCTCCTTACAATTGGGTTTGAGCATTTCGGCCAAAACAATCATTTGTGTGTTATGCAACAAATAAGGGCTACTAGCCTATGGAGGCCTAATTGGCACTTTTTTTCTTATTCTGCTAAATGATAGATAAAACCCTCCACAAAGTTGACTTGGTTGGTTGTTTAGAGGTATTTTCTAACATATTTTCATGGTTTAGGCCCTTGTCATTGCGATATGAGGAGTAGGGTTCTGGAGGGTTTTGAGATGTAGTCTTTGGGTTTGCATTCTTATGCTCTTCTACAAGTGCTTAGATATTTATGAGACCTCTGACATGTCTTCAACATGCTTCCCCTACCTCTTCCATACAATCATTTTACTAAACACTTGGCCAACAATAGCAAAATCAGTCAATTTATCACTGTCACAGTCAAGACTGTCTCTTTTACCAGTCAATCTGCTGCTATCTCTTTCGCCCTGCCAGACAAGGAGTATGAACTGGAAAGTAGACTTCCATGAGCTCTTTAAAACATTGTTGAACTCTCCTATTACATAGCCTTTATAGTTACAAGGCTTGGATCATGCTTTGAAGCACTCCATGAGCATTTTTACAAACACAAATTTCAAAAAAATAGTGAACTCACTGTTTTGCTTACAACAAGAGAATGATTAAATGAAACAAAATATTCTAACACATCAAAATGATGTATAACAACCTTGATCACAAGCCCAGACCTCTGCCTCATTCATTTGTTCACTCCAAATCATTTTTGGGTGCAAATTTTGAGTTTTAACCATGAACTAGTTGAGTTGCTCCAACTTGCCTAGTTCTCACTCAAATGCATCTTCAAAACACTCCTCTGGTACAAAATGAAATATAAGTACACTACATAAAAGAAAATAAACTTGGAAAAATATATTGGAGGGATCCTAGACCTAGATCAACCAAGTTGATGCATTTTAAAACCCCAAAATCCTTGTCAGGACAACAACTACACAAAAAGGAAACTATTTTACACAACCACCTTGCAAATGAAAAACCGATGAAACAATTACATGGGAAGCTTTAGAATATCAACATTTCCACTTCCAAGAAGGTACAGTATGGATTTGCACAGCTACAGTACGGACTGTTATTCAAAAGGAAGGAAAAACAAGGTAAAAAAACCAGACTTTTGTTCTTTTCTCATTAGCAAATCTTTGTCATTACAATTTCCAACCTTGTCCAAGGAAAAGGAAGGTATTTTTATAGTGTGACAAAGTATTTATCAAGCTCAGTACAGACAGGAGGCTTTCCCAACTTTGTTTTGCAAGAAAATGACAATTTTGACAACTTTTCAAGCCAAATGACAACTTTTCTTGCTCAAAAAGGCATTTTTGACAATATAGCCTTATCAACTTGTCCAGACAAGTTAGACATGCCTAAAAACACCTAAAAAAATGTTTCAATTCTCTTGAAGGCATTATGGTGCAGGAGCACCTAACACAAAGGCATAAAAAGAGTCTATAAGAGGATAAAAATCAATTCATAAGTATTCAATTACATTTTCATTTGTAATGTCATTTTGAGTCAATATGAATCAAGGCTAAAAGAGCCCATTGTAATGAGTTGTTTAAGTTGTCCTAATAAGGTCTTGAATTAGTCATCTGGTAAAATTTGTATAAAATATCCTTGGAGGGATAAAATGGTGACAAAAATACATTATTATTCCATCCTAATATGTTTTGAAGGTTATTTTGAAGGTTTAAAGTCATTTGAGTCAAAAGTTGTAAAAGTTGTAAAATACAACTTTTCAAAAGTTGTAAAAAGATCAAAATAGGAAGTTGTATGGTCATAAGAGGAAGTTGGGTAGTTGTAACTTCCATGTGAAGATTAAAAGGCTATAAAACCTCTATAATGGTCATGCATAAGTGGATGCAAAAATTGGAGAAGGAATTGGAAAGCATTGGAAACATTTTGGTATCATATTTTCATTGTTTTCAATCTCTTGTTTTGTGATCTTGGAAGTTTTTCTCTTGTTTTCAGGCCTGGTACGACCATGTATAGCCTGGAAAAAAGTGTATTTCCATAATGATAGTGTATTATATTGAATAATGTTTCCATTTCTTTTGGTTTGAGTTTATTTCATTCAGTTTTGAGAAAGTTATGAATGTTTTGGTGAAAACCGTTTGGAACTACCCAAAACCCTGATTCACGGCGACCAATTTTGGAACAATCATCATAAATTTGGATTTAACCATTGGATCATTCTATAATTTGGAGAAAAGTTTTATAACTACAATTTCTAGAATCTGACTGGAGAGATTGTCTAGGTGATTTATATTTTAAGAGTTATTAATGACTATTCATGATTGTAATTTCATGACCAGAATAGAGTAAATTTCACAGTTTGGACAAATTCTTGGTTTTCATTTGCAAGAAATGAATAGATGAAGGGTTTAAATCATTCAAGTTTAATGCATGATATATGGAGAATATTTGATAATGGTTATTTGGTTGATGTTTTCATGATGCTCTACATCACATTAGAAGACCTTTTTGGCAATTTTGCACATTTTTGCCAAAAATTGTCAACTCAAAGCCTGAAGGGCAAAACTGATCTCTAGAGCCCAAAAAGAGATCAAAACCATTAAACATGACACAAAACAACCTAAAACAACATAATAAACCTAACACAAGACTTTACAAACATAAAAGCATTAAATACTCAAAAAAATGGGAGTTTTACTCAACTAGGTGCTCCTGCACCATACTCCCCCAAAGACAAAGAAGTCATGTGACTCCTTGAGGCAGAAAAGAAGAAGGTATACCAACTTTCTGAAAGTCAGCTTCAAGTATCCATGTGGCCTCTGAGATAGGTTGATCCTTCCATTTGATGAGATGCTCCATGTAGGTATGATTCCTTGTCTTTTCGAGAATTTTGGAGTCTGGAACCTGTTCTGCTTGGGGAAAAGAAAGAGAGGGGAGAGATAGATCAGAAAGGGATTTGGAAACATCTAAAACTCTTTGAATCTCCTCAGGTGGCTACCCTTTGAAAACAATCAGATCTGCAACATTAAAAATGGGGGACAAAGAAACATTAGTAGGGAAATCAACTTTGTAAGCATTAGACCCATACTTAGCCAAGATCTTGCAAGGGCCTATCCTCCTCATCTGTAGTTTTCTTGGAAATCCCTTTTGTATCCTTGCCTTATTCAAATGAACCATCACATAATCACCTATGGAAAACTGAACATCTCTCTTTGTAGCATCCACTCTTGCCTTGACTTTTTGAGAGGTATCCTGGAGAGCTTGTCTCACTTGCTCATGAACCTCCTTCATGGACTGAGCCATGTCATCTGATGTTCCACTCTTATGTTGCAAGTTAGTGATATCCCTCAACTCCATTATACCCCTTGGATGCATACCATAAACAACTTCAAATGGACTTTTACCTATAGACCGATTAACACTGTCATTGTAGGCATATTCTGCTTGATGAATGAGTTGATCCCAACTCTCCCCATATTCCTTTATCAAACACCTAAGCATGTTTCCAAGAGAACTGTTCACAACTTCGGTTTGGCCATCAGTTTATAGATGATAAGCTGAACCAAAAGAGAGATTAGTACCCAATCTCTTCCACAATGTCTTCCAGAAATGGCTAAGAAACTTAACATCCCTATCTAAAATAATGCTAGTAGGAAAACCATGAATTCTAACAACTTCTTTGAAAAACAAATAAGCAATATGACTTGCATCATGTGTTGTCTTACAAGGAATAAAGTGAGCCATTTTGCTAAATCGGTCAACCACTACAAAAGTGCTATCAAATCCTGCTTGATTTCTAGGTAATCCTACCACCAAATCCATACTAATGCAATCCCAAGGTCTATGTGGGATAGGAAGAGGCTGATACAAACCAGCCTTAGAAGAATTTCCTTTAGCTTTCTGACATACCAAGCATTGCTCAACATACCTCCTGATGTCTCTTTGCATCTTAGGCCAATAATAGAACCTTTGAACCAGCTCTAAGGTCTTATTGAGACCAAAATGTCCACTTAAGCACCCATTGTGCTTCTATTGAATGAGGTTCTCTCTCATAGAACCTTTTGGAACACACAATTGTCCACCCCTAAATAGCAAACCATCCTGCAAAGTGAAATCAGCATATGCACCATGGAAACTTTTCTCAAAATCTTGACAAACCTTATAAGCTTCAGCAAAATCATCATCAATAGGATACAAGTCTTTGAAACTATCAATACCAATACTCTGAACTTGAATCTCATTAATAGTTAACAACCTCCTACTCAAAGCATCTGCTACTTTATTCAGCTAACCCTTCTTATGCTTAAGAGTAAAAGTGTAAGCTTGTAAATATTCTACCCATTTAACATGCCTCTGATTTAGTTTATCCCATAAGTTCAAGAAACTGAGTACCTGATTATCTGTGTATACAACAAACTCTTTAGGAAGAAGATAGTGTCTCCATTTCCTAAGTGCTTGTACTAATGCATAAAGTTCTAAATCATAGGAAGAGTAATTTTTCTTTGCATCATTCAACTTCTCACTAAAAAATTCAACTGGTCTATTTTATTGACTTAAAACAACTCCTACAACAATATTACTAGCATCACATTCAATAGTAAAAAGTTTGTCAAAACTAGGTAAAATGAGCACTAGATGAGTAGCTACTTTAGTTTTCAATAATTCAAACCCCTTATTGGCTGTACTTGTCCATTGAAATTTTACCTTTACACCCACTTTGATGGTGTCCAACATTGGAGCACAAATCTCACTGAATCCCCTGATGAACTTTCTGTAAAACTATGCCAAACCATGGAAGCTTTTGACATCACTCGCTGTCCTAGGAGTTGGCCAACTTGTTATTGCTGCCACTTTTGATTGATCCATTTTCAGATTGCCTCCTAATACAACAAAACCAAGATAGACCAATTCTTGCTTCAAGAAATCACATTTTTCTAGATTAATGGTTAGCTGTTCATCAGATAACTGTCTCAAAACAATAGCTAAATGCTTCAAATGCTCTTCCTTAGTCATACTAAAAATAAGAATATCATCTAAATACACAACAACAAACTTGCCAATGAAATCATGTAAAACATCATTCATGAGTCTCATGAATGTGCTTGGAGCATTAGAGAGTCCAAAAGGCATGACAAGCCACTCATAGAGACCCTCATTTGTTTTGAAAGTTGTCTTCCATTCATCCCCCTCTTTGATTCTTATCTGATGGTAACCACTCTTCAAATTAATCTTGCTAAAATACTATGCACCCACCAAACAATCCATCAAATCCTCTATCATGGGTATGGGAAATCTATATCTGATGGTGATCTTGTTTATGGCTCTAGAATCTATACAAAGCCTCCATGTTCCACCCTTCTTAGGTGCCAACACTATAGGTACTGCACAAGGACTAATGCTTTTCCTAATCAGCCCTTGGTCTAAGAGTTCTTGTATTTGTCTTCCTACCTCTTTGTTTTGTTCAGGGGTCATCTTGTAGGCTGCCTTATTGGGAAAAGAGGCTCTAGGTATGAAGTCAATTTGATGGCTAAAGGCTCTAGAAGGTGGTAAGGTTGCAGGTGTACCATCACTAATTATTTGTTTGAAGTTATCAAGGATTTGTTGCACCTCATATGGTATCTCAACTTTCTTTTCTACCTTTTCTTCCTTGGGTTTCACTATGAGTGCAAATCCCACTCCTTCACCTTCTTCTAGAGTTTTTATGAACTCTTTCTCATTCACTAACAAGATGTTAGGTAATTTGTTGTTGCTCTCTCCTTCTTCAATGAGGGATTGGATCTGGTAGGTTACTCCATTTTTCTGAAATGAGTAGGAGTTTCTTTCCCCATCATATTGTGCTTTTCGGTCAAACTGCCATGGTCTACCCAACAACAGGTGGTAAGCATCCATAGGAAGGATGTCACATAGGATCCTATCTACATATCCGCCTATGTGGAAATATACCTAGGCTTGCGCGTTTACTAACACATGCTATCCCTTATTAACTATGTGACTTTGTATGGCTCCTTGTGTTGTATCCTAGGTAGTTTCAATTTTCCTACTGCTTCCTCTGAAATGATGTTATCTATGGATCCTGAATCTATGATCACCTTACACACCTTTCCCATGGTTTTACACTTAATCCTGAACAATGCTCTTCTCTGTGAGGCCTCTGTACTATGTGGCTTCTTCATTAACACTCTTTTGATCATGAAACTCTCACCATCTTCTGAAGCTAAGTTGTTCAATGCTGAAGTTCTGGTATTACCTCCATCTTCCTGAACATAGTTTACCCTCTTTTCACCACCATAGGATGAACTAGGCTTCTTTGGGCATCTATAGGCAGGGTGGCCCAACTTTTGGCAGGTATAGCACTTCATGGTTGAGAAGTAGGACCCTCTCCATGGTCCATTAGATCTACCCCCACTCGGGTTGCTTGATCACCTACCCCTATAGCTGGGTTTGCTCTGAGAATCCCCACTTTTCTGAACAAGTTTAGACTCTCCCTGGGATTGTTGATCTATGCTCCTTCCCCCAAAACTACCTCTATGGCCTCTACCATCTCTTCCCCTACCTCTTGCTCTATTGTTTTTCTCTTGCTTTCTCCTACCTTTCTCTTCCACTTTGAGTGCCAATTGATAACACTTGTGGACTGTTTGTGGGCATAACAATCTCATCTCTTCCTGGACGTTCCACCTTAACCCATTCAAGTAACTTGTCACTTTTATGCTCTCATCCTCCACTACTCTAGATCTCATGCACAGTTTTTGAAACTCTTCAGTGTAGCTACTAACATCTAGGTCTTTTTGTCTCAAATTTTGTCTTTTTCGGTGAAGTTGTATTTCATAGTCTTTAGGAAGGTAGGTTTCTTTGATTTTGACTACCATTTCTTTCTAGGTGGCTATTGATTTCTTACCTCCTTTCACCCTTTCCTCTTGGATGAATTTCCACCATGTTAAGGCTACCCCTCTCAGCCTTGATTTTGCCACCTTAACCTTTTGTGCTTCAATCACTGCATCACATTCAAAATGGTTTTTTAGCCCTTCAATCCACTCTATTAGAGCATCTGGATCCATCTTCCCAATGAAAAGAGCCACTCCCTCTAAGGTTTTACCACTCATAGCTCTCAAGGCTTTCAAGAATGGTTCTTGCTCAATGACAGGGTCAGGCATGGGGACTTCATCCTCTATTGCCATCATTTTACCCTGATCTCCAACCTTATCATGGACTTCTTCAGTTTTGACTTCTACTTCAACTAGTTTCATTGCTAGTTGATCTAATATTTCTTTGAGTGTCCTATTTTCCTCTTCTTGGTCTTTAACCTTCTTGGCCAATTCTGCATTGGTCACCATGTTTTCCTACTGTTCCTTTTCTCCTGAATCTTTTGTTGGCTCTGATACCACTATGATAGGGAGAATGCTAGTAAAGTGCTCAAAAGGCCAATTTGCTCAAGAGGTTCAATTTGTTACCCAGAAAATTGTTTGATTCTATTGTATTTGTTTATAAAATCCTTCTTATGGTTATAGTACCAAGCATCTCATGTATCACTTCCCTAACACACTCCCCTTTTGGTGAAGGCTCACTCTCATGCTCAAATCTACTCAAATTGCTCACTCCACCCCTCAACACACCCCCAATCTATGATCTTTGGCATTCAACCCTCTGTTTCAAAGCTATTTAGGAGTCTTTCCCAACTTCATTTTGCAAGAAAATGACAATTTTGACAACTTTTCAAGCCAAATGACAACTTTTCTTGCTCAAAAAGGCATTTTTGACAATATAGCCTTATCAACTTGTCCAAACAACTTAGAAATGCGTAAAAACACCTAAAAAACACATTTCAATTCTCTTGAAGGCATTAGAAGACCTTTTTGGGAATTTTGCACATTTTTGCCAAAAATTGTCAACTGAAAGCATGAAGGACAAAACTGATCTGTAGAGCCCAAAAAGAGATCAAAAAGACTAAACATGACACAAAACAACCTAAAACAACATAATCAACCTAACACAAGACTTTACAAACATAAAAGCATTAAATACTCAAAAAAATGGGAGTTTTACTCAACTAGGTGCTCCTGCACCAAAGATGAGGCCATTGGAAATATAGATGAGGGTGACTATATTGATGCTCTAGGAAGTGAGAGTGAAAAAGGGGTTGTTCATAGTGAGCACGAGGTGAGCATAGAGCAGGAGGGTGAACAACAACATGATTTTGTTAGCGCTCACGAACAGGAACAAGGAGGAGGGGCGAGTAACAAGGAGGTCCACTATTAGTCATTATATGTTGGATTATCTTTATAATGCTTGATTAGTGCAAAATTGAATGTGACTCTTTGTCTCTATTGGCTGTGCACAACAACAGGCCGATCACAAAAGAGAATATATTAATGGAAGGTTGCACTACATTGTCTCTTCCGTTATTGTTCCAAAAATGGAGGCCGTCAGTTTTGAGATCTGGGGAGGCTTAACATGCATAGAGCCAAAGAACATCAACTACCATTATTGAGGATTGCACAACATAATCATGAACCCTGTGAAAGTGGATAGTGCAGCACGGATCATATGAAGAAATCACTGATGCACTTGAAAAAGAGGGAGTCTAATATTGAATACCAAATGGGTGTACGACACAGTATGCAAAAAAACGTGTCACTGACTGGGTGTGCATGAAATATGGCAAGAAAACATGTGATGAGCTTCCTACCAAAGGGAAGGAAGAGATAAAGGAAGCAATGTGAGTGTACGATAGAAGTCTGGTTAGGGAGGCAAGAAGGAAGAAGGTTTTAGAGTTACTGCAAAGAAAGAATATTGCAACAGAGGTAATTTTTAGTGATCGTATTTTTTTGTAGTTTACTAAATTCCTTTAAACATGTGAAGAATGACTTATTGACCTATCTTATCTTGGTGCCCATATTTTAAGTGACAGTGCAAACCATGGTGAGGAGGTTCTGGCATCAAAGGCTAATCGTGAAACAAACGTGCCAGTGAATGAGGCTGCATTTGTTTCGTTGGGGAAGCAAAAAAAGAAGAATGTTGTAGAAAAAAAACAAGGATGAATTCAGATCCTCAAACAAATGAGGGTGCACCTATTTTCTCGGGGAAGCAAAAAAAGATGAATGCTCTGGAAAAAACAAGGTGGACTTCAACTCCTGAAACAAATGTGCGAGTCAATGATCCTGCATGTGATTCGTTGAGGAAGAAAGAAAAGAAGAATGTCGTAGAAAAAACAAGTTTGACTTCAGATGAGGCGACACATTTGTCATCAAAGGTGGCCGTCTGTTGGCCTATCCATATGTGTGTTTGCATTGCATGGTATGCTTTGCACTGCACTATGTAGTATGTTGACTATTTCATCCATGTCATTATAGGTTGATGGGGTTTGTGGAGGGAGCATGAACTATCCTATGCTATTGGATGACACAAAACGCAGTGTGCCCGAAAAATTAAGTAAAAAACCTTGGTCGTCTATTACATATAAGTCTATTTCATCAAAGAAGCTGAAGGAGACGTCCAATGAAAAATTGGGTGCATGCAGTACCGAGAAGATTGTGGAGCAATCTCCTGAGTTAGACAATGGACGATAGGAGCAAAGAACAGTCAATACACTTGCCTGATGACATCGTGTATAGTGTTCCTGAAAAACCAAGTCCAAAATCTCAGACGTCTGTTAGGAGGAAGAAGCTGAAGGAGACGACGATTGAAAAATTGAGTGTATGCAGTGGTCAGATGATTGCAGAGCACTCTCCTGAACTGGGGCAGAGGTTGGAGGATACGTGCAAAGATGAACAGGTAATGTGGTGCCATTGTGCATGACATGAAGTGCTATATCATGACATGGTGTGTTATACTATACAGTAACTCTTTTTTTATGCAATCGATCGTGGTATTGGACGAGAAACTTGAGAAGTCTATTTCGAGGGAGAAGCCGAAGGAGACGGTGAAGGGAAATTTGAGTGCATGCAGTGGCAAGAAGATTACAGAGGAGTCTACTCAATTGGGGCAAACATTGGAGGATAAGAGCAAAGATGAATAGGTATTGGGCTCTTCTTTTGGATAAGAGGTGGTGAGAGGCAGTTTTATACTGGAGAGTATTTTTTATGATGTGGTTTGTGTCCATTATCTGTGTTCCTATTATTACCTTAGTTGTGTAAACTTCATCGACCTTGGTCTAGTAGTGTTCGTTGGCGTATGGGTTTAATGTGTACTTACACTCCTCTACAATGTGTCACGTTTTGCAGTATAATCCGATAGAAGAAAGCATTGAGAAAGAGTGTAGGGGAAATGATGATGGATGTACAAATGCAGACCATGACCGTGATGGGGACAACGTGCCGAGAGAGACATCTATTCCGGTACTGTTTTAGTGCATTGACATGAATTCATTTGCCTATGTTTGATGGACATGTATAAATAATTTTATTTAAGTGACCGTGTCCAGTCATTACTATTGCAGGGAACCATGGAAGACAAAGAAGAGTGTGCCAATGAAGATGCTCACACTATTGCTATTGGAGTTAAAGTCCACCTACTATTGGATAGGGTAGTGGTTGGGGAAGGTGTTGTTGATGGCATTGAGAAGGGTGTAATGTGTCATACTATTCCACTTCCACGACATTGTGCTAAAGTTTGCATCGTCAAAGTCTTTGATGCAAATGCCTAGCTGCCTTGCCCAGATCCTTTCATCGATGTCTTGTTGGATTCCCTAAACTCATGGGTGGTGCGGCCTATTGGAGAGCTGGTATGTTCCCCACTCACTGTAAGTTTCGAAGATGACAAGATCCCTTCCTCTATCTTCTCATTCCATCATTTACCTTATTCCAATGGAATGAAATAGGCAACACTCGTATGATGTCATTTGTATGTGGCAGGATAAAGTTGGCGAAAGTGTTCAGCCACAAAAAGAGGATGTTAAACGCGGCCGTATGATCAGAGGGGTAATTCATAGGCTATAATCACTTGGCATCACCCCTCCTGAGTTGCATAATAATGAGAAGAAGCGTAAAGAATTTTATGGTGCTGTCAACTCCATTGCGCAATCCAGACAACAGAGGTGATAATATTCTTCGATCATAGTTGTTGTTCCTCTTTCCTAATATTTAGAGCGAGATACTGTGGTCGAAGATCAGTCTTGATAGACTATTCAGATGGGATTTGGAGATGTTATATTGACATGGCTTTTACCTTACCATAGTTTAAATCCTCTCAATTATTGTTTATGTTTTAGATGAATTGTACTTTATTTTCAACCTTTCCTGCTATTTTAAGAAACATAACTGTAAAGGCTTGATTTGTTGAACTATTTCATGGTGATCTTACACCATCAACTACCGTTTAATAACTTCACAAACCTGTCTTTGGTGCGCAACATTTTTAATAATGATAGTGGATGGTGCAATAAAGTCAATGATAGTCGTTTACTGTTCAAGTTTTGTTCAAGGTCTCTTATCAAGTATTGTTCAAGGTCTCTTATATATTAAATATGTATAGATTTTGTTATTGTGTAGCAATAGGGTCCCTGCAACTCTTTTACGTATACAGATCAAGCGGAATGTTTGATTGAAATTGTGAACCATGTGCTCTTTCCACTGTAGCTTATGATAGTTGAATATACCATTGTTATTGTTTGTTTTTTAACACTGAATCTGAAATGAATTAACAACAAAAAATAACCAAAAAAAAAATCTATTCAAATACACTAGACTTCCATTATAGTTTCATGGAAGATGTGTAATAATTTGGATGCAGGATGAGGAGTGGTGACTGATGGAGTTATCTTCCCAAAACATGGATTCCCAATTGGCAGGTAACCTACCACCCAAGTGCCCAGTTTAGTGAGCATGTCAACTTTAGTGAACACGTTAACTTTTGTATTATACATAAAGTTATTCATTCCAAAAAATGCAACAGATAGTTGTTCGTTTCTTGTTGGCAGAAACTATTGTTTCCTGTATTTTTCATGTTGTCTTGTCCACCTGTCTACTGATACTTCTTTTTGGAATTGTCTGCAGGGATGGCAATGGGAAGAGCATGGATAGGAAAAAGAAAGGGTGTCGAAACATCTGTTCCGCAGATTGAAATGCCTACTACAGATTCAAAGGAAAATGGGACAGCCGATGTTCTCACCTCCGATGATGGTTTAGGGAAGTTTTCAACACAACCACTACTGCCCTTTGCAGACTGGAATGATGGGATGGACACAATGAATTTTGATGCCATGCGTCTAGAACTGCTAACACAGAAGGTCGATATGGCCCATGCTAAAAATGAAAGGTTGAAGGGGATTGTTTCTGATCTTGAATGGAGACTCATTCAAGTGAAAAGGAGATGCACTGAACTCAATATGAAATGCACTAAGCTCAATAAGAAATGCATGGAACTCGATAATAAGGTCATGGACTTGGACGATAAGAATACATACCTTGAGTTGGAAGTGCGTGGTTTGCAGATGGTGAATGAGAGATAGGAGGTAGTGTGTGAGGCATGTGCTAAAAACAACAAAATCATAAGTGACCAGATTCAGGGAATGTTATATGGTTGTGGGCAACGCGCTCAGTATTGGAAATGGAGGTATGCGAAGGTGTTTGCCTTTGTAACTGATGAAGATGATGAGAATCATGTGCCTCCCCTTACTCTGACCACTGGGGGAAACAAAAGTCATTTAAATACTCAACCTCTGCCTCTATAACAGGCTTGCACTATTACGAAAGTTTTGTAGATGTATATTTCCGACTCCTATTCAATAAAACGTCAGTAGTGGTGTAGACTTTTTGTAATTAGACATGTTCTTTCATTTAGGAAAACACTTTGTATGCTTCATGAATGGTTATTTTCAATAAACTTGATTGACCAAAGTTTTTGTTTCTGGTTCTTTTCTTTGGGAGCCTTTCTTGAACTAGTTGTAAAAATATATTAGGTGGCCTTGCCACCTTGTCAAAAAAAATAAAAAAATAAATGTTCACTTCACTTAAACAACTTCAATGCTTCCCAGCTTCAATGGTTAATGATTGGTTTGTTGTACACTTTTTCATGCTTTCTGAATGGTTCTATGTGACTTTTCTACATGTCTTGTATGATGAATGGTGTTTGCACTTCTCTTAATGATTTCCCAATTAGTCTTCGCGAACCAAGCCGGCTGAATCTATACCTGAAACCTAACTGTAGGTTAAAGGTTTTAATATGGCAGATTTAAAAGAACCACTAATTATATGATGGCAATTTTTCTTAACTTCCACCTGCTTATAATAGTTTCTTATAGAAGACTAAAAAATGGTTATTTATAAATGATGGATAAACTGAATCACAAGTACGTAAGATAGCCTGCTCAATGAGGTATTCTTCTTCGCAAATATTAACTTCCACCTACTTATAATAGTTGCTTATTGAAGTTTGAAAAATGTTTATTTATAAATGATGGATAAACTGAATCACAAGTACATAAGATAGACTGCCCAATGACTATTATTCTTCGTAAATATTAAATATAGATCAATGATTATTTAACTATTTAAGCTTTATCACATGAAAGGTCTGTTTTGGAGCCACAATAGCTTCAGACGAGTCTATTTTGGCTTCAAAATGACAGTACGGATTGACTAACACGCAAAAGGTGTAGTATAGCATGCAGGTTAGTTCTACTTGTATTTCGTAAACAAAGAAACTCAAATTGAAAGTAACACTTCATATATTTGTGACAAGTATTAGTCAGTCATTTTTGCTGATTCGCTAACTGGCTGCCTGCCAATTCCATGTCGCCATCTCACGGCAAAATCGACTAACACATCGTGTTAGTCGTAGATTAACACACCGTGTTAGTCGATTAACACGTCGTGTTAGTCAATTAACACGCTGTGTTAGTCGATTAACACACTGTGTTAGTCGATTAACATGTCGTGTTAGTCATCGATTAAAATGTCGTGTTAGTTGATTAACATGCCATGTTACTCAATTAACACACTGTGTTACTCAATTAACACGCCATGATAGTCAATTAACATGTCGTTTTAGTTGATTAATGCATCGTGTTAGTTGATTAATGCATCGTGTTAGTCGATTAACGTGTCATGTTAGTCGATTAACGCTTCGTGTTAGTCGATTAACATGTCGTGTTAGTCGATTTTGCCATTTTGCGGGTGTAAAAGAAGAAATGGCGGCCTACCAGTTAGCGAATCAGCGAAAAGGACTAACGCGACGCGTTAGTGTTAGTCAATTTTGTCATTTCCTGGGCGTAATGGAAATGGCAGATGTATCTATTCTAGCTCCACAAAGATAGTACGAAGTGACTATCACGCCTGTTACTCATGCGCTTTACACCGTCGATTTTCTAATTAACGGTTGTGATTGACTGACCTATCACTAATACGTGAAACTAACGGTTGCGATTGACTCACTTCTCACACACACACGAAACTAATGGTTTTGATTGACTAATTTGTCACTAACACACAAAACTAACGGTTGCAATTCGAGGACTAACGGTTAATAGCAAAATTGACGGTGTAAAACAGGCGACTAACATGAGTGTTAGTCAGTCCCTACTGTGTTAGTCGATTCGCGGACTCTATTTACCATGTTTGACAACTTTGTCGATAATTTGTACTATATGTAATTTATTTTAAATTTTTAAGTTTCCTTGTCGATCACTTATGATATTATTTTATACTATATGCTACTGTTATACATGTTGTCTTTGATTTTCTTGCACCATTCCCTTTGATGACATGTAATGGATTGTTTATATTGTAACAATAATGCATTTCTAAAACATAACCTCCTCAATGAATCTTAATTAATTGATATATCTTATACGAAACATTGACATACTTGCATCATCATGAAGGAGAGAAATTTGTCTTCAATCCAAGTGTTCACAATTTACACATTTGCATTCCATATCTCACATCTTAATTTCATTGCATATCAATATTGCATTATTATAGAAATCAATGCTATTCCTTTTAGAGTAGACTTAATGCCTATGACCTATTTAGAAAAAGGATTATATTTATTAGATTTAAATTAACATATAAAGTGTATTAGTTTCTAGACATATAAAGTGCATAGAGACAAACATATAAATTATAAACATAACCGACACAAACATATAAATCATAAACATTCGAGACAAACGACGTACAAAGATCGGCGATGTAACCATAGAAATTAAATGTTTTATAAATAATAGAATAGTCATACAGGAGCAATTATACAATTTTAATTAGAGGACCTCCTCTGCGTTGGGAATCTACTCTATATCCTCACAAACCTCTATGCTAGCCATGGACTATCATAACCCGTGAAAATAGGGGTGTAGTCCATAATAAGTAGGTTCCATGGAAAGAATATCGTGACATCCTCAATACTATCATCGGAGTATGGCACAAGGGACCATCCACGTCTCCAATGGTGTCTGTCAGCACACATTATGTGAATCCGAGGGAGAGTGAATGGTCAGTATGCAAGGGCGAAATACACTAGCCATAGTCACCTATACAAAGTGACTGTCAATGGAGTTGACAATCTGGCGAACGAGATCAAGTCTTCTATGTCGACAAAGTACATATTGTCCTTGGTATAATGTCTTCCCATTCGAATGGTCCACTCAGTGGCCCATCTGGGAGTTATTGTTCGGATAATATCTGAAACAACGATATCCAGGAGGCGCTGAAATAAGGAAGACTCCTCGTCATTCTCTGCCAACCTCTCTAGGAGTTTGCAGATACATACGATAAGAGTGTTAGTAATATAACTATAGCATTCAATAAATGTAAGACATAAGAGTGTTAAGCACTAAAAAAATGCAAGACATAATCACCATAAGAGTATTAATTATTTAACTAGAGCATTCAATAAATTGAAGACATAAAAGCGTAATACTGAAAATGAAGCTGCATAAAACCTGCGCCTATCTCCCGACATGTATGTGAAAGCCATTTAGTGATAAAATAGGGTGAAATACAATGGACCTGCATACAAAGATACATTATAAAATATGGTTAGGGACAGTTATAGTAAACATTACAATGCAACTACAATAAACAAATTTGTTCCATATTACGCAACAGGTTGAATGAAGAATGACTAAACATCAAGCACATATATGACATAGTTACAAACAGAAAGCTTAATCTAAACAAATAATACTAAAATTAGTATCAGCAAGGATCATTGTGTGATCCCTATCCATGTAAAAGACTAGCAAAAGCCAATCGTCGATGAGGACTCCTATGGCCAGGTGTTGAGGGGGTGCCAAACACTGTCACACATAAGTGTGGATCACTTTCACTGACTACAAGACATGACAACTAAATAAATGTGTGCAACATCCACATGTTTAGAAACCACTTACAGGTGACACTAGAGTACCAACCTATATCAAACACAACTGATGCAGTGGCAAGGACATGCAGTTCTGGTGCTTGGTCCAATTGCCTCTTTCCCCTTCTCCTCCTAGAAGTCACAAAGGGGAACTCAAAGGTGACAGGCTGTTGAACATCATGACAAATCTCACTCCTAGTACTATGCCTATGTTGCTGCCGATTGCGATGAGGGACCCGACTTGCAATGAACCAAGGCTGCATATGTTTGGTGGTTGTATTGGCTGGATCGATAGACAGACTAAAATCAAATGACATGGCACCAACATCCTGAAGATCAGCCATGAACCTATCCAGACAGCCAACAAATGCCATTAGTTTATCACCTGAACTTGGCATTATTTGCGACAATATGTTTAACTTTTTGTTTGCTTCGTTCCATATTACGATGTCCACATCCTCTAAATTTGTATGTGCATTAGAAATGGTATCGACAACAGGTTTAGGTGTTGGGTTTTCATTAGTATTAGCATATGTTGGAGTCGACATAAGAATAGGATCTGTATGAAACAAGATCTTAGGGTCAAGTACACATCTTTTAAGTTAGCAAAGATCAACATTCACAAACATCCACTTACCCAAAACACTTGAATCATGGAATGAATTGTTCATCATTGCAACAACCTTCAACGCATACTTGCACATGTATCCTCACAAACTCCATGGACATTCACAGATGTAGAAGTGATCCCCAAATTTCCTAACCACATACCAATTGCACAAGGAATGAATTTTCACCTAGTACCAACCAGAAGTAGTGTCGTCTGGAACACAATCGGCATCAGGAATTGCCTTTGCCCTCTCCATACTAGTTTGCAAATGTGTCAACCTATAGTTTTTGATAAAACCAAAATGCTGCAATTCTCACTTATGCTGGTAGAATGGTTCCACTTTATACACAAGTATAAAATACAGATTGTCCATGCTCCTCGAGCATGTCTTTTTATCATCTCTTAGGTGTAGTGACTTCAATTTTCTATGGTATTATTCGATGGCATTATTTGTGTCCTGGTTAGCATGAGCGAAATTCCTGAAGTTTTTCGCCCACATAGCTGGCCAAAAAAAATTTGAAATAAAGAAATTAAAAATAGGAGTAGGATGTCAACTACTAAATGACAACCAAAATGGGTAACAAGTCATAAAGCCACCACTTGAATCTAATGTTTAACTCACTGATACAGCCTTCTCCTTGATACCATGTGCTTTAGAAGTACTCTAGAAAACGTGGCTGATCACTAAATTCGACAAAGAAAGTGTGCATCTCGTCCATAGTGCTCTCTTCACTTTCATGCATTGCCATGATTATCGCCCCTAGACGGTGAAAATGTCCATTTCTCTTTCCTTCGTTGCATACTTGTACACATTCTTCAACCATTCTCGACGCACATGCCAAATACAAAGTATGACATGGCATTCAAAAACACTCCTGTTATGAACAAAACGTTTAATTGGGTTGAGTTGGGAGCCTGCTCATTTGAAATAAAACGTAGAGCAACGTATCATAATGTTTGATTTCATGTAGACAAAATTTTAGTCTTGCACTTACTCTTTTGCTTGAATCTCTGCACTCGCATCAACTAAGATAAATGAATTGATCCTCCAATCAGGCCTCTTTTCCATTCCTCATCTCCACAACTCCATCAAAAACACTTGGATATCCTCAATCTTGTTCCTTGATGTCACAGTCCATGCAACAAGCACCCCCGATTGCTGCTCGTCGAAGACGGGACATGAATACAATTGATATTGTTTTAAAATTAAACAGGAAGATCATGACCCCCACAGATCAAATGGGCTACATGAAAACAGGTTAAGTTTGAAGAGACTTACCCCGTATTTGTTTGTTGTGAATGTCGAATCCATTGAGATGATTGAGTCATGCGATAATCGTACCATCATGTCAAGCATCCAAGCCATTTGTATTCCCATAATGAAAGGTTTGTTGACACCTTGTGGCTTCTGGGAAAAAAAGAAATTTGTCTCATCCTGTTTTTTCCATTCTAAGATGCTAGTGACATCACACACAAGCTTTCATGACCGAATAGAACGAACCCTCTTCACCGTGTTCATAACATCCTTGCGTGTGACGAATGAATCTCTCTTCTTCAACATGTCATGAAAATGGGGATCATCAAGATGTCTATCCACAATAGCATCAATGCTCACATCCATCAACAACAACCTCTCTCTATATGCTTTGCATTCAATAGAAAGGTTTGGTGCAAATTGAGAGCGCAACTCATTGCTGCTATCATCAATGCCATGACAAGCTTCACCATTCTTGTCTGCATGCAATGGTTGCTTCAATATCAAGATGGCCACATCCGGCCTACTATATAACACCTTAAAAATGAAGTGGTGTGTACAACCTCTTTTTTTCTGATATATTCGCGCACGCTTCTTATTCGGCGACTTTTTCCTATTGTCTTCTGGTCCATATGAACACCAATACCTTCAAAAATAACTCTCCTATTATCAACAACAATAGTAATGCCATTAAACATAAACAAAGAATAGGAAAGAATGTGTCTACGAACTGAATGTACATCTTTGTTGTATGCATGTTGTGCATATCACAATCATGCTCAGTGTGCCGCTTTCAGAGGAATTGGGTTTCAACACCTTCGCGCAATGATTCCCCTCTGATGAATGCATCCAATCTACCTAGTGGAATTGTTGCACACAAGTCTGTCATTGAATCATTTTTGATACAAATTAGTGTCCATTGAATATCCCTTGAACAAAAATGATGCAAACCTTCACCACCATCTTGAACTTCCAATACCATAATGTCTTGCGATTTCTGGTGTTTTCCCATTCTAGTCCTGCACATATCGAAGAAAGAAAGAGATATCATAAACAATAAACAACCATAATGATGATATCTTCAGTGTGATACTATTTTGAGATAGTGGTTGATGTCAAATGTGTTTTCCATGATATTGGTCGCTGGGCATAAATGACCAAAGCTACTTTACTGTTAGACCTTCGTCCTATTAGCACATATTTTTACAAATATAGTTTTGTGCTATATATGGACACTTTTAGTTTCATCATAAGAGAATTTACTAGTAGATTGTATGTATAGGTGATATGTTGCAGTATCTTCATGAAAAAGCATCACTTGGGCATATTGAAGGGAATGTTGATATGGTTTCAAATATGCCTCTAATTCACTTGACCTTTGTTCATACTCATCGGTTTAAATCTAACCAATGAAACAGTGTGAAGAAAATTTGCGAGCTCTATCGGCACAATCTTTGTCGATGACCACCACATGTCAGAGTATGTTTCATCTATCGGGAGTGGTCTCCGTCTGCTATACCGATACTCGATGAGTCTTGACTAAAACGCATGTTAGTCGCATGATCTACACCATCGATTTTGTAGTTAATGGTTTTGATAGACTAACCCATCAGTAACACGCTATACGACAGGTCTATTTGGAGCTAGCCACGATCATTTGAAATATGCTTCCAATTCACTTGACCTTTGTAAATACTCATCAGTTTAAATCTGACCGATGAAACAGTGTGAAGAAAATTTGCGAGCTCCATTGGCATAACCTCTGCCGATGACCTCCACATATCGGAGTATGTTTCGGCTATTGGGAGTAGTCTCGGTCTGCTATACGGATACCCGGTGAGTCTTGACTAACACACGTGTTAGTAGCACGTTTTATATCGTCGATTTTGCAGTTGGTGGTTGCGATTAACTAACCTTTCGGTAAGACAATACGAAATGTCCATTATGCGTCTAATCTGGGCTCCAAAACATCAGTATGGATTGACTAACATGCATGTTAGTGTATCATTTTATATCATCCATTTTCCAATCAACGTCTACGATTGACTAACCTCTCGCTAAAACACTCTACGAAAGATCCATTTTGGAGCTTAATGGAGCTCGGAGTAGTAGGTTTGAAGTCATCTCGATGACCCGACGAAGTCGTCTTTGGGCATTAGGGTATCTTCGCTTATCAGATGGATGAAAGGATAAAAGGTGTGCACATTTCATCCAGATCCAATGGTTGTCCCTATACCGCATGATGGAAATGCATGAACATTATCGACCGTAGTTTCGCGACCAATGTAGGGCCCAACAAAAGAGTAGGTCCGTCAGAGAAAAACACCATATCGGGATAGTGCCAAAATAGTTAGACCAATCTGCGTGTGCTCAAAGAATTGGAAGGTGGAACCCTCGGTATTACCTATACCGATAAAACAGACTCGGAAGCATAAAGCATTAAAGTGCATCAGAGACTCGTGGGGACTTCGAGAAGAATAGAAAAAGGCTGTTTCGACTCCTGATGAAGATAAAGGTACCTGTAGGGATATCGATGTAAATTATATCGGTAAAGTAAACATTAAGTGAGGACTCATCGGGACATCAGAAGAAGAAGTTTTATGCTATGCCGAGTCCCGACAGGACTATTAAGGCGGACAGAGAGTTGGTAGGAGTTATTCGGGGTGAGTTATGTCAATAATGCATGGGACTTAGTCAAAATGCGAAGTGGTATATTGACATCATCAAGGGATCAGAGGGACATAAAATGAACTATTCCGATCCCCGATGGCACAAAGAATTAGAAGGCGGAACCCTCGGTATTACCTATATCAAGAAAATAGACTCCAAACATAAAGCATAAAAGTGAGTTGGAGACTCATGGGGACTTTGAGAGGAATAGAAATAGGCTATTCCGACCCCCGATGAATATAAAGGCGCCAGCGAGGATATCGGTGTAAATTATACCGATAAAGTAAACATTAAGTGAGGACTCATCGGGACATCGGAAGAAGAAGTTTTATGCTATGCCAAGTCCCGATAGGACTATTAAGGCGGACGAAGAGTTGGTAGGAGTTATTCGGGGTTAGTAATGCGGATAATGCAGGGGACTTAGTTAGAATGCGGAATGGTATATTGACATCATCGGGGCATCAGAGGGACATAAAATGAACTATGTCGATCCCCGATGGCATGGAGAATTGGAAGGCGGAACCCTCGGTATTACCTATACCGATAAAATAGACTCCGAAGCATAAAGCATAAAAGTGCATCAAAGACTCATGGGGACTTCGAGAGGAATAGAAATAGGCTATTCCGACCCCCAATGAAGATAAAGGTGCTTACAGGGATATCGGTGTTAATTATACCGATAAAGTAAGCATTAAGTGAGGACTTAATGGGACATCAGAAGAAGAAGTTTTATGCTATGCCGAGTCCCGATAAGACTATGTCGATAATGCGGGGGACTTGGTCAGAATGCGAAATGGACATAAAATGAACTATGTCGATCCCCGATGCCATAAAGAAAAAGAAAACCGAAGGCGAATGCATTAGGTACATTCATTTTATATGTAAAGGCATCTAGGATTCAAGGAAAATATATACTGCCTGCAAGGACTACAAGTTATATGTATTAGTGAAGTCTATAGGAAGAAGAAGTATCTTTTTGTGCACATAGACTGTAATGGACTCTTTTCAAGTACATGTTATGTATGCAATCATTTCCTAAGGATTTTCCCAAACTTTATATTAATTGATATTCGCATATGTCTTTTAAAGTCCTCAAATCATTCTTATTCTCAATATACTATCATAATCATTTCTTTTGAAGGAAATTCACCGAAGATAAAGAGATTGTTGACACCCCATGCTTTTGGAGACAACTAAACAATCGTAGATAATTTAATCAAAATGATAACAAGCATACAAACACAAAGACAACAGAGATGTGGGCTCATAAATGTTCTGATTGTATATTAATATTCTCTCATCGAAGTCTTACATTGAGACAAAATGATCCTCCAAAATGCCAAAACAAAAGGTTGTATTAAATTTTGCCAGAGCTTTCATACAAAATTGTCACGATCCCCATTTTAGGTAGTCCCGGTATCCACTTATAGAAAATAGGATGCAACAAGCTTCAAACTTCCCTACAAAATATTCCTATCCTAACCATAATTCCCCCAAAAAACTTACACCAATTACAAAATATTGTACCAGTAGGAGCTCAAGTGATTGTGAAAAGTATTCCTCTGCAGATTAGGTTGCTTGTGAAGTACCACATGTCAGGGCATCGGTGGGACCTTCCTCTACTTTTTTTTCTTTCAAAATATATTTGGTTTCCTATATTTTGAATGTATCATCATCAGGCCATGAGAATTTAATGATTTTTTTCTTCAGTTTGTTCCAACTCTTCCATGATTTTGTCAGCTGTTTGACTTCATTCTCAAAAAAATCGAAATGTGATTTTATTTTATCAATTTCCTCAATAGTTTATAATGTTATTAATTCTCTGACACAATTTATGACCCAGCTCCTCAATCCATACTTCTTTATCTTTTATCTTGTTGGTGGTCAAAAAACCTCCAAGAAACAATTCAAATTTTTGAGTTGCGTACTCCTTTCGGTACAAGTTTTCGCTCCTTTCGATGCTAACTCTATCTATCGCAAACCTGGACAACTCATTTACTAATTCACAAGTATGTCTGATTATGACATCAACACCTTCTTCTCTCTCAGACAAAGAATATATAGTCTTCAAATCCACCTCTCTGGCGGTCCATTTATCCAAAATTGACTCCAAAGTAACCTTTTCTTCTTTGAAAGAATCTAAAAGTCTCATTACCCTTCCCATATGTATATGCACAATTGCTGGCCCAATAGTATCGGCAAACCTCAAAAGAGTACCCCTGATCTTTTCCTCATACTTATTTGCAAAAATTGTTTGAGCTTGCCTCAATCTATCAATCTCATCCTGAATGTTCTCAGCTGATTGGAAATCAGGAGTCATGGGAGAAGGAGGGAATTCAATAATTGGGCTTGAAGGAGGGGTCTTAGCAGGAGAAGAAGCAATCATCAGTTGGGAAGACTCACCCCTTTGATGTTGTCCTTCCAATTTACTCTTTAGCTCTGCAATAGTGCCATCTTTAGAAGCCAGCTCAAGCTTTGCTTGATTATAATCCTTTAGGACTACCTCTAATTTCACATGGAGATCACCTTTCTCCTTGGCCTCTTTTTCAGCCACTACCATGCCGAATTTAGAAGACTCTAAGGTCATACTAGCAGCTTCTACTACCCCTGTGTCTCTAACACTTTTCACAATCATGCCCCCTAAGTAATCCGATTGACAGAAATCTCTCCTTTTATTTTCCTCTCTTTTAAGTGACCACATTACATGGGCTTCATGGTCAGTACTGTAAGTCATTCCCTCTAAAGGTTTGGTCTCCTTCCTTACTACATCAAAAACTATTGCATCAACTATGTCCCATTCTGGGAGAATTAGCACTCCAACATCTGCAATCAATTTTCTCCCTTCCTCAGGGGTAATTGCTTCAAACTCTCTCACCATTTCTTGCTTTATTTCTGCTTCAACAACAAATGTATCCTTATGGGGTTGTTCAACTTTTCTCTTTTCACACCTTTCTTTAAAGTGCCCTATATGCCTTCGCCAAAGAAATTGCAGAAAGATTCCTGTCTTTACAAAACTGTTATCAGCCAAAAATTCATCACTGGTCTTCTTAATGACAGGATCTAGTTATGTACCTACAAATTCTTCATCAGTTAGGTCCATTTTGGCACCTATTGGCATCCCTACTTGCAATTCTCCATATGTACATGCAATCTCCCCTAAGCTTCCTAGTTGCAGTAATTGCTTAGCAACTGCTTGCTCATCACCTATAAATAATGGGATTGAGAAGGAGAATACAGGGTGTCACTTGACTGTGCCTCTTTTTCCAACCTCTGCCTTTTTGGAGAAGCTTCCGACTGAAGGGAAACCTCCATTGGCCTCTTTCCCTTTGATGTAGAAGGTTCATCCCTCCTAGGCATTAGCACATTATATCCTAATTTCTTATACATTACATACTGTCCAGGGGGAATGACTTTGGCCAAAGCGGGCTAAGTCAAGGCAAGCTTTGCTTTCTCAGGGTTTGCCTTCACTACAACATCCTTCTTCTCATTTAGAGTCTGCATTGCATCTTCAAAGTATCGTATCAAAAAATTGATCCTCTCCTCAAATGGATGAAAGCTTATCAAAGAATCATAACTATTGTCAAAAAATTGGACAAAATCAAGGGTCTTCTTGTATGCCAACCATTTTTCCTTTTTTACTTCCTGCTCATCCAAATTAAATTCATTTCTTATCAGATCTTCAGGGAAGTGAAATTTATGATTTCTGCCCCCGCACCCGACTTTCTTCCTAAACATGCCATTAAAGAAGTCTTCGGGATCAACAAACCTAGCCACTATCGTTGACAATCTATATGGCTGAAGGAACTTCTCAAAACATAGCCAACCACCTTTGGTGACTACAAATTGATGTGCCATGGTGACTATTGGGAAGATTGTCCCTCTTCCTTTATTCGTTATCTCTGCTTCTTGTGGTCCTCCAATTTGCCTCATAATCTCATCAATACCAATTTTCAAAGGAACCTGATAGGGGAGCAAATATGGGGTTCCCCTAAAACCATATACTCTGAAAAATGGTGGAAATGGGATATAAGATTATGTCACCCCAATTGTGCACAATCTTGATGCTCTTTTCAAACTCCTTAGGTCTAATGAATTCAAGGAGAGCCTTTGGGATCCTAGGGTTGTCTTGACATAGGAGAATTCTAAGCTTAGATGCAAAGCATCTATCAAATTTCAGATAGCTAGCATCTTCTTTGTCCCAAGACAGTTCTGCACTCCATAACTAAACTGGCATTTCTTCACCATCCCTTTCTCTTCGTAGGTCCATATCTTTTCCAAAATATTCCACACATTTAAACAAGAACATATGCATCAACATGGAATACCAACCAAAAGGTCTATCCACTTTAGCATTATTTATCCCAATTAAACCCTCATGAATGACATCTGCAAGATAAGGTGCAAAATCATATGCTACTGCTAAGGACGGGTTCAAAATTTGTGCCATCATAAGAATATAATGAGTTGACATGGCATTCTCTGCATCTTCCCCAAAATTTTTACATAGAGACCAATATACACCCTTAGCCCTTAAAGTGAAGAAATTCATAGGGAAAGGCTCCATTGTGCTAGGGCCTACCAATGTTAACCCTCCTATCTTTGCAAAAAACTCCTTCAATGGCCCATTCTTAAGATGATCCTTCTAGGCATCATATACCTTCTTGACCATTTCAAAATTAATGGGTTCTAAATAACTTGAGGCTTCATTCGGCCGAAATACCCTTGTCACTTCATCAGTAGTGATTTCAATTAGGGGCCCCCCATTTACATTCCTCATAGTCCTAGTGATAGGGTCATAAATTTTTGCAATTTGGGTCAACAAATAAATGTCCATGAAAACTCCAGGGACCACAAATTTCCCAACATCTAATTCCCATATATTATTTATAGGACCAGGTGTATTCCATTGGCCAAACCCTACCCTGAATAGACCTAAACCTGTCATACCTATCTGGGGATCTCTTAGCTAACATCCCTTGTCATATAAATCTCCAACAATCTACAGGTGGGGATATTTGGGCACAAGTTCCTTTATCTTGCTTGCACTATTTGTGGATTAAACGAATTGTTTGAGAAAGTCATTGCAAATAGCCCTCTCTTGGTAATCTATCTTTCCCTTAAATTCTCTTCAAGGTGCCATCTTATCAATCTAAAGCTATAATCACTTCAATTATTATTCAAATAACCCCTTGTAAATTTCAAGCACCAAACAATGCCACACAATTAGGTATTACAAAGCATAGTCACAGCAAAACTTACTTGTCACCTGAGAAATCACAAAAATCGCACACCTAGTCCTGCTAATCCTCTTCACAACTTTTGCAATTTGAATTTCAAAATAATGTGGCATCTTAGAGATGACTGAGCATTAGTTATCATCAATAGGGGCACACACTTCTGCAATTAATTCTTTTAAATTTCAAATTTCAGCTTGAACGGACCAAAAGGGCTTCTTCTAAGTATTTATCCCTTCAGTGGCTCATCCACAATGAGTAAAGGTTGAGCATCTTCCTATCGCGGTCTACCGACAATAGTTAGATCATGTGGATTCAACACTCCCTTTAATCACTTTAGCCTTCAAAAGTGGGCCCATCATTTCGTCACTTGCCTGCTCTTTGTCGCTCATCCGCGATAGGTAAAGGTCGAGCATCTTCCTATTGCGGTCTAGCAACAACTATTGATTTCCTCTGGACTTTAGACTTTGTCACATTGCCCGGGCCCACCATTTAGTTGCTAGTCCATGAAGAGTAAAGGACAAGCATCTCTTCATAGCGGTCTAGCGACAACCGTTAGATCATGAGCTAACTGTTCATTCCTTAAGGTCCTTCGTTACTTAGCCATCACTAGTAAACCATCACCCCTAGCTGTCTCCATTAACAGTATGGATTAACTGTTTGACCGGCCCCACCGCTAGTGGCTTGTCGCTGGGTCGCGATGAATATTGAACATGCAACTTCCCATTGCGGTATCACGACAACCATTAGATGAAAGGAAACTTATCCGGCCTTTAAGAACCCGACGCATACATAAAGGACTTAGGACTTTAGGAAACTATGAAACATTTCAAATTTAACTAAAACCCGTCTAAGCCTATAACTCAAAATGGCCCCTTTCAATGACACGGTGACCCTTCCAGTTAACTGAAAAAGCTATGGCCAAATAGAAGTGTTTTAAAGGTGAAATCAGAATGGACCAATTAGAACCTAGCTAGGAGCCGAAGTGATTAGTAAGACCTATGCCGACTGAAGGACGGCTAGTGCCAAATAATTGAATTATCGAAAAATTTATGTCGATTAACCATTCTGGTATCTGATTGCAAAACCCTAAACCCGCCATTATTAAATGCAGAGAACAGGCAAGGTGTTTGCACAAGGCAAATCATAGGAGGATTTCAGTTGACTAAATTCTTGTAATATGTCAAATCCATATATGATGAGTCGGTACAATGATTTTGCATAATAGTTTGAACCTAATAGAGAGATTGAAGAAATATTAAACTACAACAAAGGCAAAATTAACAACTATAAATCAATACTTCATGTGGCAGAAAATTTGTATTTGACTACATCAATACTTAACAAACATTGTGTTAAAAAATTGGCAGCAGTGTGTAAGAAGCATTGGTTCTTTACAAATTGTAATGTCCACCATCCCTCATGAGTACATGCAGATGAAAATGACATCTTTAAACATAAAAAATATTTGCTACAAAATGACCATCGAAGGCACTCCATGCACCTACAATGGTGAGCCATTTCTAACATAGTGTCAGCTAACACTTTTTCCTATTTACCATAACAAGATGATTTATAGCATAGTGGGTAAGTACCTAAAATAATGCTATTGCTAATTCTACAAAATTAATTCTATTGTCTATAATAGGGTCATAGAAGTGTAGCGAGTGACATATGCAAAACAAAAAATTGTAGATAAACAACAAAACTAATTCCCAATGTATTGGAGTATGACAACCTTTTTCTCTCCAATCTCCATTACTTTGACATCGGTTGGTGTTGAGAGCTAGTTATCATAGGAGTTGAGTAGTCTACAGAAGGGATCTAGATTCCCATTCCTCACCACTACCCTATACACATCCCACGCCTCCTGGATGAATTTCTTCCTCCTCTCCCATGCTGCCCTTTTTTGGGCAATTTCCTCGTCATCACTGGCTGACTCTTCTGATTCAGAGGAGATGTAGTTGGTGTGGTTAAAATAGATGCTGAGGGTTCTTACCCAACAATAAAAATCCAACTCTACAATGGAATTTCCTAGGGCCTACCCATCAGATGGGAAGACAAAGCCCTTGATCCTCTATATGTTCGCTTCCTTTAAATCGAATATGTCAACCATAGAGCAAATGACAGGCTCGTAAACAAACTCATCACACTAGTGTCGATTAGCACCCAATATACCATTAGCCACCCACTATACAACATTCCAGAGCACATCATTTTCTTGAAATAGCTGGTTGCATTGGGCTTGGGTCGATTCCTCTCTACATAGGAAACTGACACTAAAATGATGCACCATCGGTTCAGATCGAGACTTCTAGGCTTAAGACTGCAATTTGAACCATTCCTTATATAAAGTTTTGGACTTTCTAGAGAAGTTTAGAGACCAGAAGAGGCCCAAATTCCAATCAAGGCTCATCTGAACAACATATCTTTACTATTATGAGAACTTGTCAAGTTTCCTTCTCCTATGCCCTTTATCTAACTAATCTGATACCAATTTGCCAAAGTGCATGAAAAAACACAGAGGTCTCCAGTTTATCCTTCCACTAAGGTACGACCTACATCTAGCTAAAATGAAGCTCCCAATGAAACCACATTGCCAAGCCAAAGGAGGATTATCAACATCACTTATACCGATGAAACAGAGCACAAACTCATTGGAGCACATTAAAAAATACTCAACTCGGTGTGAACTTTTGGAAAGATCATTCCATCAAGATAGCTTGTTCCGATGAGGAAGTAGGTGGTTGCTTTCTATCGGCTTGCATCGGCTTATCGAAAAATCATATAAATTGCTATATCAATGACCTATGAAACCATCGATATAACTTGTAACGATATGGCCAAGCTTATAACATAGTATTGAGAGATTGGAAGTAATAAGAAAGTTTTATCCCGATACCTGATGACTAAAGGAAACTAAAGGCGAGCCCATCACAAAGAAGAACCATATCGGATTAGTGCAAAAATAGCTAGACCAATCCCCGATGATATGGAGAATCAGAAGGTGGAGCTATCGGTATTACCTATACCAATTAAACAACTCGGAAGCATATAACACAAAAATGCATCACGAATTCATTGGGACTTTGGGAGGAATATAAAAGGGCTTTTTCGACCCCTAATGAAGATAGAAGCATTGGCAAGGGTATCGGTGTGAGTTATACCGATAAAGAAAGCATCAAATGAGGATTCATCGGAACATCAGAAGAAGAACTTCTATGTTATACCAAGACTCGATAGGACCATGGTAAGTGTGAGGACTGGTCTTAGTAGGAACATGGATTGGTATATTGAGATCATCACATATTGGACGGACAAGAAATAAACTATGCCGACACCCGATGAGTTAAGTAAAAGGAAACCAAAGGTGAATGCATCAGAGAGAGTTATGCCAATGGAGCATTAAAACAAAAGGAAAAGATGAGACTGAAGTGATGCCCATCGGGATGAAATGAACCATCGGGATAAAGAAAAAATTGCTATTCCGAGACCTGATAAGTGGGTCGAGGTAGTTTGTTTCGATCAGAAAGCAAAAAGTGGTAAAGTAATATCAACCGGCACCAAACATTTGAATCATCAGGAGGAGTGTTGCCAATTAGCCATTGGATTTTTTGATGAGAAGAACTGACAATATAGTTTCCATTAAATGCATCAATTGAGTAGATTTGTTGCTGCACTAAGAAAATCTGTCAAGATTGCAATAATCAATTACAAAGATTGCAAATCTGTTCCATATAGCTGGTAATGCAGATCAGCATTTCTCACGAAGTAATTATAGAAAGATATTAAGTGCTTATTGAGAAAATTTCTGAGTTACTGAGTATAGAGTGAAAGAATTTGCAAAAAAGGAGGGGTCAAGCTCAAAAGGGAAGCGAAAAGATGTCGAAGTATCCAATACCACAACAAAGAAATCAAAGGGTGAGGTTAGTAGAAAGCTGAATCAGGATATGATAGACAAAATGGGATCTCCAGGAGCTAGGTCACACAGAGCTAAGACAAATTTTCCTATCCATGAGCAGTTAGAGGATAGATATAGAAAGATTGGGGATATATTCACTAAAGTGCGAGGGTATGAGTTGTTCCTTTTCCATTACTTGCGCAAGGATGAGCCCATGCCAATTTCGAACCCATGGAAAATGGGTCTCGGTAAACTTGTAGTACCCAATGTGTTTGTGAACATTGATTTGTTGAAGCTTTTAGTAAGAAATTATAATGCAAACAAGCGATGCATTATGTTGCCCGATGGGATTGCTCTAGTGCATTTTGCAAAGGCTACCATTCAGGAATTTTTTGCAGTAGATTTGGAGGCAGAATTGCCTTTATCCTTTGTAGATTTGGAAGAAGAGTATAGGAAGATGGACACTACATACCAAGGCTAGAATCTTGCTGTCCATAAAGCAGAGAAGGGGAGGCTAACAGAGGAAGAAGGTCCTCCATATGACATGACTATTTTTAAGAAGTATCTGCAATATACATATATGGCTTATGGTCAGGAGGGAGGAGTTGAAGCTCCTGATGTGGCAAACATAGGACCACTTATTCTAGCATCAGAAGTTCAGAGGCATGAGCCTAGGGAATTTGACTATGCTTCATACTTGGTAGATAGATTGCATGAAGGTTTCTTAAACCCGAAAGACAATCCAGACAAATATTTCAAGCACTACTCATTGTTAATGCATATCATTTTATTTTATGGGAGACTTAGAGAGTTATGGCCGGAAGAATTGAATGTGAATATAGTTGGGAAAGATGGAAAGGAGCAACTAGTGCAATTATGGGTTTCCCTTTGGGATTATAGGTTTGTGAATTCTCATTACCTCAAATTTGAGGAGTTCTTTGTCAAGCTAGTTTTCTATCTCTTTGGTGAGCCTCGGAAAGGATCATTTTCGCAGGAGGTTAAGAAGTTTCTTAAGCCTCACGAACACCAAAATGAAAAGGTAAATGACAACTGGGGTGATTGGTACTTGTGCCAAAACTTCACTTTTGTTCGATGTTATGGATTTGAGGGTTATCCATATGTTCTCCCTAAGCCTGCACCAGATAGGATTTCCTTCTTGGAAATTGTAAGGCAGTTAAGTGTGTCTAATGCCAAACATTTCGGAGGAGCACACAAGCAAGATTTCCTCCTTGTTACACTTCACATTCAGGATTTTACAATTGTATCAACTAGCGCATACGAGGCCATTGACAGGAAGTTGGTGGATGAATACAATTTGTTTCAGCACCTATCTAGAACACGCTATGATCCTGAGGGTTACATCCATTCAAGTAGGAAAAGACAGGATTTGGGACACTACCTCCATGAGGAGGATGAATTTGAAGACATGTGCAAGAATAAAGAGGTGGAAGAGCTTGTAGGAGTTGTGGAGACCTTGGAGAAGAAGCTAGAGGAAAGAAGGCAGAGACTACAAAACATGGAGGGAAAACCAGCCCAAAGTGATTCAGGGGAAAATGAAGTAGTCTCCAAGCTCCATGCACCTGCGAAGGAGAAGGATTCAGAGGTAGAGGATAGGCTTATTGTTGCTCTAAATGTAGAGACAGTTGAAAGAATGGCAGAACATGTTTCTTTTGTATCTGATGATCAGTTCATTAAGTCTAATGAATTCAAATCATTTCTGTACCACTTCAAGGGTAAGAAATTGAGGGAAGCAGTGTCAAATGTCACCCCTGAGAATGAAGCAAAAATGATGAAGAGGTTGAAGAAAGATATTGACACAGAAGTTAAGACTATGACCCCACAAAGGGGCAGGCAATTGCTAGTAGAGGTAGAAATAATTATGTTTCCAGGATGGGACCTGAGTGCTTCATTTATTTTTGATTCTTTGTTACATTCAGATAATATGGATATGAAGTTAAACATCTAAGGAGTGCAAGATATTTTTATTGGATCAAGATATGATCCAAAGGAGGAAGAAATATTATTGTGGGCCTTATATCCTCCTAATAAGAGGCAAAAAATCATTAATGTAGATAAAGCTTTTGGTTACATGATGACCTTGAAGGTTGGAGAAGTAGATCCTATAGTCACAGCTGACATGGGTATCAATATTTCAAAATTTAATAAGGCCCAAATGAAACATGAGATAGAAGAGAAGAATAAGTATAAGGATTTGTATGAAGAGACCCTTAAGAGGAGTGGGCACCCTGTTTCCCAAATTACAGATTCAGGAGACCAATGGAAGAATTTTTTTGAAAAGCTATCTTATGAACATAACAAGTTGAAAAAATAGATGAAGAGCATTAGGGCCAATGTCGCTTGCATGTTTCTAAGTAGGAGGTATGACAATATGGAGAAAGCATTGAACAAATTCTGGGGTGAATATTAGAGGAACATGGACAATATGATTTAACACACTAGAATTCGAGATAGACTCAACATGATGTTACAGGATGCAATGACCAAAGAGAAAGTAAAAAGGAAGGTGCAGGGTCTGCTTGTTACACATGACAATGTTACACATGACGAAGTTACACAGGCATTGAAGTTTGAATTTGATGAATGCCAGTAGATTGTTCAGCATGGGGTTCCCGGTCTAGTAGATGATGCAGGTGTGATCAAAGACAAAGCCGTATGGATCTCTGAGTGCAAGTCTATGCTTAATATAGCCCAAGCCATTGCCAGAGCAGATGTCCTTGACATGAATCACATGACCGATCAATTGGAAAAAAATTATGTGATTGAGAATGCAACCAAGGATGTGATCTTCAAGGCTACAACATATAAGGATCCATGCTACTTGCGGCATATTAAAAATTGTGGATGACAGCTAGATCGAAAGTCCTAGTGTGGTGTTTTAGTTAATGTAATGTAATTGATATCTAAGTTAGGCATTTTAATTTATGTTCAGTTAGTTGTTAAGATAATGAAAGGGTGTGTCCTTTCATTTGTGTCTTTCAGCATTTGTATTTGTATTGAGTCATCTTGCGTAACAAAGAAAGTTTTATTTTTTGGGTTTTTGGAACATCATTGTTATAAGGAAAGTCATATGTATTAGGAAATTTTATAGGAAGCAAAAGTGTCATTTTGTGTAAGAAAATTGCAATGAAGTATCTCCAAGTGTAGCTTCTATGTACTGTCTTTTCTCAGAGATTAATATACAAGATCCACTGTTTCTACTTCAAATGTACTGATTACTTTTTGTGTTGATGAGACATGCTTTGTCCTCTTGATAAATCTGTTTAAGGATTTGTTGTAATATGAATCACATGCTATTACATTAAATGTGAGATTGGGTTCTTACTATTTATGTGACACATACTGAACCATTATAGTGATTATTAATATTGTCTCTTGAGTTGATAAAGTTATCTGTCCATAAAGTATCATTATATTCTGAGATAGAGGCATTGGTATGTTGTTAATTCTTTGAGATCCTAATTTAATATGCATTATGTTCTTGAGAGAGAAGTATTATTCTCAAACCTTTTGAATTATTCTATTGCATCTTTCTTGAATGTCCTGAAAGCATTTTATTTCCAAAATATAACAATCTTTATACACAATTATCTTTTCATTCAGTTTTCAATTGTAAAAGCATTCAAATAAAAACACTCAGCAGCAGTAGGAAACTATTGCCATTCTTGCAAAGAATTGTCTTAGTAAAGTTTACATCCACTATAAATAACCTCTTTTGTGCTTGAGAGGAAGAGGCACACCCACCTGGGTTTAGTGGAGCCTAAAGTGCAGAGGGATTTGGTCTTCGACCATCCCTATTTGTTGGCCAAGGCCGATTGGACTACTTGAGGGTTTGGAAAGTATTTTTGTTTTCCAATCTGTGGTTTTGGGCAGCAAAAACTTGTTCCACCAAATGGAAGAGATAGGGAAATTAAGACCACGCTAATGAGATTCATCATACCAAGTGAGGTGTTAGGAAACTATTTACCATTTTTTATGCATTTTCCACATTTTGAGGGAATGATCCATATTTTGGATTAGGTGTTTGAATAATGGAATACTCAGAGCTCCACATGTGTGTTTGATAGTCATTTCAAGGATGATTGTCCTCTAGATTGTTACTTTTCTCAAATCTAGCCTATGAGCCCTTATAAGCCTAAAATGACATAAATTTGCATTATGATCCAAAACGACTTGTAAAGCCTCATTAGGCATTTAGGCATATTAGTTTAATGTTAGGAAGTCATGATAGGAGGTTCAGTATAAGTAAAACTGCATAAAAGGAAAAAATGTACATTTGAGCAAAAGTTGTCATTGTTGCTTGACAACTTTTTGCAACTTTTTGAGAAACTTTGCATTTTTTTAGAAAATCGGTGGTTAGGCAACCGATGAAGAGTTGGTTATGACCAAAATGGCATATAAAATGCCCTGAGAATGATTCTACATGGGTTGGAACATTTGTGAGCAAGTTTAAATAGATTTTGAAGACAATTTCTAGATTTTACCTTGTAATTTTGTCATTTTTGTAGCAGCAGTCTGTACCAAATGGATTAACCTTGCTACTGTTCTTTCATACTGGTTTAGTGTATGCTATTTTATTGCTCAAGAGGTGTTTGTAATTTATTTTGGTGCAAGTTTGAGGTGTGTTTACAAATTTGTATTTCTCTTCGCCTAAGCAAGGATTCATGAGCAATTTGACTAACACGCGTGTTAGTTGCACATTTTAAACCATCGATTTTATAATAAACGGCTATGACTGACTAACATGTCTCTATCATGCTATATGAAAGGTCCATTTTGGAGCCGTTTTGGAGACAGCCGAATAGCCGGGATAGCCGCGGCCCCATGGCATGAGCAACAATCTATCCATGAATTATGAATTTTGGTTTAGTAATTTCGAGAACATTTGATTAAAAAACTTCCTATCTTATTGTCTCTAATGAAAATCTATTTGTCTGTTACCTTTTCCTCCACTTAACCGGAAGGGTCTTTATACTGTTGAAAATGGGCCATTTGAGTTTTAAGTCTAGGCGGCTTTCGTCTTTTATGTTGGATCACTTTAATTTTCCAAAGTCTAAGAATGGTTTTCTAATGTATGCATCGGGTTCTTAAAAGTTGGGCAGGTCTATTTTGATCCAACAGTGGTCATGATATCGCAATAGGAAGTTGCACGTTGAATACCCATCGTGACTTAGTGACAAGCCGCTAGTGGCGGGGCTGGTCAGAGATCAAGCGCTGCCAGTTAAGCACTGGTAGTTAAGTGATGAAGGGATCTTAAAGTTGGAGTGGTAAGGATTTGATCTGATGGATGTCGCTAGATCGCGATGAAGAGTTGCGAGTCCTTTTACTCTTCGCAGATCAGTGACTGAATGGTGGGCTTAGAAAGTGTAGAGGAAAAAGCGCTTTAAATTGTGGTCAGGTCCAAGGAAAATCAACGGTGGTCGTGAGACTGCGATGGGTAGATGCAAGTCTTTTTACCCATCATGACTCAGCGACCAACAGGGTCATTGGAGAATGTCATCCCATGGTGCTCTGATACCCGATGGGCTAGACGACAAAGGCAGTATCATCGACATAACTTACTCTGATGAGGCAATACCAAAAAGTAGATATACTAAGTCATTTGGATAACTCAAATCATCGATGAGAGGAGTTTTGGGTTACGTCGATACCCGATGAGGGAGACAAAGCCGAGCACATAGGAGGAAGATAAGGTTATCTATTTTTTCCACCATATATATTGAAATCCTCTAATTTCTTACCGAGCCAAAATAGAAATTCAATTGTGCTACAAGAATTTAATTTAATTTCTAGTCATATATATTGAAATGCTTGACTTTGATGTTATAAAACAATTTCATGCACATACAATCAAAAACAATTGTTTTTTCACCATATATAATGAAATGTTAACAACAATTTCAAAACAGAGAAGATAAGAGTACCAGTTGGTGTCAACAATTTTTTTTTTGTCAAGTAAAGCTATATTTTATATTAATTCTGAAAATGTTTGCATTCTAAAAGATAAACCTTGATATCTAGCCGACTAGACCATCAAAGTCAGTGGACGGTATACATAATGGTCCATACATAACACATTCAAAAACATTTAAAAAAAAAACACAGTCCTTGCTTCAAAAAAGGTTGTATGTGCCATCTTGCTACTCCACGTGACCAATGACCATGCCCTCTTCCACATCCATCACTTCCATGTTAGGAACTTGGTTCATTTTTGTCTCCTTGCTGGGGCCTTCACTGAACTATAGCACACGACCCTTCTTGGTTGTTCTTCCACAAGGTCGACCCCATCGTTTTATGCATGCAGGAACCGTTCGTTGCACAAGTGCTCTATACTCTGACCAAGGTCCCCATTTTTCCATCTCGACACGCGCTTCCCAAACATCGATCGTCTCAAGGAATTGCATAATACCATACATTTCAGCCTGTTCTACACTTCTTCTAGCCTCTTTATCGAATGTGGCACTCCAGAGAAAGAACGGTCTCAAGGGAGGAGCGAATTCACTCATGTGAATCCACACTCCGTCCACACTTTCAAAGCCGTCCATTTCTCATGCCAAACCTAATAAAGCTTCCATTCCACCTAGCCATTCCTTCTTGATACACTTGTTCATGATTTCTCTAACTTTTAGAACAGGTTGGAGCTTCAGACACCATGCCATAAACAAAGACACTATGTCCGCATTCGTTCTGTACTTCCATCCACCGTCTACGTACTCAGGTCCAAGGATCAACTTCACCACGGAAAGGAATGCGGTGTCTTCATAGATAAACAGTTTCATCAACCTATCATCGCTTATTCGTCCCCAAAATGCAACCTGTATTTTGCTTGTTTCTAAAGAAAAGTTGGCCTCCATATTTGAAATTGAGATGCCTATGATTCCAAAACAGACATGCAAATTTGTCAGACTAATAGAGACGTCTATAAATTATTTTAATTTTTATCAACCTATGCCTTAATTTTTTAGTGCTTTCTAATAACTAATTTCATCTACCACATGTTCCACATTATTCTAGAATCTATGTTTCTGGACAATAGTCTCTGGACATTTTTATACACGTACACATTTCCATATCATGTTATCCTATGAAGACCTTGGATTCATATGATGCACACAACTAATAAAAAGTTTCTTCGACTAATAAGGTGCGTTATGTGCTTTCGCCCATGACCGCTCAAAAATGGTAGTACACAATGACTAACATGCCTATTAGTCGCATGTTTTACATCGTCGATTTTGCAATGAACGGGCAGTGATTGACTAACACAACGCTAACATGTTGTACAATAGGTGCTCTCGCTCCAAAGCGAACCTTTTGTACAACATGTTAGCGATAGGTTTGTCAATCATGTGTTAGCCAATCCGTACAATAGAGTCCACAAGGCTGGGCCACGGCTATTCTAGCTCCAAAACAAACCTTTCATACAACGTGTTAGTGACAGGTTAGTCAATTGCAACCGTTAACTGCAAAATTGATGGTGTAAAACATGCGACTAGCACGCGTGTTAGTCAATCTGTACTATCTTTTTGGAGCCAGAATAGATGCATCCAGTCGGGCTGCATCCAGTAAGGCCATGACTATTGCGTGACTAACACGCGTGCGACTATTCTAGTAAATCCTTACTGTGGTTTTGGAGCTAGAATAGATGAGTGCTCATCTGAGGAAGCATAATGAGAAAAGACGCCCCCTTATGGATGGAAGAAGTTCTTGCTTAAATATGGAAGTAAAAATTACAAATAATGGAAAGTTACACTATCGGGATAAGTAACCCTGATAAATACACGAAACAAATACTAGCCGTTGATCGGCGTATCATATACCGATAACAACGCATGGAAATCCAAGGCCGGACCTATCGACTTTACTCTTGATTAAATTAAGAAGTCGACGATAGTTATATCGAAGAAGCATATACCGATAAGGCTCATCGGTATAGTGAACATAAGCGAAAAAAGCATAATATTGTCTTGTCGATAACCGATGAGGCTATCGGTAAGACTCATACTAAAAAGTGCAATAGTCGAAATGTCACCAAATGTGAAGGTTGTAGTGAAAAGAAAGTCCGAATAGCTTCGCCTAGAAATGACAGACCAAATAGACGCGGGCAACCTAAAACCCTAAACCCACCAAAATGGCAGTACAACAAGACTAACATGAGTTTTACCATAGCTTAGCCAGCAAACATGCATCCAGCGCCATATCTAACCCTAACATGAATAATTTCAAACTAGAGAAAAACAAGAATAAACCAAAGAAAAACAAAACAGTAAAATTTCCGCACTACATATATAAACCAAAACATGCAAATTTTCCCACTGCATATAAAGCAAAATAAAAAATGAAAACAAACAATTGAAACCCAGAATATACAACCAGAAAAAAACCGGCTTGTCCACATACCTGACAACCTTCAGAAATGAAACCTCCTTCAACAACGCAAGCTGCCCTTCAATACTAACTCACCGCCTCCTTCAAGCCCTTCTTTCCCTTCACAAACAGCAGAAGACTTCAACAATGAGGATGCCCAACAATGAGGACACTTGCTTTAATTGTGCATTAGTCCCATTATTCCTCATTTTTTCCACATGAGGCAGAAAATGATGGGATGTATTCTAAAACGGAGGTACAAGGTCGTGTCGTACGGTTTACATAACATGCGTGTTAGTGGCACGTTCTACATCATCGATTTTTCAATGAACGGCTGCGATTTTTTCCACATGAGGGAGAAAATGGCGCGAGGTATTCGGTATTCTGCTGAAATGGTACAGGGATGCGTACTACGGTTTGCCTAACCCGCGTGTTAGTGGTGCGTTCTACATCGTTGATTTTTCAATAAATAGCTGCGATTGACTAAGGACTAAACCACCTATCACTAACATGTACGAGAGGTTTTGGAGGGGGCCATCGCATTTTGGAAGCCTGCACCCTCTTTTTCCCACCATTTTGGCGTCCAAACATGGTCATCTAAACTTGCTGCCGGTTGTTTGTTTTTCATGGCTTTTAATGTGCGCATTAGGTACAACACACTGGCACGAGCCGCAGCCCAGGTTTCGCCGTCCTCCGGCATGTCCACGTAGTTTCGCGTCGGCCCCGACGTTTGAAATAGGTGAGTCGAGGACAACTCCACGTCATTTTCACTGGGTCCGGCGGCTGCGCCAAATTGGCATGGTATGCATGTCTCAAACATGTATGTTGATGCATGTCATTGGTACGACAGGTCACTTTTGGAGGCAGAATAGATGCATCCATGGGACTACTTGTTAGCTGTGGTCCTTTTCTTTGGTTCGATTGCAGGACTTCGCTCTAGTCTTCTCAAGGCAGAAAACTTGAGAATTGTTGTCAAGATGGTGGATGACCCTGTTCTAAGCCTGACGATGGATACGCAGATTTCCCTGTTGTACAAAACTCGCCAATGCTACTTTAAGGAGATCACGGACCTGAGGCTCAAGCGACTTCTTCGCACGGTAAACCCTATGGTAATCCTCGCAGCGAAGATGATTCTAGGGCAGGGTCACCTTGACAGGAGAGATTATTTTAGGGATAACACATAGATTTCTTCCCAGTTCGTTGCCTCTGTCTTAGATGCAGGATTTTCCAAAACTCTCACTTCATCCCTTGCCTCTGCATTGTTTGAGCCTGATTTACTTGGAGGGTTTGATAAGATTCTTTTATTTGTAGTGCCTCGTGTCTAGTAGAATATTGAGGCCACCCATGAAGATGGAGCTACTATGATGTATTGTCCCCTAGTTTTAGACATCAAGGGGCCGGCTAGGAAGAAGAAAAGGGAAAATGTCTTAGTAGCAGTTGATTTTTTGAAATTAAGTGTTCTTTCGCAGCAACCACGAGATAAAAAGAAGAGAAGGAATATGAAGAATATGTCATCCTCAACGGCTTCCTCCCAACATTAGATAGAACTGCTCCCTCTCCTTCGAGTGGGGAACCTCAAATTGTCACACCCCCTGCCAGTGATGGTGGCGATTGCAGTGGTTAGAGGCCGAGGCCGTCCCAGGGGTAGACGTGGATTTGCTAAACCGTGATTTTGCTGGTCCCTTTCAACCTCATAGAGATATGCTCTTTTATCTTGTTTGCTGAATGCATTTCCGATATGTTTAGAGGAGACGAATAGTAGTCTAATTTCAGTCTCAGTTGAAAATGTTCCATTTTTTGTATGGTTTATCTCTCAGCACTCTTCTAAAACTCTGTCAGGTCATTTTTTGTAAAAGTTTAAATGCATTAATAATACAAATCCTCAGCTTTTCCTTTGTCGATAAAAAAAAAATAAAATGTTTAATTATCTTTGGGGAATCTTTGGTGCCATTGGATTTGTCTATGAAACTATGTACTCTGATTCAATGCAGCTTTTTCAAAGATTGGCTATGGTTTTTTTCTCATCCTTTCTTTCTTTTCCCTTAAAAAAGATATATCTGCAGCTGCTTCCTACTCTGCCCATGAAATCTTATTTGAAGATGAAATGGAATTGTAAATTTAGTGAAAATTTTTGGGCAAAACTCTCTGCTCAAATCTGAAAAATCAAGAATTAACATTGAAGCACAATTAATGGCTTGGAGGATATTACTTTGCAAGTTGCCTATTGGTGGCAGGTTGAAGTGTATTATGGTTCAACTCATTTATTGTCCTTTTTGTCAAAAAAATAAAAATAAAAAAATATGAAGATATGAAGCATGTTTTTTTTAGATGAGAACTTGTTCAAAAATTATGGAACTCTATATTTCTCTATTGGTCAACTATAATTGGTCATAATTTTAATTAGAAAGAAACATTACTTGGCATTGGGCTGCAGAATAATGTTATTGGCGAAGGGGTTAGCTAGACTATTATATTGCATTTATGGAAAGTCCATTGTAAGGCAGTCTTTAATAATGACAATGATGATCCGGATTTTGCAGTTCTACAATATTTTTAAGACATATTTTATTGTCTTACCTCTATCTTCTCTCAATTGCCGGCGGATTCGAAAAAGAGCTTGAAGATGGACCTTCAAATTTAATGTATGAAGGGTCAAGTTGATCAGCTTCTCAGGAATAAGAAGATTTTTGTAACTCAGGGTCTTAAGCCATTGTTATGTAATTGGTTGCTTCCCAATTGGTCTTTTGTTCAGACATTTTGTTGCAGCAGTATGTTATCTTGAGTTTGTCCTCTTAGTTGCAGCAGTCTTTTGTAGTATTGAATCTAATTTTTGGTTTTTATTTGTTCATATATTAATCTCTGAAAATGTATGTTCTACTGTTGTTTTCTGTTCTAAAAAACTGGACAGTCCGATGTATTCTTCTCTTGACAGTCTGACTGTCTTTTTGTAATTCTTCATGCATTTTTTCAATTAAAAAAAGACTAATAAGTTTTGAAAGAAATTTATTTATATTATTAATGTTCATCTTGCGAATTTTTTTAATACGTACTGAATAAAGTCAAGGGACTGAATTATAATTACAAAGCACACTATCCGATTAAACACTCAGTTACCAAACAATAATAGAACTAACAGTTAACACCCAGCTAGTGAAGGAATCTAGCTAAAGTATACAACTGGCCCACAGTATGGTGGATGGAAACATACAATGAGAAGTTGAAAAGAACTATTAAATTCTGAATTTAAACTATGTAGTCCTGTAGCTGCTCTTCCATTGGCATATTCTTTGGTGACTCCCTGTAGCTGCTCTTCCATATAGCCCTCATTAGATTACCCGCATACAGAAGTGTATTATATTTACATATGAATGTAAAAACTATCATCATTATAATCTAGAAACTTTGAATTCAACGTCCTTGTTGAGTATCATCCTCAGTGACTGTCGTTCTCCACTTACACAGTATTTTGCTTTCAGGTTTTAAATTTTTTTTTTTTTTTTTGTCTTTATATCCATTTGGCATAGATGGGTGTTTATGATTATTGTGTTGGCGGCACAGTAATTCGATGTTTTAGGAGATCAGGTTGCTGATAAAATAATGAAGTTCTCTTCCAGGGTATGTTACAGTCAGCCAGAAAGATGGTCGGGCTCTCTTCCATTTGTTAACTGAGGCTTCAGCGGAAGCCTCTTTGACTAAATGGAGGTATGATTATTTCAGACCCAATTTGTAAAATGTTTCATACGTAAGTGATTAAGCTTATATTTTTTATCATAAGATGACCTTTTTGCTTTTCGTGTTTGATTGGAAATTATTTTATGGAATGTAAGAGAATTGCTATTTGTTAACCCATATTGTGGATGATTAGAAAACTTCTACTCCATTTTCCATTTTAAATGTAAGATAGCTATTTACAATAAAATGATTATGTAATCTATGTGGTATCATTCTAATCAGTGGTTTGGGGAATTGTGTTTCATAGACGGGTGGGTCAGACTGGTATTTTTTTGGCAGCAACGGCTATACATCCTTCTAAGATCATACTTGAATCTTCCTCTTATATGCTTCCGCTGGCAGCTTCCTTTATATCTAATGCAGCTTATGTAATTCGGATAGGTTATTTTGATGTCATATGCCAATGGGCATTTTGTATTGGGTAGAATAGTCTTGTGTTACTTAAGCAATACTGAAGGGTTTTCTTGCTGGTTCTTTCCTTTCAATGCCTTTTGAACCAGACACTGTAAAAACTTTTAAAAATTAATATAGTATCCACTTTTATCAAAAAAATAAATAAAAATAAAAATTATGTAATCTCAATTTTAATCAATCTTATGTTTTAATGGTATCTTCGTACTTTTGGGGTGCAATTTCATTGGTTGATATGTGTTTTTTTACTGGTTATCCATCTTTACCAACGATTTTTACATAGATTTCCATTAATATATGAAGTGTTGAATTTTTCTACAGATTCATCAGTTGTTCAATTTGTCTGCAAATTTTAATTATCCAATTAGATTATGGATATGGTAAGATTTATGAGCCCATTTAAGGAGATTTAATTTATTTTATTAATTTTTTGATAGGAAACTAATGATTTAGTCAGAGACATGCACATAAATTTAAGGTTTTTTGTAACCATGTCACGAAAACTTTTTGTTACCTTTTAAATGTTTTGTGGAGTGGGTGAATCTCTGTATGAAAGCAATAATGAAAATGATTTCCTGGATTTGTCTGTGTGCGTATGGAAGTCACTGTGCTAATTCATGTGCAGGACTGATCTGAGAAATTTTCATGACTGATATGATGAAATGCCTTTGCTTTCATCATCTTTTGGCAGATAAAGTTTGCCATTTTAGATATTCGTGCTATTTGTGATATAATAAAAATAATATATTCTCTATGTTTTGACGAAAAGTCCTAGTTTTTGAAAGAACAAAAAAAGTAGAGACATATATGCTACAACATACAAAACTAATTTTATTATTGGTTCATTCTTAAATGCATTACAACTCCTCTTTTATTTATAGAAGATTCATCAATCCTTCTAAAATATCTAACTATTACTTAGCCAATGCATGAGCGGTGGAAGGGAAGATTAATCCACCGATTGACATACAAAAGTAACTATTTTAACGGTGAAAATTGTGCATGCGTGGAGGTTAGATGTCTCAGCTGCATGAAGACAAACAACAAATCATTTATTATCATCGAAATCAAACTGACTATTTGCAAGATAAAGAAATTACAAAACTTAGTTTTATTCAACTGCATGAAGGGAGGAATCTGCATGAATCTGCATGAGAAAGATTTATTGAATAGACTGGCTGTGAATAGAAGAAATTAACTTCTAACATTCCTCCTTAATTTCTTCTACTAACAATTTTAGCTTCACTCATTCCCAAATTTTCTCGTAGATATTCAAAGCTTTCTCGAGGTAGTGCTTTAGTAAAAATATCAGCTAACTGATCTTCAGATCTGCATAATTCAAGATAGATTTCTCCATTGTTGACCAATTCTCTGATGAAGTGATATCTCCTATCAATGTGCTTGCTCTTTCCATGTGCTTGTAATGCAATTGTTGATTTGTTGTCACAGAACACTGGTGTAGGCTCCTCTTGTGCTTGTATTAGATCCTTCAATATTCTCCTCATCCAGATTGCTTGACACGTCGCTGATGTTGCTGCTACATATTCAGCTTCAACTGATGAAAGGGTGACTATAGGCTGCTTCTTTGATGCCCATGAGATAGCCGTTGTACCAGAATGAAAGATATATCTGGAAGTACTCTTTCTATCATCAATATCACCTGCAAAATCACTGTCAGTATAACCAATCAAACCAAACTCATTAGTGGTGGAATAAAAAATTCCATATCCGTTGGTTCCTGCAACATATCTCAATATCCTCTTTCCAACTTGCCAATGTGAGTCTTTTGGTGACTCCACGAATCTTGAGATTAAAATAACACCATACATAATATCTGGCCTTGTAGCTGTGAGATACATGAGACTTCCAACAAGCCTCTTAAACAAAGTTGGATCAACATTTGACCCCTTGTCCTCTTTGCTTAATTTTGTTTTTGTTGCAACTAGGGTTGGTGCTGATTTATAATTCAACATATTAAACTTCCTCAATACATCCTTGGCATACTTAGATTGACAAATAAAGATTCCTTTATCAGATTGAACAACTTCAATACCTAAGAAATATCTCATCAACCCCAAATCTCTCATTTCAAATTCCTTCATCATTGCTGATTTAAAAATGTCTACAGACAAATTTCCAGTGAAAATCAAATCATCTACATATAAGCACATAATGAAAATCTGACCTTCTTTGTTAATCTTTGTGTATAGAGTGGGCTGATTACTGCTTTTGCTGAAACCATTGCTAATCATGTATGAATCAATCCTGTTATACCATGCTCTAGGTGCTTGTTTGAGACCATAGAACGCCTTCTTCAATCTATAGACCTTGTCTTCATGTCCATACACTTCATAACCTGGTGGTTGTTTCACATACACTTCTTCTTTTAGAAAACCATTCAAAAATGCAGATTTAACATCCATTTGAAAAACTTTCCAATTATTTTGAGCAGCTATTGCTAAAACCATTCTAACTGTATCAAGCCTAGCAACTTGTGCAAATGTTTCAGTATAATCAATTCCATGTTGTTGTGCATAACCTTTTGCTACTAATCTAGCCTTATGTTTATCAATTTCACCTTTTGCATTAAATTTGGTTTTATAAACCCATTTGACACCAATGCAATCTTTACCTTCTGGTAGATCCATGAGCTCCCATGTATGATTTCTTTCAATACAATCAATTTCTTCATCCATGGACTTGATCCAATGTTCCTCCTTAACTGCTTCTTCAAAACACATAGGATCACAAGAGAATAAAGCAAAATTTGAACTAAAATCCAAGCATTCTTCACCTTGTTCATATATCTCTTTCAAGCCTCTCATTTTCTTACCTTGTGATTTATCAAATGTAGGAGTTGTCTCATTACCTTCTTTTGGAGTGGGATGCTCTGGATGTTTTGATGATTGACCTTGCACAAAATTTCATGGTGGAGTGCTTGGTCCTCCTTGATTTGGGTGATCACATGTTCTTGTTCTTCTTCATTATTTGGTATTGGTGCTCCAATTATGACTGATCTATCAATATTTCCATCCCATGCTTCTTCCTCCTTAAATATGACATCCCTGCTTGTAATCATCTTCTTTGAAACTGGGTTATATAATTTGTAATCTTTTGATTGCTCACTATAACCAATAAAAATACATTTTCACTCTTATCATCCAATTTTTTTCCTTATTTCAGCTGGAACTAAAACATATGCAACACATCTAAAGATTCTGAGATGAGATGCAAAATGCTTCTTACCACTCCATGCTTCTTGAGGGATTATGTCTTTAACACTCTTTGTGGGACTTCTATTCAAAATGTATACAACACATGCTACTACTTCAGCCCAAAAATCATTAGATAAGGTTCAATGCAAGAAGCTGACTCCACTTTTTGGCCAAAAAGTGGAAGTGTTTTCCTTGATTTTCAGATTTTGTCTCATTTGAGCTTAAATTTTGAAACACCTAGAGATTGAATCTTGGAAAAAGTCAGTAATATAAAAGATATCCCTTCGAGTGTACTTTACAAATATGAATTTATTTTATTATCCACATAATAAAAAATAACTTTTGGAATGCAGTTCTAAAAACTATTTTGAAAATGCATGTTTCAGTTCCATACCATGCATGTGCACGACCCACACTTTTTGACACAATTAAAATTATTTTCTCAAACTGTTTAGGGAAATGGTTTGTAACTTACTAAAGATCGATGAGCATATTTTTCTGTATTTTATTTTTAAATAGTTTATTTTTAATTAATTTTTTAATGACTGTAATTATGTTTTTAAAAATTTGACATCTACGACCCACATAATTTGACGTAAACTTAACATTTTAATTTTTTTTTAAATAGAAAAGAATTTTCTGTAGATTGATGACATAATTTTTTTTTCAAAATTCATTAAAATAAAAAGGTTATTAAATTAACAAAATTAGTTAATATTTCAAGTTTATGGACCCGATTTAGTATAAATTAAATGAAAAATAGTTAAAATAATCCATTTTTAAATAAATTTAAATATTTAGAATCTAGATAGTATAAGCTAAAATGGGTTTTAATTTCATATAAAAATTTTCTAATTACAGGACGTAAATTATTTTAGAAGATCATATTTGTGCTTTCATTCATGGAGATTTGAATTTGCAGGTCCATGTCTCAGGTGTGGCCATCCCAGGCCTATCCCAGGCCTAATCCTGAGCCAAGTGGCAGGTTGTGGAATCTACTTCCACAGAATAGGCCCCTGTTTTCAAACAAGGGCGGCTTGTAGAAAAAAAGGTAAAATACGATTTAGAAACGGGGGCTCGTTTTAAAAAAAATGGGCCCCCATTTTGTTTAAAAGCAAGCCCATACCATACCATGCATGCGGGTATTAAAATAAATTAATATTTGGAAAGTACGACCCACACTTTTTGACACAATTAAAATTATTTTCTCAAATCGTTTAGGGAAATGGTTTGTAACTCATTGAAGATTGATGAGCATATTTTTCTGTATTTTATTTTTAAATAGTTTATTTTTAATTAATTTTTTAATGACTGTAATTATGTTTTTAAAAATAAGACATCTACGACCCACATAATTTGATGTAAACTTAACATTTTTAATTTTTTTTTTTAAATAGAAAAGAATTTTGTGTAGATTGATGACATAATTTTTTTTTTCAAAATTCATTAAAATAAAAAAGTTATTAAATTAACAAAATTAGTTAATATTTCAAGTTTATGGACCCGATTTAGTATAAATTAAATGAAAAATAGTTAAAATAATCCATTTTTAAATAAATTTAATTATTTAGAATCTAGACAGTATAATCTAAAATGGGTTTTAATTTCGTATAAAATTTTTCTAATTATAGGCACGTAAATTATTTCAAAAGATCATATTTGTGCTTTCATTCATGGAGATTTGAATTTGCAGGTCCATGTCTTAGGTGTGGCCATCCCAGGCCTAATCCCGAGCCAAGTGGCGGGTTGTGGAATCTACTTCCACAGAACAGGCCCCCATTTTCAAACAAGGGCGGCTTGTAGAAAACAAGGTAAAATACGATTTAGAAACGGGGGCTCGTTTTAAAAAAAGCGGGCCCCCATTTTAGAACAAAATGGGGGCCCATTTATTTTTGCTTCGGGCCCCCATTACCTTTCAACTTGGGAGCCCGAAGCATAAATGGGCCCCCATTTTTTGAAAACGCCCCTTATTTATAAGAGCGCGTTTTCCAATGCAAGGACTTTCACAAATTTGTGGCTCATTACCTTGCACTTGCCCATAAATTTTTAGCTTTTAGCATACTCCTTTCCATCTCCATTATGGTTATATTCTTCCTCTCTGCTACACCATTCTATTGTGGTGTGTACCTTGTTGTGAATTGTTTCTTGATCCCTCGATCTCTACAAAAATCCAAAAATTCATTAGAACTATATTCACCACCTCTATCAGATCTGAGTAACTTGATGAAGAGTCCACTTTGTTTTTCCACCATTGATTTGAACTCCTTAAATTTAAAGAGAGCATCAGACTTATCCTTCAAAAAATATATCCAAGTTTTCCTACTGAAATCATCAATAAATGTCAAAAAATATAGACTTCCTCCTAAAGATGGGGTTTGCATTGGGCCACATATGTCAGTGTGGACTAGCTCCAAAGGCACTCTTGCTCTATTTGAACTTCCTACAGTAAAGCTTTCTCTGTGTTGTTTTTCCATTATACAACTTTCACAAGAATTAGTAGGTTGCATGATAGGTGGCAAACCTTTTACCATATTCTTCTTCTGCAATAAACTCAATCCATCGAAATTAAGATGTCCATACCTCAAATGCTAGAACCATGTCTGGTCTAAAATTTATGCCTTGAAATTATCCTCCTCTATTCCATACATCTGAAGGGGAAACATCCTGTTCTTGGTCATTTGGACCTTGGCAATCAACCTGTCACTAGGATTTCTATCCAAGATTGTCCAAACATCATTCTTAAAGAGAACTCTATATCTTTTTTCAATTAATTGACCAACACTCATTAGATTGTGTTTTAATCCAGGCACATAATAAACATTAGGAATAAACCTTTTTTCTCGATTTTTCGTCAACACATTTATTACACCTTTCCCCATTACAGATACTATAGTATCATTTCTCAATTTTATTTCAGATTTCACAAAATCATCCAGATTAGAAAATAGTTCTCTATTACCAGTCATGTGGTTACTACAACCACTATCTAAAAACCATACATCCTTAGAGATTTCTTGTGCCACGTTGCATGTTACAAATAATCTACCTGAATTATTATCAAATACATTTGAATAATTTGCTCTAGGTTTCTCAAATTCTGCTTGTTTCTTTACACATTCATATGCAAAATGACCATATTTCTTACAATAATAACATTGAATATTGGATTTATCAAACCTTGATGATTGTTCTTGAAATTGGTTTCTACCTCATCCTCTATTATTGAAACTACGATTGGACTGATTGGTCCTTTCTCCTTGATCTGTATCCATCTGTCAACCTCTGCCTCTTCCTCTTTCTCTAGAATTTGATCTTCCTCTTCCTCTTCTTGGTGAACCCTATGCTCTGAAAGCATTCTCAAAAGAGGTATTATTATTTATATTCAATATTGATACGTGTGTTAATAAAGAATCCATTAACTCATCTACTGATAACTGTGACAAATCTTTTGATTCTTCAATTGCTACAACTATAGAGTCAAATTTACTAGGCAAGCTCTTGAGAATTTTTTCAATCACCTTTTGATCTTTTAATTCTTCTCCATTAGATCTAATTTGATTCACAATATTCAATACTTGATTCATAAATTGGTCTACAGACTTAGATTCTTTCATTTGCAAATTTTCAAAATTTCTCCTAAGAGATTGTAATTTAGCCACTTTCACCTTTGTATTACCTTGATAGGCTGTCTCAAGAGTCTCCCATGCTTTCTTGGATCTTGTTGCTGTCAAAACCTTAGGAAATATTGACTCATCCATTGCTTGTAAAATTAAAAATAGGGCTTTTTCATCCTTTTTTCTATTATCTTTAAGTTGTTCTTTTTCTGCTTGTTGTAATATCTGATAAGTTGCATCATCCCGTGGTTTTGCAAAACCTTTCTCTACCAAATCCCAAATATCTTGTGAGAAAAACAAAGTTTTCATTTTAATTGCCCAAAAATCATAATTCTTACCATTGAAGATTGCAATTTGAGGCTGAATTTGAGTAATATTTGTTAGCATGACTTGCTACAACAATCTCCTTTCTCTCTCATAGAAATTCTGCACCAAAAAATAACTTAGATCTGCAAAAAACTTTTAACCTTAGCTCTGATACCAATATGAGAGAACATAAAAAGTAGAGACAATATATGCTACAACATACAAAACTAATTTTATTATTGATTCATTCTTAAATGCATTACAACTCCTCTTTTATTTATAGAAGATTCATCGATCCTTCTAAAATAATTAACTATTACTTAGCCAATGCATGAGCAGTGGAAGGGAAGATTAATCCATCGATTGACATACAAAAGTAATTGTTTTAACGATGGAAACTGTGCATGCATGGAGGATAGAAGTCTCAGTTGCATGAAGACAAACAACAAATCATTTATTATCACCGAACTCAAACTGATTGTTTGCATGATAAAGAAATTACTAAACTTAGTTTTATCGAATAGACTGGCTGTGAATAGAAGAAATTAACTTCTATCTAGTCGTCTGAAATCTTCACCATGTACTACAACTCTATCAATATAGTGTTTTCTTATGTTGTAGGGATGATTTATTCATTTTTAACCGTCCAATTTACTTCTACTTTATGTGCCTTCTTTTGATTTCAGCCGAAGAGTACTTTTTGTTTTATTGATTTACCTTCTCTTGATGATCACAAGAAAATCATTAGTTTGGTTTTAAGAATATAAATGTTTAAATGTCCATGATGAATAGTTTCAGTTATTGTGTGAAGTTTTTTTGATTGAAATAGAAAGTTACTTTTGAATTAAAAATATTTTAATGAGAAAGATATAGTTTTTTTCAATATGATTCTTTGCGATTTCTATTATATGTTGATGACTAAGAGTTGATTTTAGAAATCTTAATTTTTTTTTTTCAATAAAAGTGGCAGACTGAACATTTTATTAATAGAACGCTGAAGAGTACAGAAATCAGATTCAGGTGGGCATACTAGTAGGAAAGAATTTGGAAGAAAACCTCCAGTTGTAATCCATTAAAGAACCAAAAAACTACCCAACCAACCACCAAAAATACCCTCGAGATAATATGATGAATACAAATAAGGGATGTTTTGGGTGAAAAGTTAGAGCTTCATTATTCTTTCTTAGAATGATTCAAAGAGGATTATTTGTCTTATTTTTTAATGATTATGCAAGCCAGAAAAGGGTGTTGGATAAGTAGTTTTGGAATATTGGTAACACTTGTTTTAGAGTTCTAAAATGGACTCGAGATTCTTTGCTAAATATTCCCCCATTTTTGTGGAATTGTGTCCCTAAATTAGTGGAGCCTTTGGGTAAAGTTTTGAGAATTAACTCGTCGTCTGCTCTTCTTCATATGGATGCGAGGGTGCTCATTGCATTCAATCCTGGTTGTGATTTCCCTACTTAACTTGAAATCAATATTGACAATACATCCTACTATTGTCCCTTAGATGCTTTGAAGGATATTAACACTTGCTTTATTTGCAGAAAAAGGTGGTCATTTTAAGAAAAATTGTCTAGTCCTAGCTTCACGTAACTCCCGCCAAAATGAACCTCAAAACCTGCCTTGTCCTACTTCTATGTCACCTCGCCCCGAGTTTGCATCTACCTTTTCATCTTTGCCTCCCATTGCCTCTCCTCAACCTTCCACCCCTCCTATTATAGAGAGCATCCAAACTTATAAATATGCTCTTAAAGAGGCCAATTAGGTTGTTGGCCCTTCCCAATTGAGTTTTGATGGTAACAATGATCTTCCTGAGGCACCTAAGGGGCCAAGAACTTAAAACACACAACAAATTATTTTGGAAAGATTAAAGAAACTAGTAGAGGCTAGAAAATAGTTGGAGTTTGCCATTGATTCACATAATGCTGAAATTGAGACTGGTTCCCCCTGCCCTCCTCTTTTTTGGTAGGGATGTGAGGAATGATGAAGAGTCTTCTCCCTCTAACAGAGCCATTAGGGTGGATCTAGGTCCTGATGTGCCTTCAAGTAATTGAACTAATCAGGCTGGGGATTGTAATAATGTTCTATTGCACACAGATGGTCAAATTTGTAGCCCTATTCGGGGTTTGAAATCTCTTAAAACCCTTCCTGAAACTTATGAGGAAATTGGAGGTCCCTAGTTAGTGACGGATACCCCTAGATCCATTTTTGGTGACCCTATTAGTGATAGTGCACTCAACTCATCGCCTCCTACCTGTGCTCTGAATGAAGGACAACAGGATGTAACCACTAAGGAAAATGAACAAGGTTGTCTAGAGGCCATTTGCCAAGATTTTTGTCAAGATGCCCCTAATTTTGATATTGGTTCTTAAATTGTTAAGAAGGTGTTTCTGAAATTAAATCCAAAATGGTTAGGAAGAAGAGATCCCCTAGAATTAATAAAGAAGGCAGTGTTAGGGGTCCTGAGTAGATTTTTGAATCCAAAAAAAAAAGGGGTAGGCCCAACTCTATAGGTGCAGTTGATACTAACAACTCCTCCATTAATGCTGAAGGGTCCAAGTGTTATGAAGGGCTTAATCCTACACCTCTGATTAATGTTGTTTATGATGTTTGGAATAAGATTTGGTGATAATTCTATCTCTTTTCTGGATGCTTGCCTTGGCTTCATTAAAGGTAGCAAGAAGATGGTTGGTCTTATTTGGTCTTGTCTTTCTTTAGAGATTTTATGGCTGATATGGAAATTCTGCAATGATGGTAAATCTAGGAACCTTACTGAGTCTCTAAGGAGACTCATCTTTCACTTAATCTCTATGCAAGTCACAATGGTTCTTAGGCTAGATGAACGCAAGTTTGATCAATGGGTCAAAGATGGCTCTACAACTATGTTTCTGAGAGAGCTGTCTCCTAGATTAACTTGGGAATGGCTTGGCAATAGTAATATAGCCTTTGAGCAAGCTTTGATTAGGTTCATGCACCATTTGAAACAAAGGCATGCTAGATTGGATACTGTTTGTAGGGAAGAGGAGCAGATTTGTGCCAAGACAACTCATCCCTATATAGATCAGATTATTAATGGAATGGTTAAAGTATGGATGGAGGGTGACCATGGTTGGACTGCTTGGTTTCCCTTGGCTGGGAACAACAGTTTTCCTTATTCAGACCTTGCATTTGATTAGATATGGGGTTCTGTTCTATTTTGTCTCATTCGGGTACCTATCTACTAGGTGTTTTATTGTTATTCCATCTCTGTTTGGGTTTTGTTTGTCTACTATTTGGCTCGTTCCTAATCTGATTTGGTTGTTGTTGTTCCATCCTTCTATGGGGCTTTGTTTGTCCCCTATTTGATTGGTTCTTGAACTGATATGTTGATGCTGTAATGTTGCTTTATTATATTTAATTCAAAAATAAATAAAAAACTAATAAGTTTTGAAATAAATTTAATTATATTATTAATGTTCACCTTGCAAATTTTTTTAATACGAACTGAATATAGTCAAGTGACTGAATTATGATTACAAAGCACATTTTCTGATTAAACAATCAATTACCAAACAATAATAGAAAAAATAGTGAACACCCAGCTAGTGAAGGAAAATAGCTAAAGTATACAACTAGCCCACAGTATGGTGGATGCAAACATACAATGAAAAGTTGAAAAGAACTATTAAATTATTTGTTAGACTCCCTATAGTTGCTCTTCCATATATCCTCATTAGATTACCTGCATACAGAAGTGATTTACATATGAATGTTAAAAAAATTATCATTATAATCTAGGAACTTTAAATTCAACATCCTTGTTGACTATCACCCTTAGTGATTGTCGTCTTCCACTTACACAGTATTTTGCTTTCAGTTTTTTTCAAAAAATAATAATTTTGGGGCTTTATATCTATTTGGCATAGATGGGTGTTTATGATTATTGTGTTGGTGACACAGTACTTCAATGTTTTAGGAGATCAAGTTGTTGATAAAATAACGTAGTTCCCTTCCAGGGTATATTACAGTTAGCCAGAAAGATGATCGGTCTCTCTTCCATCTGTTAACTGAGGCTTCAACGAAAGTCTCTTCCAAGCTTCCACTTGTATTGTGACTTAATGGAGGTATGATTCTTTAAGACCCAATTTGTAAAATGTTTCGTACATAAGTGATTAAGATTATATTTTTTATCATAAGATGACCTTTCATATTTTCCTATTTGATTGGAAGTTATTTTATGGAATGTAAGAGAATTCCTATTTGTTAACCCATATTGTGGATGATTAGAAAACTTCTACTCCATTTTCTTTTTTTTCTTTTTTTGATAAAAGTGGATGGAACCACTAAAATTATATTAAATATTGAGTTTTTTACAGGTGTTTGGTTCAAAGAGCACTAAAGGGAAAGAACCATTAAGAAAACCCTTCAGTATTTATCAAGAGAACATACACCTATCTACCCATTACAAAATCCCATAGGCATCCCAAATAAACCCCCCAAATATATAGCCAACCACATTAGATATAAAGGAAGCTGTGAAATACAGTATAGAAGAGAACATCTCAAAATGGAGCCAATGATGTCTAGCCATAACTAGTGCCATCAACCCATAGTCATCCTGTCTACACAACACATGAATCCAAGGCTCTGAAAAGAACAAAACTCAAAACAAGTAGAGAACCAAGAATAAGTGATCCTGCCAACACAAAAATGGTGAGCAAACATATGCCAATCCAGATAAAAAGAAGAGAAGGGTAATGAAGACCCTCAGGAAGTAGGATAAGACCAATCCATAAGATAATCCAAAGCAAAATCCAAAGAAAAAATAGCAGAATAAGAAACCATCTGCAACACCATGCTAACTTCTCTTTCCAATTCCTCAGAAAAAGCCACCAGCCACCGATTTTGACAAGAACTCTCCACAATAAACAAAGCATTTTGTGTAGTAAAAATAAATGCAAAGACAAAATGGATACCATAACTGCACGCCACCAAGAATATAACTGAGAAAGAGATAACCAGATCATGATTAGCCTTGCATCATAAGAAAAAGCAGCGACCAAGAAGCTGCTCAACAGATGATGAAACAAACTCATGCCTCACAGCACCCCCAATCACAAAATTGAAACTCCCAAAAGATAAGATCAAACACGATGCCAGATGATTAAAAAGAAAGGGCCAACTCAATTCATCATGATGAGAAACCCCTCTAGAAAGTCACCAAGCCCCCGACCATGAAATATAATGATTGCTAAATAATGCAGAGGATCAAACAGACATACCTATGGCAAATAAACAATGCTTAATATGTAATGAGTAGGGTTGGTTAATGCCCAATACCAATTAGTACCTGATACCAAACCACTATGCCATCAAAAGGAAACCGAGACACCCACCAACAAGGTAACCCCCAATGAACAAACACATGGCCAAACAGGGCAAGCAAATGGTAAACAAAGGCCCCCCCAATAAAAAAAATACTAGCCAATCAAAAGTTACCCCTCCATCCTCCATACTTAGTGAGGAGATATTGTTGGATATAGCTACAACAAAGATGTTCCCATAACGTAGGACAATATCCCCCTATAGCCATATAGGGAAGTAAAAACCACACTCAACAAGGAGATGGGAGAGGACAACACCATAAATAGGATGTCAACCTGGCAAGAGAAGCCACAACAATTTCCCTACTCCATGAGGAAATTCTAACTGAAAATATCAACAACAAAGATATTGTCCCAAAGAGAAACACCCTCACTGTAGATATGAAAGAAAACCACATCCAGCATGGAAAATGAAGGAGGCTTCTGGAAAGAAATCTTGCTATGAAAGAAGGTTCATGCAAGAAACTGGTATGTCCGAAGGAGAAACCTATAAGAAATCAGCACCCTTAGCCATATCCTTATTCGCCAAGAAATCCGCAATGACATTGATCTCCCTGAAACAATGAGAGATAGAGAAAGTGGAAAAGCACTTTAATTGCACAAGAATGTGATCTAAGAAATACTGTAAATACCAAGAAAGACATTTTTTGGCAACAACCACCTGAAAAACCACCATTGAGTCCCCTTCAATAACAATATCTTTAATATTCAAAGAAATAGCGAGATCAATTCCAAAGGATAAATCTTGAAACTCAGCCACATTATTCGCACCCTGACTAATATATTTTCTCACGCCTTTGATGATCTTAGAAGAATGATAAAAAATAACTACTCCAATACCGGACCTTCCTGGATTTCCCTTAGAAGCCCCATCAAACTGTAGTTTGAATGAAGACATGGGGGGAGGGCTCCATTTGGCCATCTTACATTTAACAAGAGAAGATAGTCCAGCTGATATAGCCCCATGAGAAGGCATCAAACGAAGTGAAGACCATTTCCAAGTGACCTAATTGTCCCAATGAGAAAAAGACCTGAGGTTGTTTAAATTTTTATGGATGTAAGAAAGCACCACCTCATAAATGGAGGTTTGGATTTTACCAATCACATCAACCAGAGTAGTAAATTTATGTTTGAAGATCCTAGAATTCCTTTCAAGCCAAAGATTCTAGATCACCAGTGATGGGGCCAAAACCCAAAGAGATGAATAAAATGAAGAGGAGAACAACAAGGGACAGGCCATAAATTGCGAAAATAGGTTAGGACAAAGAGCAGAAGACCAACCAAGCATGCCCAAAAGCCAATACCAACACTCACAAGCAAATGGACAAAGCAAAAAAAGATGGTCCATGGACTCCATACAATATCCACAAAAAACACAAGGAAATACTGCTATAATCCCAAGCCTATCCAATCACATCCCAGTGAGGATTTTAATTTGGACTACTAACCAAGCAAAAGACCCTACCTTAGGAAGACAAACTGGATGCCAAAATAGCTTAGTAGGCCAACAAGAGGATTAAGAAATCTGAACCAAATAATTATAGCCATCTTTTACTAAATATGGACCTGAAGCATTCTTAATCCAAACTAAGGAGTCCTCCTTATCATGAAAGACAAGAGGTCTTCTGTGAAGTTCTTCCACAAAAGCAAGTCTAAGATCGTTATCAATAGGCAAGGGAGGAATATTCTTTCATTTAGACACTAAACATGGACCTATGGAAACAATGTCAAAATAATCTACAACAAAAGGCCCCCAAAGATCCGATAAAATGTCGGGCAAAGGGGACCAATCTCGGATAGCTGAAAGAGCAGGATGCCCATTCTAGACTTCATCCCAAAACCGGGCTTTCTTCCCATTATGGAAAACCCAAGCTAAATATGGTAAGATAACCCTCCTACAAGAAACCAAAAAGTTCCAGAATGTAGAACCCTTCCGAAGAGATGTAGTAGTAAAAATCATTTCACTGGAAGCTCCCCTTAAATACTTAGCAAGCATGATGGAAGCCCATTTGCTAAAAGAGTCTGCATATAACTTCCACACCAATTTCGCCCCCAAAGCCTTATTCTGAATAGCTAAATCACGAATACCCGCAGCCCCCAGCTCTTTGGGATGACAAATATTGTCCCAAGCAAGAAGAGGAATCTTCTTTCTACCTCCCAAGTTATCATTCCAAAGGAAGGTTATAAGAGATGGAACTCAAAACTGATTTGATTAAAAGGATCTTACCAGCCATCATAAGCCACTAGTGATTCTAGGAGGAAATTCTGGAAGTTATTGAATGAAAAACTTTATCCCAAAAGGAGGTCTTTTTAGAGCCCAAAAAGAAAGGAATGCCCAAATACATGCACAGAAAAGTCCCTACTTGGAAACCCCAAAAACGGACGAGTCTATCCCTAACTAGAGGGGAGACATTCACAAAGAAGACTTTAGACTTTTGATTATTAACCTTCTATCCAGAAAAAGCAGCATAGTCAAAGATAATTTTTTTTATAACTCTAGCTTCCCTCAAAGAGGTAGCCCCAAACAAAAGCGTGTCATTGGCAAACAAACAATGGGATTGTGAAGAAAGAAAGCCATCAATTTTGACACCCGGCCATAAACTAGATGTTTTAGCATTAGAGATGGTCCTACTTAACACTTCCGCCAAAAGAATAAACAAAAAAGGGGACAAGGGATCCCCTTTCCTAAGTCCCTGAGAGGAAGCAAAAAACCCCAAAGGGGAACCATTAATCAAAACTGAGAAACAGGCATAAGATATGCATGAAAACACCCATTTAACCCAACAATGTGAAAACTCCAAACAATTCAAAACAACAACAAGGGATTGCCAATGGACACGATCATAAGCCTTAAGCATGTCTAGTTTAAGAATCATGGCCGTAACCTTTTGTTGTGATATGGAGTGCAAAATTTCATGAGCTACAATCACACCTTCAGATGTCTCCCGACCAGGGACAAAGCCACCCTTCTCCAAGGAAACTATCTGAGGAAGGAGCCTAGAAAGCCTAACCAAAATTGCCTTAGTAAATTTTTTATATAAAGTAGTACAGAAGGCAATCAGATGAAAATCAGAAAAAGAGCTAGGATTGTCCACTTTCGGAATAATAGCAATAAGAGTAGTATTAAGCTCTCTCAATATCGACCTATTTCTTCTAGACTCTTCCAAGGCTAACAAAACATCATTTCCTATAAAGTCCCAACACTTCCGAAAAAATAGAGCTGTAAACCCATCCGGACCTGGGGCCTTTTTCGGATGCATGGAAAAGACTATCTCTTTTAGCTCATCCAATGAAAATGGAGCCATTATAATCTTATTATCTTCTTGAGACACTAGTGGGGGGATTAAATTGACGAAAGCATTATCTACAGCAACTGGTTCACCTGTAAGTAGCAATTTAAAGAACCTAACGGCTTCAGAAGAAATATCATCCTCATCAACCAAACTGTTGCCATTAGAATCAATAATACAGGAAATTCGATTGCAAAGCCTCTTAAGCTTAGAAGAAGAATGGAAGAGCTTAGTATTTATATCCCCTTCGGAAAGCCAAAGGTCCCTAGACTTCTGCCTCCAATAAGATTCTTCCCTAGCCAAGGTCTCACTCAATTGAAGGTTCAAAAAATTTAGCCTATCATATGAGAGAGGACATACCTAAAGCAATAATACTCTTATTAAGATGCTCAATTTCTTCCTGAATCCTAGCCTTTTCTCCAAAAATATTCTTAAAGTGTGTCACATTCCAATCCCTAATCTTATGTTTTAAAAAGGCCAGTTTCTTAACAATCTGAAACATCCTAGACCCAGGAAAAAATGGGGCCGAAAGACACCATTGCTTTAATGAAGGTAAGAAAGATCGATCCCTAAACCACATTGGTTCAAACTTAAAAGGTAATTTCCTAGGTGCCTTATCCTCAAAAATAGTAAATAGAATAGGGAAATGATCAGAACCAATGAAGGGGAGAACCGAGGAAACAAAATACTGGCCCGAATTAAACCAATTTTCAGAAACCAAAAAGGGATCCAGTCTTTCAGAGATTTGACAAAAATCTCTTTGCATGTTGGTCCATGTAAATGGCCCATTAAGAGGTTTACAATCAACCAAATTCAAAGAATGAATAAAGTGACAAAAGTCTGATATAGAATGCTTATTAGGGATTATTCCCCCATCCTTCTCATCTAAACTAGCAATTGCATTAAAATCCCCCCCAAAAATCAGAAAAGCATTACGTAGAGGAGAAGCAAGGGAAACCAAAAGTTCCCAGAGGTTTCTTTTTTCTAGAACCCCAGTCGGGCCATAAACATTAAAAAACCAGAGTTTTGAATCTGATAACCTACTCTTAACCAGACCAAGCATCCAGTTGGATGAGGAAACAATCAATGAGAAATCCACACAAACATCTTTCCAAAGGACGGCAAGACCAACTAAAGCACCTGAGGAGGGAGATGCACTAAATTTCCAAGTTTTCCAAGAAGAGAATAACCTATCAACAAATGATAAATTTAACTTAGTTTCTTATACCATCACCACATCACACTTCAATAAGTCCAACTGAGACTTAATCAAGCGTCGTTTGTTAGGGGTGTTTAAGCCCCTAACATTCCAAGATATAATCCTCATTGGCCCTGAGGGGAAGCATCAACTCCCCTCGAAACATCCAAAGAAACCGGAGAAACCTTGTCTACCAAAAAAGCCTTTTGAAGACTTTGCTTAGAAGCCAAGGCTCTTGTAACTGGCGGGCTAAAGGGTTTTTTTAATCGTTTCTTTTTGGAAGACTCCAAAGAAGAAAGAAGAGTTGATTGAATACCTGCATCAATTTCTAATTTAGTCTTGATATGTTTAGGCTTCCGGCCTCTTTTACGTGGGGTTGACAAAGGTGAAGTAGGGGAAAGGAGGGTTTGGACCAGAAGAAACCCGTTAAAACCCAAAGGACAATCCACAGGTACCCTAGCTTCAATGGGACCTACCCCAAGAGCCGACGACACCCTAACCCTTTCCGTGCCTGAATCAATGGGAGCCAAAGATGGCCCATGAACCGATGCCTGACCAAAATCGAAGAAATTACTCTAGTGGCTAAAGCAGAATTAAAGAATCACATTATTGGTATTAATAATATCTTGCACCTGGGCAATAAGATGCTCATCTGGAACAATATAGCTATATACAATAAAATGATCATGTAATCTGAATTTTAATCATTTCTGTATTTTAATGGTGTCTTGGTACTTTTGGGGTGCAATTTCATTGGTTGATATGTGTTCTTTTGCTGGTTATCCATCTTTACCAGCGATTTTTACGTAGATTTCCATTAATATATGAAGTGTTGAATATTTCTACATATTCATCAGTTGTTCAATTTGTCTGCAAATTTTAATCAAATTAGATTCCAGATATTGTAAGATTTATGAGCCCATTTTAAAGAGATTTAATATATTTTATTAATTTTTTGACAGGAAACTAATGATTTAGTCAGAGACATGCACACAAATTTAAGGTTTTTTGTAACCATGTCACGAAAACTTTTCGCTACCTTTTAAACATTTTTTGGAGTGGGTGAATCTCCGTATGAAAGCAATAATGAAAATGATTTCCTGGATTTGTCTGTATGTGTATGGAAATCACTGTGCTAAGTCATGCGCAGGACTGATCTGAGAAATTTTCATGACTGATATGATGAAATGCCTTTGCTTTCATCATATTTTGGCAGATAAAGTTTGTCATTTTAGACATTCGTGCTATTTGTGATATAATAAAAATAATATATAATATATTCTCTATGTTATGACGAAAAAGTCTTAGTTTGTAGTCATCTAAAATCTTCGCCATGTACTACAACTCTATTAATACAGTGTTTGCTTATGTTGTAGGGATGATTTATTTATTTTTAACCCCCCAATTTACTTCTACTTTATGTGCCTGCTTTTGATTTCACCCGAAGAGTACTTTCTGTTTTATTCATTTACCTTCTCTTGTTGATCACAATTCACCCGAAGAGTACTTTCTGTTTTATTGATTTACCTTCTCCTGTTGATCACAAGAAAAGCATTAGTTTGGTTTTAAGAATATAAATGTTTAAATGTCCATGATGAACAGTTTCAGTTATTGTGTGAAGTCTTCTGGATGGAATAGAAAGTTACTTTTGAATTAAAAATATTTTAATGAGAAAGATATAGTTTTCTTCAATATGATTCTTTGCGATTTATATTATTAGTTGATGACTGAGAGTTGATTTTAGAAATAGATATTTTTAGAAATCTTAATTTTTTGTTTATTTATATTTTAAGTTATTTTTCTAATAGTAGATTTGATTATTTTTATAATTATATTACATATTTTTTTTAAATACAGGTATGGTTAGAAATTAAAATCTACAAATAATCATAGGATTGCAAGTTTGATTTCCAAACACTTGCAGTACAAACACAAATAAATTGAAATACAAAATTGGATGTTTCTTTGTTTCTATTAACTTAGAAATTAACAATTACAAAATAACATAAACTGATTACAAAATAGATTTAAAACTGATTACAAATTTACTTAACAATTTCTCTAGAGTTGCTTATAACTCTTTGTCTTTAAATTAGTTTGGAGCCATCTAGTGCTCCTTGCAAATACTTCAAAATACACAGTTATTGTTGCAAAACAAAACATTTTCTGCTTTACCCAAAGCATAAACTTCTTCTTGTATAAATTTGATTGAGTAATGGGTGGAAGAACATTCATTCTTTTAGTTATCAACTATCCTCTCATAAATTTTTACCCGAATTCAAGTTCAAAATTACCTACCAAAATTAATTCACTAGCAAACCAATCAACTTTAGCTACTGCTCATGAGGGAAAAGTTGGAGGAAGAGATCCCAATATATGCAAGTTGTATTCTATTATTGGTACTCTTGATAGGAATGTAAGTTCGTGGGAGTGCAAGGAAGCCCGAAAGAATTTAATTTTCTAGCACTCCCCCTTTTTCTAGAGCCATCATAATGCTTATTCTTCATCTGAATTGGCCCAAATGCCCAAATTTCTTCTTAAGCATGCTAAGTTGTCCCTACCCAATGACTTGGTCATGATATCTTCAAGCTTCCTGCTTAGACCTACAAAACTTCATCTTGATTTCACCATTTCAGCTGATTATTTTATGAAATAATACCTGATTTCAATATGCTTCTTCCATGAAAAAACCTTTTTTTTTTTAAGCTACTGTTAAAATATTATCATAAAATATTATGTTTCCATCCTCTTGTTCATCCTTCAAATTAGCTAGAATTCTTCTTGACTAAATATCTTGACATGTTGCATTTACTACTATATACTCAACTTCAATAGTAGATTGGGAAACTATGGGTTGTTTATTGGAAGCCCATGAGATAGCTCTCAAACACAAATGGAATAGATAGGGTGATGTGCTCTTCCTACCATTTACACTTCCTACCCAATGACCATTTATGTAATTAACTAACCCAAAAACATTTGTTGCAGTATACAAAATGTCATATCCTTTGGTTCCATTCATATACCTCGAGATTTTCTTACTTGCTTACCAATGGCTATCCTTTGGAGTCTCCATAAATCTATAAATTAGACTTACTACATGTATTATATCAGGCTTGGTTGTAGTTCAATACATCAAACTCAAACCAAACTTTTATACATGGTTGAATCCATGTTGCTTCTATAATACTCCTTCCTCAACTTCAAAAATATGGGTATTGGTGTTGGTGTAGGTTTACTATCTTGCTTTCAAAATCTCTAATGTATGCTTTGCATGAGAGATAAAAATACCATCATGCAATTTTATTATTTCTCTAGCTAGAAAATAACTTAAATGACCTAAATATAACATCTCAAACTCTCTTTTCCTGGATTCTTTAAAATTAGTAATGAGAAAATCATCATCCCTAATTATTAAAGATGGCATTCCCAAGCAACAAGATACTGTAGAATCCATGGCAATTCTAGGGAAGTAGGCAACTTTCAAGAAATTTGTTCAAGAATTCACATCCTCCTTGGAAATCTTAGAGAAATGGGCATTTCCCAGAGCTATTACAAAGTAATTAATAGTTATCATGGTGGAACACAAGAAATGGACAAAAAGGGCAAGAAATTGAAAATTTCAAGCCACGAAAAACTCAAAACCTAGAAGAGGATCTCAAGAAACCATCTTAGGATCTATAAAGGTAGAGGTGAAATTCCCATATGAAAACACGATTCAAGGAATGGAATAGGTAGAAAAATCATGATTAGGACTAAATAAAAGGACAATAGATCCAAACGTTTCCATATAGATGGAATGGAAAAAAATTCAACTCAAACCCACTATACTAGAACAAAGGAGGCAAAATAATAGGGTGATTATCTCAATGGGAAGTAGGGAGGGTTCCCAGAGGCACAAGGTATAAGGAAAATCCACCACAGGTATTGGATAGCAACAGAGGCAAATAGGATCCCATAAAAAAAACCTAAAAATCAACAACCAAAGCTTCATGATGCACTCAAATAATTGGAAAAGGGGAAAGGAGAGAGAAATAAATAGAAACGAAAAGGGAGTGGAAAATAGAATTGATGCAGGAGCAACCCTAGTTCTTGGAAATCTTGCATCAACCAAAAACATTTCTTTTTAGTTTGTTTTCTGTTTTGCAGTTTCAACATTTCCTTTTGCATTTTCTCGCATTTTCTCACTAGATCTTGTGGAGCTAGATTTTGCTTGTGAACATGATTATCTTCCTTATTCCTAAATCATGGGATGTTTGGATCTTTTTCCAGCAAGTTATCACTTCCGGATTTCGAGATAGTTTTCTGGCTTAGAACACCGAAACCACTTGGACCTATTTTCTATTGGTGAATCAATGTAATTAAGCATAATAATTTGTTAGAGATAATATAGAAGATGTATCATAAGATTTGGAGGTCCGGAGTTGATCGATTCTATAATTGAGCATATATGTACCAGACCAGTAAGCCGAATCTTGTAGTCCGGATGTTACCAGTTATTTGTAATCAATTTTCATGATCTAATTAATTCAGTTCTGCATTGCCTCCATCATCTTGTCTTTGTTTCATTGTTTTTACTCTTGTTGCATGGTCTAGATAGATCTCATTGAGGTCCCTCCTAACCATTACTGCACCAAGTGGTATCAGAGCAAGATTTTATTCCAGCAATTGCGTTGTCTTCAAGATTTTGTTGTGGGGTGGTGGACTGTGGATCCAACCTGCAGCTGTAGAAGATTGGCGTGAAGATGGTGCAAAGAGGAAATAGGAACGGTGGAGCACATGGGAATGCAGACCATGCTATGATGGAAATGTTGAAAGGAATTGCAATCTAGTTAGAAGCCATTGAAACAACCCAGAGAAGAGGTAGACATATGGAAGATGTAAGTTAAGATGATGAAGAAGAAGCACCATCAGAACAAGTAGCAAACCTACCGGTGATCGATCTGGACGAAGAGAGGTTCTTGAGGGTTTTGAGTAGGGTGAACACCAAACTTCATTTTACCTTACTAGATATAATGGTAAGTTTGATTCAGATGAATTAATGGATTGGATCTCGGAGATGGAGAAGTATTTTTATTTTGAGAACACCACGAAAGAAAGGAAGGTAAAATATGCTTGTACCTAGTTGAAAGGTCATGCATCTTGTTGGTGGGAGCATTTACCGGTTGATAGATAGAGAAGAGGCAAAGAAAAGATCAAAACATGGGAGCGGATGGTTTCCAAGTTAAAATCAAATTTTATGTCAGTTGATTACCAAGTAAGCCTATTTTGGAAGTTACAGAACTTGAAGTAGAAAGAATCTAGTGTGAAGGAGTACACCAAAGCGTTCCACAAGTTGAATATCAGATTTGGACATGTCGGTGATGAGATTGAACTAGTTACAAGATATTTTAATGGATTGCGGATGTCTATAGAATATGAAATCAGTTTTATCAAGTTGCAAAGTGTTGAAGAAGCTTACCAATATGCCTTGAAAGCATAAAAGAAGTTGAACAAAAGGAATAAGAAAAGATAGAGAGGTAGAGGTGGAAGGATTTTTAGAGGCAGATTTCAGGGACGAAGAGGATATTTCGGAGGAAGAGGAACTTGTACAAATCATAACAAGGACAAGGAAGTAATAAAAGATGGAAGTTCATACCAGAAGGATGACAAAAAATTTTATCGGAGAAGAGAACATAATGGTTACCAGAATGAAGGTTTTGGAAAATATGACAAAAGGCAAGATAAAAGAGTGTTTAGAAGAAGTTGCTTTAATTATGGAGGAGAAGGACACCATGCTTTCGAATGTAAGAAGACAAAGAACACTGGGAGAACAACATTGATAGAAGAAAGCCCCACTGAATCAGATAACAAACCGGAAGATGGATAACTGTTGATGATGATGAGAGATTTGTGTCAAATCACATAAGATGAAGATCCCTTGCAGAGGAGAAATTTGTTCAAGACCAGGTGTAAGGTATCTGATAAGTTTTATAAAGTAGTTATTGATAGTGGTAGTTTAGATAATCTTGTTTTAGAAGAAATGGTGAATAAATTGAAGTTGGAAAGATTGAAACACCCTAAGCCTTACCAAATAACATGGTTTAGTATGATCATAAGTTGTTAGTAATTTATAAATGCTTGGTGAAATTAAAAATTGGAAATTATTATGATTAATTTTTTTGTGATATTGTGCCCATGGATATTTGTCACCTTTTGTTGGGTAGACCTTGGTAGTTTGATAGATAGGCAATACATCATGGGAGAAATAACATATACACTATTGAGGTGAATGGGATGAAATGAACCTTGTTACCCTTGGAGGAGCCCCTGAAGAGTGAAGTTTGTACAAATGCTAGAATCTATTTCGTGGATGGAAGGAAATTCCTAGATGGAATGAGATATGAGAACGCATGTTTTGTCTTAGTTCCTAAGAAGACTAAGAACCTAAAATGTGATGAAGAACAACCTTAGGAGATAAAGAGTTGCTGATAGAGTGTGAAGACCTCATTTCAGATAATGTCCGATGGATTACCACGTATGAGGAGTATCCATCATTGCATGGGCCTGATTCTTGGAGCTAGTTTACCTAACAAAGTTTCACAATGGATGACATCGATAGATAATGAGGAGCTAAATAGACAAGTGCAAGAATTGTTGAAGAAAAGTTTGATCGGAGAAAGTTTGAGTCCTTGTGCAGTACCAAAAGTGTTAGCACCTAAGAAGAATGAAGAATGGAGGATGTGTACCAATTTCAGAGCAATAAACAAGACCACAGTGAAGTACTAGTTTCTTTTTCCTAGGATGGATGACATAATGCATTGTTTGAGTGGAGCTAAATAGTACAAAAAGATAGACTTGAAGAGTGGATATCATCATATTAGAATCAAAGAAGGAGATGAGTGGGAGAAAAAATTTAAGACAAATGAGGGATTGTATGAATGGTTGGTGATGCCGTTTGGATTTACTAATGCACCGAGTAATTTCACGAGATTGATGAATGAGGTATTGAAGAAATTATTGTGTAAGTTTTTTATTGAATATTTGGATGACATTCTGATTTTCAGTAAGATAAAAGAGGAACATTTGTTACAATTAAGACAAGTTTTGCAGAGGTTGAGATAGGAGAAGTTGTTGATAAATATAAAGAAGTGGAGTTTTATAAAAGAAGAGTTAGTCTATTTGGGATTTGTGATATCTGTAGCTGGATTGAAGATGGATCCTGAGAAGGTAAGAGCAATTGTTGAATGACCTACACCGGAAAGCATTAGAGAGGTAAGATCATTTCATGGATTGGCTAGCTTCTACCTAAATTTTATCAGAAATTTCAGTTCAATTTGTAGCCCTATGATTGAGACAATGAGCAGAGATAGGAAGGAATTCAAGTGGACCACTGAAGTAAATAGGAGTTTTGAATTGTTGATGCAGAGTGTGACTGGACAACCTATTTTCTCTTTAAATGATTTCAATAAAGTATTTCATGTGGACTATGATGCAAGTGGGAATGCAATTGGAGTAGTACTAACATAACAGAGGGTGGAATTAATCTTCACTCACCATTTCCCTATCAATCTCATAGGGTCTTCAAACTTAACAATCAGCAGTAACTCCCTGACCTAGCACATGAAGATGTTAGGTTCAATTTTGAAGAGAGTCAATGCTCTTTCCACCCTCTGCTTCAGTACCTAATTCTACCATTAAACTAACCCTAGCATGACCCATTCCACCTGAAAATATCTACAATATGGTGGAATGGTGGCAATTCATGTTATGGTCTTTCAAACCACTTAAGTTCCTAGCTACGATCTCTTCTTGTCACATAAATGACAGTAATTACTACCTTTTTTGCTCCCAAAACTCCTGCGGATTCTATTGAGCACTACTCCATCACATGATTAACAGGCTGCAATTCAAGACTGTAAGAGACCAAAACCTGTTGTGCAAGACAAAAAAAAGAATACATAACAAAAATAGTTTTAGTAACAAAAAATGAATAGTTTCTATTTGTTCCCTCTTCCAATCTTTCAACGGCAAAATGTAACAAAGAATAACTCCTCCCTCATAGCTTTTGAGACATATAAAACAACAAAATTATGGACATGAACAATCATACCATGATTGTTGGTGTTCTAGTTACAACTGATTGAGCATCATTTTATTAACATTGACACAAGAGTGACCCTACAAGAAACTTACTAGAGATAAAATGGTCACCAAGGACCTTTATTCAAACCAACAAATAAATCAAAATCCTCTAAACTCCTAAGTGGCACTTAGACAAAAATGAAGTCAAGTCGGTGCTCCTACACCATACACCCAGAGAGAAAAATATTTCATCCTCCTAATGAAATGAGGTCTTCAACTTTGATTCCATGCTCATTAATGTTTGCTTCAGACATCCAGGTTGAATCCTTACTTGGTAAACCGAGCCATTTGACCAAGTACTATTTATACTCCTTCCTTCTTGTTCTCTTCACCCCTTTGGAATCGAAGATAGCTTCAAGTTGCACAGGTTGATTGGGTGGAAGATATTTAATCCAATCCACTTCAGTATCGTCGGGTTCACCTACTTCCTGACCTACAACAACAGATCCCTTAAAAGGGTATAAATCAGCCACCTTAAAGATTGGTGAGATGACAACTCCTTGTGGGAGTTCAATCTCATATGAATTGTGACCAAACTTGTCTACAATCCTGCAAGGACCAATCTTTTCATCATCAACTTGTTGTATTTTCCTTTCAGAAGCCTCTCCTTTCCAAGATAAGAAAACACCATATCCCCAACCTTGTATTAGACATCTTTTTTCATCAAATCTGCACTCTCCTTATACTTTTCCACACTTTTCTTTATACTTTCTCTGACCTGCTCATGGATATATTTCATGGTTACAACAAAATCTTCAGCTTGTGCACTTCTCTTATTCAATTCACCTATGTCTCTTAGCTCATAGACTCCCCTTGAATGCATTCCATAAATAACCTCAAATGGAATTTTACCAATACTATAGTTGACTAAGTCATTGTAGGCATATTTAGCCTATGACAAGATCAAATCCTAATATTACTTATGTTCCTTTGTCAAACACCTTAATAAATTTCCCAAAGATCTTTTCACAACCTTAGTTTGCCCATGTGTTTGAGGATGGTAGGCAAAACTAAAGGTTAAATTAGTTTGTAGATTCCTCCACAAGGTTCTCCAAAAATGACCAATGAACTTGAGATCTCTTTCTGATACTATAGACAATGGAAAACCATGAATTCTGACACTCTAATGAAAAAATGAGCAATATGAGAAGCATCATTAGTTATCTTACATGCAATGAAATGTGCCATCTTACTAAATCTGTCCACTACTACATATACACTATCAAACCCCCATGAAGTCCTTGGTAATCCCAACACAATCCATACTTATTGACTCCCATGGTCTGCTTGGTATGGGTAAAGGTTGATACAAACTAGCATTGGAACTTGAACCCTTAGCTCTTTCGCATATCATGCAACTATACACAAACTTTTTCACATCCAAGTGCATCTTTGGCCATTTGTAAAACCTGTTGACCTATTCCAAAGTTTTATCACAGCCAAAATGTCCCCCTAAAGTACCACAATGCTTTTCCTTCACCATATTCTCCCTCATTGAGCATTTAGGCACACACAACTCTAAATTTCTTCTAGGGTGAGCTAGAGGAATCTTCTAACTGGAGGGGTCCTATCTATACTTTGCAAATCAAAAGCGAAGGGTTTTATTGATATACCTTTATGAGGACTCATAGTTCTTTGGATACTAGAAGGAAGATCAACAGGTGAATCAACATTCATTCGGACCTCACCCCCAGCCTCAAGTTCTCCTACACTTTCAATTTCTTTCCCCTTATTGCCTTCAGTCTTAGTCTTTGAACCTTCATTACAAGTCTTCTCTGGATGCTTTCTCTTCTTAGGGAGCACTTTTCCTTCTTCACCACTTTTCAATGTAGTTTAAGATCTAGAAGATATGAAAGGAGCTGAAGTAGCTAAACTAACTAAAGTAGAATTACATCCACAGTAGTAGTTTTACTACTCTTATGGCCGAAGTGACCTTCACATAGTCTCCCTTCTTCATTACCCATATATTTGTTGATTCAATGATAGATGAAGTCCTTCTATCGAGGTCATCTTCCTTAGCCTAATCACAATTAATAGGTTCCAAATATAGTCTTTGTATATTTGAAATATAATTAGGTTCAAGTAAACCTTAACCATCTTTGACCATACTAGACACATCCCAACCTAGATGGAAACCAATTATTTTTTGTAAGGTCATTCTTGACGACTCTCTTCTTCTAACCTCAAAATCATTGACACAACCCTTACAATACTCTTACTTTTGGGGAACATGTTACATGACTATATGAGGGACCCAATTGTAAGTTATCCTTGACAAACGATTTACCATCAAAATATGGCCTAAGATCTCATATTCTTTAGTATCATACTTTCTTAGACCAGTTACACAACTCAACACTTTTGATTGAGACTTGCAAGTGTATAATCCCAAAGTATTAGAAACTAAATTTTTTTCTTCCTAATCTTAGAACTTCTTTTATTAACTTAAAAATTTTTCCTATTAAGTTCAATCTAGACCCATTTTTGTTCTACATACCTAGGGAGTCTGAGAGAAAAACCTATTAAATCCTCCCAATCGGATATAGGTAAAGGTAGGGAATTAGATGAAATAGCTCCCATACTAGTGAACTAGCTAAGTACCTTCCAGGGATATCCTTGTCTCAAGATGCCCTTGTAGTTCTTTAACCAAGGCCATGGTAAAAACAACATTTACCCTTCAAAAATTGGCATAACTTAATTGTAGGTGCAAATCATGATAAAATTTATATATCTGAATATCATCTTCATAATCCTCCACATAGCTAAGCTCGAGCTAGTATCTTATGCATGCTAGGGTGTACACTAGATAGGATGTCAAATAAAAGAACCTATTCAAATAGAAGGAAGTGAAAAAGTTGTATAGTTTATCACTAATTAGTGGGGCACAATCTACATATGTTTTTCAAGCACAAATAACTGGAATGAAAAAGATCATCTACTTGTCTAAATTTTGATATTCCTCATCTCCAGTAAGCTGATGTAGGAGGATGATTATATCTGCAATTTCTTCCTTTAAGTAGGTTTTATGTATGGTTTTGGGTAGCTTTGATTGTCTACTACATGACACTACAAACCATTCTTTTGGAGACTACATTCCTCCACATACCTTTATTCATGTTAAATTCACCCCGTGCTAGCCAGTGGTTCCAATGGTTATACACCTCTTTGGTAGGAAGCCTCAAAAATTTCTAGATAGTAGCCCACTCCAAAGTAATAAGGACCTGATTATCCTCCATCTTCACCTCCCTAGTATCTGAGTTGTACTAGTTGATACATTCTAATACTAGCTCAAGACACTATATAGACACGAGAAAAGCAACAACCTCTAACAAACCACTCTCTACTAGTCTCTGGGTAATTACCTATATGTTAGGGTTTTGAGCCTATTACTAGAACTCATCTAAGTTTGCAAAATGGAGTTTGGTGTCTTTGATTCTTAGTAATCATCCATTGAGTCCATCTAAATGTCCATTCCACAAAAAATTGGTGCTCATTTTGAAAATTTACAAGGATTCTATGAAACTATATATTACAATACCAAGGAGAGATACCACTAAACTATGCACTAGTGCTCTATGAAAGAATTTTGAGAAATAAAATGAGAACTCTATGGTTTATAATTGCCTAACTCTTCACAAGTTTGCATGACTATTTGTTGCAAACTAGGTGCTTAACTCTTCTCCTTCATCTATTTTCTAATCATAATGAGTTACAAAATGGTGTTCATTAGGGCAAAAGGGAGATTAATAACCTCACCCAGAAGTAAAATAAATTATCCTTTACTTTGGCTCTATTAATTAATGCCACTCATTTGGAATATGAGCCAGCTCAACTTTTGAGCTTTACTAACACCATTGGGTTACACTTTAAATGATTAGAGATCCTCTTTTATAATGGTCATAAAAGACATTTATAGTTATTGGTACTATATCAGAGTCTACATGTCATTCAAGAACAAAACTTTCAACATTTAGATGCAATTATTTTATCTTCCCTTTTAGTATTTTAGTTTGATTGCTCTAGGTCCTTAAACTCTCCTTTGGGCATAAAAAGTTCCAACTAACGTATTAGAAACTGACACCACCTTTAACACATTCTTTGAGAACTCTTAGGTCTCCTTGTTACTCCTCCTTTAATTATCCCTCAATGCTTTGGGCTTCAACAATAGTTCAAGAATTTTTACCAGAACATATAGTTTAATTTGGAACAAATATTTGAAGATAATCATTGATAGATAGATCAATCTATCGAGTTCAAGTTTGGGCTCAAAAGGCCAACAATGAGAAAATTTAAACATTAAGTTCAAGCTAGACTATTGGACCATGACATTGAGAATCAAACTCAGGCCAAGTTAAGGTTTTTAAGGAAAACATGACACAAATAATTTTCATTTGACTTGTCAGAGTGTGATTCTTAGGGTGGAACTTCTTTGCAAAGCTAACAAACATAAAACAATGAAGAACAAAACTTGACTATGTTTGAAATGAGACATTGGGGAGAGACATGCGAAGTTGAATTCAGCCTTAGATCACTTAATTCAGATATTTTTCTTAGATAAAAACTATTTTCACTTATTTCGTTGGTGTTAGATCTTACTTCTAGATTTAGTTTTGACAAAAATTTCAAGACTAATTTAGATGCACTTTTCCCATGTCAAAAATAACAAGGCAAGAATAAATTTGAACAGTGGGTGAAATTTGAGCAACATTGTCCTAAGTAGTATGTAGTCTTGGTCTTTAGAAAGATGAGATGAATAGTCAAGCTTTAGCCACAAAATATTATTGGTGATGTTGTACTCAACAATTTTAACTTTGGGGACAGATAATTAATTATAAATATATCTATGGAGTTAACTCTAAAGAGGTCACTAGATTTGATGTAATGATTAGAGGTTTAGTTATATGAAATACACTAAAAAATGGTGCTTCCCTCGTTAAGAAATACCTTTCTAGATTGAAAATTTTGGTGATGTGGCTCTTTTTTGGATGGACTCTTGGGATCTTCAATCATCTATCCTCTCCTACTTTCCTAGACTTCATCTGTTGAGTAATATTTTTATGATAGTTAGATGGTGCAAGGTTGCTAATTTTAAGGAGTGACATCAAATGGTCCACTATTCATTTTATCATTAGAATGATATAAGTAGATGACATTCAGGTGGGGATTGTAAATCTCATGCTCTTCTTTTCTCTATTTTGGCTAATGATAAATTGGTCTTCATTATATATACAATTGATTCCTTGGCTTGTGGCCTTTATCCTAGAGGAGTTTATTTTAAATTCTAGTGGTTATCAGAAGTTACATGTTGACATGAATGGATTAGATATTTTACTTTGGTGGAAAAGAATTTGGAACAATTTTTTTTATCCCAAATGTAATTTATTTATTTGGCTTCTTATTAAAATTAAATGTCCTAGGATAATATTGAGAAACATAGTTTCCAAGGGCATTCTAAGTGTTTTCTTTGTGGGTTGCATGGTGAGAATTATTCCCATCTTTTATTTATTTATTTTTCTTCTTTGGGTCTTAGGAATCAATGGCATATATGTTAGAAACATCCTATTGTCCATTTCACTTCTTTGTTTTATTTTTGGGCTCACTTGGGTCAACCTCCTACTATAGCTTCTTTATAGGGGTGGCTTGAGATATTGGTTCTATTTTTCTCTTGGGGCAGATTTAGTTGGTGAGAAATCATTGTACTTTCTAAGTTTATCAACATCTCATTGTATATGTTTGGCATAATGTGTCAACTAAAATTTAAAATACTCTAGTTTCTAAATGGTCTTTTGATCTGTCCCTTGAACCTATGGATCTCATGGTTGTTCAAAATTTGGATTTGGGTAATTTTATTAGTTCTTCTATTTTTAAGTCTCAAACGTTTCTATGTAAATAGTGATGTAGAGGGCTATAGGATGAATGTAAAATCTAGGTAAGACATACTTCAAAAGTGGGAAAAAGGTTTGGACTTGCAATGGGCTTTCATGACCATTCCACTAGACAACATGGTTTCATACCAACTAGGCTTCAAGGGCCAACATAAGGTTCCACCGACCCAATCAATGGGATCACTAATATTTGGGAATTTTGAGCACTAGGAAACATAAATAATCCTTTCCAACACTTGACATTAACTTGGTATCACCAACAAGGCCACTTCCTTCACAAAAGACTACTAAGCCAACTAGGTCTACCCAGATGGTTTTTAGGCATTAACTTGAGGACTACTGATCATAGGAACAAAAGGAAAACCTTTCCAGATACCCATTAAGGATTATAACAACATATGTGAAACCCACCCTAAGTTCCTTCAGAACAAACTAGACAAAATTAGGATTGTCACTTTTTTAGGTGCTCCATTACCCCTCTTTCCCAAAGCATCTACCCTCAAAACTCACACCACTTCACAATAAGTGGTCCAAACATGCGAGGTTAAACACCAAAATAAATAATTCATAGTTTTTAAGTGCCTATCCAACCTAAATTTAAACAAATTTGCACCAAACCTTCAAAACCACCAAGTCTCGGTCTGCCACATAGAGATGCCAGACCTAAAACGCATTGGTTCTACCTCAAAAATCTGTCTCCTTCCCTAAAACAAACATCTTAAGGATGAATTGAAACACTACCATTCCACCTAGTTGGGTTTTTTGCAATGATGGAATGGTGAATAAATTACATTTTTTGTGTACAAACCCTAGGTGCTTAGGGTTTATAGACATCTTGTAGAGAAACTTTAATATCTCACTCGGAAATGAATGGATTCACACCAAATCACCACCAAAATTTAGCCAACTCATCCCTTTATCCGAATATGCGAGTCTCAAGGCTGTATAAAGAACTATAAGAATCTACCAAGCACGAGAGTAACAAAAAACACAAAAAATTGTAGGAAATAGAGTCCAATTGTATTGTTTCTTTAGAAAAAACATCCAACGTCTCCCTCCAAAGTTGTCAAGGGTTAAATATATTTCTTCTTAACTATCCTCAATGGTTCCTAATTTTTTTTTTCAAATTACATAGCCGTTGGGAACAAAAATATATGCTTACCCAACATAACAACTTTCCAAGTTGTTAAGTCAATAACACACTTTTCACCTTTGTTAAGAATCTTGACACAATTGACTCCTACGAACTTGATTACATCCAAATCATGCTAAAAAAGGCCAAATACGCCATATTACATCATTTCCTTTCAAGTTTGGTAGGTTATTACAATGTGACCACACCATGACAACATTTGTCCATATAGGACATAGTGAGCCACATGACAACTTAATTGAACTGGATGACAACATACATGAATGAAAACATCAAAAATGGTCCACTAGACCTTATTGAACACCTCCACAAGACACAAACAAAACCATTACAAGAAAGCCTTCTCGAGGCACATAATTGGCTAGGTGCTCCTACAAGAAACAACCTTCGTCTCATAAGGTTAATAGAGTTGCCATTGGATACCTCCACCAAAGGATGTTTTTAAAATTAAGGCTCTTGGTTCTTCTCATGGTAATCCTAGAATAGCTTGGATTGGTGGTGTTAGTCGAGATATTTCTGGTCCTATATAGTAATTATTTTTGGTGGCTATTGGAGTTGAGACTAATAACCAAATGAAATCCCATTTTCTTTTTGTTGCATTACAAAAGGCTTGTGTGTTGGGCTGGAAGCATGTTGTTTGTGAGATGCATCCTATGGTTTTAGTTTCAGTTATTAATAATATGAATTATGTGAGCTCTAACTGGCCTCTCATGTTCTTTGCTACCCAAATTTATGATTTATTTTCATACTTTGATTCCACTTCTTTTGTTCATTTTCCTCAAGAATGAAATGTTGTTGCTGATATGCTTGCTTAATGGCCATTGTGTGATCCTAATAGATAGAAGGTTTGGGAGTGGGATCTCTTTCTCTTGAGCAAATAGTTCAGTTTTCAGATCTTCTTCACAAGAATGTGTGTTAATTATTGTTCTTTTATTCTAAGCTTTACTAGCATCATGCAGTTTTCAAATTGCTGTTTTGTTGGAAGACCATCCTTGATCCTCCTATTTTTCCTTACCATGATAGAAATGACTATCTGAAATTATTATTGAATTCTATGAAGAAAATAAATAATAAACACAAATTGCTACATAGCAATAAACACAAAATTCCTTCAAAAAGCAGATAAAACTTTATATTTATTCAAAACTGAATACAAAACAATTTTTGATCGCGCGATCAAGGATCAATGATTGAATGATCAAAGACAAAGAATTTATTGCAATCTATCTCTTTATATAGAGGTCTTTTACACATGAATGCGAACTAAAAGTAAAAAAATAAACGTGCAGTTAAAATCTTGATACATAAATTCTACTTTTAGAGCTCTTATTTTAGCACTTACAAACTAGAGTTGTTCTCATGCAAGTGGAAGAAATTACTAATATTCTATTTTTATCTCATGCAATGAAGTGCAGTTCAAACTACAATTGATCTTCTCTCCTCTTGTAGAAGTCTCCTCTCCCTTTTTGACAAAAAACACCGCCTTCTCTTGAAAGACCATGATTGGGCTTCCTCACAAATTGAGGGCTTCACCATGCATAGGTGGTTTCAAACTTTACTGCGCTGGGTGGATTTTCTAGGCATAAGGTTATTTAAAAACTTGATTCCTTCTATTGTTGGACTATGAACCCCTTTGACTTTGATCTCCTCCTATGTAGATCAGGTTTACCTTTTTGCCTTGATTTGATGTGTTGGCTTCATGCTTCAACACCTGTGGTTGTCTTCAAATTTTACACTTAGAATAGCGACAACTAGTGGCAACACACTTCCATTACAAGAATCTTCAACATAAGATCATCCTTGTTTGATTGTGGTCTTCCTGCGACTTCAAACGTGGCAGCGAAGCTTTGTCTTGCAAACGATGATCTTCTTATCTCATCGACCTTCCTTCTTTCTAGTTGGATCTTCTTGGATCTTCCCGTAGCTTCAACAATTTAACCCAGATAATTTCTAGAAAATGGCTCTGATACCAAATGAAGAAAATAAAAAATAGACAGAAATTGCTACATAGCAATAAGCACAAAATTGCTTCAAAAAGCAGATAAAATTTTATATTTATTCAAAACTGAATACAAAACAGTTCTTGATCAGGTAATCAAGGATCAATGATTGAATGATTAAAGACAAAGAATTCATTACAATCTACCTCTTTGTATAGAGGTCTTTGGCACATAACTGGCAACTAAAAATTAAAAAAACAAACATGCAGTTGAAATCTTGATGTAAATTCTATTTTTAGAACTCTTATTTTAGCACTTAAAAACTAGAGGTCTTCTCATGCAAGTGGAAGAAATTACCAGTATTCTATTTTTATCTCATGCAATGAAGTGCAGTTCAAACTACAATTGATCACATGCATGTGGAGAGATTAACATTCCAACACTTTTTACTACCTTTGATTAACATATTTTAACCTATATTATCAAAAATGAAAAAAAAGATGTACATTATCATTCATAAAATAATGTTACGCGTTTAAAAAAATGATCAAAAAAATCAAACATCTTATAAATTCATACAGACTGCCGTGCAATTTTGAGATGCTTGACTTGAGCGCAAAATTAAGATCATTTAACAAAGCAAGGTAGAACTGTATTTTTTCAAGAAGGGGAGATCTCATTGGAACCATAGATTTTTGTCTTGTATTTATACCAGCGAGCGCATGCTGAGAAGTAGCCAAAATTCACAACCCCCATTACGCATAGAAGGGTATAAAAGTAGTCAAGACGACCTTCGTTTATGTTATTTGCAAGCCAATCGCTATTTTTATGAATGATACTCACCAACAAACTGCTCAGGTAGTAGCCCGCTGCAATCCCTGCAGCGACCAAAGCTGTAGCTGTGCTGCGTACTATTTCTGGAAATTCAGCATAAAAGAAATCAATTTTCCCTACGCTCAAAAACGCTTCTGCCAACCCCATTATAACATGTTGAGGAACTAACCAAAGCGCTGATACCTCTGCATGGACTGCATTCAGACGCTTTCTTTCCACCATGGCGGCTACTGCCATTCCTATCGCACCAATAACCATACCTGTTCCTATTCTTCTCAGTTGTGTTATTTTTATCCCCTTGCTTTCTGCCAACGGAACCAACACTTTATCATAGATGGATAATGTTATTGCAGAGGACAACAGATTGAAGACAATGTAAGAAGCCGCTGGTATTTTGAAATGAGGACCTAAATGCCTGTCCATTGTCAATGCCTGCAACACTGAGAATGTGCTCTGCTGGGTATACAGAATGGCTGGGATGACTGTACAGGACCAGATCGTCAAGGTTTTAATAATGGATTTAAGTTGTTCTACTTGGTCAACTGTGGAGAGTCTCCATGGGTTCTGGTTTATATGCCCGTCTGAGGAATAGTCCTTCGCCGTTTTAATGGCTGCTTTGTTGAGAAACCTGTTAGTATTTTGTATACATGATTGCTGTCATTAGTAAATGTTCCTCTATTCAATATTTACTATTTTTGAAATTAAATAATGACATAAATATTTTAAATTAAATAATGTGAATAAAACAAAAGAATTTTTAAATAATCAATTTTAAATAGATAGGTTAGAGTTGAATTGAAAAGAAGACAACTATTATTGTTGGTGACTCTACTAGTGAAACTGACTTGCTCAAAGATATTTTATGGTGTCGATCTTTTGTATTAATGATTTGTTACTAATCTAATTTTCTTGTTTTTTTATACAACCATTTTGATTTTTTAAGAACGAGAACACTTATCATCCTTTTTATTTAATGAAAAAAATTTAATGGATAAACAGCACGTACATTGAACTACATTAATAGGTTAAATAAGATATCTTTGTTGAAAATTGACTTATATCATGTCCTTTTAAACTGTCTTTAAGTAACACAAATAGTAGATAGGTAGGGTCATTCACTAAGCCAAGCCAAAAAAAATTACAAAATATAATTAAAATCATTTAAAATCTTAGACAAACAATCTAAACCCAAAAATAAAAAAAGCTTTTTAACAAATAATTTTAAAATAAAATGAAAAAAAAAGCATAACTCATCTTACATCACCTAGGTTGGTCCGAATTATGAATTTGGATGATAACACCTAAGTGAAAACCTGCGGTATTGTGGATGATCAAGATAGTACAGAATTGAAGCAAGCCAAAAAGTGATCTATTCCATTAGAAAATCCAACATATAATAGTTCATGAGATTCCGGTCACACAAACCTTTTGAGAATGGAAGCCCAACATTTTATCCTAACTTTTACTAGACATAACTTTCTGCTCAGACTCAAAAAACTAACATATAAAAAAATTAAAAAAAAAAACATAAAAATATTTCAAATTTTCTTCTGATCATAGTTAACCCTAGATTTATTAAACCCGTGGTAGGAGGCAAAGGATAAGATACGCCGAATTAAAAGCACTCGAGAAAAAAACCAAAGAGAAGACAAAAAGGAGCGGCCCATGTTGAAAGTCAAACCCTAGTTGTTCCGTAGCAGGAATGGGGCCCAGTCTTACATATACTAAATTTTCTATCTGGGGTATGGTGTTTGGTGAACGGTTCATATCATTATACTTTACCCATTGCCACTATTTAATTCTAACTACAGATATCTTTAACTATTAACCAATTTTTTTATTATATTAAAATCTAAATTTTAACTCTCCAAGCTCTTCCGTCAACACCTCTCATCTTATAATCAATTTTGTTTCTATTAAAATCTAAATTTGAACTGTTTAAGCTCTTCCATCTCCACCTCTTAGCTACCGAAGACTAATGCAAAACTTATTCTCAAGAAATTTTCGAGGCAAACAAATATTGAGGCTATAGGAAAATACCTGAGCTGCTGTGTAAGGGGAAGCCCTGACTCACTTCCATCTCCACTGTACAACTCCTCTTCATTAGAAGGCAATGGCAGGTTTCTTTTTCTGAGGCACGCCACTACCACTTGGGCAAGTCCTGTGAAGGGACTGCCCTCTGGATGGATACGATTGTACAACTTTGTCCCCGAGAAGAAAAATAGCATTGATATTCCTGTTAGTAGCACACACAGTCCAAATCCCATTGCCCAGCTTATACTGGATTGAATATACACAATTACAGTGGAGGCTATCACGATTGAAACAAACAGCACACAATAATACCAGTTGAAGTAACTCTGAATCTGTCTCATTCCTTTTGCACTACCCTTTTCAAACTGATCTGCTCCAAAAGTCCCGGAATTGTATCTTATCCCAGCTGATGCTGCAATTGTCAAGGCAAAATAAAGATAGAGAACTGCATACTGTTTTCTGTTGGGAGCATCGCATCTTCCCAAAGCTTGTAGCTGGGGTCCACATGGAGGTGGTCTTAAGGTGTCTATCATGGCCGTCAGCATTAGAATGACCATTGCCTGAGACAAAGATACACAGTTAGTTCATAAACTTGGGAAAAAGAAAGATTTGAGCTCACATGGTACAATTCTTAAGTTAAATCAAAGAATATGGGAGATTGTTTCTGAAGATTGTTTTTGAAATCAATTGTATGTGTTTTTTATTCTGATCTAAAACATATACAATTGGTTTCAGAAACAATTATTTGAATAGAACATCAACTGTGAGAAACTCATACCAATTAAAATTAAACTAAAATTAAAGACATCGCTGTTGTTTAAAACTAGAGATAAAACACCCCAATATGGACATGGGAAATCATAGATCATTTTTATATGTTTTTATATTCAAGTATCACACATTTCAATGGCTGGTTCTGATATGAAATGTCTATGAAATGGCTGGTTTAGAAACAATAATTTGAATTCCATATAAACTGTAAAAACACTCATATGCCAACAAAAAGTAAAGATGACGCAGGTTGAAAAAGTAGCGATAAAACACCCAATATATGGAAATCATAGAACAGAGTCTGACAAATAACAGCTCATGGCCATTTAATCGTAATGGGGCACTTACACTAAATGAGAGAAATGAACCAATGGAAATAGCCCAATAACGGCCAAGATATGCATCTGCAAGGAATGCCCCAATCAATGGAGAGAGATCATTCCCTCCACTTGATATGTTGATGATATGAGTGGCTTCAATACTTTTTATGTTAAACTTTGTAATCAAGTAAACGATCATATTTGCAGCCAGGCCTGTGATTGCTGCTGCAGCGCATAGCTCATTTCCTGCATACAGCAGTCCAGAATTAATAACAACACATAAATTATCTCAAGTTGAATAATTCTACACCATGATAAAAGAAATTCTAAGTACCGATAATAAAAGGAAAAGTCTTCCATCCTCCACGTTTCTTCTCCATCTTTGGATGAACTGCTGAGTGCTCTTCTAAATCTTCCTCTACGTTAACAACTTCTGTTGTAGTTTTTCCAGAAGAAAAGCAGTCAAAATGGACAATAGAATTAATCATCTGTCTAATGCTGCGAGCTTTAGTATTGCCATCACAGCTCTGCTTTCCATTAATCTCTAATGAAAGCGAATGGTCTGTAGCCATGTTGATATTATTTTAGTTGCTATATCACTCAGAATATGAATGTATATCTTTATATTCAATTTTGGGTTGGACTCTAAATCCCCACAAAGAAACGATGAGTGATTATTATGCAACTTTAATATTGGAAAGGCGAACAAGTCAATGGAGAAATGGCCCAGCAATCATACCACATTATTGCTTCTTGTCACCATGACTATTATATCTAGTAAGACCAGATAATTCTTGAGATAGTGCCAATGGCTCCAGATAAAGTAAAATGAGGTATCAGAACATTAAGAATAAAATAAGGGTATTGAACTGTCCCACCAATAAATATGGTAGTAAATGTTGAAGGGGAAAGAATCTCGCAATTATCGAGATCTACCTTTGGAAACTTTTATTCACCAACTAACAAGTTTAGAATAAGGCTCCGCTTAAATAAGTTTTTGTCAGCAACTGATTTCTTTTTATTTATTTTTCAACAACCAACAAAAGTAGGGCATGCAGAATATCTTGCTCATAAGGTTTTCCTTTACCAACTAACAAGCCTGTGAAGAGCGCGGACTTATTTAAGTTTTTAAAGAAATTAAGTATATTAATCTTCGCCATGACAGCTCATTAGGTTACCTGCAGATAATTAAAAAATTGCTGAAAACTAAAATTGCTCGCCAATTTACTAGAAAATTAAAATGTAACGTTTGACTATATGTCAATAAAATTAAAAATATAAATCATTTATTAATTTAGAGTCGGTGAGAATAATGTTTAACAAGTGTTAATTATGTATTTATATTTAATTTTGTGGTTGTAGGATTTGATGTATTATGGGTGCACCTCTTTTTATTCATTGACTCTAACAATATAATTTAAAGAAATTAAAAAAGTTAGAGTCTACTAAAAAATTGAATAAGATTGAATTTTACTGATTGAATTTCTGATAAGAATGAATAAATATCTATGAAAATTTGTTATATAATTTGATTTGATTTTTATAATAAATAATATAGATTTAATTATTTATTTTGGTTTTACACAAAATTAAAAAAATGTTCATCAATTCATTAGAAAATCAAAATGTAACATTTGACTTTATGTCAATAAAAATAAAAAACATAAATTATACTATTAATTTAGAGTAGGCAAAAATAATTATTATTATGAAATATTATTTATGTATTTATGTTTAATTTTGTGGTTGTTGGATTTGATGTGTTCACATCTATTTACTCATTGACTTTGATAATATAAATTAAAGAAATGAAAAATGTTACATAATTCTGATTCTTTCTTTAATTAAACATTGAATAAGATTGAATTTTAGAGATTCGAATTCTTATTTTATAGTGAATAAATATCTATGAAAACTTTTCATATAATTTCATTTATTTATTATAAATAAATAATGTAGATATAAATTTTTGTTTTGATTATGTACACATTTTAAAAATGTATTTCATGTGCAATGCTATGTCATTCACAAGAATCTAAATTGTCATTCACACTTCACCTAATGATATAAGACTATATTTGATTGTAATTCTTGATAACACCAAGTAAAATTGGTTTAATGTTATTGAGATCCTTCATTGATACCTTGTGTTATTTATTGCCAATGTGGCCTTTTGATTTATGTATTTTATTAAGTGAATGAGGTTTGTCAAGAGTGTTGAGTGATTTAAATGTATTTTTCTATATTTTTCAAGTGAATTTTATATTTATGCTTGGGTGAAATTTTAAAGTTGTGAAAAAAGCATATTTAGCATGGATTTTGATAAAATTAAACCTAAGTTTCACTAATACGGGGATGGGGGGACAGGTTTCTGGGATGGGGGTACCAGGAGCTAATTTTGGGGATGACAGGTGGATGGCAATGGGGGCAATGGGGGAGTGGTGTTGAATCACATATAGTACTTGAAAAATTAGTTGTAAAAATATGTATAACTATAAAAGGAATGAGTAAACACATTTCAATGATTGCATTGAACATTGAACATTTAGTTATAAGTAGAAAGATTATGTTGGAGCATCTTAAAGGGATCCAACCCTTAAGAAAGAAAATAAATTTAATTACTCCTATCATTTCAGCTGAAGGTATGGAAAAAATAGCATTAATCTATTTCAATTTATTTCAATTTTGTCATCTTGCAAATCATCTTTATATGTGTTATGAGCACCCTGGATGATCTTTTATTTTTTAACATGCATAAGAACCATGCAAAATAAGACAATTTTATCTCTTCTATTTAAGTACTAATAAAGATTACAAGTTGATACAAATGTTGGTACACGACAACACATTGAAAAGATACTTTATAGATTGCTCGAATTGCATGAAACTAGCACCCAATAGAAAACAATAATGAAAAATATGTCAACTAGAGGTCTAAAACAACTAAAAACTATTTTGCAAGTGTGAAATTACCATTGTAGGTGCAAACAACCACTTAAACCCTCCTAAAACTCACTCTATGCAATAATGTTCACACCCAAGCAATGCTAAACAACCTTAAATAGACTCATTGATACCATTTATATTCTTAAAGTTTTTCAACTTAGTTTGTAAAGTCCCCTCCATGGTTGAGGGACATTTGGGATTTTTAGGGATGTCACAACGTCCCCTTTGTAACTTAAAAAAACTTTTAAGAAACATCCCCCTTGTGAAGAAATGTCATAGAGATGGTGAAGGAAAATAGGTGGTGGTGGAGGGATGGCAGAGGAATGTTTGGGGACGTCCCATTGTCTTGGGAACGTCCCCATCTTGAAAACTCATATATTTTCAGGGGGACATGTCCGCGTGGAACACTAAAGTAAACCACTTGGGTAGTAACTTGTAATGAGCGATATTTAAGAGTTGATTTGGGTACAAATCGAGAATGCATATATCTATTTATGATCATAAAAATAACTAGTTAGGTAAATACCTTAGAAAGAGTTATCATTTTGGGTTGATTTAAGTGTATGTCAATTTTTTATCTGCCTATTTATAACAATATAAATGGAATACATTTACGAGACATGCTGAGTTTATTTTTGGGGATTTTATTCAAGTTCTTTCCTCATAAATTTATTATTTTTGTTTAGTGTGTTGAATCCACAATGCATTGACACGGGGAACCCATTTGGTTTTTGCATGGACTTGTAACGTGAATTTATATAGTGTAATATTTTGTTGTATGGGGGTTTGATAAATTATTGTTTCATTCTTCTATTGTATGAGGATGATCCATCATGATATAAACCTTCATAAACCTTCATCATTTGGTTGGAAAACTTTTTTTTGTTCATTATGTTTCTAAACTTTGAAGCTTGGATAGAGAACAAGAGAGCTCTAGAGAATAATATTCTCTATTTCTAATTGTTAGTTTGTATTATTTTTTGAGAGGATTGGAGGATTCTTTTAATATACCTTGAGAGATAAGCTATATGTTTTCTCATGTTTATAATTTCACTTCTTCTTGCACATGTGTGTATGAGGAAAAAGAGAGTTAAGTTCTCTAAGTTGATTTTGAGTAATATTGCACAAGGTTTTTTTTTGTCCTTTGGTATTGATTTTTACTCCCTTGAGTAAATATAAGAGTGGGTTCTTAGATATGTATGTTCTCATTGTTTATTTTAAACTATATTTTAGATTAGTGATTCTATATTGCATACAAATTCTTATTTGATATCTTGGATTAAGAGATACAAGAATTTTGATGGCTTGATGAAGCCATAATGGATAGGTGAATACCTATGTCACACTTATTGGATTTTTCTATGTTTGGAAATATTCAATTAAAGGTTTATATGCCTATTTATAACCTTAAATATCATAGATTTATTAGACATGTTGATTTTGTGGGTGGGTATTTTAGTCAAGCTCATTCCTTGTAAATTCATTATTTTTGTGGAGTTTTTTATACTCCTCTACATAGAAAACCCATGTCATTTTTGTATGGGATTGTAACATGCATTTATAAAGTGTAAGTGTTGGTTCTATGGGGTTTGAGAAAGTAATATTTCATTATTCTATTAGATGAGGATGGGTAACATGGCAAACCCATACAAGCCTTTATCATTTAATTGTAAAGAATTTTTCTTTTAACTTATAATTCCCCGGGGCTCCAAAAGTTCCACAAGTTTTCTAGGGTGAACAAAATACCAACTGCCTCCTCCTCCCGCCCACTAGGGGCCAGTCTCCAAATATATAGCTTAATTCTAGAACTATTTTAGTGTTTATTTTATAACTAATTTAGCATTATTCTAGCGTGTTGATCCCCTACAATTATATGGTGGGAGGGTTATTTAGATAACAGATTGGTTAATTTATGAATAGAATCTTGGAGATAGAAAAATAACTCTTTGTGATAGATTCCTGTATTTTTTCATTTTCCTTTGTACTCTTTTTTACGGTATTTGGGGAGAGTTAGCTACTTTTTGTGCTTAGGAATTGGGCTTATATGAGATATGGAACTTTGATTTATTTGCAAGGTACCTTGAGAAATAGGCTATAGTTTTTGTCATGTTTACATGTTCATTTCTTGTATGTGTATTAAAAAAAGAGAATTAAACTTGTTATGGTTTTGATAAAGATAAACAGGTTGTATGTATGTATTTATGTCTTGATTGTAAGACTAAATTAATATTTATTAAGTAAACAAAAAAGGCCCTGACCCTATATAGTTAATAGCACAACAAACCCTTCAAAAAATAGCTTCTAGCATAGAATAGGTAGAAACACTTAACAAGAGCCCAATTTTTTCATAGGATGTCGAGGTTCTTCTTCCAATCTTACTCATAATGGTTGCATTCATTAGGATCCCTCCTTTATGAGTGCTCAAACTTGCATTCTTCTTATGCTATTTCTTTAATTTACTCTCGCCTAAGATGACCCCATCACTACTTTCTACATGATATATCTTAAATACACCTATTTTAAATGTATCAAAATATAACCTTTAATTATATTATTTACATTACTTATTTACTTAAGAGATTTTTTATTTATTTAAGAATAATTTAACAATTATATTTTTACTTATTTAAATTTATTTTATAATTTTAATTTTTCAAACATATATCAATTGTGTTTGATTTTTATTATGTATATAGTACTGACATGAGATTCCTTGATAGAATTATAGAATCCTTATAGTGTTTATAAGGAGTGAAAAAATATTTATTAATTATATTGATAAAATACAAAAATGGAAGGACAAATCCTTATATTTTTTATGAATAATTATCTTGTTCTATTCTTTTACGAAGGAATAATTTTATATTTTTTTATTTAAAATTTATTTTAGAGCTTAAGTAATTTTTAAATATAAATGAATTAGTCTTTTGATTTTATATGTACAAGATAATGACATGAAACTCTTTGGTACTATTATATAATGTCTATAATTGTTAACAAGTGTCACTGCCATATTACAGTTAAAGTAATAAATTTAGTAAGATGAGTATGTTTGATTTTTATTTTCTGTAACTTGTATTATATTTTAATTTTAAGAATTAGAATGGTCGCTTGAAATATTTGATTAGTATAATTTGGCATATTATAGTAAAAATAATAAATTAAGAAAGATGTCTGTGTTTTATTTTTATCATTTGTAAGTTTTATTATATTCTAATTTTAAGAATTAGAACGGTTGTTTGAAATATTTGATTAGTATATTTTTGAATTAGAAATAGTTAATGTGATTTCAATTATAATTGGAACTTTGAATTAAATACATTGTTGGTTGTAATGCTATATTTGTAACGATTTTGAAACATTGGTGTTTTGAGTATGTGATAGAAAGTGAGTCACTATTCAATTTCTTTTAATTTTGACATAATTTTGATTGTTTACTTTTAATTTGAGTTTGACAATATGTATTAAATTTTTTATTAACTTTTTTTATTATTATTAACTTTCTTATCTTTAAAATTTAAACTAAATGGACATCAATTCTAATTCTTATTAACGATTATATGATATTTCTTTACATAGATTGTCGAGGTGATTGAAATTTATAATAGCTTTAATTTTCATGAAAAATATTTTGTATCTTCACATTTTGTAGCCTAGCATAATCATGTTGAGCATTATTAATTGTCAAGTACTTAGGAAATTGTTGGAAGTGGATTGACTCTGAGAGGGGGAGGGGTGAATCAGAGTCAATAACAAATTTGACTCACTTTTACTTATTTTTCAAACTTTTGAATAACTTGACAAATCTCATACCAAAAATAGGACAAGTGGCGCACTAATTCTTATTTAAGCATGCATTTTCTGATTATTTAATATAAACAGATTGAGTAATTCTTTTTATGCTTAAATTTTAACTAGACACTGCACAATGAACTATTTAAACATAGTATAAATTGCAAATTTGAATTTTTGAATGCAATGAGAGTTTGCAGACTTTAACACAGTAAATGAAGTATAGATTGACAAACATATGAAGTAGACTTTGCACAAGATCAACACAAGATAATCAAATGTATCAGAGCATATCAGCTAAAAAAACACATAGAAATAATTTGACACACAACTCCAGGATTTCATGAGTGGGAAACTCTCTTGAGGTAGAAAAACCACTTGATAAAAATTCCTTTTATTATTGAAGAGAAACCACTCTATACAATGTGTTTTGAAACACCAACTTCAGGAGCACCAACCTCTTTTCTCCATATACAAATTAACTGCATGTAATTTACATAACCCTATAATTGCATAATTAGAATGCATGCAAGTACAAGATTACATTAAATTATAAAATTTAAGATATTCAATGAATCCTTTTTCAGTCTCTATCATACAACCAGAAAGTAAAATCTCAAACTCAATCAAGAGAGAGTAATCTCAATCTCTGTAATACAATCAGAGAGAGTAAACTATCTCAACCTCTGTAATACAATCAAATAATATGGTATGTATTTTGTACCAAAACAGAGTATAAAACAATGTCTTTCGCAAAATATTTTTGTCAATAAACCCTTTACAATCTGTCTTAAATAATATCAATTCTCTATTTTTCAATCGGATTTTGTAACCTTGTTCTCTAAGAAAATATCATTAAATAACAATGGAGACTATATCAAGGAAGACTTCAAATGTAACCCTCATATCGGGTTACAAAACCCTAACTAGAGTTTTCTATACAAGTGAAACACCATCTTTATTTTAACATAAAATCGGAACTGAAAATGCAATATCATTTTTTTAAAACACAAAGATGAACAAAGCCCATTCTGTCTTTTGGTTTTTTATTTTTCCAGAAAATAAAATAATTTACTTCTCTTTTCTTCTGTTCTGAAAACTAAGTTTTCACAAATAAAAAGAAACTAGTTTCTTTTCGACATGCAACACTAGTCTTTCAGAAGAAAACCTTTTCATTTAGTATTTCAAAAAGAAAATAAATCCTTTACATTATCCTGTTTCTATTTCAAAGAATGACAAAACCTTTTTCCTCTTTTCGAAGATAAAATACCAGGGCAAGTGAAATGATATTACCTATTGTTTGAAGGTAAAAAAACTGAGAATTTGATGCTAAAAATATAGAAGAAATCGCCATAATATCGGTCATAAAAACTATCATTCAAGTCTGCAAAGATTGTTAATCATCATACTAAAAACCCATAACAGTATTTCGACAACTTGTAGCTCTATAACAATCATAAAATCCATCATAGTGGCGGCCTTAGGGTTTTCAGTGAGTATAATGCAATGCCTTTGTTTGGTTATAATTTGCCCATAACGAATACTTTGCCAAATTGAAACCTCATTTGGAGTCCACAACATAAACATCACAAGTCATTTAAATTTGCCACTTACAATATGCCAACTCACTCCCATTTCATCGATGTTAAATGGACCCACAAAAACATAGTGCCGACAAGACTAAAAGATATGCTTTATAAGCTTTAAGTCATGCAAAAAAACCGATAGCTTGTGTAAGCTATGGAAGACTTTATCAAAGTCAAGAACATAAGGTGTCGAATAAAATATAATCATTTTCAACAAAGGATAAGTGTAAGAAATGAAACTTTGCATTAGAGAATGTGGCCTTGTCAAGTACTTGAGGTGATTATTAAACCAATTAAATACCAATAGAATTGGTATATGCCAATGCACTATAATGAAATTGCATGAATCATGATATACAATCTGTAAAACAATTGAACCCTTTTTGTCATCAAGGACAAATAAGGGGCAACAATCTCCCCCTTTGTCCTTGATGGCAAAAATCATGCCATCACTGACCTATAAAAACTTGTCACATGAAAAACCTATCTTATAATGCCACTGTTCACATGAAAACCCATCACAGGAAAACTATAAGCCAAGTGCCAACATGAGAAAGGAATGATCAAAAACATGAATAACAAAATATTGATATTGACACTATTTATGGTAAAAATAAAAACAACAATATTGAAAGACTAAAATAGATTCAACCACAAAACCCTAGCCTAACAACAACAAAGATACACCATAACATATGAAGATTACCTAAGACAATGCAAACAAAATCACAAAGATTATACCATCACATGTCGAATAGGGTTTGAATCTCCATTCTTCCTATCTCCATTTATTGTGCTTGATATATTTTCTCTCAAATTTTATGTGTGCACAAGAGCTCAACAAAGAATGTAAATGTGATTGATAGTTTGATCGCATATGAAAGCTTGAATGCTAGAATGCTTGGGAGGATTGATAACGAAGGAAGTATCTCCTTATATAGAAGACACTATAGGAATTGGAGGGATAATATTAAGAGGTTTAAAAGATAGATGATCGGCTAGGACAAAAGGGTAGGTAGAAGAAATAAGAAAATAATGAGAGGGTAGATAGTGTAGGAAATAAGAGATGAATGACATGTGTCTAGGGTAGAAAAGGCTAATGAATTAATTAAATGAATAAATATTTATTTAATTAATAGAAGAAATGGGATCAATTAAATAAATAAATATTTATTTAATTTAGGGGAAACAAAATTTAAATAAATAAAAGTATTTATTTAAATGAGAAATAAGGCTAGAAGAGGATAAATGAATTAATTAAATAAATAAAGATTTATTCAATTAATAAAAGAATTAGGCTTAAAATAATTAAATAAATAAAAATATTTATTTAATTACACAAGATAATTTTAGGTGTTTATAGATACCACCGCCAATATTTCACTGTCAATATTTCCAAGATACCCCTATTAGTGATGCAAAATCTCCCTCTTTTTGTCTCAAGGACAAAGGGCAAAGCAACAGAGTGTTGCTTGTGGAGAGCTAAGCTCCCCCTCACTGAATGCAGGGTTTTAAGCAAGAGTAGATTGAGAGATGACTCCCAACATGTCCTTGAAATGTTCAAACACTTCTTTAGATAGAGCCTTTGTGAAAATGTCAGCCACTTGTGCCTGGGAAGGTACATACAAAACTTGAAACTCATTAGCTAACACTTGTTCACGCAAAAAAAGTAATTTTATTGCAACATGTTTAGTGAGAGAGTGCATAGCATGATTCTTAGAAAGATTTATGGCACTAGTGTTATCACAGAAAATAGAGATGGGCTTGTCCATTGTAATACCCATATCAACAAGTTGATAAGACATCTAGATTAACTAGGTACAACAAGTTGTTGCTGCAATATATTCATATTCTGCTGTGGATGGAGTGACACCTTCTTTCTTTTTACTGTGCCAAGCAACAAGGCAATCTCCTAGGAAGAAAGAAAACCACTGGTGCTTTTTATATCATCCATATAGCTAGCCCAGTTAGCATTACTAAAACCAACAAGAGTGAAATCATTATTTCAAGGATACCATAAACTATAGTCTAAAGTACCCTGAATGTACTTGAAAATTCTTTTCACAACATTCAAATGAGATTGTTTAGGTGCATATTGAAAACGTCAAACCAAACATACTGCATACATCAAATCAGGTTTAGATGCAGTCAAATATAGAAAACTGGCTATCATTGATCTATACTCTTATTGATTTACCTCAAGTGAGTCATCAGATTTAGTCAATTTACACCCAGTCTCCATTGGAGTGCTAACTGGTTTGCAGTTTGTCATGTTAAATTTCTTAAGTATTTCTTTTGCATACTTAGTTTGTGACAGAAAAAACTCATGCTCAAGCTGCATTACTTGAAGACCAAGAAAGAAAGTTAATTCTCCCAACATTGTCATTTCAAACTTAGATTCCATTATTATTATTGTTTTTTGGACAAGGAATCATTGTTATAGCCAAATATAAATCATCAACATAAATTTCAATAACCAGAATATCATTTCCTTCATTTTTCACATGCAAGTTGATGTCTACTCCACCTCTAATGAAACCATGAAATGTAATAAGATGAGCATCTAACCTAGAATACCAAGCACTAGGAGCTTTTTTAAGGCTATAAAAAGCTTTCTTTAACCTGTAAACATAATCATGTTCATCTATTGAAACAAAGCCTTCTGGTTGTTCCATATACACCTCTTCATCAAGATAGCCATTAAGTAAAGCAATTTTAACATCCATCTGTAAACATTAAATTTTTTGTAGAAAGAATAAGAAATAAGGATTCTGATTGATTCCGTTCTAGCTACAAGTGCATATGTCTCACCAAAATAAACACCTTTTTGTTGTGCATACCCTTTACAAAAAAAGTGTGCCTTATTCCTAACAACTTTACTAGATTCATCAAGTTTATTTCTGAAAACCCATTTTCCACCTATAACATTTTTATCATCTGGTCTAGGCACTAATTCCTAGGTTTTATTCTTTTCTATTTGACTTATTTCATCTCTCATTCCATTTAGCTAACAATCATCAATCAATGCATCATAATCAGATTTAGGTTCAAAATTAGTTACCAAACAATAATGCTCGGCCATTTGAGCTTGTTCATTAGCTTTTTCTCTTCTCCTAGTCAAGATTCCCACATCTTTGTCACCAATAATCTGACTTTGAGTATGTCTTTTCACAATGATCCTGGAGGGTGTATATAGAGGAGTTTCTACTTTAGGAATTAATTCATTCTCCTCATTTATTTTAGGACTTGGTTCACTTTTCTCATTTGTTGCTTCTACTTCTACAAATTTAGCTTCGTCAAGTCTTATTGAAGTATCCTCCTCAACATCTTGCAAATTATCACCTACGAGCAACTACTCATCAAATATCATATTAATTGTTTCAACAATTTTAGTCAACCTATTATTAAAACATCTACAAGCTTTGCTATGAGTGGAGTATCCAAGAAAGATACCCACATCAGTTTTAGTATCAAATCTTCCTAGATTTTCTTCCTCTCTTAATATAGCACTTGCAGCCAAAAATCTTGAAATATTTAATAGAAGCAGTCTTACCAAACCAAAGTTCATAAGGAGTGAAAGTAGATTTTACCTTGATTTGCACACGATTCAGAATATAAACAACTGTATATTTAACCTCTTTCCAATACTTGTCAAGCAAATTTGCCTCATTAAGCATTGTGCGAGCCATCTCTCTGACATTTCTATTCTTTCTTTCAACCATCACATTCTATTGAGGTGTCCAGGAAACAACATATTGTCTCTTAATTCCATATTTTTAACAATAATCAATAAATTCTTGTGATGTAAACTCACCACCCTTATCTAATCTTAAGCATTTTAATTTCAAATCAGATTCACATTCCACCATCTTTTTTTATATCTTAAATTTGCAACAAAGAGCATGAAATACTTCTCACCATTAATGATTGAGTCCTTGTGGGACCACATAGATTTGTATGCACAATTTCCAATGGTCTTGTGGAGGAGTGTTCTTTAGGTTTGAAGGACACTTTTGTTTGTTTGCCCTTTAGACACTCTTTACAAACTGTATTTGTTGGTTTACTTAGAATAGGCAGACTTGTGACATTTTGGTTCTTGCTAATGTGAACCAGGTTGTCAAAATTTACATGTTCTAAACATTTGTGCCATAAATTTTTTTCCTCAACTTGACCCATTAGGCATATGCCTTCATTATTTTTAGTTTTAGCAGAGTCAAGTAAATTCTAGATGTTACCAATTGTTCGTAGACTAGCAGCAACTATCATTCCTAAACTACTCTTAATAACACAATCTTGAGAAATAAAGGAAAAATTATATCCGCTATCACAAATTTTACTAACACTCAAAAGGTTGTGTTTCAATCCTTCAACAAAATAAACATCATGGATTTGAGTATCATCATTTAACAATAATATACCTTTACCTCTTACGTAAGGTCTTGAATTGTCACCAAATTTTACAAAACCTCCATCAAAGTCTTCCAGATGAAGAAACTTACTTTTATCTCCTATCATATGGTGTGAACATCCACTTTCCAATACCCACAATGATTTCTTATTTGACAGAAGTACAGTCTATACTAACATTGATTGCTCTGTGCTAGGTACAAACTTAGGTTTCCACACCTTATCAATATTTATCTTTGAATTGCACTGAGTAGAGGTGTGTCCAAAGGTGTTACATTTGACACACTTCATAGTGTTTGGAAAGCCATCGGCTTGTTTGTGTCCAAACATAGGGGTTCTATGTAACAAAAATCTATAAGTGTTAACCTTGTGGCCAAACTTATTCCAATAAAAACAATAGCCATGAAAGAACCCGAACCTAAATGGTGTTATTATGTTGTAAGCTTGAAATTGGTTTCTTTTTGCAAACTTAGTGATTTGTTTTGACAATTCAGCCTTGTCAAAACCTACACCAGTTAAATTCTTGTGTTGTTTTTTCATTCTCAAGATATCATTCAAATGCATGGTACTTTCATACTGATCAATCTACATTTTTAGATTTATGGTTTGTTGGTCTAAGGTTTCAATTTTCTTTTCTCTTTCTTTAAGAAGAGGTTTTAGATTTGTAATTGCTAAGTTTGAGTCATTCAACTCAACTTGTAAGATTTGATTTGAGCTTTCATGAGAAGCTACAAGCTTCTTTAATCTCTTAATTTATTTGAGAGAATAAAGTAACTCTCCTTCAAGATCGATTTCACTTTGATCTAAATCAAATTGTTTTTCAGGTTTTCTAGTCATAGCTTTCGTTTAAGAAGATTCTATTTCTGCCATGAACAATGTCTCATCACCTTCACAAGGTGAGTCATTTGATTCATCCTCAGAGTCTTATTTTGTAAAGAGACTCTTCTTTTTCTTAAAGGTATTGAATTTCTATTTAGTGTTCCAAGACTTCTTTTTATAAAAATTTTCCAATTTTTCTTCTTTTGTATTTTGATCACTAAGAGGACATTGAGCAACAAAGTGTCCATATTTGCCACAATTAAAGCATTTCAAGGGTAATTTTCCCTTGTATTTATTATTCAGTTTCCTAACAAGAAATGCTTCAATAACATCTAAGAGTTCAGATTCACTATCAAGTTCTTCTTTCTTTTCTACTTTGAAAGCAGTCTCTTTAGAAGTGGAAGGATTGCTTCCAATCCTCATTTCATAGGTTGTAAGTATGCTTTGTAGGTTATCAAGAGACATAGCAGAAAAACTTTTCTTTTCTTCTAAGGTTGAAACCTTAGCTTCAAATTTGGGCAACAAATTTAGAATAAGCTTTCTTACAACATCTTTGTCATCAATATTTTCACCAAGACCCCTTCTAGAATTCACAACTTCATGAAATCTGAGAAAATAATTTGCAATAGTCTCATCTTCTTTCATTCTCAAAGACTCAAACTGATTCTTGAGTGTGAAGATTTTAGATTCTTCGACTTTTGTATATCCTTGATAAATAGTTTCAAGTTTATTCCATATCTCATGGGCAAATGAACAATGCATAACCTTAACAAAGACATCATTTGTAAGATCACACAAGATAGCATGCTTAGATCTGGAAATTATTTCATATTATGTTTTTGCATCAGGATCTGTGGGAATATTAGTAGGTGTATACGGTGAAAATGGATACAATGATAATTGAAAGACTAAATGAATTCAACCACAAAACCCTAGCCTAACAACAACAAAGATCCACCATAACATATGAAGATTACCTAAGACGATGCAAATCAAATGAAATTATAAAGATTATACCATCACATGTTCAATAGGGTTTGAATCTCCATTCTTCCTATCTCCATTGATCTTGCTTGATATATTTGCTCTCAGATTTTATGTGCACAAGAGCTCAACAAAGAATGAAAATGTGGTTGCAAGTAGGTTTGATCCCATATGAAAGTTTGAAAACATAGTTGGGTAGTCAACAGGATGCATAGTTGAGGATTTGATAATAAAGAAACCATCTCCTTATATAGAAGACATAATAAGAAATGGAGGGATAAGGTTGAGAGGTGTAAAAGATAAATGGTCGGCTATGATTAGAGGGTAGGTAAAAGAAATAATAAAATAATGAGAGGGTAGGTAGTGTATGAATTAAGAGATGAATGACATGTGTCATGGGTAGAACAAGTTAATGAATTAATTAAATAAATACAGATTTATTTAATTAATAGAGGAAGAGGTATCAATTAAATAAATAAGATATTTATTTAATTTAGGAAAAGGGGAATTTAAATAAATAAATGTATTTATTTAAATGAGAAATAAGGCTAGAAGAGGATAAATGAATGAATTAAATAAATAAAGATTTATTTTTTTAATACAAGAATTAGGCTAAAGTAATTAAATAAATAAAATATTTATTTAATTAGACATGACAATTTTAGGTGTCTACATTTTGCCCCTCTTTGAGAAAATGCAGCTTGTTGCGTTGTTTCAAAGCAGATAATATGAACTGATACAAAGTTGCCTCAAGATTGGAATGATATGCCCCCTCGAGAGATTAGATGAAAATGTCTGAAAAGATCACAGACAATCTCTCGATAAGAAAGAAAGGCTAGGAAACAATGACAAGATAGGATAGAGTGACAGAGTCACGGGATAAATAAGACTGACTCGGGAAATGAGGGCTAGGGCTAGGGCTAGGGCTAGGGCTAGGGCTAGGGTAGTCTATAAGATAGACCACGAGGGGAAAACATCCTCATTGTCATCCACACATCCAAGAGATCAAAGTGTAAAGAGAGAATAGAGCAGCAACAGTCAACAACGATGGCATTGGTGCATAAATTCGATCATGTTCGCCGATTTTAGAGGTCAGTAGATGCAAGAGAGCTAGTGAGTACCACAAAACCTCCTTGTACTTTGTCTGATTAAATATTGTCATTAATACATGTTAGGTAGTGCTATAAATGTGCTTTTAGGTAATGTCAAAAATGCGGAGGTGCATCTAGGTTGGCTAGGCACGTCTATGTTTGTGCCAGGCGCGTCCGTGCCAGAAAAAGCGTCTGTACAAAATGCGAGTGCGTTTGCATTGTGCAGACGCGTTCATGTTATGTGGGCACTTATGTGTAGGGCAGGCACATCTGTGCAGAGCAGGGGCACGTCTATGTATTTTAGGCACGTCTATGCAGAACAGAGGCACGTCTATGTATTTCAGGTGTGTCTGTGTAGAGCAGGCACATTTATGGAGTATGTAAATGTGTTTATGTCATGAAGGTGCGTTTATGTCTTCTAGGTTGAATCAGTAGTTCTGTGATAACATACGCTGTCGATTGGATAAGCTGCTAAGAGGATACACTCAAGCAGGTCCTCTAGGGAAGACTAGGGTAGATCGAGGCACTTTGTGATGAACAGTGAGTACCAAGATAGAGTACTTTGTGATGAACAAGGAGTACTAATATGAACAACACTTTGTGATGAACAGTGAGTGCAAAATATGAGCAGCACTTTGTGATGAACAGTGAGTGCAAATATGAGTAGCACTTTGTGATGAACAGGGAGTGCTAAAACACATAGTACTTTGTGATGAACAGTGAGTACCACTAGGATAAATAGCAACACTTTGTGATGAATAGTGAGTGTCACTAAGATAGAGTATCATAAGCACTCAGATAAAAAGCAACATTTTGTGATGAACAGGGAATGCCACTATGATTGACATGATTGATTTTCTTGACTGTAGGAGTATCTACCTATGTTGGAGTCATGAGAGAGATTCCCATCGACTCAAAGTTTGCGAGAAGAGCTAACAATTGAGGATAGAGTAGCGATTCAGGCTATGGGCCTACAACATATTTTGTATGTGCCTAAGTTTTGGGTGAACATGGTGTTGCTGACTGCTTTAGCTGAGAGATGCCACTTTGAGACATGCATGTTCCATTTGCTGATGGGTGAGATGACAATCACCTTAGAGGATGTGTATAGGATACTGAGGATACCGATCGATGGGGAGTTGATACCCTATTATTGAGATGGAGACAGGTATGCCCCGAGATGAGTGTTTCAGGATCCAGGACTAGAGATGAGGGCTGGACACGTGGCTTGGGATACTATGACACAGATAGGATTGGCGCTACCAATGGTGCTGGGAGGAGTGATCAGGGTTCCTCTGTCCAGACAGGGCAACATAAGGATTGGCTATGGGATGGGGGAGGACTTTAGAGAGGGATACAACTAGACTCAAGAGACAACTGAGGGATACTGAGCGGGAGAGGGATCAAGCTATCCAGCATTATATAGAGGCTAAGACAACACTGAGGGCGGGGAGGTAGGCAATAGAGGACACAGGAGCTAGTTATGCTTATGTTTTGTGGGCTGGGGAGGAGATAGGCTACTAGAGAGACCTATACTATGGGGCTGTGCCACTAGAGTAACAGGCTAGGAGCTTCTGTAGACCGTCATGGACAGCGATGACCACTGGTGGGAGGGACAGGAGACAAGTGTCCAACAGTGGGGTTATGGGTCCTCCATCATCACTAGATAGAGGGGACATGAGAGGTGATCCTAGGGTGCATACTTCTAGGGCTCAGACTTCGTCAAGGCCAGGCGGCTCTGAGGGAGGGAGTTCATCATAGCCTTAGAGGGCTCCCTATGTATTAGTTTTGTACCATTTTGTATGATGATGTAGACACCTTCGGGTGATTGTAGCCATATTAATTTGGCATCATTGTATCATGACACTTATGATTTTGATATATATGAGATGATTCATCTTTGCGGCAGCTATATGCATGTGTACCTATGTGATGTATGTTTCGATGTGATGCTTATGTTATGGATGCAAATATGTATATGATGCAATGCAATATTCTTTTGTTCTATTATGTTTTGAATATGTTTATGCAACTACAAATGTGAATGTTTGAAATGCAGATGAATACGATAATGCAAATGACTCTCTATGTGATGAAAATTTAAAATGTGCTAACATGTGTTGTGTGCAGGATGTGATGCAATTATGATATCTATATGTATGTATGAAATGTTTAATATGTGGTAATGTAGGTGCAAACTACATCAAATGCAAATATTTTTGGTGTGTCATTATACTCAGTCGTGTGATAGCAGACTACATGGACTCAAGAAGGATGATGGAAGTCAATCAAGAATGGGGGATGGAAGATAGAAGATATGAAAGTGAAAGAGCTTCTTGTGCATTATCATCATTGAGATTTATTATGGCAAAATAGGTTATGACAATCCAAGCATATGTTTGACCCAGAAAGTCATTGTACCCATTTGCATGGAGATAAGACAGTCTCAAATAAGGAATGCCCCAGTTCACACTAGACTCATAGTGTCCTCATATACTTGGACAAGTCATAGCATTACTAAGAGACAATCCATATACAGCAAAAGAAAAATAGGTGACGATACCCCATCCTCGCCTTTCTAGTCAAAGACATCCTAGGGATAAAATCTCTAGTCAGAGACATCCTGGAAAAGCTAAAAGACATGTCACCAGAAAGATAAAATCAAAAGAAAACCAAGACTTGACACCAACATCCACTGTAGTCCTCAAGTTTAATGTCTCTTGTCACTTGTATAAGTCTTATTTGATTGTGGTCACAATGTTTACTTTCACAAAAAGGATAGATAGCACTGAACCATAATGTTGTCTGACTCTACTGAAAGATTTGATTTGTTGAAGCCCATTGTTGCTGTTGTGTCTCATTTGAAACTAATTGAATCCATGAAATTGATACTTTATTGCAAAGAAGACGAAACTTTATTGCGAATTGGCGATGCAAGTGTTGCTTTATTGTGGATTGTGCGCGGATAGACTGAAGGAAAGTTGAAGAAACTGTACTCCTCGAAACATGTGATGCTCTTAGTTCGACATGCATTACTAGACGTATGATTTTCCTTAGCCACAGATAGGATCTGATTTATTATGGATGGAAAGGGATGAAAAGGAATGTTTATTATGAATGGCGAACCAATCTTCGGTAGATCAATAACAAGCCATGATGGGAATGGGTAAGGTTTATTATGAATGGATAGGCTGTGAGTGTGTGCAAAGTGAAGGATGAAATTGAATCGTGAAGGAGGGAGGAGCAATGTCTCTATGCATGGCGCTGGTGACCCCAGTTTTCACCATGGTACTTGCCCAGGGCGCCACCAAAGTGGTTTTCACCGTTGGACAAAATGTTTTTCTGTTTTTCAATTTTTTTGTGTCACAAGGCACCTGTTTGCCAAGTTTTCACCAAGTAATGATTTTTTATTTTTTTTTGTATTTTTGAATTTATTTTATTTTATTTTTTTTGTATTTTTGATATTTATGATTTTTTTGTATTTTTGCATTAGGATACTCTGAAGAGCTATGTGTAAAACCTGCAAAGGTGCATGTTGTTGATAGGATCCTCAAAAGCTTCACCATCTAGGGTTGAGAGTTGATATGCACCGGATCCATAACTTGTTGTAATGATGTAATGACCAAGCCAATTTGGTTCGAACTTGCCCTTCTTCTCTCTGTCTTGCTGATTTTTAGGATTTTCTCTGAGAACTAAGTCACCTACCTCAAATGTGTGAGGCTTGACTTTATGATTGTAGTTGTGTTGTTCCTTGACTAAATGCTATGTAGCTTGAGTGACTGTCTTCCTTGATAAAAGAGCTGAGATAGAATTACTAATGTGTGGACTACGTTTGCCCATATGCGTGTCACCTAAAGAAGTTTGGGCATCCCTGATAACAAAGTCCCTCGAGGAAGCTCCATTAAAGGTCCATGATGTATCACCAGAAGGGAAAGGATGTGTAGAACAAGTGGATGAGTTATGAAGGCTTATGATTGTGAAAAGAAGTGAAATTAGGATGGCATGATGAAGACTTAGGATCAACAAGTATTCTTTTTGCTTGAAATTGTAGAACTTTTGCCCCCAGTTATTTTGATATTAGGGGAGATCAACTCTTGGTCTTTTTGCTTCATATGAGTTTTATCCTTGACTTTGATTTTTGCAGAGTCCAATAGCTTTTGATTTTGATTTGGACTAAAGGCCTTCTCTTTATTTTTGACTTTTAGATTTTTATGTTCATAGCTTGATTTTTGATCCCCAATGAGTGAGGGCTTTTGCAATTCTTGTTGATCCAAGTCTGGAAGTGGTGTGGAAATGGAATGAGTGAATGATATGGTAAGGCTATATGATCTCTCAAGAGGGCTGGAAATATGCTCAATAGATTCTTCATTGGAACCACTCTTAGGACTATTGATATCAAGAGTTGCTTGCACCACTAGAGGAGATTTGCATTCAGACTTAGTAGCCACAACACTAGGTGGTTCACACCCAATTCTTTGGCATTACAAATCATTTGTAGACTGTTCCTGTCAACTGAATACCTCAGGAGATAGTGGGAGTTTATCAACATGAAAGATATAGTCACCACATCCCAAGTCTTTAAACTTGAATTTTTCTTTGAGCTTTGCTTGCTTTGATGTAGAAGCTTTCAAGGATTCTAGATCTACATATGTTGAAGAAGGAATAACTTCTCTATTAACTGGGATTGTTATTTTTGATCTATGTCATAGATTGTTGCAATATATGAATGGATTTGGGTTAGCTTTGACAGTCACTTCAACTCCATTGTGTCGAAACTTGATACAACGATGATATGTAGATGGTACAGCTCTCATTTCATGAATCCATGGACATCCTAGCAATAAGTTGTATGTGAGCTCTAGATCAAGGACTTGACAAACCACATCCTTTGTAACTGGCCCAACTCTGAGAGGTAAGTTTACTATTCCTTTGGATGAGTTCTCTTCATCATCATATGCCTTAATGGTAATTTTGTTTGTAGAATTCATATCCTTTTCAGAATGTCCCTATTGTTTAATAGTGCTCAATGTGAAAATTTTTAGACCTGCTCCTCCATCTATCAGGATTCATTTTATTTGATGTTTGTGTAGGAAAGCTTCAATGTGTAAAGGTGGATTATGTGGTTGGCTCACGGAGACATCATCAACTTCTGTGAATGTAAGGGAGTGTGGAACGGAAAGGTATCCCACCATGGCTTGAAACTGGTCCACGTTCTGATCAGTAGGGACAGTAGTGTCTCTCAAGATTTTGTCAAGAATAGCTTTATGTGTGGGGGATATGCATAAGAGCTCAAGGATTGAGATAAGCATGGATGTCTTCCCTAACTGTTCTACAAGATTGTACTCAAGCTTGGCTGATGAGGAAGTAGTGTTTTTAGCTAGAGCACCTTGCAAAGTGAATTTACCTCAGTGAGTTGTAACATTACATTCAGAGGTAGGTTTGGAAGAAGATCCAATGCCTTTTAGGACAATCTTGGGTCTTTGGGTAGAGTTCTTAGGTGTTTTGTCCTTGATGATAATGGTAGAGACACAATTGTCCATCGAAATGTGATTGATAGTTGAATCATAGTTATAGGATGCTCTAGTATAGTTGGTTTGGTCATCTGTGGCTTTAGATTTTCCTTTGTCATGTTTTGGTAATGGTTCCTTAGACATCTCATGTTCTTGATTGGATGAATGCCCTTCAATCTCAATGTCACCTCTATCAATGAGGTCTTGTATGATGTTCTTCAATTGATGACAATTTCTTGTTTTATGTCCTTTTCTCTTATGAAATTCACAATACTCATCATCATTCCACCAATTTGGTTTGACCTTTGGTTCATATGGAGGAAAATCTGGAATTGTTATGATTTTGTTTGCCACTAGCTTTTTGAAAACTGACTCAAGTGGTTCTCTCAATGGGGTGTACTTCCTTCATGATCTGGAAGTTGTTTGAGTATTCACTTGATTGTTTGTAGAGCTTGATCTAGAAAAAATGATTTTGGGTTGTACTGTATTGGCATCAACAACACCATCATCAACTGTGTTCTTGTTTTTATTCCAAAATCTTGGCTTGTCTTTTCCTTTAAAGTCAGGTAATGTGTTATGATCAGAATTGAAAAAGACATCATTGTCATACTCATAGACACTCATGTTTGCGGACTCTTGAGCCTCTTTAGTTTCTCCTAGATTTTTGGGAACGAGTTTCAACCATGAACTAGGTCTTGACCAAGATGTGTGAGACTAGATGAAATTGGAAAGAATATGGAAGACTAAGAGTTGGATGGAATGTAAATGAATCTGAGGTTTACTTGCAATGTCCAAAGTGTAAGACCAAATATGTATGTAGTAGAGTAGTTGTGACTTCCAAATAGAGGATAGTTTCTCTTGATGAGGTAGGTTGACCTTGACTCTAAGTAAGACCAAATGAGACCCAAAGGTGATAGACCTTGATGAGGGACCACTTAGCAAAATGTTGTTGTATGTAGTGTGTTGACAAAGTAAGATGAGGACAAGCAAGTGACCTTTTGACTCAATTTTAGACAAATGTGAATATAATGTAAGGTGTAAAGCAATGATGGACTTTGTGAGACCTAAAGACAGGTTGAATGCTAGATGAAAAACCTAGAGAGGTAACCTAGGAAGCTCAATAAGTCTGAAACTGACTATTCTTATTTGCTGAATTATGGAAGTTTTCAATCCTGAACACAGATGTGCCTATATACTTCTCAGATGTGCTTAAATGACATAGACACTATTCTGCCAGACACAGACGCATTTTTGAGATGTTGGAAATGCAAAGTTGCTCAAAAGACACAGACAGGTTTCTGCCTTTCATAGACGCAGTTAGATGACACAGACGCTATTCTGTAGGACACAGAAGCGTTTATGCAAACTTTGTACAATTTTTCCAATCTGTGAAGTTTCTTGTTGTGACCAAATCTGAATGTTTGACTATTTTATTTTTGACAAGATGACACAATGTTGATGAGGACTCAACGTTTGCAAGTGTTTAGACTCAAACTGACTCCAAAGAAAAGTGTGTTGTTTGATGTAAAATTATTTTGCCTACACTTGAAGACACAAAAGACATAATGTTTTGATGTTTAGTCTTGAATGTTTGATTGTTCAAAATAAGTCAAGCACAATTCCTATGGCTAGCCAGGACAATAGTTGTTGATTCCCACATGAGGCTACGCTATTCAGAGCAGATACTTAGATGCTTGACCCCACTGGCTCCACCCTCGACACTCACTTCTCAGGGCAGCCAAGCATCAGTCCCCATGAAAACTCCCTATGGCGAACTTTGTATCTCTACTAAGAACCATATGTGTGTAGGCTGGTCTAGAGGTCTGACCTCTAGCCCCAACAACTAGAAGGATTTTGGCTTCTAAAACAAAAAGGTGTTAGTAAGGGTATCCACTCATGTGGCCATACATGCGGCACTTTCAGCTCTATAAATACAGAAGGCTCCCAGCCGGTAGGGGTTATGCCCTATAACTGATCAAATAAATTTGATAGAATGGATTTATGGGGAGACATAGTGTCGGAATGAACTAATCAGCACATGTTATCCATAGTTTTGACCATGAATACAGTTGTTTATAGTGGTTCGGAAGAGGTGGGTTTTCCTCACTACCACTTATGTCGCTCTCTCCTCACTAGTAGTCCTAATGATCACACGGGGAGACAGACCCTCTAAAGATTAAACAAAAAGAGCCTATTGCTCAAGACACAAAAGACAATGGTTCAATTTTAGTGCACCAATTGAAGTGTTTTCTAGTCTATGAAAACAAGGCATACAATAAAGATCAAAAACCCTTGCCAAGGTCCTGCAACAAATACCTATTAGTAGTTTGGATTGTTTCAAATGATCACCCCTTTCTGCAAGCACACAAGTTAGGTAAATTTTAGATCCAAAAGACTTTGTGAAAATAGGGGCCTTCAACAAAACGATGTTGCTTTCAAGACAAGCTGCACCAATTTTGTTTGCTAGATCTAAAGATGTTAGCTCAAAATAAACCAGATCTGAAAATCCGAATGATGAAAAACCGAATCAGAGAAACCCATAATGTAACAACTTCACACAGACGTAGTTATCAGAAACACAAACACTATATAACTTCGTAGACGTGCTTAGATCTGACACAGATGCGGTTCTAGAATACAGACGTGGCTCCTAGACGCAAATGTGCTTGAAGACTTCATAGACACGACTAGGGAACATAGACGTGTTTCCTAGAATCTGCAAAAAAATAAAATACTATCGAAGACACATAAATGATTGCAAATGTCATAGACGCAGCAAAAAACCAAAAACGCAATTCGAAAACATGCAGACGCGAAAATATCAAAATGTTGTCGGAAATGTTAGATTTGCAGCTTCAAAACACAAAATTTGCAACAAAAGATATTAAAAGAAAAAGGGACAAGAGTTCCACCAGGTATGCCAAAATGTATATAGTGAAAATGGATACAACAATAATTGAAAGACTAAATGAATTCAACCACAAAACCCTAGCCTAACAACAATAAAGATCAACCATAATATATGAAGATTACCTAAGACAATGCAAATCAAATGAAATCATAAAGATTATACCATCACATGTCCAATAGGGTTTGAATCTCCATTCTTCCTATCTCCATTGATCTTGCTTGATATATTTGCTCTCAGATTTTATGTGCACAAGAGCTCAACAAAGAACAGAAATGTGGTTGCAAGTAGGCTTGATCCCATATGAAAGTTCGAAAGCGTAGTCGGGTAGTCAACAAGATGCATAGTTGAGGGTTTCATAATGAAGAAATCATCTCCTTATATAGAAGACACAATAAGAAATGGAGAGATAAGATTGAGAGGTGTAAAAGATAAATGGTCGGCTATGATTAGAGGGTAGGTAAAAGAAATAATAAAATAATGAGAGGGTAGGTAGTGTATGAATTAAGAGATGAATGACATGTGTCATGGGTAGAAAAGGTTAATGAATTAATTAAATAAATAAAGATTTATTTAATTAATAGAGGAAGTGGGATCAATTGAATAAATAAGATATTTATTTAATTTAGGAAAAGGGGAATTTAAATAAATAAATGTATTTATTTAAATGAGAAATAAGGCTAGAAGAGGATAAATGAATTAATTAAATAAATAAAGATTTATTTAATTAATAGAATAATTAGGCTAAAGTAATTAAATAAATAAAATATTTATTTAATTAGACATGACAATTTTAGGTGTCTACAGTAGGAACAATATAATTTGTGGTTACAATGTTGCACACATTAAGATTAACAGAAACTAGGTAAGTTTCCATCCTAATTTTCCAAAACACAAAATATGTTCCATCAAAGAGAGGAGCTCTGGAAAGTGAAGCACCTTCTTGTGAATGAGCCATTTCCAAACTTCCAAATGACCAGGAACAATCCCTAGGACAGACCTATATGGAGAAAATATATGGTTTGATACCACTTGTTGGAAGTGTATTGGCTCTGAGAGGGGGGGGTGAATCAACGTCAATAACAAATCTAACTCATTTTACTTGTTTTTCAATCTTTTCAATAACTTGACAAATGTCATACTAGAAATAGGACAAGTGGGACACTGATTCTTATTTAAGCATGTGTTTTTTTATTATTCAATATAAATATATTAAGTAATCATTTTATGCTTAACTTTTAACTAGACATTGCACAATGAACTCTTTAAACACAGTATAAATTGCAGATTTGACCTTTTGAATACAATGAGAGTTTGCAGACTTGAACATAGTGAATGAAGTATAGATTGACAAACATATGAAGTAGAATTTGCACAACATCAACACAAGATAATCAAATGTATCAAGGCATAGCAACTAATAAAATACATAGAAATAATTTGACACATAACTCCAGGATTTCATGAGTGGAAAACCCTCTTGGGATAGAAAATCCCTCTTGGGGTAGAAAAACCACTCCACTAAAATTCCTTCTATTATTCAAGAGAAACCACTCTGTACAATGAGTTTTAAGCACCAACTTCAGGAGCATCAAACCCTTTTCTCCATATACAAAGTAACTATATGTAAATTTATATAACGTTATAATTGCATAATCAAAATGCATGCAAGTACAAGATTACATAAAATTATTAAATTGAAGATATTCAATGAATCCTTTTTCAGTCTTTGTCATACAACCAGAGAGTACAATCTCAAATTCAATCAGAGAGAGGAAAACTATCTGAACCTCTATAATAAAATTAGAGAATATGATATCTACTATGTATCAAAATTGATTATACAACAATGTCTTTTCACAAAATATTTCTATCAATAAACCCTTTATAGTCTATCTCAAATAATATCAATTCTCTATTTTTCAATCGGATTCTGTAATCTTGTTCTCTCAAAAATGTCATTAAATAACAATGGCGACTGTATCAAGGAATTCTTCTAATGTAACCCTCGTATAGGGTTACCAAGCCCTAACTAGGGTTTAATATACAACTGAAACACCATCTTTCTTTTAACAGAAAATCATAACTGAAAATACAATATCATTTTTTTAAAACAAAAAAATAAGCAAAGCCCTTTCTGTCTTTTGGTTTTTAGTTTTCCAGAAAATAAAATAATTTTCTTCACTTTTCTTCTTTTCTGAAAACTAAGTTCTCACAAATAAAAAGAAACTACTTTCTTTTTGACATGCAACCCTAGTCTTTTAGAAGAAAACCTTTTCATTTACTATTTCGAAAAGAAAATAAATCCTTTATATTTTACTGTTTCTATTTCAAAGAATGACAAAACCTTTTTCTCTTTTCAAAGATAAAATACTAGGGTGAGTGAAATGATATTACCTATTGTTTGAAGGTAAAAAAATTTGAGAATTTGATGTTAAAAATCTGCAAGAAATCCCCATAATATTACCTGTTGTTTACTTTTTAATCCAACATTAATGACATCTATTGATTCATTTGTGTATTGGACTGTGGTTTCTATAAGAATTTGTATTGTTGTCCTTGAAATAAATAGATATTCATGACAAACTTGAGGTATGTTGTCTACCATACTCGCCTCAATTAACAACATAATTTAGTTACAATTGCCATAGTCATAACTAGTTTTTGAAAAAAATTGGAAATTGGTTACACAAATACTTCCTCCTAGAAATATATTTTGCTCAGACTTTTGAACAAAGTGTTTGGTGAGATTTAGCATAATTGTCATGTCTCCTTTTTGGTTAGTCAAGTCTACTAAAAAAACTTTGATTGTTTTCTTCATTTTGTTAAGATGTGTTCTATACATCAGAACTACATCTCCTAAAAAAATATCTCCAGTTTTGTGTGCATTCAGATTTTCAATTGATATTGTCTTTGAAATTTCTTGTTTTAGTTTGCAAAGTCAAAATAAGGTTTTGCTACTAAAACAGTAAAGTGGAGAAGAAAATATGTTGAAAATGTAATGAAGCATAAAAGGAGTAAAAAATATGACAAGGTAAAAACATTTTGATTGTAAGTAATTGAGAATAGTATAAAATGATAGTAATAAATAGTTAAGGGAGTATTGAAGCATAATAGTGGTAGAGAGTTAGAGACCTACAATTGATAAAATAAAATAGAGGGATGCCGATTTCAAAATAATAAGTGGACTATGAATCATAAAGGGTCATGTCTTTGGGCAAGGACAAAAAGAGAGAAGATAATAATGTATAAAAAAAATGGTATTGAAAGTGTAGGGCTATCTAGAGTAATCTAATAAAAAAGAGTGGTAGAATACTTGAAAATGCCTTTTTTCAGAGGGTGGATTCATAGTGCAACGTTTGTCGAGGGTCTCAGAAAGTAAGGATAGTGTAGTGCTAATAAGTGGGCAATTAATCATAAAGAATTTAAGTGGACATAGTGGGGGAGAGTGTGAGAGGTGGCAATGGTAAAGAAAAAGAGGGAGATACTGATTTGAAAAAAAAAAGTTGACAGTCAATCGAAAAGTATATAATTGGAATATCCATATTTATCTAATCGAAAGAGAGTGAGAGAATAGTTATAAATCTATATTTAAGATGGTGGTATCATAGTATAAATTATCTAGAGAAAAAAGAAAGTAAGCAAAGTGATGTGGTTATTGGAAGAGTTTCAAATTGGTTTTATTTGTGCCCCGCCTATATGTTAAAGCTTAGGGTTTAGATTTTTTGAAAAGGGTTCTTTGTCTCTCAAGGTTTTCCCTTTTGCTTCCTCGGGAAATGTTATGTTTTTCTATTGACTTGTATCTTCCAGTGGCATGGTTTTAAGTCATGATCGTGAGGCCCTTTTGTCATTTGATCATTGGCCCCATGCAATAGGTTTCCAAATGCTAAAATAATACACTTAAGTTCCTGATTTATTATCATAGTCATGTGGAATAAGAGTGCCAAAGGAAACACCAAGATATGTTATCCCGTGTGCTTTTCAGCGAGAGGTCTCACCCATGTAGGATAAGGAACTCACAAAGATCAAAGAAAAAAGATTATCCTGCGATGCATTCAAAACAATGATTGGGCCTAGCGAGATAAGAAGGAGACAAAGATAATAAAGGGCAAAGGCTTATCCTATAATGACCCAGGAACACTGAAAAAGATCGCGAGATAAGAGATGAATTAAAGTGCAAAGAAAGTGTTATCCCACAAATATTTTGAGGTCACCATAGTTGCATTGTAGGATAGCGCAGGACAAGTTAACAAAGGAAGCATACAAATTTTTCTTATCCCATGCGTCCCCATGGGGATAAGAAAAGGGTTACAGGATAAGAGAAAATCTAAGCAAAAGGAAAAGGGACTTGTCCCGCGAGGAACAACAAAGATCCAAAATGATAGTGTATGAGGATGCAAAAGGTAAGAATCATAGGTGCACCATGGGATAAAATGTTGAAAGATCATGAAGGAAGCCTTCTCTCGCAAAGGGTTCTTCTTACTCAGTTATGGTCGCGGGATAAGGATTACAAGGCAAGATCGATAGGATCTCTCTTATCCCATGCGTTCCCGCGGGGATAAGAGATGGGTCATAGGATAAGATAAGGTTATCTCAAGAGGCTTATCCCGCATGAAGCAAACATACAAAGAAAAGCACCTTCAAGCGGGGGAAAATAGGGAGTCATGAGTAACGCGGGATGAGAGGATGCTCAGAGGACATACAAAGGCCTTATCCCACGAGAAGAAACAATGTTGACAAATTTGATATGGGTTAGGGATAAAAGGGTTCCTATGAAGAAAAGGTGGTAAAGCCTTATCCCATTAGGGTAAGAGAAACACTTTCGGGTGTCACAGGGCAAAGGGAAAAGGTAAATGCATAGAAACCTTATCCCACAAAGATTGTCAAGATAGAAAAAGATGGTGTGGGATAAGGAAATAAAGAGAAATCCAAGGAAACCTTATCCCGCATCCAAAGATGAATTCAGAGCATCCCTGAGTGAGAAGAAGAGCAATTTTTAGCGAATCAACGTGCCCTCCAGTAAATTCAGCCCAACAAAGAAGATCAATAAATTAATTTTTCCACCATCCTTGTGCATTTGCTAGGCTATTGTAGTTGTGAATACATAGATCTATTGTGTGTGTCCTAGAGTCTGTAGGGTTTGCATCTGTGTTTAGTTTTCCAAGCTCTCCTTCATTTTTAAACCAAAATGGCCTCCCCTGTCAAGAAATATATTGCTTCCACTACTGAGAATGTTCCTGAGGCTGACACTAGTTCTACAATGCCAGAGATTACCCATGTCGTTCCCCTTGACATAATTTTTCCCATGCCAGTAATTCAAAACATTCTCGCTACCGAGCCAAACCCTCAACCTGCCCCATAAATGTCTAAGGAGGCTGAAGCAAGCTCCCCTCCCAAGGTGAAGGGTGTGAAGAGAAAGAGAAAGATAGTTTAGAAGATTATCGCTATTGTTTGCAACAGTGAGTCTTTGGATGAGTCCGTCCCTCCTCCTAAAGCTATGTATAGCTTCATAAAATTGTGACCCTTGCAATTTCGACCATATTTTAGGTGCTTACCTTTGCGACTGCATCTCCCTAGTCAATTGAGACCCCTCTTTGCATCATCATTCTGAGTCTCCTCCTATTTCATCTCTGATATCACCGCTAGACCCTATCTAGGCCCCAAATAGGGAAGGACAGGGGCATGGCACCCCTATCCTCTCTCTTAGGGTGGCCCTAAAGTGGGTCCATCCAGCCCTTGGACTGATTTTTCTCTTTGGGATTAGAATCTCTCTAGGTCGGCCTTCAGTGAGATGAAAATTAATTCTCCTACGCTAGTATAAAAAGGAATTTACTCCTCCCATTTTGATATACAAGGATAAGAAAAAATTAGGTAAACAAGTGAAAGGTCTCCATTATCGTCATCAAGCATTCAAGTGTTCAAGTCTGTAGGCATCCATCAAGTCTTCTCCCTCATGTGTCTTCTTCATTCATCCATTGGAGAAACATACAACATTCATTTGCAAGCATGTATGTGTGTTAGGGTTTTGTCATGTTACATGTCATTTCATGCAACACTTGTGATTACATTCAAGAGGCAAAGCAACCGTCACCAACAATTTGCAAATCTACAAGGTATACATTTCCATCATTTACATTTAAGCATTTGCAATTACTTTCCTTCTTGAGGTTGATTCCTCAACCAAGGTTTGACTAAGGCAAACCCCTATCCACAACCCTTCTTCCCTTCTTTTCGATATGTAGGTTGCAGGTGCACAACTATAATTGTAGGTTTGGGCTTCATTTTCAAAGACAAAAAACCCTTTTAGGTGCATGGATTTTTTGGAGGACCAGGTGCAACTTCAACCTAGTCTCGATGACTTTTCTCCAAATTTGTAGGGCAAATCCGTATCAGTCTAGATATCTCAGATCCAAAGTTAAAATGTGACCCCAAACCGGTAGCTCCTTATTTCACTCATTTTGTCTTCATAGTCAATAAGTGAACATATCTATTTACAAAAGAAGGTAAATTGCATTACACCTTTGCAATTCACTTAGCATTGAAATCCTTATTCACTCTAGGATTTGTATCTAGATAATTCAACTCCTATTTTGAATGTAAAGTATCTCCCAAGTGTAAATCATCCTAGTGGTTTCCTTTCTCTCTCCTAGGTGGGGAACCACTAGGATCCAATTTTCCACTTTACATTTTTGTGAACCCGACGTCTTATATCTTCATTTCGATTTCTTATATTTAAATTTGAATAATTGCAATTTGAATTTTAAAATTTCATTTCCAAGTTTGATCATTTTGCAAATTTTAGAGGTCAATTGCATAAAAACCCTAATTTTCATTTTTAGAAAATTAAGTTTGTGAACTATAGAATTTAAGTTGCTTGTTTCAGACCTGATTTTTTTTTCAACATTATAATTCAAATCTAACATTTCATTCAACATAAAAAACAAAACCCTAATTTTTAAGAATCTCCCATTTTGACCTTTGACTACTAATTAGACCAATCTAGACATTTTCAAATCAGCTACTTTTTTGGATTCTGTAATAAAAACATAATTTCAATAATCCCTGAAAATTTCAGAAAAATTTGGTTAGACTAGGTACACTTTGCATTTTGTCCCTAGATTTTTCGTGAAATTTCAGGAGTTGGAATTGACTGTATTTGTTTGCTTAATTCCAAGAAATTGGCATACTTTATTAATTTTAACACCTCTTAAGGTCAAAAACAAATTCAATTTCAACACTCTCAACTTTTAAATTAATTTTCATAAGAGGGTCTTAATTTTAGATCCTTTTCAGCAAATTAAGATTTTTTTCATTAAGAGACTTTCAATGGCAATCAATGGACTAGATTTATTTTCTATTTTATATATGTTTATATTATTTTTAACATATATTTATTACAATCATGTGTTGGATAATGGCTTCTTTCATTTCATGTTGCTTCTTTTCATTCATAATACTTGATCATATTGTGTTGTTAGGATTTCAAAGTCATTTCCTTTTCAATTTGATCTCAAAGCCTTGATGTATCATTTATGTTGTATTATAGTGATGTTATTAACAAATGCATTTAATATGTTAATCACCTTAAGGATTTTGTAGATCCCAACCTTAGAGATCCTAATCCTTGTACCTCTCCTAGGACCGTATCTTGTGTAAATGAGATGAGAGATAATACTTCAACCAATGATCTTTTTAAAAGAGAGAAAACATTGGAAAGAAACATGGTCCCATCTTCTTCTCATAAAGATAACCTTGAGCAATGGGGGCAACATAAAACTATTAACATTCTTACATCTTTAAACCTTCCTTATTCTCATAGGGCCTATCTTCAACATCAAAATATATGTAGAGAGGATGATGCTATGCATTTTATTCATGATCTTTCTCCTCACATAGAAATAACTAAAAATGAGCCTTTAGGTGATGAATATGTTCATCCCCAACCTCGTAAAAAGGATATGCCTGATAAAGGAAAAAAGACTATCCTTTCACATGATATTCCTTCTTCATATACAAATCATTTTATTCCCCCTTACACATTAGATTTTAAAGAAGCTCATGGTCCTATTCCCCAACCTAGTCATTTGCAACATTCTTATAGTCATGGCTTTCATATAATAAAAAAACAAGGTTTTAGAGGACAACAAATTTATCTCCCTATAAACCCTCCCACACAAGCTTCTACAGAAGGCTGAGGAAACGAGACTCCTCTGGAGGTCCTATGGAATAAATTCTTCGCCTTTAAAATTTTAAAAACAATTTTCAAAGGCAACAAATTAAAAGATCCTTCAAGAATACTTCTTCTTCAAAACATCATTTTTGCTCATTTCATCAAACACATGATCACAATGCTGACGATTGCCTTGATTTTTAAAAATATATTCAAGAAGACATTGCTAATGGAAAAATTAGAATCGTGGATAATGATCCTTCTTCTTCTAATAATTCTTCTCCTCCATGTCAAGAAGATGAATTAAAACATATTTATCATCCCAAAAGACTAGCCACAAGAATCTATTGGAGACTTAAATATGATAAGAACATTTCCTTTCCTCCTAAACAACAGAACAACAATCTTAAGAAAGTGAAAGGTGATGAATATTGTAGTTTTCATGGTTCATATTCACATTCTCTTGGAAAATATCATACATTTAAGATATTTGTTCAAAATCAATATGATCTTGTACGAATTTTTCCTACAATAGATCTAGTTGTCTTCCTTGGAAAAAAGATAGTGCCTTAGCACTTCTTTTCCCTTCATGTTTCTCTTCACCATATGACATAACTAGCCAGCTTCATTGGGGGCTCTTTATCATTTGTGGTGGAATTATTCATATTTTAAACACCTTGGGGTAGCAGCGTGAAGTTCCCTTTCCTTCTTATTTCCATGGATTTATCTTTATCTTTGTGCATTATTTATTATTAGATATCCTTTCTTGCATAGGGTTAATCTTGTTCTTTGGGTTTCCCTCTTTGCATGAAGAGAAGTATCTTTAATGGGTAATCCATTTCTTCTCTTTCCTTCATTCTCTTGGAAAACTTACCTCTTCTATGGCTTCGATTATTCACAAGTATGATATGCCCCCTAGCATGGAATGATCTCTCTTGAAGTACATGTCCCTTCCTTGAGAGGATTTATTCCATTAGGAAGGCATATCACTTGAAAATAATCACCCTTAGAAGATGTGTAATGCTTCTCCTTGTTTTTCTCACTTGGGGCAATGATTTTGCTCCTTTCTCTTTCTTTCTATCTCATTTATCATTATTTCCTTTAGGGGTTGCATTTTTCATATGTGATTTCCATTTCTTACAATGGTATGTTCTTATCACTAATCCCCTCTAAATAATATGTGATTCTCTTTCTCTCTTCTATTGGAATATTACCATTGCTTGAGATGCATATTGTATATATACTAATATCTTTTCTTAGATGCATTCATGTAAGTACATTGTGCATTTACTTATGTTTAATCTTTCTCTAGGAGATTGTGTAAGGTCTTCTCATTGAGCCTACACTTGGGGGGAAATGATTTCTCTATCTCTCTTTCTCTAAGGATCCATTATTTCCTATGTTGTGGATAGTGTGAGTTTTATTACTTGAGGTCATTCTTTATGTGATATTGTTGTTTCTTACTCAAGGTGTAAGTCCTTGACCATAACCTCTTTCACACTTGATAATGTACATCTATAATGAATTCACCCATCACCATTGGGATAAAAGTGAGTCATCCTTCATCAAGAATCCCTTTCTCCTAGTAATAGGAGGAAGGATTGAATTCTTGTTCTCTTCTATTCTTCATTCTAGAAGATGTTATATTTGTCTAAGATAATTCCTCTTGGGGATAGATGTTTTTGAGAATAGATCTCTTCTCCTCCAAGGATTTCCTTTACACTTATAGAAAGATATCTCTTTTTCAACTATCTTATCCTTGGTTTAAGAGTATTATATCTCTTTCTTGGATTTATGACATTCTTGCAAGATAGATATCTTCTTTGTGTCGAAGGAAGGTGTCTTTGTTCCACTTTCCTTAAGATATCAACAATAAACTATGTTGACATCTTAAGGGGGGGGCACCCACACTACTCCTTTTGTGTTATATTTCTCTCATGCATTGTATCTCTTATACATTGGGTCATTATCAAAATTAGAGGACAGCCTCTTAGAGCGATATGTCGCCTCTATTTTCTTATACAGTGGGTCATTCTCTAAACCAAAAGATATCCTCCTAGACTGAGATGTTGCCACTTTTCTCTTATACAGTGGGTCTTTCTTGGAACCAGAGGGAAGCCTCTTAGAGAGAGATGTCACTACTTTTCTCTTACATAGTGGGTCATTCTTGGAACTAGAGGGTAGCCTCTAAGAGTGAGATGTCGCCACTTTTCTCTTATGCAGGGTGATTATTCTTAGAACCAAAGCATAGTCTCTTAGAGTTAGATGTCAGTCCTTTCTTTACATTTGTACTATATATTTTATAGAGGTTGTAGCATACTTGAGCATAGACTCCTATGAGGTTCTTTCAACCTCACTTACACACACGCGCACGAGGTTTAGTGGAACTAACAGTGTTGTCACCCTCCTCCCTTACATGGATCACCTAGACAAAATCTGGGGGTGAGTTTTCCATGTCCTTTTTTCTCGATGGATCACCTAATTCTAGGGGTCAGATGTCCATGGTTCCTTTTGTTCACCTTTCTTATCATGGATCAAAAAAGTGTGTATTCATGTCCTATCTCTCCTTCCTATCATGAAATCATAGTTTTACTATTGATGGTTCATGGATGATGTCAGTTTTTCTCTTTTATGTAATTATTGTTGTTTATGTGATGGCATTTGTCTTTGTGTTTCAATCAGTTGCTGAGACATTTGCATTTATGGTCTCATGTTTTATTTTTGTCATGTGTCTTTTGTGCTTGGTCTTGTTTTTGTTTGTCTTGTTCCTTTTGTCTTGTGTGATCTTGCATATGTTTGAGTGAGTTAAGATCCTAAGATTGGGGGATTTTTGTTCCTCAAGATTAGTGATGTCTTATACTCCTTGTGGTATTTCTCTGCATCTCTCATCTTCATCTCTCTCTTTCCTCTAATTTATCGATAGTATTGGTGTAAGCCATACTCCCGCTAAAGTGGGGGATAAATGTAGCATCATAAAATTGCGACCCTTGTAATTTTGATTGCATTTTAGGCCCAGACCTTTGCAACTGCATCACCTTAGGACCCTGTCCTAGGCTAGTATAAAAAGGGATTTAGTTCTCTCATTTTGATATACAAGGATAATCTTAAATTGGGTAAACAAGAGGAAGGTCTCCATTATCGTCATCAAGCATTCAAGTGTTCAAGTCTTTAGGAATCCATCAAGTCTTCTCCCTCGCGTGTCTTCTTTATTCATCCATTGGAGCAACATTACAACATTCATTTGCAAGCATGTGTGTGTGTTAGGGTTTTTTCATGTTACATGCCATTCCATGCAACACTTGTGATTACATTCAAGAAGCAATGCAACCATCATCGACGAATTGTAGATCTACAAGGTATACATTTCCTTCATTTACATTTAAGCATTTGCAGTCACTTTCTTTCAAGGTTGATTCCTCAACTAGGGTTTGACTAAGGAAAAACTCTATCCACAACCTTTCTTCCCTTCTTTTCTGTGTGTAGGTTGCAGGTGCACAACTGTAATTGTAGGTTTGGGCTTCATTTTTAGATAGGTAAAAACCCTTTTCAGTGTGTGATTTTTTGGAGGACTAGTTGCTGTGTATGGTGAAAATGGATAACAATAATAACAATATTGAAAGGCTAAATGAATCCAACCACTAAACCCTAGCCTAACAACAACAAAGATCCACCATAACATATGAAGATTACCTAAGACAATGCAAATAACTCAAAATCACAAAGATTATACCATCACATGTCCAATAGGGTTTTGATCTCCATTCTTCCTATCTCCATTGATCTTGCTTGATATATTTGCTCTCAGATTTTTATATGCACAAGAGCTCAACAAAGAACGGAATGTGGTTGCAAGTAGGATCGTAATGTAGCCAAATACTCCAAAATCAGTCATTAACATGTGTCATTAGGGTGATTAGAATGCATAGAATGATTAGAATGATTGATTAGGAATGAATGATTAGGGTTTGACAATGAAGAAAGCATCTTCTTAAATAGAAGACACAATATGAAATGGAGGGTTAAGATTGAGAGGTGTAAAAAGAGAGGTCGGCTAGGATTAGAGGGTAGGTAAAAGAAATAATAAAATAATGAAAGGGGTAGGTAGTGTATGAATTAAGAGATGAATGACATGTGTCATGGGTAGAAAAGGTTAATGAATTAATTAAATAAATAAAGATTTATTTAATTAATAGAAGAAGTAAGATAATTAAATAAATAAGATATTTATTTAATTTAGGAAAAGGATAATTTAAATAAATAAATGTATTTATTTAAATGAGAAATAAGGCTAGAAGAGGATAAATGAATTAATTAAATAAATAAAGATTTATTTAATTAATAGAAGAATTAAGCTTAGCTAATTAAATAAATAATATTTATTTAATTAGACTGGACAATTTTAGGTGTCTACATTTTGCCCCTCTTTGAGACAATGCGGCTTGTCGCGTTGTTTCAAAGAAGATAAGATGAACTGATACAGAGTTGCCCCAGAATGGGAATAATATGCCCCCTCGAGAGATTGGATGAAAATATCTGAAAAGATTGTAGACAATCTCTCGATAAGAAAGAAAGGCTAGAATGGACTGACCGGATAAGGTGACAGAGTCACGGGATAAAGAAGACTGACTCGGGAAATGAAGGCGAGGGCTAGGGGTAGTCTATAAGATAGACCACAGGGGAAAATACATCCTCATTGTCATCTACACATCCACGAGAGCAGAGTGCAAAGCGAAAATAGAACAGTAGCAGTCAGCAGCGATGGCTTTGGTTCATAGATTTGACCGCGTTCGCCGATTCCAGAGGCCAGTAGAGGTAGGAGAGCCAATGAGTACCACAAAACCTCCTCGTACTTTGATGCATTTATTGTTGTCATTAATGCATACTAGGTAATGTAATAAATGCACGTTTATGTCAGGAAAGCGCGTTTGCATTTGAAAAGTATGAATTTGTATTTTCTAGGTCAAATCGGCAGTTCTGTGATGAACATACGCTGTCGATTGGATAAGCTGCTGAGAGGATACACTCAAGCAGGTCCTCTAGGAAGACTAGGATAGATCAAGGCACTTTGTGATGAACAGTGAGTACCAAGATAAAGTACTTTATGATGAACAGGGAGTACTAAAATATGAGCAGCACTTTGCGATGAACAGGGAGTGCAAATGTGAGTAACACTTTGTGATGAACAGGGAGTGTCACACACGTAGTACTTTGTGATGAACAGTGAGTACCACTAGGATAAATAGCAACACTTTGTGATGAACAATGAGTGTCACTAGGGTAGATAGCCATATGCATTTAGATAGCGAGTAGCATTTTGTGATAAACAATGAATGCCACTATAACTGACATGATTGAGTTGCTTTGACTGCAGGAGTATTTGCCGATGCTAGAGTCACGGGAGAGATTCCTGTCGACACAGAGGTTGCGACCTGAGTTGTCGTTTCAGGATAGAGCTGCCATCGAGGAGATGGGTTTGAGACATGTGCTGTACGTGCCTGAGTTTCGGGCAAACATGGGTTTGCTGACTGCGCTGGCTGAGAGATGGCACTCTGAGACGTGCACGTTCCATTTACCGATGGGTGAGATGACAATAACCCTGGAGGATGTTTACAGGATTTTGCGGGTGTCGATCGATGGGGACCTGATTCCGTACGATCGAGACGGAGATAGGGATGCCCTTAGATGAGTGTTCTAGGATCCAATACTGGAGATGAGGGTGGGACACGTGGCATGGGATAACATGACATGGATAGGATTAGCACTACCAATAGTGTTGGCAGGAGTGATCAGTGAGTTCCTCTGTATCAGTTTTGTACCATTTTGTATAATGATGTAGACACCTGCGGGTGATTGTAGCCATATGATTTTGACATCATTGTATCATGACACTTTATATATATATATATATGAGATGATTCATCTTTGCGGCAGCTATATGCATGTGTACCTATGTGATGAGATGTTCTTATGTGATGCTTATGATATGGATGCAAATATGTATATGATGCAATGCAATATTTTTTATTTTTTTTGTTCGTTTATGTTTTATATGTGTATGCATGATGCAAATGTGAATGTAAGTAATGCAGATGAATATGATAATGCAAATGTAAATTGTGCTAACAGGTGTTGTGTGCAGGATGTGATGCAGTTGTGATATCTATATGTATGTATGAAATGCTTATATGTGGTAATGTAGGTGCAACTACATGAAATGCAAATATTTTTGGTGTGTCATTATACTCAGTCATGTGATAGCAGGCTACGTGGACTCAAGAAGGATGATGGAAGTCAATCAAGAAAGGGGGATGAAAGATAGAAGATATGAAAGTGAAAGAGCTTCTTGTGCATTATCATCATTGAGCTTTATTATGGCAAGTAGGTTATGACAATCGAGGCATATGTTCAACCCAGAAAGTCATTGTACCTTTTTGCATGGAGATAAGACAGTCACAAACAAGGAATGCCCCAGTTCATACTAGACTCACAGTGTCCTCATATCCTTGGACAAGTCATAGCATTACTAAGAGACAATCCACAGACAGCAAATGCAAATAGGTGACGATACCCCATCCTCGCCTTTCTAGTCAAAGACATCCTAGAGATAGAATCTCTAGTCAAAGACATCCTGGAAAAGCTAAAAGACATGTCACCAAAAAGATAAAATCAAAAGAAAACCAAGACTCGACACCAACATCCACTATAGTCCTCAAGTTTAGTGTCTCTTGTCACTTGTATAAGTCTTATTTGATTATGGTCACAATGTTTACTTTCACAAAAAGGATAGATAGCACTGAACCATATGTTGTCTGAGTCTATTGAAAGATTTGATTTGTTGAAGCCCATTGTTGCTATTGTGTCTCATCTGAAACTGACTGAATCCATGAAACTGATACTTTATTGTGAAGAAGACGAAACTTTATTGCGGATCTATGATGCCAATGTTGCTTTATTGCGGATTGTGGGCGGATAGACTTGAAGGAAGCTGGAAGAAACTGTACTCCTTGAAACATGTGATGTTCTCATTTCCACACCCATCACTAGACGTAGGATTTGCCTTAGCCACAGATAGGATCGGATTTATTATGGATGGAAAGGGATGTGAAAAGAGAGATTTATTATGAATGGCTAACCAATCTTAGGTAGATCAATAACAAGCCATGATGGGAATGGGTATTTTATTATGGATGAATAGTTTGTGAGTGTGTGCAAAGTGAAAGGATGAAAGTGAATCCTGAAGGAGGGAGGAGCAATGTCTCTACACATGGCGCTGGTGACCCAGTTTTCACCATGGTACTTGCCCAGGGCGCCACCGAAGTGGTTTTCACCATTGGACGAAATTATTTTTCTTTACTTTTTTGATTTTTTCAATGTTTTTGTGTCACAAGGCGCCTGTTTGCCAGGTTTTCACCAAGTAAAGATTTTTTTTTGTTTTATAATTTTTTTGGTATTTTTGAATTTTTTTGATTTTTTTGTGTTTTCGAATTAGGATACTCTGAAGAGCTATGTGTAAAACCTGCGAAGGTGCATGCTGTTGATAGGATCCTCCAAAGGTTCACCTTCTGTAGTTGAGAGCTGATATGCACCAGATCCATATGCTGCGGTAATGATGTAAGGACCAAGCCAGTTTGGTTCGAACTTGCCCTTCTCTCTGTCTTGCTGATTCTTGGGATTTTCTCTGAGAACCAAGTCACCTACCTCAAACGTGTGAGGCTTGACTTTGTGATTGTAGCTGCATTGTTCCTTAACTGAATGATGTGTAGCTTGAGTGTCTGTCTTCCTCGATGAAGGAACTGAGATAGAATTACTAGTGTGTGGACTACACAGGCCCGTATGCATGTCACCTGAAGAAGTTTGGGCATCCCTGATAACAAAGTCCTTCAAGGAAGCTCTATTAAAGGTCCATGATGTATTGCCAGAAGGGAAAGGATGTGTGGAACAAGTGGAAGAGTTATGAAGGCTTATGATTGTGAAAAGAAGTGAAAGTAGGATAGCATGATGGAGACTTAGGATCAACAAGTATGCTTTTTGACTTAAAATTTTAGAGCTTTTGCCCCCAGTTATTTTGATATTAGGGGAGATCAACTCTTGCTCTTTTTCTTTCATTGGATTTTTATCCTTGACCTTGATTTTTGCTGAGTCCAATAGCTTTTGATTTTGATTTGGACTGAAGGAATTTTCTTTATTTTTGACTTTTAGATTTTTCTTTTCAAAGCTTGATTTTTGATCCCTAATGAGTAAGGGCTTTTGTAATTCTTGTTGATCCAATTCTGGAAGTGGAGTGGAAATGGAATGAGTGGATGATATGGTAGAGCTATGTGAGTCCTCAAGAGGGTTGGCGATATGCTCAATAGATTCTTTGTTGGAACCATTCTTAGGACTATTGATATCAAGAGATGCTTGCACCACTAGAGGAGATTTGCATTCAGACTTAGTAGCCACAACACTAGGTGGTTCACACCCAATTCCTTGGCATTGAAAATTGTTTGTAGGTTGTTCCTGTCGACTGAATGCCTTAGGAGATAGTGGGAGTTGATCAACATGGAAGATATATTCACCACATCCCATGTCTTTCACCTTGAATTTTTCTTTGAGCTCTGTTTGTTTTGATGTAGAAGCTTTCAATGATTATGGATCCACATATGCTGATGAAGGAATAGCTTCTCGATTGGCTGGTATTGTTATTTTGGATCTAGGTTGCAGATTGTTGCAATATATGAATGGATTTGGATCTGCTTTGATAGTCACTTCAACTCCATTGTGTGGAAACTTGATACATCGATGATATGTAGATGGGACTACCCTCATTTCATGAATCCAAGGACGTCCTAGCAATATGTTGTATGTGAGATCCAGATCAAGTACTTGAAAAACCACATCCTTTGTAACTGGCCCAACTCTGAGAGGTAAGGTGACTGTGCCCTTGGATGAATGCTCTTCATCGTCATATGCCTTGATGGTGATTTTGTTTGTAGAATTCACAGCTTTATCAGAATATCCCAATTGTTTAATTGTGCTCAATGTACAAATGTTTAGACCTACTCCTCCATCTATCAGGACTCTTTTTATTTGATGTTTGTGAATGAAGGCTTCAATGTGTAGTGGCGCATTATGTGGCTGACTTACGGAGGCGTCACTAGCTTCTGTGAATGTAAGGGAGTGTGGAATGGAAAGGTATCCCACCATGGCTTGAAATTGGTCCATGTTTAGATCAGTGGGAACAGCAGTATCTCTCAAGATTTTATCAAGAATGGCTTTACGTGCGGGAGATATGCGTAATAGTTCAAGGATTGAAATGAGCGCGGGTGTCTTCCCTAACTGTTCTACATGGTCATACTCAAGTTTGGTTGATGAAGAAGCAGTGTTTTTAGTTGGAGCACCTTGCAAAGTGAATTTACTTCAGCGAGTTGTAACATGACATTCAGAGGTATGTTCGGAAGAAGATCCAACACCTCTTAGGACAATCTTGGGTCTTTGAGGAGGATTCTCAGGATTTTTGTTCTTAATAGTAATAGTAGAGATATGATTGTCCGTCGAGATGTGATTGATAGTTGAGTCATAGTTGTAAGGTGCTCTAGTATAGTTGGCTTGATCATCTGTGACTTTGGCTTTTCCTTTGTCATGCTTTGGGAATGGTTCCTTAAACATCTCATGTTCTTGATTGGATGAATGTCCCTCAATCTCAATATCACCTCTATCAATGAGATCTTGTATGATGTTCTTTAGTCGATGACAATTACCTATCTTGTGACCCTTGCTCTTATGAAACTCACAATACTCATCATCATTCCACCAATTTGGTTTGACCTTTGGTTCATATGGAGGAAAATCTGGAACTATGATCACTTTGTTTGCCACAAGCTTTTTGAATACTGATTCAAGTGGTTCTCCCAATGGGGTGTACTTCCTTCGTGGTCTAGAAGTTGTTTGAGTATTCACTTGATTGTTTGTAGAACTTGATCCCGAAAAGATGAATTTGGGTCGCACTGTGTTGGCATCAACAACACCATCATTGACTGTGTTTTTGTTTTTATTCCAAAATCTTGGCTTGTCTTTTCCTTTAAAGTCATCTTTGTTTTCCTTAAATATCGTAATGACTCCTTGTTCAATTAGGACCTTTTCTGTTGCTAAGCCTTTTTCGATAACATCCTTGAAGGTAGACAAACAAGCTTTCCTTAAGTCATAACCAATCTCTTTGTTAACATTTTGGGTGAACATCTCTACCATTTGCTTTTGTGGAATCTCACAAGAGCATCTGCTGGCTAGATTTCTCCATCTTTGCAAAAATGATGTAAAAGACTCTCCCTCTCTTTGCTTGGTATTGCACAAAGTAGTGATTGATATGTCTGTCTCTATATTGTAGGAGAAATGTTGAATAAATGCCTCTGCTAAGTCACCCCATGACTTAATACCAGGTGGTAGTTGAGAGAACCATTCCATAGCTTGATCGCCTAAGCTTTGTGGGAATAATCTCATCAAATATGTTTCTTCTACCACCACCTCAATGGAAGTTGTGAAAAATTGTCTTATGTGTGCCTTGGGGTCTCCTTTTCCTCTATACTTGTGAAATTTTGGCGTCACAAAGTGTGCAGGAAATGGAGGCATTGGAATGCTCTTGTCAAATGGATAAGGACATATGTCTCTCATTGTGTATGTTGGTTTTGGTGTATTTATGTCCTCCATTTTCTTTTGTAAATCTCTGATTTGTTGCTCCAAATTGCTCTTAGGTGGAGATCGACTTCTTGGACCATATCCTATGTTTGAGATACCCATTGGAGGAGGTGCATGTTGCATATATGGATGATATTGATCATACACATGTTCATATGAAGGAGGTCTATAATGATGTTGCATATATGGACCGCTTGGTATAGATTCATGTTGAGGAACACCATATCTATTTTGCGCATGTATACCATATTCTACAGGCATGTCATGTTCTAATGTGTTGCCCCCAAATTTGACACGGGGTTTCCTTGTGTCCAAATTTTGAGCATGCCTTTGAATGTCCAATTGTTTTGGTTGATCCATAGCTTGAGCATATCTATCTGCATAAGACTTCCATAATGGTCTTCAAGGGTAAGTATCATATGTTTGAGCATGTGTATGTGGGACTTCTGGTTTTTGAAGCAAAGCTGATGGTGATTCAGGTACCATATGTGGTCCTCTATTTCCTCCACTATTAGGTCTCCTTTGATCCATGTTGGAGTGAGTTTGTTGCAAAGGTCGGTTTTCCATAAGTTGAGACATGTCAAAATCATGAGGTATCTTGGCTCCACTTTGCGCCATCATGTGTAAGAAGTATTGTCTATCCCTCCTCATTATTTCTTCAACCAATCTATTGAAATGGGGATTCATAATGGATTCTTCTACATCTGCTGAATGTATTGAAAAGTTGTCCACATTGTCATTTTGTGTAGCATTGTTGTTTATAGTGTCCATGTTCTCAACATTTGGATTGTTTCTATAGGCATCCATGTCAGGTAATGTAGTATGATCAGAATTGAAAAAAATCTCATTGTCATACTCATAAGAACTCATGTTTGCGGACTCTTGAGCCTCTTTAGTTTCTCTCCTAGATTTTTGAAGACGGGTTTCAACCATGAACTAGGTATTGACCAAGATGTGTGAGGCTAGATGAAAAATGAAAAGAGTATGGAAGACCAAGAGTTGTATGGAGTGTAGATGAATCTGAGGTGTACTTGCAATGTCCAAAGTGTAAGACCAAGTATGTATGTAGTAGAGTAGGTGTGACTTCCAAAGAGAGGATAGTTTCTCTTGATGAGGTAAGTTGACCTTGACTCTAAGTAAAACCAAATGAGACCCAAAGGTAAGAAACCTTGATGAGGGACCACTTAGCAAAGTGTTGTTGTATGTAGTGTGTTGACAAAGTATGATGAGGACAAGCAAGTGACCTTTTGACTCAAGTTTAGACAAATGTGAATGTAATGTAAGGTGTAAAGCAATGATGGATTTTGTGAGACCCAAAGACAAGTTGAATGCTAGATGAAAACCTAGAGAAACAACCTGGGAAGCTCAAGAATTCCGAAACTGATTGTTCTTGTTTGCTTGACTGTAAAATTTTTCCAATTTGTGAAGTTGTGACCAAATCTGAATGTTTGACTGTTTTTCGTGACAAGAGGACACAATGTTGATGAGGACTCAATGTTTGCAAGTGTTTAGACTTCAAAATGACTCCAAGAAAGTGTGTTGTTTGATGTAAAATTGTTTTGCATACACTTGAAAACACAAAAGACACAATGTTTTGTTGTTTGGTCTTGATTGTTTTGAATATTTAACATAAGTCAAGCACAATTCTTATGGCTGGCCAAGACAATAGTTGTTGATCCCACATGGGGTTTTACCCCCGAGGCTACGCTATTCAAAGCGGATACTTAGATGCTTGACCTCACTGGCTCCACCCTCGGCACTCACTTCTCGGGTCAGCCAAGCATCAGTCCCCATGAAAACTCCCCATGGCGAACTTTGTATCTCTACTAAGAACCGTATGTGTGTGGGCCGCTACCAGAGGTCTGACCTCCTGCCCCAACAACTAGAAGGATTTGGGCCTCTAAAACAAAATGGTGCTAGTAAGGGCATCCGCTCATGTGGCCATACATGCGGCACTTTCAGCTCTGTAAATACAAAAGGCTCCTAGCCGGTAGGGGTTACGCCCTACAAATGATCAAATAAATTTGATCAAACGGGTTTATGGGGAGACATAGTGTCGGTATGAACTAATCAGCACACGTTATTCATAGTTTTCACCATGAATACATTTGATTATAGTGGTTTGGATGAGGTGGGTTTTCCTCGCTACCACTTGGGTCGTTCTCTTCTCACTAGTAGTCCTAATGACCACACGGGAAGACAGGCCCTCTAAAGATTAAACAAAAAGAGCCTATTGCTCAAGACACAAAAGACAATGATTCAATTTTAGTGCACCAATTGAAGTGTTTGCTAGTCTATGAAAACAAGGCACACAATAAAAATCCAAAAACCCTTGCCAAGGACCTGCAACAAAGATTTATTAGTAATTTGGATTGTTTCAAATGATCACCCCTTCCTGCAAGCACACAAGTTAGGTAAATTTTAGATCCAAAAGACTTTGTGAAATAGGGGCCTTCAACAGTGTGTTTTGTTGACCAATTCAAAGACCCGATTCATCATAAAAAAAGAACACTTGTAAAATTTTAAGAGATTTCCATAAATGTAAGAAAATCCAAAAAATTTGCTAATTTGCTCCAAAAATTAATTTTTTATGAAAAATCATAAAAAATTCATATAAAATACACAATTGATCCAAAAAATCTCAAATTTTTAGTGAAGAGTATTGATGGTCTTCCAAACTTGCACAAAAAATTTCCTACAACAAATCCAAGCAGTTTGTGAGATATGAGTAAAATAATGCAAAACCCTAATTTTCAAAGATCTGATTTTTGAAGAATGATTTTGCATCAAATTTAAAATCACAAAGAACAAATCCTGTGTATAATTCTGAGAGATTTCCAAAAATGTAAGAAAATCCAAAAAATTCTCTAATTTTCTCTCAAAATTAATTTTTTATGAAAAATCATAAAAAATTCATATAAAATGAAAAATCGATCCAAAAACTCTGAAATTTTTACTGAATCTTTTTGATACTTCTCTTGACTTGCACAAAAACTTTTATGTCAAAATTAAAACCCGTTTGTGAGATCTGATCAAAATAATGAAAAACCCTAATTTTTAAAGATCTGACTTTTATGGAAACATTTTGCATCAAAATTAAAATCACAAATAAAAGCTCCTGTGTATAATTATGAGATATTTCCAAAAATGTAAGAAAATCCAAAAAACTCTCTCATTTGCTCTCAAAATTAATTTTTTATGAAAAATCATAAAAAAATTCATAGAAAATGAAAATATGCTCCAAAAATTCTAAATTTTGGATTGAGAGCTCCTGATACTTTCTTCAACCTGCAAAAAACATTTGGTGCAAAATTTTTTAGCCGTTTGTGAGATATGATCGAATCTCTCCAAGATCTTGATTTTGTGTCCAAAACCCTAGCTGCACAAGGTTATTCTCCAAATTGTTTTACAAAATAGCAATATAGGGTTAGAAAAATCTGCAAAAAAAACATAGATCTAAGAAAAATCCATGTCCCATGGGGCGTGCCAAAATGTTTATGGTGAAAATGGATAACAATAATAACAATATTGAAAGGCTAAATGAATCCAACCACTAAACCCTAGCCTAACAACAACAAAGATCCACCATAACATATGAAGATTACCTAAGACAATGCAAATAACTCAAAATCACAAAGATTATACCATCACATGTCCAATAGGGTTTTGATCTCCATTCTTCCTATCTCCATTGATCTTGCTTGATATATTTGCTCTCAGATTTTTATATGCACAAGAGCTCAACAAAGAACGGAATGTGGTTGCAAGTAGGATCGTAATGTAGCCAAATACTCCAAAATCAGTCATTAACATGTGTCATTAGGGTGATTAGAATGCATAGAATGATTAGAATGATTGATTAGGAATGAATGATTAGGGTTTGATAATGAAGAAAGCATCTTCTTAAATAGAAGACACAATATGAAATGGAGGGTTAAGATTGAGAGGTGTAAAAAGAGAGGTCGGCTAGGATTAGAGGGTAGGTAAAAGAAATAATAAAATAATGAAAGGGGTAGGTAGTGTATGAATTAAGAGATGAATGACATGTGTCATGGGTAGAAAAGGTTAATGAATTAATTAAATAAATAAAGATTTATTTAATTAATAGAAGAAGTAAGATAATTAAATAAATAAGATATTTATTTAATTTAGGAAAAGGATAATTTAAATAAATAAATGTATTTATTTAAATGAGAAATAAGGCTAGAAGAGGATAAATGAATTAATTAAATAAATAAAGATTTATTTAATTAATAGAAGAATTAAGCTTAGCTAATTAAATAAATAATATTTATTTAATTAGACTGGACAATTTTAGGTGTCTACAGTTGCAACTTCAACCCGGTCCTGACGAAATTTCTCCAAATTTGCAGGGTAGATCCGTATCAGTCTAAATATCTTAGATCCAAAGTTATAGTGCGACCCAAAATCGATAGCTCCTTATTTCACCCATGTTATCTTCATGGTCAATAAGTCAACATATCTATTTAGAAAAGAGGGTAAATTGCATTGCACGCTTGCAATTCACTTCGTATTCAGATCCTTATTCACCCTAGGATTTATATTTAGAGAATTCAACCCCTCTTTTGAACATAAATTATCTCCCAAGTGAAAATCAGCCTAGTGCTTTCCTTTCTCTCTCCTAGGTGGGGAACCACTAGGATCCAATTTTCCATTTTACGCTAGGAAACCAATTCAAAAGAAGAGAAAAGGTGCCCAAAAGGCCTCTATTGATGCATCTACCCCTAAATTTCCTCTTCTTGTAGGAAATGCCCCTACTACTAAAAAAACCCTCCCATTGAGGAAACCCCAATTCCTCAAGAGAAAACCCCACAAAAGGAAAACCCTCTCGAGCAGGTCAAGGAAATTGCTCCTGCAAAAGGGCCAGCTCCCAAAAATCCCAAGAGGCCTAGAAAGGAATCAAAAGGAGAGTCATCAACTCAAGCAAAGAAACCAAAAACAATACTTGTTACCCCTCTGGCTCCTGAGATGATTGAAAAATAATTACAACATGAAGTTGAAAAGAAGATGGAAGAAGTTGCGAAGTGGCCAACTAGATAAACAATCTAGCCTCCCTCATGACCTATTGGATTTGTTTGAAGGCTCCTCCATGAATGACAACATAAAAATTTCCCTCAATAACAAAGAGGAAGGATACAAAGATGCATTCACAAAGGAGAGGGGATGGGAAATATTTTATTCCTTTTATGACAATAGACACAAACCTGTCCCAGTGTCAAATCCTTGGATACTAAACCTAGGGAAGCTATTAGTGCCAAATGTTTTGGTAAAGCCAATCTTAATAAGAGAGCTAGCTATTGCTTGTGATTCCCCAAGCAAGATTGTAAGATCTACAGATGGGTATTTCCTATTGGACATTTGACATGGGCTATGGTTGAGTTTTTTGGTTTGGATAGGTCTATTCTCAAGGAGTTCAACAAAAGTAATCAAGAAAGAAGCTACCAGTACAAAAAGGATAGGTATAGGAAGGAGTTTGTTCCTTATTTTGTGAAGAAACTTTTCAAAAGTTCACAAAATTATATCTATTTGAAAAGGAGCCCTTTAGATTGTAGTGCTTTGAACCCTATTTTGTTAAGAGTTACTTTGAATTAGGGAAGGTCCTTGGGCTAGATTGTGGGCTTACTTAGAGGTCCATAGATTTTATGATGATTGCCATCAACATTTAGTACCCCACAATAAATGAGTTGTATGAATTTTTAGGTATTATTCATGATAAGCTTCATGATGGGTTAATGGGAAAAAGAAATCGAAAAGAGAAGTTGGAATTTAGACACTATTATTTACCGTGTCATATGATTCTTTATAAAAACATGGCTTATTGGGGTTTAGAATTAATAATAAGGACAAATGATCCACACATAGGTCTCCCATGGCTAGTGCAAAGATGGACTCAGGTGTGGGACAAGGGGTCTAGGTTCGACAGTTATTCTGTTTTCTTTGATCATTTTCTCTTGAAGGTATTGTCAAGGCTTGGAGTTAAGTTGTCGAGGCTGCCTAAGAATATTATTAGAATTTTGAGGATAACGAGTCTTAGGGGTGAAGGATGGTATATCCAAAGGGGGCCTTTGGAGATTTATTTTTGTATGGAAACTGGACTATCATCAAGGTATATGGATGTGATGAAGAACCCTATGTTTTCCCACATTTTGTCTCTCCTAGGATAGCATTCATTGAGTTAGTTTGGAAATTAATGTGGATGGAGAGGGCACAAATTATAACCGATAAGAAAAGGAGGCTCCTCCCTAGGGTAGTAAATTTTGAAGAGTTCACTATAGGATGTGATACCTTGGAAAAGGTGCAGGACTTATTAGTAAAGAATTATAGGTTGAAGCTTTCCCAAGCTAGGCATTTTGACCCCGAGGGATGTGTAAATGATCTCAGATTGTACAACCTAAAGGAGAAGGGTGAATTTAATTCATTTGATGAATGAGAGGACTTAATTAGAAATTATCAACCTCTAAAGAAGATCAACATAGGGATAAATGGGAGTTCATAAAGAAGCTTGAGTGAGAAAGGAAGCAAGAGGATCCCAATTTTGAGGGCTTTTACATGGAATTCCAAATTGATTTTACCAGGGTGTCTTTCATGAATAGAAAGGAAGATAATATAATAAAAATGGAAATGGAGAGAAGGGATGCCTTGGATAAATGGCTTAAATTTGATACAAGGCCTATTGTCACTGCCCCTACAATATACAAGGTGCAGGGGCATATAGTAACAGTTGAAAAAAAATCTCCTGGAACCTCTAGGCAGACAACTGAGCAGGTCAGGAGGGTTGAAAAGGGAAAGGCAAAGGTGTTTGATTTTGTAGATGACCCAGAGGATTTTGATACAAATGTACCACTACCTTCTCCCCCTTGAGAAATACTCCATGAAGGTGAGGCTACTGAGGTCCTAAATGACTCAGATATAGCTATTATCCTGAGCACAATCCATGTTAAAGAAGTAGGTAGTGAAAGAACTATTTCTTCAAAGAATTTCATTAAAAATGAAACTTTTGTGAACTCTCCTGAGTTAAAATCTTTTTGGCTTAGGGAAAAGTTGAAATATCTATCTGATGAAGAGATTACAAATTTAGACAGGAACAATTTCAGATGTATGTCTAAGGAAGGCGGGGAAATTATTAGAAATAGTGACATACTTCTTGTTCCTGAATAAGACTTTGAAAAAATATTATTAGATTATATGCGGAAGAAGGACTCCAATTTTGTAAAGGAGTTCGGTGATGATGGGTCCAGGGTGAGCATAAGCCTATAGTATTTTTCTCTATGGTCAAGGGCCCCAAATGTCCAGAAGCCTATAGTTTTGAAGGGTGGACAATAAAGAACAACACATGCAGTAGTAATGATACATGAAGACACTACTACATCAGAGGATGTGGCCATTACTTCACATGCAACCCAGTTTCCTTAGTTAGCAATAGATGATCTTGAGAAAAAGCATCTAAGATTGAAAAATATGCATGTTGCTCTCAATGCAAATTACAAAAAGTTGTTTATTGAAAATTACACATTTATGCAAAAAATAAAGAAGGTAATAGAAAATTCTTCAAGAGGAATTAGGCCCGAAGATTTACAAAAAATAAATAAAGAATTAGAGAGAGTTAAGGATGAAGCTGAAAAAAATTATTTTAAAATCAGGAAAGATTCAATTTTATGGATTTCAATTAAAATAATTGATAAAATGGATGAAGTTCATACTTCAAATTCTTTGACATCTTGGCTCCTGAGTCAGCTAGATGAAATCATTTCATTCTTTCAATCAATTAGAGTCACTTGGCAACCAAATGGTCAATATTTGAAAGAGGTCATGTTGGCAGTAAAAAATGTGGCCTAGCCACCCTAACTTGTAGGGGTCACTTGGAAAAGTTATAATCTATTGACTAAGTAGTTTTCCAACATAGAAAAATAAAAAAAATCATTGTTGGGAATGATCAATTCTTTCTAAGGGCTTAAAAAGTGGTGTATGTTCCCAAAATTTTAACAGATGATGGACAGATCAAAGGCCTAGAAGAGTAGAGACAATTTTCCAAGATGCAATTAATGTAGTTCTGATATCTTTGGCTACTGATCCAAACCTAGGGGATACCTCTTTTAATAATATTGATAATATTATGGAGGTGGATTAGATGTACCATAGATTTACCTTGGGAGTTGAATTTGTACCCACCCACAAAACAAAGGACGCAATGAACAAATTGCAAGGATTGAGGGATTTTTATTGGCCGACTGATGAAATAGAAGCATTGCATAAAAGTTAATACTCCTTGGAAGATGAGTAGCTTGAGGAAGAAGACTAGTCATAGTCTTTCCATTTTGTTGATTGTAAACTTTCTGCAGATTTGTCCATTATGGTAGGATTCATGGAAGTACTCAATCACCAATGATCATTTTCCAAGACATCTGCTAATAAGCACCAAGATGTACTTTAGATCCCGATAGATGCAGGCAGTAGGGTACCAGTTAGAGGTAGATTTTGTGGACCTGCAGTCCAAGGCTTCCAAGATGGTGACTTCCCAGCCGCTTGCATTTAATGAAACTACGAAGATTGCACGCATGTTGATAAGGACAAGAATGGGCCTTATGGCGAATTGTAAAACATTGTATTTTTTGACATGTGCCTTCTTGGCTCGAATATTTCTTTTTCTCCCTTGTATTATAAAAGGGAATTCAAGGCCAAGAGGAATGATTCTAAAATTTTGCTTACTATGTACTAGGATAACTTTGAAGTAATATTATGACAGATAGTCTTTTACAAATTTATTGAGCACAATAATCTATTATGACTGTATCAATTTTATTTTAAAATTTAATAAAGACGACATTCATTTTTCTTGCTCATATGTTTTGTATGGTGTTGTATGAGTTGTTATGTTAATAACATGTTGAAGTTGTCTTTTTTAATGTATAACGTGTATGTTTTGATGGGTTTCATTTCAAGTAAATGAATTAAATTTTGACTTGAATGCTACAACATCTATGTGAGAAGTATTGTGAGGAAGTTGTGAATACATTCTCAGTCTGAGCATTTTAAGAAAGTCTTGAATGTTTAGTATTGAAATTTAATAATGATATTATGATATTTTATGTCTTTAAACCTGTTATTTGACTATGTATCTCCCTTGAATAGGTACTAATCATACTTTTCTAAGTTTTAGGATAATTTCAACATTCTTATTTCACCTTGTATATTTCATTTTTTTCTTCTGAATCAGGAATAGAAATAGATTACAACCATATTTTAATGTAAGAAAGAGTAACAAAAAGTTAAGATTCAAGCTAGAATTCATAGTATATCATACTTTTATTTGGTATATTTTTATTGAAAGTATTTTCTATACACTACAATGTCTATCCATATAAAGTTAAAATGTTGTAAACATTGCAATAGGGGTACCCACCTAAGTCCTGTAGAGCCTAAAGAGTAGACGATGTCAAGCTTTGTGTTAAATCTTGTTCATTGGCCAAAACCAATCCTAATTTTTTCTATGAGTCAGTGGTTGTTTCTCTATGATCTAGGATCTATTGATTTGGTAACTAATAGATTTGTGACTCTGCTGGGAAAAAGAAAGTCAAGATTGTGTCAAAAGACTAGTCTACCCCCAGTAATCCTTGTCCAAAGTCCAGAGTTACTAAATCAACATATATTCCCATCTTGGGTGACAACTCTAAAAAGCAAGAAGATAGTTCATAGCTTGAAAGGTTCACGTGAGTGATAGGAAGGTCACCAATACTGCTACAAGAAGGAGTGAGCGAATTGCAGGGTGCAAGGCATCAGATACTGAATTTAGCTTAGATAAAGAATTCGATCAAGGGAGAAGAGAGGGAACTGAGTCTACAACCAACAAAAGGTGGATTGTCAAGGACAAAGGTATTTCTCAAACCATTTTTTCTCAAGCATCTGTTAATGCTCCTCTCGTTAGAATAGAGGATCAAAATCAGTTGCATATTGATTTAAGAGGGAAGAGTATTTTAGAAGGTCCTTATAGTGACGCTTATAAGTCTACATATGAAGTAGAGGATACAAGTAGTGACAAATCCTTGCCAGAAGAAAATCTTATTACTAGTCACACTTTCCCAAGCATGGATAAAAATCCACAAAATCCTTATTATAGTGATCCTATTCAAAAAGAAGCTGGATATGATAAAGTTTATGCGTATTTTGAGAGGGTTAGGTTGCAAAGAGAGTTTGAGGCTAGGTATACTAACTAGCTAGATAATGCACAAGGCAACATTGGTCCAGAATACACTATGGCTACCCATGTCTCTATGAGTTTTCCTACAACACAAAACCTTTTCTAGACCTAGTTTACTAAATCCAATATTTGTTCTACCTCAGGAAATGCTACTGCAGTATCAGCCGAAGAGTTGCATAGATGGTTAGACCAAGGGATAAGTGAGAGAGATATGATGGTGCAAGAAATGTTGAATTTGGCCATTCAACAATCTGCATAAATACCTTTTCGAGGAATGTCAAGTCAAATACCAAGTATACCTAGTACAACTAGTTGTCCTTTAGTCATCTCTGCACCTCTATCTTCCACCATAGGTACTACTATAGTATCAGCCCTTACTGTTACAAGTACTACCACTGAAGCCCCTATTATAAGTATTGTATCCACATGAGAAGTTTATGTTTCCCAAGACAATACTCGGGCAAGTGTCTCTAGTACTGCTACCATTACTATACCAATGTCTCACTCATGGACAACTAGAATGCCAAGTTTGTCCTTTGTTTCTGCCAGCACATGTGCTCCCCCTATCAATGTCCAAAATAGAATCACTGGTCAAGCAAGTACTAGTCATCTTCATGGAGCTCAAAATACAACATGCTGAGACAAGCATTTGGCCTACTGCCTCCTCTGGTCCCTTTTATCCCACAATATCCACCTCCACCAATGTATCAACATGGTAACTCAACTAGAGTAAATATTTATAGTTCCTATAATATCAACAATAAATGGTAGGACAATATCAACAATAGTATTAGATACCCTTACAACAACATCAACAATAAAGTACCAAATCAATGAAATATGCGTCATCAACATATGCGTAATCAGTTTGCTAGAAGACCAAGGTAGCTAGATAGATATAGACAGATTGATTTTACTAGGATTATAGGTTTCCCAAATCCATTAAGCAATGAGTTAAGGGATGCATTGCCTGAATTCGCATGAAACAATGCCATTTCAAGAGAGGATCACCTAAGAACTTTTCAAAATGTAATGGACAATTTTGAGGTGGATAGTGAAGACGTCTTCATGAAGATGTTCTTGCAATCTTTGATTGATGATGCCAAGGAATGGTACATCTTCATGAAGATGTTCTTGCAGTCTTTGATTGATGATGCCAAGGAATGGTACAAAAGTCTTCCTAATTAATCTATCTGATCATTTAAAGAATTTTAAACAACATTTTGAGATCAATATGGTGATCATTCAGACCCTAAATTTGCTTTGCACGAGTTGACAATTATCAGAAAAAATGATCAGAATGAAGATGTTACCTTTTTCAATAATAGATTCATTAAAATTCTGAATAAAATCTCTCTCAATCTGAAACCAACTGACAATATAAACTTGGTGTTCTAATTTGATACATTTTGTCATAAAATTGTATATGAATTGATGTCTAATAATCCGCCTTCTTTAGCTGTTGCATTCAAAATGTCTCAAACCATTGAGAATAACAAGAAAGCCTTGGGAAAAACATCAAGAAGAGATGATGTTAGGATTTTGTTGAATCCCAAAGGACATCACAACAAAGTTCCTAAAGAGAAGGATAAGTTGGATAAGGTTATGATTGCCTTAAAGGATTTAACCTACAAAGTGGCTAGAAATGAGAAAGACATGTTGCATGACAGGCCTAATTTTCAAAGGCATGATAGACCCAAGCTACATGATATGCCTTATAACATAAAATGGAAAGATGGGTGGCCTGTAATTGGCAACCAAAGGCCTGCAAACAAAGAAAAACATGATGCATTGAAGAGGCTAGGTTGTCATCTTGTTGAGGACATCTTTTGGTGTATGGCATGTAATATGCTACATACACAAGCCCAATGCATAGTGGCAAAGGCCATGGAAGAAGATGAAAATTTTTATGCTAAATGGTACAAAAGTCTTCCTAATTAATCTATCAGATCATTTAAAGAATTTTAAAGAACGTTTTGAGATCAATATGGTGGTCATTCAGACCCTAAATTTGCTTTGCACGAGTTGACTATTATCAGAAAAAATGATCAGAATGAAGATGTTACCTTTTTTAATAATAGATTCATTAAAATTCTGAATAAAATCTCTCTCAATCTAAAACCAATTGACAATATAAACTTCGTGTTCTAACTTGATGCATTTGATCATAAAATTGTATATGAATTGATGTCTAATAATCCACCTTCTTTAGCTGTTGCATTCAAAATGTCTCAAACCATTGAGAATAACAAGAAAGCCTGGGGAAAAACATCAAGAAGAGATGATGTTAGGATTTTGCTGAATCCTAAAGGACATCACAACAAAGTTCCTAAAGAGAAGGATAAGTTGGATAAGGTTATGATTGCCTTAAAGGATTTAAGCTACAAAGTGGCTAGAAATGAGAAAGGCATGTTGCATGCTAGACCCAAGCTGCATGATATGCCTTACAACGTAAAATGGAAAGATGGGAAGCCTGTAATTGGAAACCAAAGGCCTACAAATAAAGAAACACATGATGCATTGAAGAGGCCAGGTTATCATCTTGTTGAGGACATCTTGTGGTGTATGGCATGTAATATGCTACATACACAAGCCCAATGCACAGTGGCAAAGGCCATGGAAGAAGATGAAAATTTTTATGCTAAATGGTACAAAAGTCTTCCTAATTAATCTATCAGATCATTTAAAGAATTTTAAAGAATGTTTTGAGATCAATATGGTGATCATTCAGACCCTAAATTTTCTTTGCACGAGTTGACAATTATCAAAAAAAATGATCAGAATGAAGATGTTACCTTTTTCAATAATAGATTCATTAAAATTCTGAATTAAATCTCTCTCAATCTGAAACCAACTAACAATATAAGCTTGGTGTTCTAATTTGATGCATTTGATCATAAAATTGTATATGAATTGATGTCTAATAATCCACCTTCTTTAGCTATTGCATTCAAAATGTCTCAAACCATTGAGAATAACAAGAAAGCCCTCAGAAAAACATCAAGAAGAGATGATGTTAGGATTTTGTTGAATCCCAAAGGACATCACAACAAAGTTCCTAAAGAGAAGGATAAGTTGGATAAGGTTATGGTTGCCTTAAAGGATTTAAGCTACAAAGTGGCTAGAAATGAGAAAGGCATGTTGCATGATAGGCCTAATTTTCAAAGGCATGGTAGACCCAAGCTACATGATATGCCTTATAACGTAAAATGGAAAGATGGGAGACCTATAATTGGCAACCAAAGGCCTGCAAACAAAGAAAAACATGATCCATTAAAGAGGCCAGGTTGTCATCTTGTTGAGGACATCTTGTGGTGTATGGCATGTAATATGCTACATACACAAGCCTAATGCATAGTGGCAAAGGCCATGGAAGAAGATGAAAATTTTTATGCTAGATGGAAGGAAGACTAATTCACTGATCACATGGTGAATATGTTTTCTTTTCAAGCTAATAATGAGTCTAAGTGCTTAGCCTCTGAAGAAAATGAAGTAGAAATAGATGTAGATATTAAAAGATTATGGAGTAGTAGCCATCATCAGGAAGTGTTTCCTGATGATGAAAATGAAAGAACATAAGGTCAATGATTCTAATGATTAGTCTGAAAGTATTAGTCTAAGGAGACCCTCTGAGGAAGAAATCAAGATAATTACTATGGTTGTTGTCACTCAAATTAAGAGTGGGTACAATTTAAGACCAAGGGGTGCTTTTCCCAACCAAGGAAAACCCAGTGGAATGTTTATAAAAGATAAGTAGTCAGAACTTAAGCAAAAAAACTCCTCCAGCATCTATAGAGGAAGAGAACAAGGTGGTGAAGACTACCGCTGCCCAAAAATATGTGCCAAAAGGGAGCACAAAATTCAAGAAGACTAAAATGGAGGTCATAGCTAAAGTTCCCCCAAAAATAGAAATAGATGAGAAAGAGAAGGAACCAAAGACAACCTATCAAAAAGAGGTTAATCTAGGTAGTTTTATGATACCTTCTTTTGATATGATGCAAACATTAGCTCAGATAAATATTTTTTCTCCTTTGTTAGAAATGATGAAGATCCTAGAGCATATAAATAATGCTTTAGCTTTGATAAATGGAGTTCCTAGTGTGCCCCAAGATGTTTTGCATAATAATGCTATTTTAGAAGATGAAACTAACTGTAAACAAGAGGAACACTCTGAAACAATGTAAGCTCTTGAGGTTTATCTAGAAAGTATTATCACTAAAGTCCCTTCACAAGTGAATCCCTTTTATATGACATTGATAGTAAATGGTAGGCATGTGAAAAATTGTATGATTGACCCTAGAGTTGCCATTAATATCATGCCTATGGGAGTCATGAGGGAACTTGGGCTAAACGTTGACTATAACTATGGGAAGTGTTATGCCATGGATAATAGATCCATACCTTTGATAGGCATCCTCAAAAATTTAGAAGTCAAGATAGAAAAAATTCGTAGGCTACTTACAAGGGCGATATAACAGTTGCAGATGTCCCCCCAGGTTATGGCATGTTTTTGTCAGGATAATAGACAACAGTGGTTGGGGGAAATGTTCAACTTGATTTATCCTATGCTACTATCCCAGTTAATGGGAAAAATGTCAGGTTAGAATGAGAACCTAGGTCCAATACTACTATTGAGCAGGTTGACCCAAATAACATGGTGATGTTCTATAACTTTGATATGGGGAACTTCAAAGTTGAACCTATTTAGTTAATCTTAGAGGTTGCAGACCTTGTTATAGCTGAAATTCAGAACAGTAAAGAGCATCTGTGGCACATGTACTTTGATGGAGCTCACAACAAGGAAGGATTAGGTGCTCGAGTAGTTTTTATTGCACCTAGTGGGAAGAATTTTAAGTATTCTTTCCAACTATTTTTTGAGTGCACTAACAATGTGGCAGGGTATGAAGCATTGTTACTGATAGGGAGGTAGTGCAAGGTGGTTGCCAAGTGGCTAGAATGTTTACTAAATGAAAGGTCCTTGATGTTTCATAGTGCAGACACCAAAATCAAAGTGCAACAAGCTGGTAGGAAACCTAGCAACTCTCCTTGTTCCACCTCCATAAGTCAACCACTTCCTCGTTGCTCAAGGGCTTCAACTCCATTATTTTTGTCATCCTCTCAAGCGCTACAAAACCGACCTATGAAGAAAAACTCACCAAATATGTTGGATTCATGTTAGGTTAACCTATTTCAACTTGATTTGTTGGGTTTCATGCTTTGCAACCTTCTTTGGTATACCCGATTTGACAAAAACCTAGTTTTAGGCCTAAAACGGGCTACTAGGAATTAGCCCTCCTTTTGGGGTTTTGTGTTCACCCTGCTCAAGTGATGGACTTCCAGACAAAAATAAGTTGATATTTAGACACCCTTTTGGGAGTTCTTAAATATTTTCTAAGTCTTAGGGTCTCTTAGGCCTTCTCCATGACTGTCCCAAAAATGGGTGCAAAAGGAGGGTTTGCAAGGGTTTTAATGGCAAATAATGACTAACAAGTTGGAGACCTTCAATATGGACCATAAAAACTTGGTTCTACCATGTTACATGTTATTTAAGCCACAAAGAGACAACTTTGTACCTTTCCAAGGTTAGATAACAAGATTTCCAAAAAATTGCTCATGAGAGGTATGCAACAATGACAACTTTTCCATTCTTGTTGTCTACAAACACATCTTAGGTATGAAAACCAATTACATTTCAAACAAGAGAAAATTTCTATCATGAAAGACACACAAATATCATGTTATCCCTACACAAAAGCTATTAGGCAATTACAAACAAAGATTTGTTCACAATCAAGTCTTTTATGACTGCACTTTTCTCCTTTCACTATGTTTCCACTTTGACCTACACTTTACCACTATCAAAACACCTTTGCAAAGGTCTTATTGGTGCCTTTCTATCACTTCCCTATCCTTGGTTGTTTTTAATCCTTCATAACTGCTATTTGGAAGAGGAAGAATGCAATAACAACTTCATTTAAAATGCTAAAATCAGTCATAAATGACTGTGACAACCTGCTGGGCATTTCAACTTTGCCTCAAGGATCATTAATTGATCTTGGCAACTTACTAACCCATGGACAGTACCAAAAATCACTCCTTGTTCTTTTTTGCAAGCAATTAGAAGGAGGTACAATGCCTTACAAGCTCCAATGCATGGTGGAGAGTAAGCAAGTGAAAGGAAATTAACTCTAAAACAGTGACTCACTGTCTTTTACAATATTTTCACAAACTAAACATGAAATAATCCTCCTTATGGCTTAGAAAGCCTCTTTTCCTTTATATTCAAACTTAACATCAAAACAAGTCTGATAATCTGATGAGTGCATTTGCTATGGAAGAGCAAAGCATCAAACTTCTTCAAGACCCTAGCCAAATGGCACACTTGCCTAGGGCTCCATGGCCACAAAACTCCTTACACCTGCAATTTTGAAACTAAAAAAAGTATGTACATATCCTACAAGTTGACCAACTTGTTCTTGGGAAGCCATGAGCACTTAGGGCCTCGAGAAGCCAAGTTGGCCAAGCATCCTTGCCAATTTCCTGGACAAGGCAGTGAAACTGTCAAAACCAAATATTTTTGCACAAAACTCAAAAATTGATGAATTTAAATGCCACCAAAGGGAAAATATTCAAGAAACATGAGAGAACATGTAAATGCCAAAATAGTATGGACAAGTACATCAGGCATACGGACTGCTGCTCACTTGGAGTCAAAACATAGTGGAAAACAAGGAACTTTTAGTGCAAATTATCAAAATGACTAATAATTTTGAATGAACATCCCTTACAATAGTTCAAACAGGAGATTAAATACTTCTCCCAGTTGGTTAGCCTCCTGTACAGGCTGGTACATGTCCAAGAGCACTTAAATTTAACATTTTGTTGCCTAAATGACAACTTTTGGTGCCTAGAAAATGCAAAGTTGATCTCAAAGACCTACAATCAACTAAGAGCACTAATCACACCTAGAAACCAAGCATAAGAAATGTCTAAGAAATTTTAAAACAAAAATCACATTAAAAACTCACTTTTCCATCAGTTTGCCAGGCAACTCTAAACTGGCAACTTTGAGCAAAAAGATGAAAACAAGAAACCAAAACCACACAATGAGTTCAAAACTCATCCAAACAACCTAGAACAACTTCAGAAACATCTTAGACAACTTTCCAACTTAAAACTAATAAAAACCAAAATTGATATCAAACCTGAGATGAAAATGAGACCTAGGTGCTCCTGCACCATACGCCCCCGGTGACAAAGAAGTCATGTGACTCTTTTGGGCAGAAAAGAGAGAGGAATACTAGCCTTGTGGAAGTCACTTTCAGGTATCCAAGTGGCTTCAGAAGTTGGTTGATCTTTCCACTTGATCAAATGTTCAAGGTAGTCATGCTTTCTAATCTTCTTGATGATTCTGGAATCAAGTACCTATTCAGGAATGGGAGAAGAAGAAGAGGGGATAGATAGATCAGAAATGGAATGTGAAATGTCTGAAGCTCTCTGAGTCTCTTCGGGAGGCTACCCCTTGAAAGGTACCAAATCTGCAACATTAAAGATAGGAGACAAGGAAAGATCAGCAGGTAAATCAATCTTATAAGCATTTGGACCATACTTAGCCAAAATCCTACAAGGTCCAATTCTTCTCATCTGTAACTTGGTAGGAACTCCCTTTTGCAATCTAGACTTGTTGAGATTCACCATCACAAAGTCTCCAACTGAGAATTGGACATCCCTCTTTGAAGCATCCACCCTTGCCTTGACTCTTGTTGTGGTGTCCTGCAAAGACTGCTTGACCTGTTCATGTATCTCTTTTAGAGACTGTGCCATATCCTCTACTATCTCACTAACATGTTGCAAGTTAGTCACATCATGTAACTCAAAAACACCTCTTGGATGCATACAATAAACAATCTGAAATGGACTCTTACCAGTGGATCTGTTTACACTGTCATTATAGGAAAACTCTGCTTGTGGGATGAGCTGATCCCAACTTTGTCCATACTCCTTGGTGAGATATCTGAGTAGATTACCCAATGTTCTATTCACCACTTTTATTTGGCCATCTATCTATGGATGGTAAGCTGAGCCAAAAGACAAGTTAGTACCCAATTTCTTCCACAAAGTCTTCCAAAAATAACCCAAAAACTTAACATCACTATCTGATACAATGCTAGACGGCAAACCATGTATTCAGACAACTTCTTTAGAGAAAAGGAAAGCAATATGAATAGCATCATGATTAGTTTTGCAAGGTATAAAGTGAGCCATTTTACTAAATCGGTCAACAACCACAGAGATACTGTCATGCCCTATTTTTGTCTTTGGTAGACCTACAACAAAATCCATGCTGATGCACTACCATGGCCTAGAAGGAATGGGAAGTGGCTGATATAAACCAGCATTAGTGCTATTACCTTTGGCCTTCTGACATCTCTCTACATCTTAGGCCAGTAATAGAAGTGTTGAACCAACTCTAAGGTCTTATTGAGACCAAATTGTCCACTCAAACACCCATTGTGTTTCTCTTGGATAAGGTTCTCTCTCATGGAGCCTTTAGGAACACATAGTTGTCCTCCCTTGAATAACAATCCATTCTGTAATGTATAGTCAGCATACTCACTATGGAAATGATTCTCAAAAGCAAGACAAACTTTATAAGTAGCAACAAAATCATCATCATTAGGATACAAATCTTGAAAGCAATCAAAACCAATACTCTTAACTTGGATCTCCTAAAAAGTCAACAATCTCCTACTTAAAGCATCAACTACTTTGTTACATTGGCCTTTCTTGTGATTAAGAGTAAAGGTATATGCTTGTAGGTATTCTGCCCATTTCACATGCCTATGGTTGAGTTTATCCTGAAAATTCAAGAAACTAACTTCCTGGTTGTTTGTATACACAACAAACTCTTTAGGAAGCAAGTAATGCTTCCACTTCCTGAGTGCCTGTACCAATGCATATAACTCTAAATCATAAGATGAATACTTTTTCTTTGCATCATTCAATTTTTCACTAAAGAAAGCAACTGGTCTATTATCCTAACTCAAGACTGCACCTACTGCAAGATGATTGGCATCACATTCTATAGTAAAGAGCTTATCAAAGCTAGGAAGGATTAACACTGACTGTGTAGCAACTCTAGTTTTGAGTAACTCAAACCCCTTATTGGTTGCTTCTCTCCATTGAAACTTGACCTTATGACCACCCTTTATTGTATCTAACATGGGTGCACAAATCTCACTGAAACCTCTGATAAACTTTCTGTAAAACTAGGCTAGACCATGAAAACTCCTAACTTCACTGGCTGATTGTGGGGTTGGCCAACTTGTTATGGCTACAACTTTAGATTGATCCATCTTAAGATCTCCACTGGACACAACAAAACCAAGATAGACTAGCTCTTGCTGCATAAAATCACATTTCTCAAGATTTATGGTTAACTGCTCATCAGATAATCTTTGAAAAACAATGGCTAAGTGTTTCAAATGCTCCTCTTTAGTCTTACTAAAAATGAGAATGTCATCTAAGTAGACTACCACAAACTTACTCGAAAATCCTACAATACTTCATTCATTAACCTCATAAAAGTACTGGGAGCATTAGAGAGTCCAAAAGGCATAACCAACCATTCATAAAGACCCTCATTTGTTTTGAAAGTAGTTTTCCACTCATCACCCTCTTTTATTCTTATCTGATGGTAACCACTCTTTAGGTCTATTTTGGAGAAATACCTTGCACCCCCTAAACAATCCATCAAATCTTCTATCTTGGGAATAGGGAACCTATACATTATTGTGATTTTGTTGATAGCTCTAGAGTCCATGCATAGTCTCCATGTGCCCCCTTTCTTAGGTGCTAACACAGTGGGTACGACACAAGGACTTATACTCTTTCTTATTAATCCTTGATCCAATAACTCTTGAATCTGTCTAGCTACCTTTTTGTTCTATCTAGGAGTCATCTTATATGCTTCTTTGTTTGGCAAAGAAGCTCCTAGTATAAAGTCAATTTGATGACTAATGGCTATAGGAGGGGGTAATCTTGTTGGTTGTCCATCACTGATGATGCCCTTAAAGTTATCAAGAATTTGTTGCACTTCTTGTGGGATCTCAACTTGTTTTTCTTTCTTCTCCTCCTTAGGTTTCACTACAAGTGTGTAACCAATCCCATCTCCATCTTTCATGGTTTGGATGAACTCTTTTTCATTGACTAATAACACTTTAGGTGCCTGTGGTTTGTTGTTCTCTGTCTCTTCACTAAGGGACTAAATTTTGTAGACAATGCCATTCTTTTGAAAGGAATGTGTATTTTTTTCACCATCATGGTGTGCACTTTTGTCAAATTGCCAAGGTCTACCCAATAGTAGATGGCAAGCATCCATAGGAAGGATGTCACATAGTATCCTATCCTTGTATTCAGCTATGTTTAAGTCTACCCATGCTTGTTCGTTAACTAGGACATGTTTCCCCTTGTTCAACAAGGTTACCTTGTAGGGTTCACTGTACCTCATTCTAGGTAGGTTCAATTTGCTAACTGCCTCCTCTGAGATAATGTTATCTGTGGAACCTGAATCTATAACCACCTTACATACTTTGCCCAAGATTTTGCACTTGATCCTGAACAATGCTCTTCTCTGAGATACTTCTTACTTGTTAGGTTCTTGCATCAATACTCTCCTCATCATTAGACTTTCACCATCTTCGGGTGCTAGGTGCATTGTTGGAGTTCTTGTACTACTTCCTTCCTCCTGAACATAGTTCACCTTATTTTCACCTCCATGGGAAGAACTAGGCTTTTCTAGACACCTATAAGCAGGATGAGCCAATTTCTGACAGTTATAGCATTTCATTGTGGAGAAGTAAGACCCTCTACCTGGGACACTAGACATACCCCTTCCTAGGTTACTTGATCCCCTACCCCTATAATTGGGCTTTCTCTGAGAATCCCCGCTTTCCTCTATAAGCTTAGATTACCCCTAAGACCTTTGATCTATGTGTCTTCCCCCAAAACTGCCTCGATGGCCTCGACCATCTCTACCTCTTCCTCTACCTCTGTTATGTTGCTCTTGCTTCTTCCTACTCCTTTCCTCTACCTTGAGTGCAAGTTGATAGCACTTCTGGACTGTTGTAGGGCACAACAAACTTAGCTCTTTCTGTATGTTCCATCTCAAGCCATTGAGATACCTAGCAACCTTGACATTTTCATCCTCTTGGATCTTTGACCTAAGGCATAGCTTCTGAAACTCCTTAGTGTAGGTACTAACATCTAACTCTTTTTTCCTAAGGTTTTGCCTTTTCTTATGTAGCTGTATTTCATAGTCCTCTGGAATGTAAGTCTCTCTGATTTTGGACAATATTCCCTTCCAAGTTGCTATGGGATTTTTGCCCTCTTTCTCATGTTCATCTTGAATGAACTTCCACCATGTTAAGGTAGCTCCTCTCAACCTAGACTTAGCCACCTTCACTTTTTGGGCTTCTATCACACCATCACATTCAAAATGGTTCTCAAGACCGTCAATCCACTCCATGACCACTTCTAGGTCCAATTTACCACTAAATAGTGGGACTCCTTCTAGTGTTCTCCCACTCATAGCCTTCGAGGCTTTCAAAAAGGGTTCATTCTCTATCACAGGGTCTGGTATAGGGGTTTCATCCTCTACAGCTAAGAGCTTACCCCTGCCTTTTGTTCCCTCTATCTTATTGCTAGCTTCATCTGCCTTCACTTCTACTTCACCCAGCTTCTACTCTAGGAGGTCTAGCTTCAATTTGAGTAACCTATTTTCTTCTTCCTGGTCTTCCACTTTCTTTTCTAATTCTGCATTTTTCACCATGGTTTCCAAATTGCTACTTCTTCCCAAGTGTAACTGTACTCTGATACCACTATGATAGGGAGGTAGTGCAAGGTGATTGCCAAGTGGCTAGAATGTTGACTAAATGAAAGGTTCTTGCCGTTTCATGGTGTAGACACCAAAATCAGAGTGCAACAAGCTAGTAGGAAACCTAGCAGCTCTCCTTGTTCCACCTCCATAAGTCAAACACTTCCTGGTTGCTCAAGGGCTTCAACTCCATTGTTTTTGTCATCCTTTCAAGTGCTACAAAACTGACTTATGAAGACAAACTCACCAAATATGTTGGATTCATGTTAGGTTAACCTATTTCAACTTGATTTGTTGGGTTTCATGCTTTGCAACCTTCTTTGGCATACCCAATTTGACAAAAATGAAGTTTTAGGCCTAAAACAGGCTACTAGGAATTAGCCCTCCTTTTGGGGTTTTGTGTTCACCTTGCTCAAGCGAAGGAATTCCAAAAAGAAATAAGTTGATATTCGGACACCCTTTTGGGAGTTCTTGAATATTTTCTAAGTCTCAAGGTCTCTTAGGCCTTCTCCGTGACTGTCCCAAAAATGGGTGCAAAAGGAGGGTTTCCAAGGGTTTTAATGGCAAATAATGACTAACAAGCTGGAGACCTTCAATATGGCCCATACAAACTTGGTTCTACCATGTTACATGTTAGTTAAGCCACAAAAAGACAACTTTGTACCTTTCCAAGGTTAGAGAACAAGATTTCCAAAAAATTGCTCATGAGAGGTATGCAACAATGACAACTTTTCCATTCTTGTTGTCTACAAACACATCTTAGGTATGAAAACCAATTACATTTCAAAACAAGATAACATGTCTATCATGAAAGACACACAAATATCACATTAGCCCTGCACAAAAGCCATTAGGCAATTACAAAAAAGATTTGTTCACAATCAAGTCTTTTATGACTGCACTTTTCCCCTTTCACTGTGTTTCAACTTTGACCTACACTTTACCACTATCAAAACACCTTTGAAAAGGTCTCATTGGTGCCTTTTTATCATTGCCCTATCCTTGGTTGTTTGTAGTCCTTCATACCTTCTATTTGGAAGAGGAAGAAAGCAATAACAACTTCATTTAAAATGCTAAAATCAGTCATAAATGACTGTGACATCCTGTTGGGTGTTTCAACATTTCCTCAAGGATCATTAATTGATCTTGGCAACTTACAAACCCATGGATTGTACAAAAAATCACTCCTTGTTCTTGTTTACAAGAAATTAGAAGGAGGTACAATGCCTTACAAGCTCCAATGCATGGTGGAGAGTAAGCAAGTGAAAGGAAATTAACTCTAAAATAGTGACTCACTGTCTTTTACAATATTTTCACAAACTAAACATGAAATCATCCTCCTTATGGCTTAGAAAGCCTCTTTTCCTTTACATTCAAACTTAACATCAAAATAGGTCTGATAATCTGATGAGTGCATTTGCTATGGAAGAGCAAAGCATCAAACTTCTTCAAGACCCTAGCCAAATGGCACACTTGCCTAGGGCTCCATGGCCACAAAACTCCTTACACTTGCAATTTTGAAATCAAACCAATTATATATCCTACAAGTTGACCAACTTTTTCTTGGGAAGCCATGAGCATTGAAGGCCTCAAGAAGCCAAGTTGGCCAAGCATCTTTGCCAATTTCCTAGACAAGGCAGTGAAACTGTCAAAACCAAATATTTTTGCACAATACTCAAAACTTGATGAAATTAAATTCCACCAAAGGGAAAAGCTTCAAGAAACATGAGAGAACATGAAAATGCAAAAACAATACAGACAAGTACAACAGGCGTACGGACTACTGCTCACTTGGAGTTAAAACATAGTGAAAAACAAGGAACTTTTAGTGCAAATTATCAAAATGCCTAATAATTTCGATTGAAAAACCCTTAGAATAGTTCAAATAGGAGATTAAATACTTATCCTAATTGGTTATCCTCCTGTATGAACTGGTACATGTCCAAGAGCACTTAAATTTGACATTTTGATGCCTAAATGGCAACTTTTGGTGCCTAGAAAATGCAAGGTTGATCTCAAAGACCTGCAATCAACTAAGAGCACTACTCACACCTAGAAACCAAGCATAAGACATGTCTAAGCACTTTTAAAATAAAAACCACATTAAAAACTCACTTTTCCATCATTTTGCCAGGCAACTCCAAACTAGCAACTTCGAGCAAAAAGATGAAAACAAGAAACCAAAACCACACAATGAGTTCAAAACTCATCCAAACAACCTAGAACAACTTCAAAAACATCTTAGACAACTTTCCAACTTAAAACTAATACAAACCAAAATTTCTATTAAACTTGAGATGAAAATGAGACCTAGGTGCTCCTGCACCAGTTACTAGGTTTAAATCTAGAAAGTAGGCATGGGATAAAGAAACTATCAATATGGGGAGATTAAGAATTGATGGTATCTCAAGTTAGATCAGTTTATTCTTCCAAGAATGATATATTGGATTAGTACAGATCAACTGTTTGGGATTCATTGGAATTTTCTGATGCCTTCAATATCAAATGGATAGAAAGATCAAAGAACATTATGGCAAATTTTTTAGCAAATGTTGCTTTAAAGAGTGATAATATCACCTTGGCTAGAATTTCAAAGGTGGAGGTAAAAACCAGGCTTGCCATTCCTAATAATATTTGTAATTGGCAAGTTTTGATTGATGATGATGACTTGTTGAAATTATTGCATTGCATAGATGAGTATGACAATCAAGAAACATATTTTAATGATTTTGTAGAAACCATAGAAGGAAAGGACACTATCTCTGGGAATGAAATAGTGCAACAAAAGAGTGTTTGACAGTCAAGATAGTCAAACAATGAAGCAATTTACTGTAAACAAAGAAGACCTTGAAGAGGTTAATTTTGGAAATGATTCCTCTCCTAGAAAGGTCTACATTAGTAAAAGAATTGGCCCTATTATTAGATCTATATTGATTGCTTTACTCAGAAAATATAAACATGTCCTTTCCTGGTCATATGATGACCTAAATGCTTACAGGTAAGATTTGTTTCAGAATGAGATCCATTGGACCTAGCTGCTAAACATTTCAAGCAAAAGCAAAGGCCAATTAATCTAGTGCTTAGACCCAAAATGAGAGAGGAAATCATAAAGCTCAGAGATGGCGATATTATCAGACCACTAAGGCATTCATTATGGGTATCTAATCTTGTCCATGTAAGAAAGAAAAATGGTGACATCAGATTGTGCATGGATTTTAGAAAGTTAAATTTGTCATCAATTAAAGGAAAATTATCCTTTTCTTATAACATAGAGGGAATGCTACAAAAGATCATAGGTTGTGATTTGTTATCCATGATGGATGGGTTCTCTAGATACAACCAAGTGAAGGTCAAATAATCTGAGAAATACAATACTACCTTTACTACTCCATGGGGAGCTTATGTCTATGTCAGAATGCCTTTTGGACTAACTAATGTTGGAGAAACATTTTAGAGAGCTATGGATGTATCCTTTTCAAATATTATAGATATCAGTGTGGCTGTCTACCAAGATGATTTAACAACATTCTCTAAAAAGGGAGAGGAACATTGTTTTCACTAAGAAAAGCTATTTCTCAGGGCATTAGAGTATGTGATCTCTCTTAATCCTAAGAAGTATCATTTTGATGTAACCCGAAGGTAAACTTTTAGGACATATTGTGTCCAAATATGGGGTAAGGATAGGTCCTGTGAGAGTGGCTTCAATTGATAGAATACCTATCCCCAAAATGGTAAAAGCCATCCAATATTTCTTTGGCCAAATAAATTTTGTCTGTAGGTTTATATCCAACTTTGCAGAGATAGTAAAACCTATTTCTAGGATACTAAAGAAGGGAGCTGTAATAAATTGGACAAATGAATCTTTAGAAGCCTTTGTAGCCATCAAGAGAGCTATCAAGAAGGCTCTTATTTTAAAGGCACCAAATTTTAGCAAACCTTTCCAATTTTTTTCCTTTTATTTATTCAAAACTATACCCACCATTATGTTACAAAAGAACAATGAAGGATATGAACAACCCATCGCTTTCTACAACAAATCCCTTCAGGCAACAAAACTCAAATATGGCACTGTAGAAAAATAAGCATATGCTTTGGTTAAGGCTGTAAAACAATTTAGGCCTTACCTAGTAGGCACCCAAGTCATAGCTTATGTTCCTAATGCTATAGTAAAGGATATCTTGGTCCAATCAGAGATAACAAGAAGAAGGTGTAGATGGATCAAAATGATCCAAGAGTTTAATGTTGACATTAAAATCATTAAGTTGGTCCGAGGAATGGGCTTGAAAAACCTTATGGCTGAAGATAACCTAGAAGCTTCCCAGATAAATATTCTATTTGATTCAAAAGGTATCATTTGTAGCTTGCAAAGAACCCCATGGTATGCTGATATCATCTGTTTTCTTGCAAACTCCATATATCTAGAAGGTTCCACAAAAAGCCAAAAAAGAACCTTAAAACTGAGATCACAAAGGTATGTGTTTACTCATGGAGACTTATATTATAGAGACAAAGATGGTTTTCTAATATTTTGTCTAGATAAACAACAAGCTCAACTTGTGTTAAGGGAAATGCACAATGGAGTATGTGGAAGGAATTTCACAACAAACACCACAGCTCACAAGGTATTAAGAGTAGGATATTTTTAGCCATCTTTATTCAAAGATGCACACACCTTTGTAAGAAAGTGTGAACCTTGCCAGAGGTTCTCAGGTAAGCTAAAATATGTTGTTGCACTACCTCTCATGCCTATGCAAGTAGAGGCTCCTTTTCATTAATGGGGTATTAATTTTATTAGGCAGATCACTGAGAGGTCCAGTGATGGGTATAAATGAATATTGGTTGCTACAAAATATTTCACTAAGTGGGTGGAAATTATCCCCACAATAGAAGCAACCAATACAATGGTTATTGAATTCCTTCTAAACAATGTTGTGACTAGATTTGGATTACCAGTGAGACTCATCATGGACAATTCCATGTGATTTAGATCTGAGGAATTCACATATTTTTTTAAATCATATAGAATAAGCATCTCATATTCATCTCCATATTACCCACAAGGAAATGGGCAAGATGAGTCCAACAACAAGAGTATCATGAAAATCATCAAGAGAACACTTGGGAAAAACAAGAGAGCTTGGGATTCTAAATTAAAATTGGCATTATGGGTAGATAGGATCATTGTTAAGAAGGCCATAGGAGCATCTCCTTTTGAGCTAGTGTATGGATCTAAAGAAAGGATGCCAATAAATAATCTACTGCATGTATACAAGTTCATCCATGAAAAATGACCTGCAAATGTCAAACTTGTTGGAGGAAAGGAAGGAGATGCTTCCAAAATTGGTTGATAGAAGAGAAGATTCTCACAAGAACAACCTTAAGCTACAAAAAAAGAGTAAGTACCTATTTGATAAGAAAACATCATAAAGAAAATTTGAAATCAATTACTTGGTGCTGCTTTGGAATGCTAGAGCCCAAGATAAAGGCAAGCATGGCCAATTTGAAGCCTTGTGTTTGGGGCCATTTTTTGTTGCAGAGAAAGATGGTGAGGATTCATATTTCCTCACAAATATGAACAGTGAGATGCAAGAGCTTCTAGTGCATGGACAGTTCCTTAAGTATTTATTTGCTTGACCTTTTTCCATATGCAATGGATTTAGGGTTTTGTAAATATTCCTACATTTCTTGATTGGTCTGCTATCCCAGATATCTGGATTCTCACTTTGAACCTTGTGGCCAAATGTCCCCTAGCTAGATCCACTATTGGAAGAGTTTAAAACTAGTTTTATTGGTGTCGCTCCTGCATGTTAAAGCTTAGGGTTTAGGGTTTTTGAAAAGGGTTCTATGTCTCTCAAGGTTTTCCCTTTTGTTTCCTAAGGAAATGTTATGTTTTTCTTTTGACTTGTATTTGCCAATGGAATGGTTTTAAGTCATGATCATGAGGCCCTTTTATCATTTGATCATAGACCTCACACACTAGGAGTCATCACTTCAAGCCGTCATTTTAATTTTGTACAATATTCCTAAGTATTGCAAATACCCCCAAACCCTAAGTCTTTTATTTCCCTAGGGGGGGCCCACACATGATCATGTTACCCTTGATAGGTTTCCACATGCTAAAATAATCCACTTAAGTGCATGCTTTAGTATCATAGTTGCATAGGATAAGCATGCCAAAGCAAACACCAAGATATGTTATCCTGCGTACTTTTCAGTGAGAGGTCTCGCCAACGAGGGATAAGGAACTTGCAAAGCTCAAAGAATAAAGCTTATACTACAATGCATTCAAAGCCATGATTGAGCTACATAGGATAAGAAGGAGAAAGAGATAACAAAGGGCGAAGGCTTATCCTGCAATGACCCAAGAACACTAAAAAGGATTGCAGGATAAGAGATGACTTAAAGTCCAAAGAAAGTGTTATCCTGCAAGGTTTCCAGGTTACTACAGTTGCATCGTAGGATAGCGTGAGACAAGTTAACAAAGGAAGGATAAAAGGTTTTTCTTATCTCGTGCATCCCCATGGGGATAAGAAAAGGGTTGCACGATAAGAGAATATCTAAGAAAAAGGCAAAGGGACTTGTCCCATGGGGATCAACAAAGATCCAAAATGATAGTGTATGAGGATGCAAAAGATAAGAATCATAAGTGCACCACAGGATAAAATGTTGAAGGATCATTAAGGAAGCCTTATTTCACGAAGCATTCTTCTTACTCAGTGATAGTCATTGTATAAGTATTACAAGGTGAGATCGATAGGATCTCTTATCCGGTGCATTCCCGTGAGGATAAGAAATGGGTTGCGGGATAAGATAAGGCAACCCAAAGAGGCTTATCCACATGAAGAAAACATACAGGGAAAGGCACCTTCAAGCGGGGGAAACTAGGGAGTATGAGAAATGCGGGATAAGAGGATGCTTAGAGGACATACAAAGGCCTTATCCTGCGATAAGAAACAATGTTGATGAATGTGATGAGGGATAAGGATAAAACAGTGCAAATAAAGAAAGGTGGCAAGGCATTATCCTGTGAGGGTAAGGGGAATACTTTTGGGTACTGCAGGATAAAGGGAAAATGTAAATGCATGGAAATATTATCCCATGAGGATTGTCAAGATAGAAAAAGATGGTGCAGGATAAGGAAATAAAGAGAAATCCAAGGAGATCTCATCCCACAAAGAAGGTGAAAGGTGTTTAATGATAAAAGAAAATTTGAATGACATAAAATTTCAATAGTCTAAGGTGGCCAAGAGAATATAATTAATGTCATGCCACCATTTGAGGGTTGTCAATGAGCTATCTTGGCCGTCTATTGCTAGATCGGCGGGTGAAATTCAAATTTGGCACCAATGACTAGCTCTATCTGACATGGATGAATTAATGGCATCACCATAAAAGAGAAATTAATTAATTGTCTCCCACACCTTGCATCCAATGAAGATTTCAGAGCATCTCTGGTTGACAAGAAGAGCAATTTTTAGCGAATCAACATGCCCTCTAGCGAATTCGGCCCACCAAACAAGATTAGTAAGTTAATTATTCCACCATCCTTGTGCATTTGCTAGGTTGTTGTAGTTGTGAATACGTAGAGATTTTGTGTGTGCCCTAGAGTCTATAGGGTTTGTGTTTGCATTGATTTTTCTAGCCTCTCTATTTTTAAATTAAAATGGCCTCCCTTGTCAAGGAATCTACTACTCCCACTATTGAGAATGTCTCGGAGGTTGGCACTAGTTATACAATGCCAGAGATTACCCATTACGTTCCCCTTGACATAATTCCTCTCATGCTAGTAATTGAAAACATTGCCACTACTGATCCAAACCCTCAACTTGCCTCGCAAATGTTTGAGGAGGATGAAGCAATCTCCCCTCCCAAGGCAAAGGGTGTGAAGAGAAAGATAAAGATAGTTTGAAAGACTGTCACTATTGTTTCTGATAGCGAGTCTTCAAATGAGTCTGCCCCTCCTCCTAAAGCTAGGAAACCAATTCAAAAGAAGAGAAAAGCTGCCATAAAGGCCTCTATTGATGCACCTACCCCTGAATTTCCTATTCCTATAAAAAGTGCCCCACTATTGAAAAACCTCCTACTGAGGAAACCCCAATTCCTTAGGAGAAAACCCCACAAAAGGAAAACCCTCTCGAGTAGGTCAAGGAACTACTCCTACAAAAGGGCCATCTCTGAAATCTTCCAAGAGGCCTATAAAGGAAACTAAAGGAGAGTCATCTACTTAAGTAGAGAAAATAGAAAGAGTACCCGTTATCCCTCTGGTACCTAAGATGACAACAGAAGAATTGCAACATGAAGTTGAAAAGAAGTTAGAATAAGTTGCGAAGAGGTAAACTAGACAAACAAGAAGCCTCCATTAGGACATGTTGGAGTTGTTTGAAGGATCCTCCATGAATGACAACATCAAAATTGCCTTCAATAATAAAGAGGAAGGATATAGAGATGCATTTGAAAAGGAGAGGGGATGAGACATATTTTATTCCTTTTATGGCAATAGAGACAAACCTGTCCCAGTGTCAAATCCTTGGACACTAAACTTGGGGAAGCTAGTAGTGCCAAATGTTTTTTTAGATCTAATGTTAATAAGAGATATAGCTATTGCTTATGATTCCCCAAGAAGGATTGTAAGATTTGCATATGGCTATGTCCTAGTGGACATTTCACATGGGGCCATTATTAAGTGTTTTGGATTGGATAGGTCCGCTCTCAAGGAGTTCAACAAAAGTAATCTGGAAAGAAGCTACTACTACAAAAAGGATAGGTATAGAAAGGATTTTTTTCCTCATTTTGTGAAGAAACTTTTCAAAATTTCACAAAATTATGTATTACCATCTGAAAAGGAGTCCTTTAGATTGGACTGCTTTTAACCCTATTTTGTAAAGACTTACTATGTGTATATGGTGAAAATGGATAACAACAATATTGAAAGACTAAATGAATTCAACCACAAAACCCTAGCCTAACAACAACAAAGATCCACCATAAGATATGAAGATTACCTAAGACAATGCAAATCAAATGAAATCACAAAGATTATACCATCACATGTCCAATAGGGTTTGGATCTCCATTCTTACTATCTCCATTGATCTTCCTTAATATATTTGCTCTCAAATTTTATATGCACAAGAGCTAAACAAAGAACAAAAATATGGTTGCAAGTAGGATTGCATATGAAAGTTCAAAAGCATAGTGTAGTCGAGTCGTAAGCGGGGGTTGATAATGAAGGAAACCTCTCCTTATATAGAAGACACTATATGAAATGGAGGGATAAGATTGAGAGGTGTAAAAGATAAATGGTCGGCTATGATTAGAGGGTAGGTAGAGAAAATAATAAAATAATGAGAGGGTAGGTAGTGTATGAATTAAGAGATGAATGACATGTACCATAGGTAGAAAAAGCTAATGAATTATAAAGATTTATTTAATTAATAGAGGAAGTGGGATCAATTAAATAAATAAGATATTTATTTAATTTAGAAAAAGGATAATTTAAATAAATAAACATATTTATTTAAATGAGAAATAAGGCTAGAAGAGGATAAATGGATTAATTAAATAAATAAATATTTATTTAATAAATAGAAGAATTGGGCTAAAAATAATTAAATAAAATAAAGATATTTATTTAATTAGATAGGACAAATTTAGTTGTCTAGACTATGCATTAGGGGAGGTCCTTGGGGTAGATTGTGGGCTTACTCAGATGCCCATAGATTTTATGATGATTTACATCAACATTCAATATTCCATAATAAATGAGTTGTATGACTTTGCAACTATTATTCATGATAAGCTTCACGAGGGGTTAATGGGAGCAAGAAATAAAAAGAAGAAGCTAGAATTTAGACACTATTCTTTACTGTGTCATATGAGTCTTTATCAAAATAGGGTTATTGGGGTCCAAAATTAATAATAAGGACAAATGATACACACATAGGTCTCCCATGGCTAGTACAGAGATGGCCTCAGTTGTGGGACAAGGGGTCCAGGTTTGGTAGTTATTCTATTTTCTTTGATCATTTTTTCATGAAGTTATTGTCAAGGCTTGGAGTTAAGCTGACCAGACTGCCTAAGAATATTATTCAAATTTTGAGGATAAGGAGTTTTAGGGGAGAAGGAATAGTATATCCATAAGGGGCAATCATCCACAATTTTGGAGATTTCTTTTTGTATGGTAACTGCAATATCATTAGGGTATATGGGTGTGAGAAAGCACCCCATGTTTTTTCACTTTTTGTCTCGCCTAGGCTAGCATTCATTGAGTTCATTTGGAAATTAATGTGGATGTAGAGGGCACAAATTATAAAAGATAAGAAAGGGAGGCTCCTCCCTAGGGTAATTAATTTTGAAGAGATCATTGTAGGATGTGATGCCTTGGAAAAGGTGCAGGAATTCTTAGTAAAGAATTACAGGTTGAAGGTTGCCCAAGCTACACGTTTTGACCTTAAGGGATGTGTAAATGATCTTAGTGTGTACAAGCTAAAGGAGAAGGGCTATTTTCATTCATTCGATGAACAAGAGGACTTAATTAGAAATTATCACCATCCTAAGGCAGATCAACACAAAAAGAAATGGGAGCTCATGAAGAATTTTGAGCGAGAAAGGAAGCAAGAGGATCCCAATTTTGAGGGATTTTACAGAGAATTCCAGAAATAATTTTTCCAGGTTGTCTTTCATGATCAGAAAGGCAGATGATATAATAAAAATAGAAATGGAGAGCAAGGATGCCAGGGATAAAGGGCTTAAATTTGAAACAAGGCCTATTGACCTTGCCCCTACAATATACAAGGTGAAGGGGCATATAGTAACAGTTGAAAAATCATCTCTTGGCACCTCTAGGAAGATAACTGAGTAGGTTAGGAGGGTTGAAAAGGGAAAGGAAAAGATGTCTGATTTTGTAGATGTCCTAGAGGATTTTGATACAAATGTACCAACACCTTATGAGACTATTGAGGTCCTAAATGACTCAAATAGAGCTATTATCCTGTGCACAATCCCTATTGAAGAGGCAGACGATGAAATAATTATTTCTTGAAAGAATTTCATTGCAAATGGCACTTTTGTGAACTCTCTCGAGTTCAAATCTTTTTGGCTTGGGGAAAAGTTGAAAGATGTATCTGATGAAGAGATTAGAAATTTTGATAGGAACAATTTCAGATGCACCCCTAAGGAAGGTAGGGAAATTATTATAAATAGTGGAATGCTTCTTGTTCCTATCGGGACTTTACAAAAATATTTTTGTTAGATCTTATTATGCGGCAGAAGGACCCCATTTTCCCAAAGGAGTTCGGTGATCATGGGCCCAAGGTGAGCATAGGCCTAAAGGCTTTTTCTCTATGGTCGAGAGCCTCAAATGTCCAGAAGCCTATAGTTTTGCAGGGTGGACAACAAAGAATAGGGGATGCAGTAGTAAGGACACTTGAAGGCACTAGTGCATCAAAGGTTGTGGATATTACTTCACATAGAGCCCAGTTTTCTCAGTTAGTAGTAGATGATCTTGAGAAAAAGGATTTGACATTGAAAGATATGTTTGTAGCTCTTAATGCAAATTACAACAAGTTGTTTATTGAAAATTGTGCATTGAAGGAGCAAATAAACAAGGTAACAATAGATTCTTCCGGAGGAATTAGGCCCAAAGAATTAGAAGAAATGAATAAAGAATTACAGAGAGTTAAGGATGAAGCTAGAAATAATTATTTTGAAATTAGGAAAGATTCAATTTTGAGGATTTCAAATAAAATTATTGATAAACTAGATGAATTTCATACTTCATATTCTTTGACATCTCAGCTCTTGAGTCATCTGGATGAAATTATTTCATTCTTTCAACCAAATAAAGTCACTTGGCTACCAAAGGATCAACATTTAAAAGAGGTCATGCTAGCTGTAAAAAATGTGGTCCAACCACCCCAAATTGTAGGGGTCACTTGGAAAAATTATAATATATTGACTAAGGAGTTGTCCAACATAGAAGAAGAAAAGAAATCATTTTTGGTGCAAACACTTAAAAATAATTATTTTAATTATTTTTAATTCCTCACATAATTAATTAATTAATTATGTTAATTAAAATTATTCTCAATATTAATTAAGTATAATTAATATTGTCAGTATAGCATATGATTGATTTATTTAATAAATCAATCCCTTTCTTTATTCTTCTAAAAAATCAAATCCTCACACATCTCCCTCTTAGCTAATTAATTTCAATTAATTAGTTAACCTACATGATTCCTACAAATCATCTTCTTAATTCATCATTAACCTAATAAATTCTTCTAGAAACTCCCTAAACTCACTTAACAATATTCTTATAATTTTTTTATTCCCTCCACTCATTCTCTCTCCTAGTCAAATTCTCCTACAAATATAAATCCCACCTAACATTTCCTCTAATCCCCCTCCTAATGAGTCGATAATGGCTAATCATCATGATTAGCCACAAAGTCAACTCTTTGTCCTTTCATCCAGCCACTAGCTTTAAATGCTCTTTTTCTAGATGAATGTAAGATTTTTGAAATCTCACATTCCTCTAGGCATTTCCCTCTCCCAAGGAATTTTTAATTCCTTTTTATTCTTCTAATCCCCATAATATCTGTTTTTGGAGAATTTTTAATTCCTCCAATACATCTTGTAGAGTGTGGAGATACAAAATGCCTTTAAGGCATATTTCTTAGTCTCCACACCCTCTCTTGGACCTTGTGTGAGCTCACAAGTAAATCTTAGCCCTTCATCTCGAATTCATCCTAGCCATCTGTTTTCCTCTCCTCTTCCTATAAAATTAGGGCTCCATCCCTTCATTCTGAACATCTTGAAATCTAGTAAGCTTATGCTGCCCTTTTGAGCCCAGGAAATCATCTTGGCAACTTGATCATCTCATCGTTATCATTCATCCTTATCATTTGTGCACAATATTGGAGAACCATTCACATCCAGCAATCAAAGGAGCACATCAAGTGGAGCATTATCAAGGGGAACCTCACTTCATCAAGCTCAATCTAAAGGAGAAGGTAAAATAGCAAGGTGAAATGGTCTTTTAATGATATTTTAGCATTCTGCATGTTTATTTTGTTATGTTTTGATCAATTCACCTTTCAAATCTGTTTTCCTCTCTTCATTTTGGCATGACCGGTGGGACCCATGTCCCTAAAAACTAATGTTGTTGTGTTTTTTGGTTTTTGTGAGTTGTGAGACGCAGGTTCTAGAATAGTGTGACTGCAGAAAAATATATATATCTTTTTCATAGGTTCCAGAATCATGGCTCTACATTTCTGTGCAACAACTCCTTATTCTGTTCTGTTTCTGTTGTAGCACGACATCTCTGTTAGCTGATTTGTTATTTGATTTGTTGTCTACTTTGTTTTAGTATAATCTGTGTGAAAGTAGGAGAGTATGCTCTTGTCTATCTAGACAATCAGAAATCCAGACCTTTTACACTTTTCTATCTATGTAGTGCTACTATCTGCTTTGTTAATCTGTCTGAAAATTTTAGGTGCTAACTGTAGTCTACATTTAATTTATTTATTTCCTGTTATCTGCTCTATTTAAATATAATCTGTCCACCCACAAGAAAGTGTGAAAGTAGGAGAGTATGCTCTTGTCTATCTAGACAATCAGAAATCCAGACCTTTGACATTTTTATTTTATTCTGTTTAGTGCGATTGTTTGCTCTGTTAAATCTAGGGTTTCTGTCTGCTCTGTTAAATCTAGGGTTTTTGTTTTGTTAAATTTAGGGTTTTCTATTTTTTCACCATATCTTCTTTATCTTGACTCCATTTTCCTCCAAACTTCACCAAATTCTCCGCATTTTCAACATTTTCTTCCTTGGGGGCCTTATCTCAAAAATCCACTTTTTGAAACCCAAAATCCCATATTCCTCTATTTTTAGGGTTTGCCATAACTTTTTCCCCTTTTATCCAATCACCTCCAAATTTTTTCCATATTATCCATCTCCAACTTTTGCTTCTTTGTCCCTCTTGGACAAATTTTCTCATTCCTTCATCTTTCCTCGAAAATCCTCATTTTATGCTTGCCTATCCCTTGGAAAGTGACAAAAACCTAGTCAAACCCAATTTACCCATCAAAACTTCCTTCAAATCCACATTTGTCATTGGTAAAAAAATTTTTATTCATGTTTTTCTATTCATTCCCAAAAAATTAAAAAAATTAATATTTTTGTCATTTTGTTGCCTTTTGCAAGACGCTTGTCGAAGACTCTATTTTTCAAACTACTAATCAAGTTGTTTTGTAGGATGCTTTTTGAAGACTCTATTTTTCAAACTACTAATCAAGTTGTTTTGTAGGACATTTTTTTGAAGACTCTATTTTTCAAACTACTAATCAAGTGGTTTTGCAAGTTGCCTAGCTGATTCAACCAAATATTGTGCATTTATTTAAATTAGGCACCTAGGTATTAATTAAAATGGAATGAATCATTGTCTTATGTGTCTTTAAAAAAAGCGTAAAGGTAGGAAAGTATGCTCTCATCTTACTAGATGATCAGAAATCTAGACCCTCCAACCTTTTCTAGTTTGATTGTGTGTTTACCTCTAGTGGGCCTGCCCTCCCAACTTGCTCTTTTAGAAGGTAAGAGGGGAATGACCCAAGTGAGTACACCCGGACTTGGGGTTCCCAACTCACTATAATAAATAGGCCATTAACTACAAAAGGGTTAATGGTTGGGGCTATATGAGAGTTCACTCTCACATTGGGTGCTTAGTAGGATCCTAGAGATCTCAATCATTCTTGCATGACTACTAAGTTCTTGGTACTTCATTGGGCTATAGGCCTCAATTGCACTTGCGCAACTTCGAAGGGTAGCTCCTAATAGGAAGACTTACTAAACACCTTGTTCATAGTGGCCAAAAACCTTCTAGTCATTGGTGCAGGAGGTCGGACCTCCGAAGCGGCCCATATTCTCACGGCCCTTAGTAGAGACACAAAGTTCGCCATGAGGATTTTTCATGGGAATTGATGCTTGGCTGCCTCGAGAAGTGAGTTCCATGGAGGGGAGCTAGTGGGGTCAAGCAACTAAGTGTCCACTCTGGGTAAGCATAGATGGGAAACCAATTGGTATCCAATGACTATTGTCCTTGCCAGCCTTAAGAATGTTGTATATGAGCATGAGTGTCTTTGAGATAATATGCATTTAATCATTGCATTTTCTTTTTTTGATACATACTTGCCAAGAGTAGACTAAAAACACATCACTATCCCCAAACACTTTGCAAAAATATTTGTCAAGACATAAACAAATTGTCCAAGTCATTACCCACACCAAGTCCAAAATTGCATCAAAACTTCGTTCGTCCCATTTTTCATAAGCCTAAGAGAGAAGCTAAGAGTTTATCCTCTATGTCAACATTAAAGTTTGTCCTTTGAAATACCTACTATCATCCAAATTAGGATGGTCATATCCCTTCATACAACTTGTCATTTAAATAGATCCTTCATGTTCATGCCAAAGACAACCTAGTCATCAAGTTTTCTTCTAAACCGTCACTACCATACCTTCTTCATCAATCATCCTCAAATTTCTTAAGTCCTTTCATCCTCAAATTTATTAAGTCCTTTCATCACAAATTTCTTAAGTCCTTTCATCCTCAAATTTCTTAAATCCTTTCATCACAAATTTCTTAAATCCTTTCTTTCATCACAAATTTCTTAAATCCTTTCATCCTCAAATTTCTTAAGTCCTTTCATCCTCAAATTTCTTAAATCCTTTCATCACACAAATTTCTTAAATCCTTTCATCCTCAAATTTCTTAAGTCCTTTCATCACAAATTTCTTAAGTCCTTTCATCCTCAAATTTCTTAAATCCTTTCATCACAAATTTCTTAAATCCTTTCTTTCATCACAAATTTCTCAAGTCCTTTCATCCTCAAATTTCTTAAATCCTTTCATCACACAAATTTTTTAAATCCTTTCATCCTCAAATTTCTTAAATCCTTTCATCACACAAATTTCTTAAATCCTTTCATCCTCAAATTTCTTAAGTCCTTTCATCACAAATTTCTTAAGTCTTTTCATCCTTAAATTTCTTAAATCCTTTCATCACAAATTTCTTAAATACTTTCATCCCAAATTTCTTAAGTCCTTTCATCACAAATTTCTTAAGTCTTTTCATCCTCAAATTTCTTAAATCCTTTCATCACAAATTTCTTAAATACTTTCATCTCAAATTTCTTAAGTCCTTTCATCACAAATTTCTTAAGTCCTTTCATCACAAATTTCTTAAGTCTTTTCATCCTCAAATTTCTTAAATCCTTTCATCACAAATTTCTTAAATACTTTCATCCCAAATTTCTTAAGTCCTTTCATCTTCAAATTTCTTAAGTCCTTTCATCCTCAAATTTCTTAAATCCTTTCATCACAAATTTCTTAGGTCCTTTCATCACAAATTTCGAAAATCCTTCCATCACAAATTTTCTAAGTCATTTCATCACAATTTTCCTAAGTCTTTTCATCACAAATATTGTGTATGGTCGCAACTCAATCCCAAAAGAAAAAGATGGCTGATCAACAATATGGCATGCCAAACATTGGTGTCCTATATGAAGATCCCACGCAAGATCATACACAAAGTGGGAAACCAAGCGATCAAGATCAAAGCCAAAGTCTTGACATGGTTAGCAAAGATGAACTTTGTCTGGAAGTGCAAACTTTCCTAGCGGATTCTTATAACCAAGAGATGATGGAAAAGTTTATTAAACACAATCCTACTACACTTCTGAAAACTCTTCTTGAACATGGAGCTCAACTTCCACCTGAATTTAATAGATCTGCTCTTGTCCAACAACCACAAGTAGACCTCGCTCCCACACAAAGTGTTGCACCTACTATTCAAACTCAATCAATTGTAGCCCCATCAATCATCCAAGCCCAATCAATGCCACCCGCAACACCTCCCACCATGGTCTCCATCCCACCTTCTTCCTCCTTACCATCCATACCACTATCAAATCTAATCTCATTCATTCTCCAACAAACTTCTATACCACCTCCTTCTATTCAACCACATATTTCTATTCCACAAACTTCCCTTTCTCCCAACAATGTCGCAAATTTTATCTGGACCGCATTCAATCCTGTCACAATAGTTGGCGGACCGCAACCAACTATCACACAGACCCCAGCGACATTAGTCATCACATCCCACATTCCCACCTCCTCATCATATCAATATATTGGTGGTGGTGCACCTTCTTTGGTTCATCCAATTCTTGGGGCAAATACAATCCAACAATATCAAAGTCCACAACAAGACCTCATCAAGGAAATTCAAGACATGAAGAATATCATCAAAAACATGAAAGAAAAGACTAATAAAAGGAAAGCTTACTCATTCGAAGAGTTTTGCCCTTGTCCTTACAACCCATCTATATCAGTTGCACCATATCCCCCAGGATTTGAGATCCCTAAATTCACCAAGTATGAAGGCAAAGGAGACCCCCGCGACCATGTTCGAGAATTCCACATCTTATGCCAAGAAGTTTCCTATAGTGACCTTTATCTTTACAGACTCTTTCCCAAGAGTCTCATGGGAGACGCCTTGGCATGGTTCTCATCTTTACCACGAGGTTCCATTGTCTCTTTTCCAGACTTGGCAGAAAAATTTGTGGCCCACTATGCATACAACATGGGTAATGATGTTTCTATGATGGACCTATGTAATACAAAACAAAGGCCTGGAGAAACCTTCACCAATTTCCTACAAAGATGGCGACATCTTATCAAAAAATTCCAGTGGGACATGTGAGAACAACATCAAATTGAACTATTTCAAAAGAACTTGGTGCCTGAACTTTCAAGACCTTTAATATCTCAATGTATCAAATCCTTCCAAAAATTGACCAATAAGGGCCTCGCCCTCAAACGTGTCTTGTTGGAGGAAGGAACCTTGAAACATTACTAGAAGTCATCACAAAGTTCTTCCTCTTATTATAACAACAAGGCAAAATTCTGGTCCAAGAACAAAAATGTGGTCAATGATGGTATAACTGATGCAAAGTGGGTCCAAACCATGGCCGCTCCCCCAAAATGCACCACCAATAATCATCAATTCAACAACCAAAATCAATCCCAAAAACTTTACAACAATGTCTCAATCCAGGGATGACCACCCCGATCGAATAACAGGACTCTAAGAGGTTTCACTCCTCTAGCTGAGCCTATTGAAATGGTGTTTCAAAAACTTGTCCAAGTAGGTATAGTGGTTTTTCCAATCACTCGCCCGTTTGACTTGCCCGTTTGACCCCAATCAACCTAAACCAAGATGGTATAATGAAAATGAGTATTGTGAATACCATCGTATCAAGGGACATGATACACGAAAGTGTATGAAACTGAAGATTTACATACAAGATCTCATTGGTAGAGTTGAGATTGAAGTAGCAAATGCAAAACCTAGTAATAACAATGACAAACTCAAAATGTACCAGGAACCCTTCCCGAAGCATGACAAAGGAAAAGGCTCATCATCTAATGAAATGGGTTATGACTACGCTAATCACATAACTGGTTTTGATTTTTTAGTAGGTCGCATTGAACCTGCAGACAATCATGTCAATGTCATAACCATCCAAGGAGTCAATTCTCCTTCTTCCCAAAGTAGACAAAATCCTGCTCGGAAAGTCATTCAAGGCACTACGCCTTCCACCTCCCATTTCCAGAATGACTATAATGGAACTACATGCCGAGGAAGAATCACCATCCAAGGAGTTCCTCCCCCACCAAACCCCCCCCACCCATGTCTTCCACCCACTGATATGATCTCCTTGATCAACTTGGGAAGACACCCGCGCAGATCTCCATTTTGGAACTTCTCAAGACCTCCTCGGTCCATAAATAAATTTTGGAACAAACCCTTCTCCAATCACACATTCCAGATAACATCAACGCCACCCAATTCCAAGCCCTCATTGGAAACCTTACTGCCCAGCAACACATTGTATTTAACTCCAAAGATGCTCCTGTAGATGAAGACCATAACAAACCTTTGCACATCGAAGCTCTTATTCACAAGCACAAGGTCAAACGTATCTTGATAGATGGTGGGTCCGGTCTCAATCTGTGTACATACAAATTAATAAAACAATTGTGACTTTCTAAGGATCTGATAGACACATCAGGTAGGATCACAATAAAGGCATATGATGATGCAGAAAGAATTTCAAAGGGCATGATCACCTTACCTCTTCAAGTGGGCCCCATTACAATTGAAACCCCTTGCCAAGTACTCGATCTTGATCTCCCCTACAACATTCTCCTTGGGAGGCCATGGATTCATTCCTTGTAGGCCATACCCTCCACCTTTCACCAATGCATCAAATTCCCCTATAATGGAAAAGTGATCACTGTCAAAGGTGATCCCCAACCTTTTCAATATTGGGTGAATTCACAAAGCTGGTTCCCACTTTTGCCAACGAAGGAATTTGGTGAAAGTGGGAACTTCGATTTTCTAGGTGTTCAAGCAAAATAGTGGTATTCACTTGAACTACCCCTAGGAGTTCGAGCAAACCACGTTGCAGACCTGGGTTCGCTCGAACCGCGGGTGACTTTGTATGGGCCGAAATCAAGCCTATTGGTTTGAGCGAATGGGGGTTCGCTCGAACCATAATGGATTCGACCGAACCCTATTCGCTCGAAGTACTATTCATTTGAACACTCTAATTGGAGGTTTCTCCCAAAAAATTTTAGAATTCTGAAGAATTAATGACTTCGGAGCTCTGGTTCAAAGCACAAATGAAATAAAATTGATAACCCAAAAATATTAGATTGTAGTACTCGGAGCAAGCTTTCCAATGAGTATAATTTTGTTATATTTTGAATTTATTATGTTCTTGTTTTTTTAATTTTATGGAAAATTGGTTTTTCATCGAACATGAACTTCTTTGTTCAACTCATTGGGAAAAATAAGAAACTAATTCAAAAAAATTCTGAAAAATATCTATGCCCCTGGTATTGATGTCTTCTTTCTAACAAAAAAAGAAAATTGAATTTCGATTTATATAGAACAAGTTATGTGTTCAAACGTAAACCTATGTCTAAATTATGACTAGTCAGACTTCAAAACTTTATAAAATGAAAAATATTGAACATATCACTATAAAACCAAATGCAAGCCCTGGATATTGATGTTACAAACCAAAATTCGAAATAATTGAGTTTTTATCATTTATAGAAAAAAAGTTATACATTTCAGGAGGCACCTCACTCTTAAAAAATGTAGTTTGTTGTAAAAAACTACTTTTCGAGGGAGATCAAAATTTTTTTAAAAAATCCTTCAAAAAAATTTGAAAAAAATGTATATAGAATCTACAAACAAAATGCTAGAAATCACTAATTTACATCATCTTCAAATTTTTAATAGTTTAAAAGTTATAGTTCTCGGAAGTTGAAGATTATTTTAAAAATGTACATCTCAGTGTCAAAAGTGGCAAAAAAGTGGGAACCATTATTGTGAGTTCACCCTATTGCAAACTATTAGAGGGGAAGCATCCATATCATTACCCACTAAATAGACCTTCGCCAATGCCTCCATCTGACACATCAAATGTTGCCTCCACATCATCCCAACCAAATAATCAAATCAAGATCTTGGACAATGGTTGTGGAGAATACAAATTGGAGGATGTCTTATTAATAGCAACCTCCCTCTCTCTCCTAAGTCATTTGGCAAACCAAAAGAGCTAAAAATGGACCCGAAACCAGTCATGCAATGCCAAAACACCACCTTCCAGCAATGGGGCCCACTTGATTATGAGAACCTCAAAGCAGATATCTCTTCATGGCCGTACTGGGAAGAGGATGATGATCCAACAAGAATATCCAAAGAAATGTACCCAAAAGAATTTACCATAGTTGAAAAAATGGGTTACAAAGGACACGGTCTAGGACCAGAGGAGAAAGGAAGAAAAGAACCCATAAATCTTATCTCCTACAGATACAACAGAGGCTTGGGGTACACCCCGGTGCCTAAGATTACTATCATTGGTGCCCCTTCTAGTCCTTCTTCGGATATCGAAAGCACTGACGAAGAGGAACTCCACAAAATGCCTTATGAATACGAGAAAGATACCTTCTTTGATGCTTACATCAATACCATCACCCCCGTAACCCTCCCACTTCACATGAGCTACATATTGTCCATCCTGAACTCATTGACTAGGGCCAACGTGACAAACCCACTTTAGATATCTGCACCGACGATAATGATCTCATTACTCTCCTAACAGTGCAAACTATGGAAGATTGTAATAGAATTGCGGGTATTCAACTACATGAAAAGGGATACTTTGGTAGTCAAGTCAATTCCCTTATCCACAAAAAGGATAATAAAAGAAAAAGATATGATTTCCTAGGTGAAAACCTCCTTGAGGCACCTTTGAATGAACAAGAAATAAAAACAAAGGGTGTATCTAAAAGTGAAAACCTGGAAAAGGCACTTGACGATGAGGGATTTGACCTCCCTACCATTGGTTACCTTCCACAGGACAAATCAAATTTGTTGATAGAAGAAACAAATAGCGTCAACATGGGCACTGAAGTCATTCCGAAAAATGTGCTCATTGCCAAATCCCTCACTGAAATCGAGAAAAAAGACTTCATCAACCTCCTTACAGTGGTTAAAATCAATTTTGCATGGTCCTATTCCGATATGCCAGGGTTGGATCCTACCTTGGTGGTTAACAATCTTGTCGTCTACAAAGATGCAAAACCTATAAAACAAAAACTCCGCAAAATGCACCCGCATATTGCTCTCTTGGTCAAGGCAGAACTTCAAAAGTTGTTAGATGCAAAATTTATCAAATCCATAGACTACGCTGAATGGGTCTCCAACATTGTACCTGTCGGCAAACCTGCTAGGGGCATCCACATCTACACATATTTCTGAGATCTAAATATAGCTTGTCCTAAAGACGATTTCCCACTCCCAAACATAGATATGATTTTGGATCTTACAACAGGACATGAAATGCTATCACTAATGGATAGGTTCTCTGGATACAACCAAATTAGGATAGCAGATGAGGATCAGCATAAAACCGCATTCACAACACCATGGGGTACTTTCTATTACTGGGTCATGCCTTTTGGCCTTAAAAATGCTGGAGCTACATATCAACGGGCAATGACAATAATTTTTCATGACCTCTTGCACAAAATTATGGAGGACTACGTGGATGATCAGCTAGGCAAATCCAAGACAAGACAAGAGCACATCCCTATTCTAAAATAGATCTTCGAAAGATTGGAAAAATACAAGCTATGCCTAAATCCCAAAAAGTGTGTGTTTGATGTCACATCAGGAAAACTACTAGGATTCATTATTTCCTGCAGAGGCCTCGAGGTTGATCCCGCAAAGGGAAAAGATATTATGGAAATGTCTCTGCCAAAAACTCTCAAGCAACTACGCAATCTCTAGGAAAAACTCCAGTCTGTCAAGCGTTTCATTTCACAACTAGCCAACAAGTGCCATCCATTTGCACACTTGTTACATAAAGACACAAAATTCAAATGGGATTGCCTCTATCAAAAGGCCTTTGAAAAATTAAAAGAATATCTAGCATCACCTCCAGTTTTGATGTCACCTACCCTTGGAAATCCCCTCATTTTGTACATATGTGCTACTACAGTGGCATTGGGGGCATTACTGGCGCAAATAGATGATCAAGGGAAGGAACATGCCATTTACTACATTAGTCGGACGTTGGTAGGTTATGAACTCAACTACACCCCCATTGAAAGAGCATGTTTGGCATTAGTATTCACCACACAGAAACTACGACACTATATGCTAAACAACAAGACAAAATTAATTGCTAAAATTGATCCACTTAAATATCTCCTATCAAAAGCTACTCTCACTGGCAGAATGGCTAAATGGGTCATGCTCCTAAGTGAGTTTGACATCGAATATGTGGATAGAAAGGCAATCAAGGGACAAGTTATTGCAGATCAATTGGTTGAAGCTCCACTTCCAGGTGGTCACCCTCTTCTCACAGAATTACTAGATGAGTTCATCATGACTGTTACCACATCCTCCACATGGCAATTGTATTTTGATGGCTCCTACACTCAAAATGGATCGGGGGCAGGAATATTATTGGTCACACCTCAAGGAGATGGCATCCCCAAATCATACAAGATAGCTTTTGCATGTACCAACAACATAGCAGAATACGGGACCCTCATCATAGGTTTACGCTTGGCTATCCACTGGAAAATAAAGGAGTTACAAGTTTATGGTGATTCTCAACTCATTATAAAACAAGTCAATGATGAATACCAGACAAAAGAAGATAAACTCCTTCCCTACCGTACCATGGTTGAAGATCTTAAACAACATTTCATGGCAATCAAGTTTGATCAAATCCCACAAACAAACAACAGGGCTACAGATGCAATGGCCACCATTGGCTCCCTCCTTCAAATGCCAGCACACAGTCAGAAGTGCGAGTTCTTGGTCAAGAAATTGTTTATACCGGCATACGACCTACCAAAATCTGAAATGGTGTGTGTTCTCGTTGGTCCAAAGTCCCCTTGGTACCAAGAAACCTTTACTTTCCTCAAAGACAACACCATTCCCTCACATCTCACCAAAACCCAACAACAAACTTTCATCTGTCGATGTGCCTGTTACACCATCCTTGCAGACACCTTGTTTAGAAGGCATTTTGATGGTTCCCTCCTAAGGTGTTTAGATAAACAAGAAGCCGAATGGGCATTACATGAAGTACACGAGGGCATCTATGGGGCACACTCAAGTGGACTCACATTGGCTAAAAAACTTTTGAGAACAGGATACTATTGGCCTAAAATGGAAGAAGATGCATACAACTATGTGAAGAAATGCATCCCTTGCCAGGAGCATGGTGACAAGATTCATGCACCGTCACAAGAATTGCAGCCATTCATTACACCATGGCCCTTCTCATAGTGGGGGCTCGATCTCATTGGGAAAATCCACCCTTCATCTTCCAATGGACATAAATTCATTATCACTGCCACTGAATACTTCACCAAGTGGGTAGAGGCTATCCCTCTTACTTTCACCACTGGCAAGCAAATATCCAAATTCATCTTGAACTACCTAATCTACAGATATGGCATCCCAAAATTTATCATCACAGATAATGGTGAACAATTTAAAAACCAGGATGTCAAAGAACTTTGCCAAAAATTTCAACATCCAACACCACTTCTCCACTCCATATTATCCCCAAGGCAATGGCCAAGCTATGGATTCTAATAAAACCCTAATAAAAATCCTCAAAAAGACAGTCAATGAAGTGGGCTATGATTGGCATCTCCAAATCCATCCTGCATTGTGGGCCTACCACACCTCTATCCGCACTCCCATAGGTGTCACTCCTTATTCCCTAGTATTTGGTTCCGAAGCTATCCTTCCCCTTGAGATTGAGATCCCCTCTCTAAGGGTACCGCTGCAAAACATCCTACTAGAGGAAGAATACAGAATTGCCCACTTACAAGAGCTAGAATTGTTAGATGAAAGGCGCCTCAAGGCCTTGAATCATCTCCAGGTATATCAAAACCATCTACGCATGAGATATCATAAAAAAGTTAAAACCCGAGAATTCCAAGTTGGTGATCTTGTCCTCATGGAGAATTAGAAAAATCTACAACAAAGAGAAAAGAAAGGCAAGTTCGAGCCTAATTGGCTTGGACCATATGTAATCACAGTGAAATATGGATCAGGAGCTTATCAGTTGGCTACTCTTGAAGGCAATCCTTTGGATGATCCAATGAATATCATGCACCTCAAAAGGTTTTATGCTTAGTCCTCAGAAAGTCTTAAATTGTCAAAAAAATAAAAAAATGAGAAAAAAGATCCTGAAAAAATCCTCACTTTGGTGCAAACCTGGCAAACAGGCACCTTATGATACAAAATTTTTAAAAAAAAAAAATCAGAAAAAGAAAGAAAAACAATTCGTGGCGCTATGGGCAATTATCTTGGTGAAAACCTCTGTGTAGGCACCAAGGTAAATAACCGGATCCACTATCTATCATGTCGATACTACAAATCATTTGCCATCCAACCCACCCATGCACAACATTCCTTCTTTTCCGCCTTCCAATAAAACATGCGTATGATGATGAGTCTTTGCCTGAGTCATGAACAAGAAATGTCCCAGTGAAACTGAGCTTTTATGCCTTTGTATAAGCTTCAAGAAGTCTTGAGAAACAATCCCAGGTCCATCCTAGTTCTACTCTTGGCAAGAGGTATCATTTGGTTGCAAGGAAGAGAATTGTTAGATTTTGTTAGATCTTTTCATATAGGCTTGCATCTTTTGCCCTACGACTGCCACTATTTACGACTGCCTAGGTTCTTCCATATCTGAGTATGTTATGATAGGTGCATACTGGGGCATATTTCATAGTATGGCATGTTTTGGATCCTTCTTGTATAAACCAGTGACCTGGTACTAGTGTTTATCAACACTTACCTTCTCGTGTACAAGAGGTATCAACGTGTTTGAGGGTTTCCTTGCACGAACCCACAACTTTGTATTAGTGTTTCTTAACACTTGCATTGTTGTGTGCAAGAAATTACCATTTGTCTGCAGAGTCAGTCCATGCCCTATGTCTCTCATGGCATCCTGATTTCTATAATCAGTGGTGTAAGTCACTCAGGGCAACATCAAACTAGGTTGGCTCTCCACATTTGTTGTTTACAAAATCTCACCATCATTCCATCAAATCCTAAACTCAATAATCCCATGGAGTTCTCAATTGCCCCCATTTTCCTCCACGGTCTCACATCTTGTATTCTTCTTTCCAAATATCTCATGACTGATTCATATTTCTTCCTCATTTATCCCTTCCACCCTAATTTTTCTTCCTCTATTTTTTTTTTCCTCACATAATCAATTTTGATTCTGATCATGTTTTATATAGGATGAATCCTTCCTGAAACCAGCCGTTGTGATCGATCATGTCTTATACAAGATGAATCTTTCTTGAAACCAAATGTTGTGATCAATCATGTCTTATATAGGATGAATCCTTCCTGAAACCAGATGCTCTTATCATGTCTTATACAGGATGAATCCTTCCTGAAACTAGATGTTGTGATCGATCATATCTTATACAGGATGAATCCTTCCTGAAACTAGATGTTGTGATCTGATCATGTCTTATACAAGAGGAATCCTTCCTGAAACTAGACATTCATTGTGATCGATCATGTCTTATACAGGATGAATCCTTCTTGAAACCAGACATTGTGATCGATCATGTCTTATACAGGATGAATCCTTCCTGAAACTAGACACTCTTATCATGTCTTATACAGGATGAATTCTTCTTGAAACCATATATTGTGATCTGATCATGTCTTATACAAGATGAATCCTTCCTGAAACTAGACGTTGTGATCTGATCATGTCTTATATAGAATGAATCCTTCCTGAAACCAGATGTTGTGATCGATCATGTCTTATACAAGATGTATCCTTCCTGAAACTAGATGTTGTGATCTGATCATGTCTTATATAGGATGAATCCTTCCTGAAACCAGACGTTGTGATCTGATCATGTCTTATACAGGATGAATCCTTCCTGAAACTAGATTCTCTGATCATGTCTTATACAGGGTGAATCCTTCCTGAAACTAGACATTTGTTGTGATTAATCATGTCTTATACAAGATGAATCCTTCCTAAAACTAGACGTTGTGATTGATCATGTCTTATATAGGATGAATCCTTCCTGAAACCAGACGCTATTACCATGTCTTATACAGGATGAATCCTTCCTAAAACCAGACATTGTGATCAATCGTGTCTTATACAGGATGAATCCTTCTTGAAACCAGACACTTTGATCATCTTTATCTTATACAAGATGAATTCTTCTTGAAACCAGACTGAATCTAGATCTTATCAATCGAATCAATCAAAATTTTTGAATCTTACCAACCTAAGAAATCAAGCTAATCAAAGAACTTGCTTTTTCATCACATCAAATCTATCAGGACATCAATTTCACAAAACTCCAAAGATCAAATACCTCAATTGATCTCTTGAGGGGGCATCACCATACAGTAATCTATCAGTCAAGAGCTGGGGCATCCTATCAAACCAATATCAACATCAAAACAAGATTATTCTTTGAATCAATGCGTCATCACACCTCGCTTCAAAGAGGGGCAAAATGTAGACACTTAAAAAAAATTATTTTAATTATTTTTAATTCCTCACAATTAATTATGTTAATTAAAATTCTTCTCAATATTAATTAAATATAATTAATATTGTCACTATAGCATATGATTGATTTATTTAATAAATCAATCTCTTTCTTTATTCTTCTAAAAAATCAAATCCTCACAAATCTTCCTCTTAGCTAATTAATTTCAATTAATTCGTTAACCTACATGATTCCTACAAATCATCTTCTTAATCCATCATTAACCTAATAAATTCTTCTAAAAACTCCCTAAACTCACTTAACATTATTCTTCTAATTTTTTTTATTCCCTCCACTCATTCTCTCTCCTAGTCAAATTCTCCTACAAATATAAATCCCAACTTAAATTTCCTCTAATCCCCCTCCTAATGAGTCATCAATGGCTAATCATCATGATTAGCCACAAAGTCAACTCTTTGTCCTTTCATCCAACCACTAGCTTTAAATGCTCTTTTTCTAGATGAATGTAAGATTTTCGAAATCTCACATTCCTCTAGGCATTTCCCTCTCCCAAGGAATTTTTAATTCCTTTTTATTCTTCTAATCTCCATAATATCTATTTTTGGAGAATTTTTAATTCCTCCAATGCATCTTGTAGAGTGTGGAGATACGAAATGCCTTTAAGGCATATTTCTTAGTCTCCACACCCTCTCTTGGACCTTGTGTGAGCTCACAAGTAAATCTTAGCCCTTCATCTCGAATTCATCCTAGCCATCCATTTTCCTCTCCTCTTCCTATAAAATTAGGGCTCCATCCCTTCATTCTAAACATCTTGAAATTTAGTAAGCTTATGCTGCCCTTTTGAGCTCAGGAAATCATCTTGGCAACTTGATCATCTCATCCTTATCATTCATCCTTATCATTTGTGCACAATATTGGAGAGCCATCCACATATAGCAATCAAAGGAGCACATCAAGTGGAGCATTATCAAGGGCCACCTTCACTTCATCAAGCTCAATCTGAAGGAGAAGGTAAAATAGCAAGGTGAAATGGTCTTTTAATGATATTTTAGCATTCTGCATGTTTATTTCGTTATGTTTTGATTAGTTTACCTTTCAAATCTATTTTCCCCTCTTCAGTTGGGAATGATCAATTCTTTCGAAGGGCTTAAAAAGTGGCACGTCCTCAAAATTTTGACAAATGATGGACATAACAAAGGCCTAGAAGAGTGGAGGTAGGGTTTCCAAGATGTAATTAATGCAGTTCTGACATCTTTGGCTACTAATCAAAACCAAGGGGATACCTCCTTTAATATTATTGATAAGATTGCGGAGGTGGATTAGATGTACCATAGATTTACCTTGGGAATTGCATTCGTACCCGCCCACAAAATAAAGAAGGCAACGAGAAAATTGCAAAGATTGAGGTGTTTTTCTTGGTCGGGTAATGAAATAGAAGCATTGCATAAAAGGTACTACTCCTTGGAAGAAGATCAACCTAATGAAGAAGACTAGTCATGGTCTTTCTATTTTGTTGATTGTAAATTTTGTGTAGATTTTTCTATTATGGTAGGATTGATGGAAGTACTCAATCACCAGTGATCATTTTACAAGACACCTACTACCAAGAATCAATATGTACTTTAGACCTTGACAGATGCAAGTAGTAGGGTACTAGTTAGAGGTAAATTTTTTGGACCTACAATCCAAGGTTTCTTGGATGATTATTTCCCAACCGTTTGCATTTAATGAAACTAGGAAGATTGCACATATGTTGAGAATGACAAGAATGGGACTAATGGAGAATTGTAAAACATTGTACTTTTGACATGTGTCTTATTGGCTTGAAGCTTTTTTTTTCTCACTTGTATTATAAAAGGAAATTTAGAGCCAAGAAGAACGATTCTGAAATTTTGCCTAGTATGTACTAGGATAGCTTTGAGGCAATATTATGATAGTTAGTCTTTTACAGATTTATTGAGCACAACAATCTATCATGAATGTATCAATTTTATTCTAAAAATCAATAAAGAGGACATTCATTTGTCTTTCTCATATATTTTGTATTGTGTTGTATGACTTGATATGTTAATGACATGTTCAATATGTCTTCTCTAATGGATAATGTGTATGTTTTGATAGGTTTCATTTCAAGTAAATGAATTAAATTTTGTCTTGAATTCTACAACATTTGCATGAGAGGTGTTGTGAGGAAGTTGTGAATACATTCTCATTATGAGCATTTTAAGAAAGTCTTGAATGTTTAGTATTGAACTTTAATGATGATACTGTGATATTTTCTATCTTTTAACCTATTATTTGACTCTGTAGCACCCTTGAATAGGCAGTGGTCATACTTTTCTAAGTTTTAGGATCATTTCAACATTCTTGTTTCAACTTTTATATTTCATTTTTTTCTTTTGTATTAGGAATAGAAATAGATTAAAGTCATCTTTGAATGCAAGACAGAGTAACAAAAGCTAAGGTTCAAGCTAGAATTCGTAGTATATCATACTTTTCCTTGGTATATTTTCATTGAAAGCATCTTCTATACACTGCAATGTCTATCCATATAAAGTTAAAATGGTGTAAAACATTGCAATAGGGGTACCCACCTAGGTCTTGCAGAGCCTAAAGAGTAGAAGATTGTAGCCTTTGTGCTAAATCTCTTTCATTGGCTAAAATTGTTGATACATGGACTAGTTAGGACTCGAACCTAGGACCTTCCATACACTGCTAGAGTGCTCTACCACTGAGCTACTCACCCCTCTTGGACCAGTCCATCATCAGTCTAGGTGTGGCTTATTTCCAACACCAACACCCCCCCTTAACCCACACCTCTTGTGTGCTTGGGGCTCCTAGCCTGGACCTAGCTCTGATACCATATTGAGACATAGACCAACTAGGAATCAAACCTAAGACCTTCCATACGCTACTAAAGTGCTCTACCACTGAGATAATGGCCCCTCTTGGATCAGTCCATCGTCGGTTCAGGTGTGGCTTATTTCTAACACCAACAAAAACTAATCCTATCTATCTATGATTCAGTGGTTATTTCTCTAGGATCTACAATCTATTGATTTGGGAACCAACAATGGTAACAATGTAAAGAGTTAGAAGATCACCTTTGGATATGCAAGGCAATTTTCCTTTGACTTTTAGCAGGTAAAACTCCTTTAGTGGTTGTTGAAATTGTTGGTTTATTTTTGGTAGGACTGTCTATAGTGATTTTTATGAAGAGAGAGTGATACAATTCTAGTAAAATGTCTTTTTGAGAGGGTGGAATGATGATATTGACCATCAAAAGGATTTGAGAAGAAAAGGAGAGTGTGTTGCTAACAATATTTATAGTTAGATAATTAGCAATTGTAAAGTGAAAGAGGGAGATAGGCATATCCAATTCAAAAGTGGAAAATGAAGCATAAAGGGTCATATTATAATGTCCCCTTCCTAATTTCTCTATAACTTCCTCTAAAATCAAAATTACAACAAATTAGGGTCAAGATTTTATTTTACCATATAATTATCTCTTTAATATCATGATCTTGGATTTTAATCTTGTAATCACCACATGAACAACACACACACACACCAATGATAAACCTTATGGTTAGATAATATTTCAAGCATCATTCATGGATATATCTAAGTTTAGAGCATGGAAATCATAATTGTATAGCATGTTTGATTTATATGGGAATCTTAGTCATGAAAAACATGGAGTAAGAAGATGTGGTATGGTACCCTAATACAATTTTTCTCCCTCCATGCATGACTCAAGATCCATATGGTTTATTAACTTTCCCTCAAGATGTGTATTGAAAGATAAATGACAATAGGTTTCCCTTAGCCATTATCTCCCTTTCATAGTGCCATAGGGTGCCCTAATGGCTATTCTCCCTAGTTGTATATTTCTTACTTCCTTACCCTACATGATAGATTATTATAGTTGTATTAAATGCAAAGATATTTAGATAAAATAATAATATTTACATACACTTGATACAATCATACATCATATATTCATTTTCATATTTATGAATATGGATAAATATTATATGTGAATTCTACCTACCATAATAATATTATTATAACAATCATTCAGTTGTGACTTGGAGGAAATTTGATAATGTTTGGAGAGTGTTATATGCTTTCTACTAATTTATAATTTAAAATGATTCATGATTAGATGATCATGTATTTCATTGAAGGCATATGAAGGGATTATATATAATATTATCTATCCATAATTTTATACCAATTACTCACTGGATTAGTACTCTACTTGATTATTTCTTCTAGATTTGTGTTTGTGCTTTGACCTCTTGATTAAATAGACTAGAACTTATCTTAATAATATTATTACAATTCACATGACACATCCTTCTATGCCACAACCAACTTTCATTAATTTGAGCAATCAAATATCTTTTACCCCGACACTATTCAAGTGAAAGATATTACTTTTAGTCTTTGTACGTGATGCAATCTCAATTCCGGAGCTAACCAAGATTCTACACTTGCCATTCTTGAACTGAAGATCATATCCCTTGTCAACCATTTCTCCAACACTCAAAATATTATGCTTTAGACCTTCCACATACAAGATATCATGAGTATTGTGTTTACCATCAAGATAGATAGAACCTCTCCCACAGATTATAACATCTTTATCATATCAAAACTTCACAAGTCCACCTTCATATTTTTACAAAGCTCACAAACTTCCTCTTATCACCTGTCATATGATGAGAGCATTTTATATTATTCACCCATTCATCTTTCTCTTCAACTTGTGTAGCCAAATCTCTTTCCACATTCATGCAGTTGGCAGAATCAGTAGGTATTGGATCATCTTCCTTGATAGCAATAAACACCTATTCATTATCATTTATATTTCCTTTACCTGATTCATCATCTCACACACCATCATCAGCAGCATAATAACATCTCTTGTCAGATTTAGGTTTGAAAGTCTTTCTAGGAACTCTTTCACGACACCTAGAGGCAAAACATCCTATCTTATTACATGAAAAACATTTAAGAGGCAACTTTCCTTCATACTTATCGGCTCCTTTAGGTAATCTCCTTGCAATGAATGCTTCAAGATCCTCAAGATCTCACTCTTCTTCTTCCATCTCCATTATCTCTTTCTCATATCTTGATATCCTCCTTGACAAACTTTCTCCTGGGTCATATCTCAACATCCATTTTGGAAATAGTGGCTTTCAGTGCAGATTCCATCTTAGGAAGGGAATCACAAAACTCACTTAATTCAAAGGCCAATAACTTACCAATAAACATGTCTCTAGTCACATCAATGATGGCTCGGATCTCCTCAATAGCAGCAACTTTGTGTTTGTAAGATGCAGGTAAGGATCTAAGCACTTTAGCATCAATCTCTGATTCTTCCAACTTTCCATCGACACATCTAATATTGCACACTAGTTCATTCACCTTCTGCATAAAAGAAGTAATGTTCTCATCTTCACCCATCTTTAGCATCTCATACTTTCCTTTTAAACTCTACAACTTAGCAATCTTCACATAGATGTCTTCTTCATATAGGGTTTCCAACTTCTTCCAGATCTCATGAGCAATCTACAATTCCATAACATTTTTCATCTCATAATTAGTCAATTCCTTAGCTCTAATATGACATTCAACTTCCTTTATCTCATCTAGAGTAGTAGGTCCATTAGTAGGAAAAATATACTTTTTTTGTAATATTTCAGTAGGCTTTGTCAATGCATCTTAGATAACACTCCATGTAGCTCTTCTAAAGAGAATAATTAATTCCATCAAATATTAGATTGTCCTTCTTGTAAGTCATCATCCCAGATCACCTCAAGTGGTTAAGCTTCTCTAGAGGAACTTCCTTTGATACCAATTGATGCAATAGGTTTGATTCTATGCAGACAACTTAGAGGGGGGGTGAATCAGTTGTCTCAGAAACACACAAATTAAACTTAATATCTGATCTAATTATTAACCATGAAAGGATAAATCAACAACACATCATGAACACACATAACAGGAAGATTTTTGACATGCAAAACACATTCAAGGGAAAAACCAAGGTTAGGAACCTACCCACAATATGATGATACTCTGTTAGAAGTATATGAAATATTACAATGGGGAAAGCACTTTCATTTAGGCACACCACCTAGAGCTCACTGCTCAAAAACAACAAGGGCTACAACCTTGGGGAAGACTCACTATCTTACAAATAGATTCGGATCACAATTGAAATATCATGAACTGAAAGAATAGAATCTCCTAATTCCTGGTTATAGTTCCAGTTAAGCACATAACAACTTACTTTATCACACTTATGCTCTACCTTCAAAAGATGTGTACATTCAACACACATACATTCTCATTATCATCCAAGCATACTTTCAATTACAAAGTTATTACATTTATTTATACATGACATCAACCTCACAAAGGTGGGCTCAACACTCATCACCTAGTTAAACAAATATAACCATACATGCTAAAAAACCAAATGCGGACCAAGCAATGTCAGCTAAGACATAGCACAGACCTAGATCACCCACCTCAAATATGGTACACCTCCAGGAATTATGCATCGAACATCTGTAACATGCTACAACTATCTAGTCAGCCAAAACAATGAAGAACACTATCACACCAAAGAAGATCTTCAATCACATGCATAGTGATCAATGCAAACTACCAACACAAAAGACACATGATCCAGAAATATCCACAAGCATCATGAATTACCACCACAACATCCACAACAACTCAAATTACTATAATCACATCATCATCATACCAAACTTTAAGAACACTAACTGGAATGACTGTCAACATGGAAAAATAACTTACCGAGCTCCAAACATGAACCAACTAAATTGAAGACACACATCAATGTCCGAAACATTCTTGCAAATCTGCAAAATAAGATATTACAATGCAGAGCAATGCAAATCAAAATAATGAACATTGAAATCATTGAACAACAAAAAAAATGGCCACAACATAAATAACCATAAGTCACTCAAATCTTCATGTGGACCTCTAAAAATTATACTAAATCATCTATACATAATCCTCAACAAACCCTTTAATCCACAAACTCTGATCATCACCATATAGAACAAACCAACTCATTGAATTCACTCGATCACTATCACTCACAGAAAAATATGTTGACATCAATGACAACACATCTCTCAAATATCATCAAATCACATATTTGTTACTACTTATCAAGTTTCCATTAGTTTTTATATTCAAAGTCATACTATATACTCTAGTCAATTAGCACTACCAAATCATGCAGTCTGTTATAGAAGAAAGTAGTCACAGAACATAGTATACACTGAGTTGTCTACTGAGTATCTTTTTATGGCTACCAAGTAGTAAAGATGACACACCGAGTTAATATACATCGAGTGAAACGTGTTACCAGATACATTGAACCTGGACATGCATATGAAAACATGTTACAAGATCGAGGCACATCTAACCATTATTACATTGGAAATTCCACTAAAATATTGTGTATGATTTTGAGATCGATCTAACCAATGAAATATTTTGTATAGTTATTCATTCAAGGAATCATGTTTGTAAGATCGAAGCAATGAATTAGATCACCGTCTTAAGAGATCTATTTATACAGCATGAGTTAAGGGTGTATATGTGTGTGTAAGAAGACTGTTATAGAGACACAGAGGTCACCAAGAAGGTTTTCAGAGAACAGTCAAAGAACAGAGTAAATAGAAGGGTTTACAGAGTTACTATATGGGTTACCAAGGTATGCTATAAGCAAGGTAATCTATTATGAGCACATAGAATCTACTATAACATTTCAGATGTAAAGTTGCAGATATTTGTAATGATTTTATTGTAATATTGTGAAGTTGAAAGAGAAACCTTTAACAGGGTAAAAGACTCTAATCAAGTCTATAAATTGTAAAGCCTCTAACCAGGTGTAGCATTCAAAATAAATGTTGTAAAATCCTTTAGCAAGGTAGATCTAATCGATCTTGTTACTCCTAATAGGGTAAGCTATTAGAAATAGCTAAAATGTAGCTCTAATCAAGCACTCTTTATTATTGGAGTATTGAAGTTGTGGGTGCCATCCCCATCACAGTTTTTCTCTCTAACCAAGAGTTTCTGTGTAACCAAAATAAATGTGTTATGGAGTGAATCATGTATGATTGTTATCTATTTGCTTTAACTTTATTTTATGTTATTGCATTATTCTATTTATGCATAACAGTAAAGTTATTATACAAGAAAAGTTTTGGAGTATTGATTCACCCCTCCCCTCTCAGTACATTAGCTTTCCATATTGGGCCTAACAATTGGTATCAGAGGTTGAATCTTGGAAAAGGGTTCAACTACCTAAAGAGAAATATCTTATCAATGGAAGGCTATAAACAATCTTGGAGGATTGTATATCTGCAAGAAGATCTGGATCATGCTAATCAACTGATTGCAGACATGCAAAGGCAAATGCAAAAATCTCTGAAAGTGAGAAGAAGATTATTTGATGATTTGTAGGACTCTAAAGAGTTAGTGGAAAAAATTGAGACATCATCTAAGAATAGTATATCTGAAGAAATTGAAGAAATGATTGGAGTATTGAAAGAAACAAACAAAGCATTCGTTGATCAAATAAAAGCAATGAAAAGAGAACATGAACATTTTGGTACATAGATGACTGAAAATCTAGACGCATTGAGGACAGCTGAGGATAAAGCAAGAGATCTACAGAGAGAGAAACAACAGCTTGAAGTCTTAGTATCTGATAAAAATGATGAAATCATAAGGTTGACTGGGATTCAACAAAATATGACAGATCAACTAGGTTATGCACATCATGAAGCAATTCTGAAGAATGATGAAAATCAAGCATTGAAACTTGAAGTATCAAGGTTGACCGATGAACTTGAAATAGAGAAGATATCCAAAGAAACACTGAAGAAGAGTTATGGAGCATCAAAAATATTGGATGAGCAATTGAATACAAGAAGAACCAACAAAGATGCAGGACTCGGTTACAAAGGAATTCATACTACCGAAAGAGGAGAATCATCAAAGCAAGCTAGAAACAGGAATAACATCAAAAGAAAGAAGCCTATTTTCTACTACTGTGGAAATCAAGGTCATACTACCAACATATGCCAAATCAGAAAAGGTAAGCAACTGAATATCACTAAGTCCAATGGTTATTGTTACAATTGCAATAAATATGGTCACACATTTAATCAATATAGGACAAAGTCTGTTAACAACTATCAGAAGGCAAAATTCAAAGGGTTTTGTAGAAACTGCAATAGATATGGACATAGTACTGAGAAGTGTTGGCTTAAGCAAAAGAACTACATGTGGTCTGCACACCAAGCAAACACTAGAGGTTACCGGACTCACACAGATCCTTACCGACAATATGCAGCAGTACCACGAGACTACAACACAAGGATATGGTGTGAATGTTGTAGAAGATATGGACATATTAGTGCCAACTATTTTATAAGGTTTGGAATGAACAACCAAAGATCATGGAGAAATCCTAGTATGACATGTTTTCATTATCCCAAATTTGGACATTTAGCTAGAGATTGTAGAGATCAACCTAGAAGAGACACTGAAGAAATAAAAGAGAAATTAAAAATGATTTGGAAAAAGAAGGAAATTATGTCAAATGAAGAAAGCACCTTACCTACCGAGTTAGGTGCACCTATTCCAAATTAATCAGAAAAGGTATGAAGGGACTGCATTCTCTGAAGGTTAAAATCATAACAATTCCTATTCTATTATGTACTAAATTCAAAATCTGCATAGTTAAGATGCATTAGTAAGTTTGAAATTCTATTAAAAGTACTTTACAGGAAACCTGTCAAGTTGGTGAATATAGGAAGCCTATCAAGTCGGTAAATGAAGGAAATTTGGTTACTCGGTTAAAACAAAAAAAGAGAGAGTAAATTGGTTAAAAGGTGAATCGAGTGCATTTAATGTTTTGACCTAACCCGCACGGAGCTTGATAAGGTATTTTGTGTACTTAAAAGTATTTTCGTGGTCATTTACATTCACCAAGTTTTTGAAAGAGTAGAGCAGAGTGAATCAAGGTGATCAAACTTCATTCAAAGCGAATCCAAGTTATTTACATCAAATCTCATCACACTATCAAGCTAGTTTACCGATCTTATCAAATTTCTATTATCTGCTGAGTGTGAAATGTCTGCCATTTGTAAACCATCAAATCCTAAGGATAGTTTACTAAAGTTTTACCTGAAATCTACAATGGCGCCCAAGATCCAAGATCTCGTAGTTGTCAAGAATATAGAGAAGCCCTCAGTGAAATACACTTTGACTCCTCAAGTCACCTCTGAACCGGATGACAATATTGCCTTTTCACTCATCCCGGATCAAGTCTTGTTAGTTGAAGATGTGAGATTCTTCACTAAATGCCATGTTGAAGAACTCAGTCGTGTTGAGATTAGAGACACCTATGATGAATTATGTACTGATGGTGTATTAAATAGCAAGTATGAACACATCAGAATCAAGGGATTGATTGAAGCCCTAACCTACCCTCATGTGTTCAAACCCCAATGGGTTAAGTTTGTTCTAAGCAGAGTTCATGATGATTTCATGTGGCTAGAAGAGCAACCATTCAAAATCAGCAAGGAAATCATTCATGTGATCACCGATTATCCTATCTATGATCATGCACAAGCTCAGAAGATGATATCACAGAAGGAGTTAATTAGTTTAACCGGAGTAGAATCTGATTACAGAGGACTGAAACTAAACAATGTCACTGATGCAGAACTTAAGTTTTCCATTAGAGTAATCGGTTACTGTTTCTTCCAATTTGCAAGGGAAAACAGTGTACCCTATGCCATAGTTGACTTAGCCTATAAAATTGTGAAAAAGGGAATGAAAGTTGACTTATGTGAAGTGTTATTGAAGAACTTGTTTGAGAACCTGAACATAATAAGGAAGCCGAAGAAGAACAACTCGACAAATATATTGAAGTTTGGTTCACTTCTTGTATTCATGTTTTTCTACTTTGAGAAATTCTTTCCATCAGTCGGTAAAGTAGTTTGGGAGCTACACCGACCAATCACCCATCAAATTAATGACTTTATCAAGAAGTTGGGAAATAATTTCAATGATATAATGGATGACTACTTCAGCAAATTTCAAGAGAAGATGCACAACAGGTACCAGATTCCACCCCAGCTAGTGGAGAAATATAAGGATGATATATGCTTTGAGGTAGATACTAATTACTATTATGTGAATGTTGTGGAACCAAGAACTTAATCATTGCCACCAATGGGTTACGAGATTGACTTTGATATCACACAATAACAAATTGATGCATATCTTTCATTACCAAGGCATGCTACCGGGCTAAGATATGGAACCTATGAAGAGGTGAAGGGAAAAGTAAAAATGAGCATTGTAGTACCCAAGGCTACAAGAAAAGAAACAAAGATGATAAAGGTTTTAACGGAGAAATTCGGAGAAGAATCCTCCTCTACACTTGTCAAAGGCACTCTTGCCATCACCGAAGAGGAATTTGAAGGTCAAGAGGCAACAATAACATTGAGCACTGAATTACATAAGGGTAAAGTGTTGAAAAGAAAGAAACTGGACACTTCAAAGGCCCTACCGACTCCACCAACAAAGAGACCTAACACTAGACCATCAACTGTATCACCGAGTAAGAGACAAAAGAGTGTTACTGCTCCCAAGGTAACCAAGACCTACAAGAAATCTACTTGGAGACTCATTCTAGCAAAAGAGTCTAGTGATACAGAATCCAAAGATGCAAACAAATTCCAGATTGTAAAGAGCAAGAAGGTAAATATACATAGTGTTGAAAACTTATGTGCCAATCTAAAAGAATATGGTGGATTTGCAGGATTTAGATATGTCAAGTATGAGACTAGGAATAATGATGAGAAGAGACAAATTGAAGAAGCTATTATTTGCACACTTCTAAAGTTTCGGCTAGCTCCATTAGAATTAGTAAAGTCACTTCCAAATGAACTTTACTCGCATATTGATAATAGGTGGAAATACGCAATGGACTCAGAGAAACAAATTAGAGAAAGAAGTCTAGTCCATCTATTTCTTGATATATCTATAGCAGAAATAAAGGAACATTTTACAACCTACAATTGCAAATTTCTTGTCAAATAGAGAGCCTTAAAACTGATGAATGGGCTATATATTGATGTAGAAAATGAGACAAAAGTAAAATGGCAGGAAATCTTCAAAATCAAGGATGTCGGTGAACAATCTAAAGTTCAAATTGTTGATGTCACTGAACACGATCCTAATGTCACTGAGCATAGTCCTGATGATACCAAGCAAGACCCAGCTGACACTATTCAAATTGATGAAGATGTCATGGATGCAGAAGCACCAGAGCAGGAAATGATAGAAGGCACTACATATGCAAAACTTGTATCTAGTGAATCTATTTTAGAACAAGTTCAGCCTTACCCACCGATCAATCAACCTGTCTCTACCGAAGCTCCTCAAGATATAGCACAAGGCACCAAAGGTCACCAGTCTGAAGCAGTAGAAGGTACAACTCAAGAAAAGACCTCTCAAGCACCCTCGAGCACCAAAAATGTAGCAGTTGAGACACGCAGTACTGAGGCACCGAGAGACACCATAGTAGCTATAGGAACCGACCAAAGTGTTGCCTCTACTGAGCAACCTATCGAGGGTCACCAAGCCTCTCAAGATATTGTCTTGGTCCAACCAACCAAAGGTAAAGAGAAGAAGGTGAAAAAGCATAGTTTCAAAGTTGATTTATCTAAACCAATAGTGTTTCCCAATGTGGATATCTCAAAATTAAAGGGGCAAGAACTTATTGATTTCGGTGAACTATGCAAAGCAAAGGCCGAACAAGAAAAATAGATGGCCATTCAAAAGAAGAATAAAGTACTTTAGAAGGTGAAAACACTGCTGACAGATATGCTACCTTCAGCTACAGTGTCAACCGATGCATCCATCTACATTCAACTGAATGAACTCCTTAATCAAATAGAAACATCCGAAGTAGATGCATCTAAATACTTGAGCAAGCTAAAAGACAAGGAGCTTACTGCAAAAGTGATAAAAGAGGTACAAAAAGATCTAGCAATTGGGAAAGTCAAGCTTGTCAAATTCATTGCTGAGTTGTCCCCTCAACACAAGCATATTATTTATTTATTTTAGAAACTTTGTAGATTTTCTATATTCATTAAAGATATCAAGAATAAAACTGATGCAATTGAGAAAGAGATCACCGATCTCTAAAATAAGTTGACTAGTGAACCCAATTCAGTTCAGAATTTTTATACAAAGCTTCAACAGCTCATGGCTCAACAATTGGAACTAAGAAATGAAGAGCATAAGATCAAGATGGATATAATGACACTCCAGACATTATTCCTTCCTCATCTTTCATCAATGCAAGAAAAAATTAACTGAGCTACACGCCTATCTACTACATAAGAGGGAAGCACTCTTGATGGCTTAATATCCCTATTGGCTGATATTCAAACACAAACTTGTTTAATGGAAAGTGTAAAGGATGCCCTATCTATCACACTCACTGACACCCAAACAAAGTATCAATCCATTTTTGATCAATTACCACCCTCGTATGGAAACTAAGTTTTTGATGTTTGTCAAAAAAGGGGGAGTGATACTATATATTGAGGGAGTGATACAGTTTTGATACAGTATTCGGAGTATTGTATACAATGGGAGTATACTGAGCAGAGTATGCAGAGCACACAAGCATAGAACTGAGCATGCAAAATCCGAGTTATGTATAGTATAATGATAAGGGGAGTATATCTGAATATACTATTTCATTGACTATTGTATATATTGTCAAGTATAGTCATTTTGCAATGTATATAGATTTTTGAGTTATGACTTCGAAAGTAGTTTTGTCAAACATCTCAACTAATGTCAAAAGAGGAGATTGTTACTACTTATCAAGTTGCCATTAGTTTTTATATTCAAAGTCATACTATATACTCTAGTCAGTTAGCACTACCGAATCATGTATTCGGTATACACAGAGAAGTCAATTACAGAAGAAAGCAGTCACAGAACGCAGTATACACCGAGCTATCTATCGAGTATCTTTTTATGGCTACCGAGCAGTAAAGATGATACACCGAGTTAATATACACCAAGTGAAATGTGTTACCAGATACATTGAACCTAGACATGCATATGAAAATGTGTTACAAGATCGAGGCACATCTAACCGTTATTACATTGGAAATTGCACTAAAAGATTGTGTATGATTTTGAGATCAATCTAACCAATGAAATATTTTGTATAATTATTCATTCGAGGAATCATGTTTGTAAGATCGAAGCAATGAATTAGATCACCTTCTTAAGAGATCTATTCATACAGCATGAGTTAAGGGTGTATATGTGTGTGTAAGAAGACTGTTATAGAGACACAGAGGTCACCAAGAAGGTTTTTAGAGAACAGTCAAAGAACAGAGTAAACAGAAGGGTTTATAGAGTTACTATATGGGTTACCAAGGTATGCTATAAGCAAGGTAATCTATTATGAGCACATAGAATCTGCTATAACATTTCAGATGTAAAGTTGCAGATATTTGTAATGATTTTATTGTAATATTGTGAAGTTGAAAGAGAAACCTTTAACAGGGTAAAAGACTCTAATCAAGTCTATAAATTGTAAAGCCTCTAACTAGGTGTAGCATTCAGAATAAATGTTGTAAAATCCTTTAGCAAGGTAGATCTAATAGATCTTGTTAATCCTAATAGGGTAAGCTATCAGAAATAGCTAAAATGTAGCTCTAACCAAGCACACTTTATTATTGCAGTAGTGAAGTTGTGGGTGCCATCCCCACCATAGTTTGTCTCTCTAACCAAGAGTTTCTATGTAACCAAAATATATGTGTTATAGAGTGAATCATGTATGATTGTTATCTATTTGCTTTAACTTTATTTTATGTTACTGCATTATTCTATTTATGCATAACAGTAAAGTTATTATTCAAGAAAAGTTTTGGAGTACTGATTCACCCCTCCCCTCTCAGTACATTAGCTTTCCATATTGGGCCTAACAATATTTGCAACAATCTTACCAAACATCAAACATAATTTAGATCACTAATTTCATGATTAATACATAGAGTTGGTTAGGCATTGAATAACTTTTATCATCCATAAAATAATAATTTATTTATTTATAAATAAATTATGTTATTTTTATTATATTTAAAAAATAAATACAAAAAGAAAATCTATATTATTTAAAAAAATCATTGCATGAAAATCTTAAGTTTTTTTAGCATTTTTTATTGAATAGTTATTTCATTTATCAATGGGCCCTTAGTATGTTGGTGAATTTGAATGGTTGGTTCCATAAGGGATCAAGTTCATTTATCTTTTGACCAGTATTTACAATTTAAAGACTAGAAAAACTTTATTAAAAAAATAATTCATGGAAAACTACATTAAATAAATAACTAAATCATAACAACATTAAAACAAATAATTTGAATGGGTAATTGTTATCAATTTCAAGATTAGTACATAAAAGTTGGTTAGACCTTGAATAACTTTTTCCATCCATGAAATAAATAAAAAGAATTTCTTTTACTAAATTATGTTGTTTTAATATATTTTTGAAACCAAATAAAAATAGCAAAGTTATATTATTGAAAGGAATTATACAATCTAATTAAATGAATTATTATTGTAAAACTATCTTAAGCATGCAAGAATATCTATTTCAATGTAATAAATATAAGCCAAAATGAACCCTAATTCCAACCTTAATATAATTGAAGCCTAACCCTAACTCCAAAAATAAACCAAATTAAACATTAAGACAAATTAAACCCTACCTCTTAACCTAATTCAACATTGTACTTGATTGGACCCTAACCCTATACCAAACTAAAGCAAAAGATTAAACCAAATTGAACAATAAACCAAAATGAACACTAACTCCAACCTTAAACCAAATTGAATCCTAATCTTGACTCCAAAAATAGACCAAATTGAACATTAAGACAAATTAAACCCTAACTCTTAACCTAATTGAACATTGTACTTAATTGGACCCTAATCCTATACCCAACTGAAACGAAAGACTAAACCAAATGAAACAATAAACCAAATTGAACCCTAACCAAGCACTATACCAAATTAAACCCTAACCCTAGGGCTAATTAAATATTAAACCATTCTGAACCCTAACACTACACATAATTGAACATTAAACCAAATTTAATCCTAACCCTATGTTCACTAAATCAAATTAAATCCAATCTCTAGACATATTTGAATCGTAACCTTATAATTTGATACTAAACCAAATTGAACGCTAACCCTAAGAATAAAGTAAATTCATCCCTAACTTGAACCTAATTAAATAGTAAATCAAAATAAACCTTGAATTAAATCAAACCAGGTAACCGTGACACTAAAATAAAGCATGAATTAAAATATAACCTTTACAGACCCTAGCCCAAATTGAACCCTAACACTTATTAAACCCCAACCCAAATGGAACACTAAATCTAAATCTAATTGAACAAAAAACTAAATTGAATTGTAATCCCAACCCTAATCTTAAAGCTAAACAAATTTGAAACCTAACTATAAATCTAATCAAATTGTAACCCACAACTAAACAAATTGAAATCTAACCCTAAACCAAATTATACCATTACATTAAAAAAAATTATACTCTAACCCTAAACCTAATTGAGTATTAAACCTTGCTCTAAACATTAACCCTAACCTTATTTAAGAATTAACCCTAACAACCATGAAAATTCAAATCTAAGACTAAACTAAATTAAACATTAACCATATACTTATTACAACCCAAATCTTAAACTAAATTAAATGATATCCCTAAACCAAATTGAACCATAATTGGCCCTTAACCATAAACCAACTTAAACCCTAACCCACAACCAAATTTAACTCTAATCTTAATCAAAATTGAACCCTAACCTGAAACAAAATAAAAAATGAAATGAAATTTAAACCTTACCCTAACTAAACCAAAGTATACACTAACTCTTACACTAAACCTATTAAAACCCTAACACTAAACCAAATAAACCCATGACCTTAATAGTAAACCAAAATGAACCCTAAACACTAACCCAAAATGTAATTGAAGCTTAACCTTATTTATACATTAACCCTAACTAAACCATAGAGCCTCAATCCTAAAAAAAGAATTATAATATTATATTACATTTTTTTTTAATCGGTAAAAGTCTGAAGCCTAAAATTTTTATTAATTATAGAAAATGATTACATACTCCATTCAGTGTGGGCACCGGTAGGAAAGAATGGAGGAAGAAAACCTTTGGTCTCATCCACATCCCTTAGAGGATCAGAATCTAATGATATACTCAACAAGAATGAGAAAATGATACAAGAGTCCTCGGTAAGATCCCAATAGGCTGATCTATCTGGTAGAGAGAAATCATTCTAAAATTTTGAAGTTTTGAGAGAACTCCTTATTCCTAAAAAATGATGTCTGCAAAACCCTTTATTTCTTGGATCTAGTTTCTCTGAAGTAGGTTTCAGAATGATCTCCTAATCTGCAAAAGATCTTACGACCAAGATCAGTGCCAAGAGATGCTCTACAAAGCTTAAATGGGAGAGCAAAGTCAAGAGACTCCGTGAATGCATAATTGAGCTCCAAAGCCCTCAAGGGGAAGGCCCTAGAAGGATAATCATAACCAGACCTGCATAAAACCTTTAGACTTATCCTACATTAATCACTCCAAGAGATTCTAGCCCAAAAAATTGCACAACTGATGGTGCGAAACTTTCATAATTAATCTACAACATCCTTAGAGACTATAAGTAATGTTAAGAATAGACTAGCATTATCATAGAATTATATTGGGAAATAGAGTCATTCAAAAAGGACCAAGACCAGATCTTATCAAAGCTAGATCATTTCTCTCCATCTTACTACAAAGAGAAATAATGCTAGCTTCCACCTTTCAAACATAGATAAACATCCTATGCAAGAGAGGAGGAAGAAGGAGAAATCCTAGAGCTAAATTATAGAAAGATGCTCACATAATCGACATAGATGCTTACAGATAAAGTAGAAGACAACCACCTTACTGAAACATCCATCATCATTCAAAAAGGCTAAAGACTGCTTAAATGAAACCAGACATATATCTTTATACATCTAGATAGGAGATTTTACTTTTGAGAACCCATATATATGTAAATATATATATATATACATATTTTATATATATAAATAGAGAGAAAATAAGATAGCACCTGATTAAAAGCTTGGAACAAACTAAAACATGTTTCTAGTCATAAAGGCCATTAGTTCACACAAGATAAATACATACTACCAGAGTAAAGATGATAAGAATAATATACTTCATCCCTAAACACTTACAAAAAACTAAGTCCAGGCTACAAAGGAAAGACCCATCTTAAGGGATAGAAGCAAAAGTAAAGATAGAGTGAAAAATCCTTTTTAACAGCCATATGTCTAAAGAATAATCTAGGTCAAAATACGAACTATAAATACTTGAGAGTCATAAAGAGGCAGGAAGCCTGAAAGCACAATGGACCCCTCTAACTAGCCCTAACATCTCCTTACCCGCTCCTATGAAGTCTTCTCTCTAGAGCTGGCTGGCAAATTAGTAGGGGATGAAGCAGGGGATGGAGGGATTTTCACATTGTCTGGAACCACTTCAATATTCTCCACTTCTAAATAGTTAGCCAGCCACCTATTTTACATCGGTTTCCTAACCTACAGAATCCACCTGAGGAAGAAGAGATTCCTTCACCTAATTGGGTTGTAGGCTTCAAAGGCTATCGGATCCTCAATTGATAGAATTGGGTATCTAGGCACCTGGTTGTTCATTCGGATGAGAATATCATAGTCATGAGGCTTCGGAGCAGAGAGCTTCTCATCAATATTAACCACCACATGGTCCAATTCTCCAAGGAGTTCCTTCTTGAAGACCTTTTTACAAAGTTTCATTACCACATTCCTGTCATTCTCAAAATGTATAGCCACTGCCAAGAACATTGTGGCAATGTCTGAATTGGCTCTAGTGGGGTCTTCATTCATAATATAGCCATTCCCAAGGACTTTCATGACTTCCCTAATGACTAGGGGGTTTGGCAAGACCAGGATGCCTTTCAATCTCTCCTCCTTAATTTCTACTACAAAGGCCATTTGCCACGTGAGCCCTATTAATCTTAGCGGGGTATCCATAGGGAGCTGCTAGAATATCAAATAAGCCAGAGCCCAAGCAAGTGTAAATATAAATAGAACTAGTATTAAAAGGAATCATTAAATACGACTCATCTAGCCTAAGAGGAACGATAGACATAATTGAATGATAGAGATCGAAGGGCCAAGATGTTATTGAAACAATCTCCATGATCAAGGTAATTAATACCGTCACCTCTACACGAATGGGCTGCTAAGCAATTGTTGGCTATCATGGTAAGGGAAGTCACATCATCACCATAAGTATGCCACCAAGTTAGTACTAATCTAGGGGAGTTTCTAATAGAATATGTCCTGAAAAGGTATTGGTTGCCTCTAAATATGGCTAAAAACCATAGATAGATATGGTCTAAATCGAAGCTATAAAATACATATAGAATATAAAATAAATTAATAGATAAAATTTTAACTCTTAAAGCATCATAATCTCTTATTCCTATTCGTATGTGATATATCTATATGAATATTAATACATATACATCCATGCATATATATGTGTGTGTGTGTGTGTGTGTAATTATTTATATATATGCATGTTTGTATAAATATGCATATGTATACCAATAGGTGTAAAATCTTATAAGGCCCTAAGAGGGGATCTAAAGAAGATATAAGAGAAGAGTGCATTAAACTTCCAATCAAGTAGAGAGTCTTTTCTAGGGCCATTGATAATAATGGCCGAGTCTCCTTCAGTGGAAAGATTGTGAATGCCCCTATTTTGACAAAGAAGGAGACCTTCAATTAGGGATAATATTTCAGCTTTGTTATTGGATTCAAACCCTATAGGTTTGGCTAGCCTTGCCAATTCCCTTCCATCCTCATCATGTAGATAGCATCCAATACCTGCAGGACCTGGGTTCCCATGGGAGGCTCCATAAAAATTTATCTTGACCCAACCCCTTTTTGGGGCACTCCACTTGCAGGCCTATCTCAGCTCCTATTTTTTAGAGTTGCTATCTCCAACAAAGGGAGGGATCTTCAAACCAAACCACCGACCCCTCATCTTTTCATCCCAGTAGGTCATCTCTGAGAAATTACTAGGAAATTTAGAAGTTCTACTATTTAGAGTCTCCACAATTGAGGCTTCTATTTTATTCACCAGAAGGGTCCACTCCATCTTCTCCTCTGTTAAGAGTCTCCTATTGCATTCCTTCCAGAGTTCCCAGATAACCAGAGAAGGGGCTAGGTTCCAAAGCCCCACATATAGGGAGTTCTTAAAAAGGATTGGCCATGCCTAAAACATCCCAAGGATGGTATTGGGAAAGGCTAAGTACCACCCTAATTTGTTGCACAACCAAAGCCAACACTTAGAAGCATAATTACAATTGAGAAGGATGTGGTCTTTATCTTCTTTGGCCTAATCACATAAAGGACATCTGCTAGGGCCTTCATAGCCCATCTTTCTAAATTTATCTGTTGTTAAAATATTATTCTGGAGAGATAACCATGAGAACAATCTTTCCTTTGGTAAATACATCTTATCCAAACATAAGGTTGAAGGGACAGAAGAGGAAGAGGAGAGCTGCTAACTCAAGAGGATATTATAACCATCTTTTGAGGTATATTCTCTCGATTTCGACCCAACCCAGACAAGAGTATATGGCCTTAAGTTGAAAGAGACCATCCTCTTATTAAGGATGTCTTGAAGGGTAAGTGCACAAAGTTGTGTCCACTTAGTGTGAAAGTTTTACACTTTAAAAAAAAATGCAAATGTCACAGAATGCATGTGAAATGAAATGAGATCCCATTTCACGTTGGGATCCTGAGCCTAATTTTGTAACGAGATCCCATTTAGCTTTGGGATCCCGAGCCTTGAGCTAAGAAACGGGATCCCGTTTCTTTTTAAAAAAATTAAAATAAAAATTAATTTTTTTTTAAAAAAAAATTTAATAAAAAATACAAGCTATATATACATGAAATATAAAATTTATATATAAGTCACATTTCTCTTTGTCTTTTTTTTTCTTTCTATCTCACTTTGTCCCCTCTCTCCCAAAATCTAAAACTATGTCTCTACCTCTCTCTCACGTCCTTAACTCTTTATCTTCGCTATCTCTATACACCTCCCCTTAACCCCTACCTACCTATATATTTCTCTATATATACATCTCTACCTCTCTCTTAACATACCATCTCTCTCTCCCAACCAACTTATCTTGCTCTACGTATGTCATAATAGGTCCTACTAAGGGGTCTTATGTCATAATAGGTCCTAGTAAGAGGTATAATGTCTTAATAGATCCTCTTAAGGTGTCTTATGACATAATAGGACCTATTATATCATAATAGGTCGTATTTTGTCATAATAGGACCTATTATATCATAATAGGTCGTATTTTGTCATAATAGGACCTATTATATAATAATAGGTCATATTTTGTCATAATAGGACCTATTATATAATAATAGGTCATATTTTGTCATAATAGGACCTATTATGTCATAGTGGGACCTATTATGACATAATAGGTTGCACTATGACATTATAGGTCCTATTATGACATAATACCCCTTAACAAGTCCTAGTAAGGGGTATAAAGTCATAATAGGTCTTCTTAAGGGGTTTTATGATATAATATGACCTATGAAGACATAATAGGACCTATTACATCATCATAGATCTTATTATGTCATTATTAGTCCTATTATGACATGATACCCTTTAACGGGTCCTACAAAGGGGTATAATGTCATAATAAGTCCTCTTAAGGGGTCTTATGACATTATAGGACCTATTATGACATAAATAGGTCCTAATATGTGATAATCAATCTTATTATGTCATAATAGATCCTACTAAGGGGTCTTATGTCATAATAGGTCCTGTTAAGGGTTCTTATGACATAATAAGACACTATTATGACATATTAGGTCGTATTATGACATAATAGGTCGTATTATGTCACAATAGGTCCTATTATGTAACAATGTGACCTATTATGACATAATAAGTCATATTATGGCATTATAGGTCCTATTATCTCACAATGTGACCTATTATGACATAACATGTCGTATTATAACATTATAGGTCATATTATGTCACAATAGGTCCTATTATGACATAATACCCCTTAACTCTCTCTAAAAGTACCATCTCTCTCTCTCTCTCAACCAACCTATATTTCTCTACATATGTCATAATAGGTCCTACAAAGGGGTCTTATATCATAATAGGTCCTATTAAGAGGTACAATGTCATAATAGGTCCTCTTAAGGGGTCTTGTGACATAATAGGTCGTATTATGACATAATATGTCGTATTATGTCATAATAGGACCTATTATGTCACAATGGGACCTATTATGACATACTAGGTCATATTATGACATTATAGGTCCTATTATGTCACAATAGGTCCTATTATGAGACAATACCCATTAACAAGTCCTAGTAAGGGGTATAAAGTCATTATAGGTCCTCTTAAGGGGTTTTATGACATAATATGACCTATGATGTCATAATAGGACCTATGATGACATAATAGGACCTATTACATCATCATAGATCATATTATGTTATTATTAGTCCTATTATTACATAATACCCTTTAACAAGTCCTAGGAAGGGGTATAATGTCATAATAGGTCCCCTTAAGGGGTCTTATGACATAATAAGACCTATTATGACACGACAAGTCCTCTTAAGGGGTCTTATGACATTATAGGAGCTATTATGACATAATAGGTCCTATTATGTGATAATCAACCCTATTATGTCATAATAGGTCCTACTAAGGTTCGTCTTATGTCATAATAGGTCCTAGTAAGAGGTATAATGTCATAATAAGTCCTCTTAAGGGGTCTTATGATATAATAGGAACTATTATGACATAATAGGTCCTATTATGACATAATAGGTCCTATTATGACATAATAGGTCCTATTATGTGATAATCTATCATATTATGTCATAATAGGTTCTACTAAGGGGTCTTATTTCATAATAGGTCCTAGTAAGAGGGATAATGTCATAATAGGTCTTCTTAAGGAGTATTATGACATAATAAGACCTATTATGACATAATAGGTCGTATTATGTCACAATAGGACCTATTATGTCACAATAGGTCATATTATGACATTATAGGTCCTATTACGTCACAATAGGTCCTGTTATGACACAATACCCCTCAACTCTATCTAAACATACCATCTCTCTCTTCTAACTAGATTATCTTTCTCTTCATATGTCATAATAGGTCCTACTAAAGGGTCTTATGTCATAATAGGTCCTCTTAAGGGGTCTTATGATATAATAGGTCGTATTATGACATAATAAGTTGTATTATGTCATAATAGGACCTATTATGTCACAATGGGACCTATTATGACATAATAGGTCGTATTATGACATTATAGGTCCTATTATATCACAATAGGTCCTATTATGACATAATACCCCTTAACATGTCCTAGTGAGGGGTATAAAGTCACAACAGGTCCTCTTAAGGGGTTTTATGACATAATATGACCTATGATGTCATAATAGGGCCTATGATGACATAATAGGACCTATTATATCATCATAGATCATATTATGTCATTATTGGTCTTTTTATGACATAATACCTTTTAATAGGTCCTACTTAGAGGCATAATGTTATAATAGGTCCTCTTAAGGGGTCTTGTAACATAATAGGACCAATTAAGACATAACAAGTTCTCTTAAGGGGTCTTATGATATTATAGGACCTATATGAAATAATAGGTCCTATTATATGATAATCGATCTTATTATGTCATAATAGGTCCTACTAAGGGGTCTTATGTCATAATAGGTCATGGTAAGAGGTATAATGTCATAATAGGTCCTCTTAAGGGGTATTATGACAAAAGGACCTATTATGACATAATAAGTCATATTATGACATTATAGGTCCTATTATGTCACAATAGGTCTTGTTGTGACATAATACCCCTTAACAAGTCCTACTAAGGGGTATAAAGTCATAATAGTTTCTCTTAAGGGATTTTATGACATAATATGACCTATGATGTCATGATAGGACTTATGATGACATAATATGCCCTATTATGTCATCATAGGTCCTATTATGTCATAATCAGTCCTACTATGACATAATATGATTCAATAGGTCCTACTCAGGGGTATAATGTAATAATACATCCTCTTAAGGGGTCTTATGACATAATAGGACCTATTATGACATGACATGTCCTCTTAAGGGGTCTTATGACATTATAGGACCTATTATGACATCATAGGTCTTACTAAGGGGTCTTAAGTCATAATAGTTCCTATTAAGAGGTATAATCTCATAATAGGTCCTTTTGAGGGGTCTTATGACATAATAGGACCTATTATGATGTAATAGGTCGTATTATGTCACAATAGGACCTATTATGACACAATATGATCTATTATGATACACTAGGACCTTTTATGTACCAATGGGACTTATTATGACATAATAGGTTGTATTAGGACATTATAGGTCCTATTACGTCACAATTTATAAGATCTTCTAAAATCTAGAATCTGTATTATAACTCCTAGAGATCTGAAACCATTCTCAAACATCTTGCTAATATATACATAAAATATAACTTAAAGTATAAGAAAGGAAAAAGACAAAGGGAAATGTGACTTAAACTTAAATTTAATATTTCATGTATATATAGTTTGTTTTAAAAAAAAAAAAAATTAAAAAAAAAAAATTTCTTTTAAAAAAAACATTAAAAAAGAGAAATGGGATCCTATTTCTAAAAATTTCAACTTTGGTTTGGTTGCAGCTTCTGTTTTGGCTTCGGAAATGGTTTGGAGAGCCGACCCTTAGGCTTGGACCTGGTTTGACCTGCAACTTGAAGGCCAAATCAATCTTCATATAAAATAATGACTTCAAGAATATATTTGAACACCAAATTTTTAGAATTTTTTTAAACAATGAAAACCCATTATAGTAGAGACTGTCTAGATTAAAAATATGTAATTTAAAAAAAAATTGATCAATATTTTTATTTTTAAAATAATTCCTAATGAAAGAGGTCTATAAACTCGAAATAACAAGGTTTTTTAGTTTTTAATAACTTTTTTGTTTCTAAGTTTTTAAAAAAAAATTTATATGGCATCAAACTAGAGACAATTCTATACAGTTTAAAAAGAAAAAAGCCAAAAAATGTTTAGTTTAGGTCAAATTATGCTTTTCGTACACAAGAATTTTTCAAAACAATGATTATGCCCAATAAAAAATTAACAAAAACAAAATATGCTGAAAAAAATTATAAAAAAATATACTCATCAAAGGTGAGTGAGTTGTATATCTTTTCCCAAAAGGATTTATAAAATTAATTTCATTTAGGTCAAATTATGCTTGTCGTACACAGGCATGGTATGGTCTTGAAAAGTGACTTTTAAACTATAGGTTTTAGTAATGCCTATTCAAACTTCATTTTTAAGATCTGGGTATTAGAAAAAATTACATATTTGGAAAGTAGACTTTGAGCACTATATCTTCTATTACTGAATTTTTTCAAGATTCATTCTTTAAGTGCCTCAAATATTTAGATCAAATGGGACGAAATCAAAAAAAAAGGGAAAAAACTTCCACTTTTTGGCCGAAAAGTGGACACAACTTCTTGCACTTACCCTAAAGCAACAATTTCTCCCTTGCAGGGATGTCCACCTGATCAAGGGATCTCCAAGACCATCCCTTAGATAAGTCTCCCTCAGTAGGTGTGATGTAATCCTTAACATACCTACCCCAAATAGATTCTAGCACTACTCTGGACGATTCTAGATTAACTTTTTGCTGAAGGACTGGGAAACCTCCCCCAGAGTTGAACCAGAAAAGGGCTTTATCACCCTTGACCAGATTCCATGATAATTTCTCTAAGATGATTTTCCTACAATCTAGCATAAATTTCCAAATACGAGAGCCTGTCGAAGGGGAGGAGTCCCTCAAGAGGCTTATATGGTCCCTGCCTCAGAGATATTTATGGTAAAGGATTTGGGCCCACTTAAGATGAGGAGATCTAAACATTCTCCATACTAATTTGGCCCCTAACGCCCTACTCTGAACCTTAATATTCTTAATCCCAATACCCCCTGTCGACTTGGGCTTGCAGATCTTATCCCAGGCCATAAGGGAGATCCATTTCTTCTCTTCCACCCCTTACCAAAAGAAAGATCTTAGATGTCTATTTAGCATATCCTTTTTGCACTGGGGTAGGTTAAAACATGATAGCTGATAGATGGGCATAACAGCCAGAACGGATTTGACTAGAGTAGCTCTAGCCGCAGAGGATAGCAACTTACCCTTCCAATTTTCTACCCTGCTTCTAATCCTATATACTACTCCATCCCATATATTTGTTGACCTAGAGCCCTTATCTAAGGGAAGACCTAGATACTTACAAGCGGGACTTCCTAGATTGAAATTCAAAATGCCACAGATGTCTTTTTGAAAGCTTAACCTAGTGTTAAAAAAGAAGACTTCAGATTTAGCTGGATTGATTTCTCGACCTGAGGCCATAGAGTAAGAATCCAGGATTTGCTTAAAAGCCCAAGCATCCCCTAAATTACTAAGCACATATAGCATAGTATCATCCACAAATTGTTGATGCGTTATAGGGTCAAGGTTGTTGGTAATTCCAATCCCTTCAATCTAACTATTCTCCCTAGCTCTATAAATTGATCTCCATAAGGATTCTCCCATAATGATGAAGAGAGAAGGAGATAAAGGATCTCCCTGCCTCAAACCCCTAGAGGAGCTAGAAAAACCTTCAGGGATACCACTGACTAGTACTAAGAATTTAGGCGTAGAGATACATTGAAAATTTAAGTTATTCTAGGCAGAGGGGAATCTGAAAGCTTTTAAGAATCTACATAGAAATATCCAATTCACCTTGTCGTATGCTTTTCTAATGTCTAATTTTAAGAGCATACTGGGAGATCCATTCGTCTAGACAGAGTGGATAGCCTCTTGATCTATTATAACCCCATCATAAATAGATCTTCCTCAAGCAAAACCTGTCTGTTCCTCATTGATCACCAGGGGAAGGAGTTTCTAAAGCCTATTAGCTAAAGCTTTAGAATAAATTTATAGATAGTGTTGCACAAGGCTATGGGTCAAAACTTATCAAAACGCTGAGGTTTATCCTTTTTTGGGATAAGGGCCAGAAATGTGTTATTGATTTCTTTGAGGATATTACTTGAGTTCCTCCTCCCTTCAAGAGTTGTTGGCACTTCCTCACCTAAGAAGGGCCAACATTTTTGAAAGAAACTAGTTGGAAAGCCATCCATCCTAGAGGATTTGTCTAGCCTCATCTGTATAAGAGCTTCCTCTACTTCTGCTAACAAAAATTTAGCAGTGAGAGAATTGGTTTGATCCTTACTCAGAAGCTTTGGGATACACTTAATAAACTTGTCCTGGGCAAAGCCATGGGGGCTCCAATCAGAGTTGAGGATAAGAGAAAATAAATTTGCAGCCTCCTTCGCAATGAATTTCGGATTAACCACCTCAGAGTCATCACTCAACTTGATCCTAGAAATATGGTTAATGACTCTTCTCATCCTCACACTATTGTGGAATAATTTGGTGTTCTTGTCTCCCTCCTCCAACCAAGTCTCTCTAGACTTTTGTTTCCAAAATACTTCTTCTTTGGCGAGAATAGATTCATGATCTACAAGGAGTTTCTTTTCTCTCAGAAACAAGGCCTCATTCATCCCATGTCTCATCACTTTCTCATAAACTTCTGCCAACTCAGCTTCTACATGGGCCTTATTGTCAAAAATATTTCTAAAGTGCTCCTTATTCCAATGGATAAGATTTTGCTTAATAATCTTAAGTTTGTTAACAACCTTATAGATCCCAGACCTAGAAACCTTGGCCACATTCCACCATTCCTATAGAAGCTTAGGGATATTGTCATCCTTTAGCCACATATTCTCAAATTTAAAAGGGCATCTTCTTGGGCCAACCTCACCCTGAATGCTAAGCTGAATAGGGAAATGATCCGATCCTGAGAAAGGTAGAATAGAGGCATCCAAGGTATAGGGAAAGTTGATGAGACTACCCAATACAAATAATTTATCAAGTTTCTATGCAATGTTGCTAAAACCTAACCTTCGGTTATTCCAGTTAGAGGTATCTTTTACCATATTGATCTCTATCATACAACAATGATGAATCCAATCTGCAAAGTCAACAAAAGCATGAGAATTTTTACCTAGACCTCCTCGCTTCTCATAATGATGCAAAATTGCATTAAAGTCCCCTCGTAGAATGCATAACTGATTAAGGGTGCCCATGAAATTCTCAATTTCTTCTCATACTCTCTTTTTAGCCTCATTAAGGATTGGCCCATACATATTAATAATGATAAAATATAGATTGTTTTTAAGGCTAGTAACCCTTCCACTCATCCAATTACTATGTGACTCCATAAGTGAGAAGAGTTTGTTATGTGGGTCCCATATTATAGAAAGTCCTCCAGAGGCCCCATTAGTTGGAGCCCCTTTAATCTTTCTAAATCCTAATCGCTTACTGAAGGAGGCCAAATCCTCATTCCCTAGTTTGGTCTCTTGTAACGGAGCTAATTCTGGACTGTGGAAGGATAGGCATCACTTGACTATCCTTTGTTTGTTAGGAGCATTTAATCCCCTAACATTCCATGAGACTACTTTCATGATACCTTGGGAAGGAACTTCTCCTTCCCTACATGAAACATGCCCGTGAGTTTAACCTAGTCTTTCGCAGTACCACCATTAGCTCTTAGCTTTGATAAAGATTTCCAACCTCTCTTTTTGCAGAGCTTGGCATAGTCCAGAGCAGATTTGTCATTTGCCTAGAGTTCGATACCCAAGGTATCGTTTTCCTTGTTGTCTAAGTCTAGAAAAATTTCCTCCATGTCTGAAACTACAGGGGGGAGGGAGGAACTCAAAATCTCTTTTCTAAGCATATTTTTCTGAAGTTTGAGCTCATCCTTATCTATTATTTCATCCAATAGTTTCTCCATAATTTCCTAAGTAACTGAGTCACATAAATAGTCTATTATGCAATTAACCTCTTCCTCTTAGTGGTCTTGATCCTCCTCTTGATCAATCCTTTCCACTCTAATGGGGCTTTCCTTCAGATGGGGAGAGCCATTAGAGTTCCTCCAACCCTCTAAATAGGTGACCTGGTCAGAGGGAAGAGGAAGGGCTTCCTTCTCCTTACACTTCTCATCCTTAGAAGCTAGAGAAGGTTCTCCCTTCTTGACAAGGGGTATCTTTGGATAAGCAGTCCCGCCTTGCCTATCCAACGACAATTCCTTGAGGGTGTGAAGAGAAGAGGGGATCAATTGATCATCCCTGTTATGGTCTGCTATAATTTCCCCCTCTTCTACCTCCTCAGGTTGCTTGGTTGACAAGGAGGCTTCCTTGATCACAAAACCTCCTTGCTCCATATTGAAACTAATGTCTACTTCAGGAATTGTTCTAGGTATTGATTAAGAAGAGGGGAATTCTAAGATCAATTCGGGAGTAGGGTCTAAATCCAGAAACCCTTTATAAAATTTAGGGTAGATTAGGAAAGATGACTCCACTGTTCTAATTTCAATGGACCTTAAATATTTAACACTAATATCCCTATTGATTATCATTACACAATTCAAATATTTCCTGTTTTTATCGCTAATCTCTACAAATTTGCCCAAGTGATTACCTATTTTCCTAATAATTTCTATGTCCATTAATTATACTGGTAGGTTAGGGATCATAATTGGTCTATCTAATTTTAAATATTTCAAATTGTTTGGGCTAAAATCCGATTGCCATTCTAAAAAATAAAATCAAAACTTTTGAAAGTTGGAGATTTACCTATTAGGAATTCCTCCTTAAGCCTTGAATTTCCACAATCAATATACAAAAAACTCTCAGTCAAGATAGCTATACTTACTATCGATTTGAAGGAGTTGTTGAACCAGTTTGCAATAGCCTCTGATGGAATTCCAAGTCCCCACCATCTAGCGAAAACCCCAAAAGCCTTGCAAGATTGTTGAATCCTCTTAACTAGATTGTCATTAATCTCTAAAATATTTGTCAACTCTAAATTAGGGCTCATTTTTGTGACCAGCTCATCTCCTAAAGGTTTAGGAGGCATCGTGAATTTCTTGCCCTTACCTTGCAAAGCCCTAGGTCTCATTTGAATACCATCTGACCTACAATAATTCTTATTTCCTATGCTTCTAACATTATCAGAATGAGTTTTGACCTGGGGAGCAGGTTTTATATAACCTTCCTCAAGATTATGCAAATGGTTAAACCTATTGGAGATGACCAACATAGTTCCTCCATGGGAGTAGATGTTCATTTTACCTTGCTTGCCAATTCTAGCCATCGGGGGGTTTTTCATGGCTGCCATGCAAAACCTCCTAGGTTTCACCACTTGCCATTCTAAATTAGGCTAAGGCAGGGAAGCCCTATTCCCTGGGTTGCAAATCATAGTCACATATTTGGTCCATTCGAAAAACCACCTTTGTTGAACAAGGTCTGGAGATTTCCACAGAGGAAATTGCAATGACAAATTCGCTCGATGCATCCGCTTCATTTTTTTTACATAATCATATAAAATAATATTATATTATTATTATATTGTATTCAACTAAAATTATGGTTATGGATTATAATATAATATAATATAATATTATATTATATATTTTAATATAATTATATATAAGAATACAATAATAAATAATTCTATATTAATTTATTTAAGGTTTTCAAATTCATGTGATGATTACTACTAGCTTATATATATTTAATAGCATATATAGAATAAATCTAGAGATATCCTTCTTGCACTTTAATGTGATAATTAAAAAAAATAGGTTCGTCTAAAATAAAAGATGTATCTTGCCTTATTTTATATATATTATTAAGTATATAAACTAATTATGATCAAGGTAATATTAGTTGTCCATAATGTGGATTACAAATGGTTTTTAATATTTCTTATATCTGAACTAAAAATAAAAATGAACTAAGAAATCAACATGATTATAGTTTGAGATGATAAACAAGAATTTAAGTAGACAAAAAACTAAGACAAAACAATTATAGAATAGAACCCAAAAAAATTTAAAACAAAATTATTATTCCATGATAAAATAAACTATCATAATTAAAATAGATTTTATCATTAATATAATTAATTGATAGAAAAGATTGTTCAATGCTATATATATATATATATATATATATATAAAATAAAAAAAGAAAAGACAGCAAGATTTAATTAAAGCTTAAAAAACCTATGACCTTCTTGCTTCATATGGAGGAGGAAATTATAAGATTTATTGTAAAAAATTATATTAATATTTCTTATGATGGAGGTTCAGATCTGAGGGGTATCCATTAAGCTAAATTCGTCTGGGGTACAATTGAGGCCTCATTCCTTATGATGTTAGAGCCTTGGTCAACTCATTTGAAACCATTCAACTTCACCAATAGACCAAAAGCCCATTGACAACTATATTAAAATTTGAAAATAGAGAAACCTACTGAAAATCTACATGATATAGTTATTATAATTTATTTATCTTCTTTCTGCCAGTAGAAAAGAAGAGCGTAAACTTAGCGGAATAACTATTGTATGAGGAGATTTATATATATTCTAGCAGCTATGAAAGCACTGACAGTAGAATTGATAATCGCACTGTCCAAAGTCTTGATGATCTACATATTTGCAGACAGAATCGCACTCTTCCCACCTCCAAATAAAATAAAGAATACCCCATGAAATCCACCGCTCATGCTGCTACAGTCATCTGACTCACTTTGCATTACAAATCAGCGAATAGTCAAGAATATAAAGCCATGAATTAATCTACTAATATTAAAGACGAGGAATGGAGGATAAATATTATTACTATTATTACCTTCAACTGAAGCAAAAGCAAAAAGAGCCGTAAGAAATGAAAACAAAAGAAACGCATATATGCCCTTCGCCATGTAAGCTACTAACTGCAGATATATTTTGTGAGGAAAGAGGATTACAGACCAACTGTTTTATATACCTCACACACCAACTACGCTCCTTTGTGTGTTCCGCTCAATTCCGTTTATTCCAATGCCAAGTTTGTTTTAGAGTACATAGATATAATATGAAACTATTTTGAAACGTTGAGGTCTAAGTTGAGTTAGGTTAAAGTTAGTAAACGTTTTTAACATTTTGCATTTTATTGGCACAGGAAAAGAAATTAAAGTAATTTTTTAAAGTTTGGGAGATTTCTTATAAATCTTAAATTTGATCTGTTATAATATTCAATGTCATAGAACATATATTGTTTGATTTGTTGTAGGTAAAGGACAGTTGCAATGATAACATCTAACAAAAATCACCTACACAATTAATTTGTTTTTTACAATGCTTTGTTTTTTACAATGCTGATATACACAAGGTATATGGTCCCTATTTGAATTGATTTGTTTTTCACAATGCTTATATACACAAGGTATATGGTCCCTATTTGAAAATGCCTCGAAAAGATATTCAATAATTTGTTAAAACTATTTATTGTAGCTTGTAACGAGCGAACAAAGGATGGAGAAGACATTAGTTAATGTTAGTTTTGAATTAAAAAATATTTGAAACATTGAAACAAGCTTTTTATTTTTACCCTACCCAATTCAGGATGGGAGGAAGATTTTTCTTTTTATTTTTGAAAAAGTAATTTTAGAAAACAATTTGATTAAATTTTGCAAGTCAATAAGAAATTTTTAAAAATAAGAAGCAACTTTAATTTTGGATGGAGAAACTCTGAAAGATGAGGATTTTAAGAAAAGTAGATGCAAGAATGCAATAGGGATATCAAAAGATACAAATAACAAATACAAGATTCAACCTTATGATTTTATATTAAATCATATTTCAAGTAATTGATCTCTATTATAGATTTTAGGTGATATGTTCATAGTTATCTTTTCTATGAAAAACTTTAATTAGGAATTTTAGATTATGTACATGAGATAGATAATATGTTCACTTAAAATTTATGCTAAGGGCTAAACATTAGGTTTATTATGAGATGTAGAATTATATTTTGCATTTTTGTTTTCCATATAATTTTGATATCATTAATAACTAGAACTAGAACATCTTAGTGAGCTGAAATCAATGAAAGAAAATTATTAATATTTAATTTTCTTATGTTGACAAGTAATTTAGAATTTGAATATCTTGAATTTTTAACTAACAGTTTGATGCTTGTAAATTTAAAATTAAATTGAATTTTTATATATTTGAAAAAAAATTCAAAGTGTTGCATAAGTCATGTTCTTTGTTAATAACTAGTAGTAAACAATGTTTTTGCATGGTCATCTTCATGAAAAATGTTAAAATGTTAAGCATCTACCATTGTGGAGGATTAATAAAATGAGCCAATATTTATTGGAAATGGAGGATGTGACTAGCAATTCATACTTTGAATATAAACCACAAGTACTCTCCTATTATCTTAAGGAATGTTGATTGAATGGTTTCCTCTTAAAAAGTCAATGATTTTCTTTGATAGATTAGGACTATTTGGAAAAAAAGATAAATTGAAAATTTATATAAGGGTTTGAGTGGCTCAAGCCAAATGGAAAATGTAACTAGAATAAGTAAAATAATAAATAATGTAATTTTTCAAAAAATAAATATTTAAGATTTGGAAGTGTTAGACATTTTGGAATTAAACAAGAAGGTTACCTAAAGGAGGTAAGAAGTTGAATCATCAAATTCAAATAGCTATGGAATGAAGCATAGTTAAGAATTAAGATATATTAATTAGGGTTAATTTACTAGTTGAATCAAGACATGTAACTACAACCTTTATTTCTCTTTTTGTGCTAAGAAATATGGAATGATAGAAATGGTATCTAAGGTTGGCTAGAAGAATTGAATTTTTTATCCAACGAATAAGATTCACACAAATTTAGGTTGCTCCATCTTTAATCACAAATGTTTCTATATGAGTTTAACTAGTTGTTTAGATGGCTAAGAGATTTAGTATGTGATTTTGGATCAGGATGAAGTTAGTGTGCTTAGCTTTAGAATTAGTATATGAAATCATAATACCAATTTGAGTATCTATGTTTTTAGATTTTTTGTAATAAAATATAAATTGTGTAGGTGTATTGAAGGGAGACTTAATGTATCATTAGCAATGAAATGTGAACGTTTAGAAAAACTCAAAAGTTGAGGCAATCTCGAAGGATGAATTCAACTTAAAGAACTAAATTTAACATCAACTACACATGCATTTAAAATATGATGATCCTATTAGAGTTTTCAATGCAAAATAAACTAGAATTTAATCATCAAAGCTATAGTAATTATTATGAAGGAAATATTAATAGCCAATAATTTTTTTTGATATGTTAAGTGGGGATTGGCTCCAATCCATACACTTCAACATTTTAAACATGTTGTCAAAAAATCAGCCTTGAAGAACAAGCTCGCCATGACCAATAACATTGATTAAAAATACTTTTAAATATCTTTTATCTCTAAATAAAATGAAAATAAAGATGATAGTAAGTAAAGAAAACCATGAATTATGACAATGTGTTTTAATCATGAATTGTCAATATGAAATCAAACTATTATAAAATAGAATTCCAAATATATATATTCATCATACAGTAAACTGTGATGATTATATTAGATAATCATGAAACTAAAATTAAAGCGTACCTAAAATTATAATTTGGAAGTTGAGAAGCCAGCAAATCTAATAGCTAAAAAGCCACATGGTATTATACACTCTAGAAGGGATGATAGCACCAGTGCGTGTGGATGGTTCCGAGGGCATTCTCCAAATCCACTGCTCAAGTTTCTACAATATGCACTCTTTTTACTTTAAAATATTAGATTAAACTATCAAAAATTAAATTTTTTAACTTTGATCTAATTAATTAATCGACAAGATCATCCAATGCTATGTATATTCGAACATCAAGATTTAATTAAAACCCAAAACTATGACCTTCTTACTTCATATGTAAAGGAAAGTACAAGATATATTGGAAAAACCTAAATTATTATTCAGAGATAGAGAAGCCGGCAAATCTAACTGCTAGAAGGCCACATGGTATTATTATCATTTATATGTCTGCATTCTACCGGTAGAGAAGAAGAATGTAAACTGAGCGGAATAAGTATTGCATTGATGAGGAGATTTACATATATTCTAGCAGAGATGAAAGCACGCACTCTCCAAACTGTTGATGATCTAATTTTTGCAAACAAAGTCGAACTCACCCTCCCTCCAATCCATGCATACCCCACGTGGCCGTAATCGTGGTCCAGATGAGACTCTAACAATCCATTCATACCACTAACTACTTGAGAACATAACCAAATAAAACCATGAATTAATTTACTAATACTGGAAAAGAGGATTAAGTATATGCATATTATGATTACAAGAAGTAGAACCAAAAGCAAAAGTAGGCATGAGCAATGAAAACAAAAGAATGACATATATACCCTTCGCCATGTAAGCAAGTATCTGCAGATCTATTCTCAGCAAATGTAATTAATGTTAGTGTATTCTGTGAGAAAAAGATTACTAAATACTTATATAGATGGGGACACCAACTCTCCTTCGTGTGTTACGCCCAATTTTGTCATTCAACCGATTCAAATATTATTTTGGAGTACTTAAATATACGGCGATACCACATGCGTTACTATCTAAATGCAGAATTAAGATTTTTTTTTTTTTCTACATGAGATATCCCCACGTCTTAGCTCAGCGTCCAACAACATGTATTTTGAATATCTGTTAGGGTGAGACTAGTCTCCAAAGGATGAAATCAACCGTTCAAAAATTGTCCCACCCTTTTAAAGCCTCTAACAGTTTCGAACCCGAGACCATGAGGAACTACCAACAACTCTCCTTCCTGTGTTCCATGCGGGAAAAAGATTACTAAATACTTATAAAGATGGGACGCCACCACAATTCTCCTTCGTGTGTTCCGCCCAATTTTGTTTATGTATTGTTACATTCAACCGATTTCAAGATATAAAATGGTTTTAAGCGTTAATATCTAAAAGCGGAAATACACAAAAACGCTGCCTTTCGCTATTTAATGGACTTAATGTTAAAAAATTAGTGTGTTCTGACAACCCTTAGTGTGGTCCGCCCAATTTCATTTATTTATTGTTACCACATACGGCGATACGACATAAATATGAAATGTTTTTAAGCGTTAATATCTAAAGGCTATTAGAGATCGTAGGGCAAATACCTAGTGAATATCCATTTGGGTGGCGGCCCTGCCTATGTGACGTTGGTTACTTATTTGACAAGATGCCTCAAAATAAGGTGGCTTCATAACGGACAATGGTTGTAGCATAGTATGGCTGGGCTACTTTGTAAAGCACCTAAAAGAAATGCTTTTTCATTGAATGCAATGATTGTTGAACATAAGCAAGATACATATTGTAGTGGAATTTAGAAGGAAATGAAATTGATGTCTCAATTTAAATTTTTAGCTATTTATGTATCTTATTAGTTCTTGCCCGGCAATAGTATATGTCTAAATTAGGAAATGAAATTGATATGTCTCAATTTAAATTTTTAGCTATATATGTATCTTATTAGTTCCTGCCCCGCATGGAACTATTGCGGAGGCTAAAAGTTTAAACAGTTATTAATCTTGCTGTTTTTGACGAATCAGAGTGTAAGAATTTTTCACATAAAGTTTTATTAAATCATGTACTATAAAAAAGTTGCCGGTTTTTTAATAGATATTTTATTGTCAGGTTTTTCATTCCCTGTTATTGGGTGTGCAGGGGGCAAATATTTTATTGGAAGGTGTTTTGTCCGCCTGTCATTGGGTGTGCTTACAGAAAATGCACTATCTTGACTTTGCAAAACAGAGCCAGTCAAGATAGTGCGTTTTCTGTAAGCCCTGTTATTGGGTGTGCTTACAGGAAAACGCACTATCTTCAAAAACAAGGCTTATAGAAAACGCACTATCTTGGCTGGCAAAACAAGACTTGCAGTGCTGGCAATAACTAGATGATTGAAATCATGCAGTCAGACAGCTGTTGCGATAGACTGGAGGGCTTGTCGAATGAACAACATTGGTAATTTGCAAGAATAAACATACATTATACAAAATTTATAGAGAAGGGTTTCTACAGAAGAATTATGCAATTTTTATTGAATCAAAATTGTTGAGAACTGATGCTGCTCCATCCTGCAGCCCCATGCATACTCATATTCTTTGCATCCACAGCTATGTTGGCTTAGTCCAAGTTCCACCGCCAAACTCCAGCATGCATGCACGTAGCTAAATTTATGAGGATCGAATATTATTTAAGTTTAGTTAATATTTTTTATTGCTCAATCAAATAAAACATGTTGTGCATGCAGTTAGTTTTTTTTAGGATAGGTGATCGAATAAAATCTAGGAATAATGCATGTAATAAGTTCTTGTTTGAAACAGTAAACTCCAGTTTGCTTTTTTCCACCGTAGAGGTTGTAATGCTACTGATTATGCATGTAGTTTAGTGAATAGCAGTCTAAATTAAGAGATAGTGTGGATTGATTTTTTGAAAGGTTGTGAACTCATTAAATAGCCAGCCTCTTTGTAATTTTTTAGTGCTGCAATAATAAGAGTATGCTGCTGTAATAAAATTCTGTGTGCAGTTCTTAACCAAGGGCACTTCTGATTTATTTATTTTGGATTGTGTTATCTATATTTTTGTAGAAAGAAACATATAACTGTTGTTATATGTTTCTTTCTGTCATAATTATCTTGGTTTATCGGCTAGCTTAAAGAACAGGGCCATTTCAGATTCTACAAGTGGTATCAAAGCAGGTAAAATTGTTTTGGGTTAAAGTTTTATTGTTGGAATCTCGCCAAAGTTAATCATGTCGAATTCTAACCACATGCCCGTTCCAGAATTTGATGGAAATGATTATGATTATTGGTGCATTAAGATGCTGACCTTTTTGATTGGAAAAGATTTGTGGGAGATTATTGAATTGGGTTATGAAGAGCCAGTTGATTGGAATGCCCTTACAGCCAATGAAAGAACAGCAAGAAAGGAAGCAAGGAAAAAGAATGCTCAAGCCTTATTTCACATTCAGATAGCTCTTGATAAGAGCTTATTTCCAAGAATATCAAGAGAAACAACTGCCAAAGATGCCTGGAAGACTCTACAAGAAGCTTACCAGGGTAGTGATCAAGTTAAGGTAGTCAAGCTTCAGACATTGAAGCGAGAATTCGAGAATTTAAAGATGCATGAAGCTGAAAGTATAAGTGATTATTGTGTTAGAGTCAAAGATGTGGTCAATAAAATGGCTACACTTGGCAAAATTGTAAGTAATGAAGTTTTGATAAAAAAGGTGTTGAGATCTTTGACACCCAAATGGAATCATGTAGCAATAATCATAGAAGAAAGCAAGGATTTGACAAAACTACAGTTTGATCAACTGGTTGGATCCCTGATGTCTCATGAAGAAAGATTGAAAGATTCTTTTGAAGGTGTAGAGAAAGCATTTTCCTGTAAATTGCTAATCACAAAAAATGAAGATGCAAGCAGTAGTAGCGCCAAAATCAATCAAGGTCAAGGTAAAGGGCAAAGCCAAAATTCTTCAAGAGGCAGAGGAAGTGGTGGCTCAAGAGGAAGTGGTGGTTTCAGAGGAAGAGGTAGAGGCAGATTTGATAAGAGAAATGTTCAATGTTACCACTGTAATAGGTATGGCCACTTTGAAAGAGAATGCAGATTGAAAGAAGGTAAAAGTGCTAACTATGCTCAAGAAAGTAGTGAGAATCTTCCTGATCACTTATTTTTATCTTATGCCAAGGGTGAAAATACTAGTAAAGATGTTTGGTACCTAGATTCTAGATGCTCTAACCATATGACAAGGAATGAGAAGTTGTTCTCAACAAAGGATGGAAGTTTCAAATCCAAGATCTAGCTTGGTGATGATAAATCATTGGAGGTTGCTCCCAAAGGAGCTATGGAGGTCCAAACAAAATAAGGTATAAAGAGTATTCATGATATTTATTATACTCCACAATTGAAGCACAATTTGTTAAGTGTTGGGCAGCTATGTGAGAAAAATTATACAGTAGTCTTTGAGAATAAGACTTGTACTATCTATGATAAGAATAAGGATAATAGGGTGATCATTGTTTAAAGACTAATCATGGAGGAGAATTTTGCTCCAAGGCTTTTCAAAGTTATTGTGATTTTAATGGCATCAAGAGGCAACTTACTACTACATACATACCTCAACAGAATGGAGTAGCTGAAAGGAAGAATCGTACTGTGGTTGAAATGGCAAGGTCCATGTTACAAACCAAGGGATTGAGAAATTCTTATTGGGGAGATGGATTTGCTACAGTGGTGTACATCCTCAACCATATCCCCACTAGTACACTAGAAAAGATGACTCCTTATGAAGCTTGGTATGGGAAAAGGCCTAATGTTAATCATTTCAAAGTTTTTGGTTGTTTGGCTTATGTGCATGTACCTTATTAGAATAGATAGAAATTAGATGCAAAGAGTGAGTCATGTATTTTTATTGGGTATAGTGAGAAAAGCAAGGCTTATAGGTTCTATAATCCCCTCACTAACAAGCTTATTGTCTCAAGAGATGTGATTTTTGATGAAGGGGGAGTTTATGGTCATCAAAAAGGCCATATTGAGAAGCCAAAATCTGTTTTGAGTGATAATACAATTCCTTGGAGTTTTTTAGGTCTCCCACCCTTCAGGTGGTCTTTTCCTTTTCTCTTTCCTCTCTCCTTGTTTCTCGTGCCTTCCCCCACCCCTCTCCTCTTTATATTTTGCCTCAAATCTGCATCTCAACATCTTTCATGTCTTGGGAATTCTCTTCATCCTGATGATGAATCACGGAGTGTGATTCGAAACGTTTTTTATAGATGAAAAAATATACACACAATCGAATCCAGAAAAAATACACTAGAGATAATATAATTGCTGATATTGATCATGAGCAACCAACTAATGTTTCTATATCCAGTGGTTTAACTCCACCAAGCATCCCTTCATCAAGTTCTTTAGTACGAATTTCAAGTCCAACTTCTTCTCCAAGTTCTACAAGGAAGGTAAGAAAATTGAGTGATATCTACCAGAGGAGTGGAAATCAAGTACATGAAGAAAACCCAATAGGTGAGACAGTGAATTTTGTTTTATTAGCCAAGGCTGATTTTGAACCATCATGTTTTGAAGATGCATGTACTAATGAGGTTTGGGTGAAAGCCATGGAAGAAGAGATGGATTCCATTCACAGGAATGACACTTGGGAGTTAACAAAACTTCCACATGACAAGAAAAGGATTGGCACCAAATGGGTCTACAAGACCAAGTTTAACAGTGATGGGAGTGTTGAAAGACACAAAGTGAGATTAGTTGCTAAAGGCTTCACACCAAAGTATGGAATTGATTATGAAGAGACATTTGCACCAGTAGCAAGACAAGAGACCATAAGAGTGCTGATTTCATTAGCAGCTCAGAAGAAGTGGAGCATACATCATATGGACATGAAAAGTGCCTTCTTGAATGGTTACTTAGAAGAGGAAGTATATGTTGAGCAGCCACAAGGTTTTGAAGTAGAAGGAAAAGATATTTATGTCTACAAGCTGAAGAAAGCTTTTTATGGCCTCAAGCAAGCACCAAGAGCATGGTATGACAGGATTCATGGATACTTTCAAGAGAATGGATTCCAGAGAAGTAAGAGTGATCCTACCCTTTACTACAAACAAGAAGGTACTGATATTCTCATCATAAGTTTGTATGTTGATGATCTTTTGTATATGGGTAGTAGTTCTAAGATGAAAGATGAATTCAAAGCTGCTATGATGAAAGAATTTGAGATGAAAGATCTTGGTCTAAGGAAATATTGTCTAGGAATGGAGGTTTATCAAAGTAAGGATGAGATTTTCATTTGTCAAACAAAGTATGCACAGGATATGCTGAAGAAATTTAATATGACTGATTGTAACCCTGCCTCCACTTCAAGTGATCATGGAGATTTTTTATGTAGAGATGATGGTGCTGATTTAGTTGATGAGATAGCTTACAGAAGTATTGTGGGGAGTTTGATGTTTCTAATCCACACGAGGCCTGATATTGCCTATTCAGTTTCACTTGTTTCAAGGTATATGACATATCCATCTGAAATACATATGAAGGCAACCAAGAGGATTTTGAGGCATGTGAAAGGGAATTTAAGTTTTGGTATTCATTACTACCCTTCTGAAAAGTTCAATCTAGTAGGCTTTAGTGAATCAGATTGGGGAGGTAGTATGGATGACCGTAAATCTACATCTGGAAATTGTTTTTCTTTTGGTTCTGGTTTGATTACCTGGAGCTTGAAAAAACAAAGTATTGTTGCTCTCTCATCTATGGAAGCGGAGTATGTTGCAATTACCTCAGCAGGTACACAAGCTCTTTGGCTCAGAAAATTTTTGGAAGAAATTGGAGAAAAGCAAATTCAGCCTACAGTGATATATTGTGACAATGTGAGTGCCATCAAGTTAGCTAAGAATCCGGTTCATCACAGCAAAACAAAGCATTTTGATTTTAAATATCACTTCATACAAGATTTGGTGCATAAGAAGGACGTTGAATTGAAGCACATCAATACCCAAGATCAACTAGCCAATATATTCACCAAGGCAGTTGCAAAAGCTCAGTTTTTGATACTACGAGATAAGATAGTAAGCTCTCTCAGCATCAAGGGGGAGTATGTTGAGAACTGATGTTGCTCGAGCATGCAGCCCCATGCATACTCATATTCTTTGCATCCACAGCTACGTTGGCTTAGTCCAAGTTCCACCGCCAAACTCCAGCATGCATGCACGTAGCTAAATTTATGAGGATCGAATATTATTTTAGTTTAGTTAATATTTTTTATTGCTCAATCAAATAAAACATGTTGTGCATGCAGTTAGTTTTTTTTAGGATAGGTGATCGAATAAAATGTAGGAATAATGCATGTAATAAGTTCTTGTTTGAAACAGTAAACTCCAGTTTGCTTTTTCCCACCGTAGAGGTTGTAATGCTACTGATTATGCATGTAGTTTAGTGAATAGTAGTCTAAATTAAGAGATAGTGTGGATTGATTTTTTGAAAGGCTGTGAACTCATTAAATAGCCAGCCTCTTTGTAATTTTTTAGTGTTGCAATAATAAGAGTATGCTTCTATAATAAAATTCTGTGTGTAGTTCTTAAACAGGGGCACTTCTAATTTATTTATTCTAGATTGTGTTATCTATATTTCTGTAGTAAGATAATTGTTGTTATATGTTTCTTTCTATCATAATTATCTTGGTTTATCAGCTGGCTTAAAGAACAGGGCCATTTCAGATTCTACAAAAATTCCTTTGCATTGCGAGAGTGTTGAGCATGAGGTCAGACAATTTTGATTGAAGAGAATCTGTGAAGTTTAATTTTTTTATAAACTTTGTGTCATGGAATTGACTTTGTATATATATTCATGTACCTGTATTCATTTATGGTGTTCTATTAGTGCCAGATCTAGTCCCAATTTGTTGAAGTGTTTTTTTTTTTGCAAATTCCCTTACTGAACTCTAGGCCCTTTGAAATTTCATATTTTTGTCATTGATTCTTATCCTTTGATTAATTTGTAATATTGATTTCCCAAAAATTTAAAAGCCATCAATTAAAGTCATTTTATGGTTATGGTGTTAGCATGAAACCACTAACATTGATAAAGAACTATGCAATTGGATCCAAAATTATTTTCTGGAACTAAATGAGGTGTAGGAGAAAAGAATGGTTGAAATGAATAGTTGTTTTACTTTTTTTTCCATGCAGGTGAACTTGCTAGTGCCAATTCTTTGAAGCAAATAGACGCAAATGTAAATTAGCCGATTCAAGATGAGTTAGATGTATATGCAAAAGAAGCTAGCCTGATGCAGGCAAAATGCATTATGGGTCTTCGAGTTGAGTTTGGAGAAGTAAGGAACCTTCATAAATAAGGGTTGAACTCATAGAAATTGTTCTATTTGGATAGGTCATAAAAGCTAGTGTTATTTTACTGAATTGCTCTACTTTCTGAAGTTCTCAGTTGCAATGTGATCATGGTATGTGTCTATGATATGTTTATTGTGATCGTGCTTGAATTGTTTTCATTGGAAGATGTGTTGAGGGTCTTCTAGAAGATCTAGATAACCCATAGTGAGTATCATTTTTTATAGAATTTTGTAATTGTAGGCAGCACTGTAAAATTTGAAATTGGGTCTTAGACTTGGAATTGAGTTTTCAAAAATTCAATCTAACATCTTGGAATTATTAGGGACACACTTGTCAAATACACGAGAAGTAAACATTTTCTCTTATATCTGAAGAAGGAATTGCAAAGGGTCAACTAGTTCAGCCATTGAGGCAATTGAAACTGTAGGATTATATTCTTTTAATTTTTTTTTCTTCTTTATCCCTTCCAGATGCATCATGAGTTTGTCATTTCATTTGATTGAAATCATGAGTTTGTCATATCATTTACTTGAAATCATGTGTACAAATTATTATATAAATTACTTTTATATAAATTATTATCATCTTTAGATCATTAATTCATCTTTTTTAGGATCTCAAAAACTCACCATCCTGATACAAAGCATGCTAGTAAAGCCTATTTGTGTTTACTCTATTCATGAGTGTAAGAGCTCATCATATTTAGTTGCATATTTATGTTTATTTTGTTGGTGCATGTATATTGATTAACGTGCTAGTATATAATAATTTTTATCCATATTATTTCTTCATGAATGCTTTTCAATTTAACTTGTTTTTGTGTATCATAGAATAATATTTTTTAGTTTATCCAAGCAAGGAGTGGCTTCCTTGAAGAGCTCATTGGATTCTGTTGTCATTCGAGCAGCTAAGAATGCAGATTTCAGAGGAAAAATAATTAAATTGCAGGTATTGTCTCCACATTTAAATATTTTTTGTTTAATTCTGTAATTTAATTCATACTTAATTAAATGTTCTTATGAATGTGCATGATAAATTATCCTTGATTGACAACACAAGAATTGTTAATAAAATCCAATTTGGCAAAACAAGTACGTTCCTTAGATTTCTCTCTTTTGTAGGGCTTGAATGATTAGATATCCCAGGGAACTAGCTGTGATTTACAAGGACTTGTGAGTAGTTTATGTGGAATCAATTATGAATTTGATGGATGGTAGCTTATGTGGAATTTCAAAGTAATTCTTCTCATAGGAGTACTTTTAATGAAAATATTTTTTATTTTTATTTTTCTAGAAGAAGTCATCTTGGTTATCATTCAAATTTTTTAGTGACTTAAGCTCTAGCCATAGTTAGAAAATGGGGTTTTGTTTTCTTCATTCTACCACCTCAGTGGAAATCAGGTTTCCCATTATGATTTATTGACATGCTCTATAGTTATTACCCTTTTATGATGATTTGGCTGAAATTCATAGCATTCTATTAATAAAACCATGTATATTGTCTGTTAAATTTGGGCTTATTATTTTCAGTTTCTCTTTTACCTAGAAATATTACCTTGACCTTTACATTTATCTATTTATGTGCTTGTGTTTCTATAGGAGTCAGCTTAAAGTAAAGCTATAACTAACATCTAATTCTTTCAATTGCATCCTATTTATGACACACTCTTTAGAAATGTGCAGTTATAAACTTCATATTTTCATATGATTATAACTTCCACCATTTTTTCACATGTTGAATGGTGCAGTTATAAACTCCATAGTTTCATATGACTATAACTTCATCATTTTTGTAAATGCTATCATGTCCAGATTCCATGTCAAGTTGATTCATGGTCCTCCATTAGATGAAACTCTATCTATTCTAGTGGCTACTTCATTTATAGAAGATTACCCACAGTTGTGTAAAGCACCAATTTCGAGTAGTACTCTATCAACAATTGCAAAGACTAAAAACCAAGTGTTTTAGAAATAGATTGATGCCTATGGTGCAAATTGTAGAACTTCAATATTCTGGCCTAAAGACAACAGTTTATAGGACTTAAGCACTAATTCAAGTAGTATTCTATCAACAATTAAAAGGACTTAAAGATAGGTTTCACAGGCATGGATTAATGCCCAAGGCACAAAATATAGACCTTAGCCACAAAATATAGACCTTCAATTTCTAGGCCTGTAGATTACTATTTGCAAGTCTTGAGTAACAATTTGAGTAATATTTGGTCAACAATTTCAAGGCCTAAAACATAGGCTGGCTAGGTATGGATTAGTCTGCATGGCACAAATTATAGATCTTCAATTTTTGAACCTAAAAACATCACAATTTGGAACACTAGAGAACCAATTCCTGATCAATACTATAGAATTTCAACAATCAAAACACATGCTTTCCAGGTATGATATGATGCCAATAGAATAAAAAATAAAATACTTTGTCAACCATATTAAGGACTAAAATAAAGGCTTTCTAGGCATGGATTGATGCCCATAGCACTCCCATAAAATGATAAGTAGGTCATCAATATGCAGGCCTTTTTAAACCCAAAAAAATTTAAGCCTAAAGCAACCCAAAAAAATGTAGTAGATAGACAATTTTTCGAACCCAAAATGAGGACAAATTTTATAATGATTTTTGGTGGCTTGATTGAAGTCTCATGAGCTAGAGTTCTTTGCATATTCTTCCTTGTACCTGCAAATTAGCACGTATTCCATGAGCACCTCATATCTCTTACTACAGTATGATCTATGTAATACCAAAGTGATAAATTTGTCTTTAGAAACTTGAATGTTTCTTAAGTATTTCCTCTTACACCATGAACCACATATTTTCAGCTGAAGCATATTTTTTAATGGATTTATCATCTACAATACTAAATGACTTTTTTTTTTTTGTCCCAAGCGTTAGTGCGAGGGTTTGTTTGTGTATTTTTTTTAATTATGGGCTTGGGAAACATTAATTGGGTTCTTCTTCCAACCTGTATCATGGAGGCCAAACCATATTCATATGCTAAAATAATTCCCAAGGATATTTTTAATGGTGAAATGAATTTTATGTTTAGTAACTCAGTTGAATTGATTTAATAAGTATCACTGTCTATAGATTTCAACCATCTAAGTCGTATCACTGCCTGTAGATTTCAACCATCTAAGTCGTTTGATTTTTAGTCTTATAACATTACTGATGATAAATTTCTAGTCTTAACAGAAACCATAACAAAAAAAATATTGAAAAGTAGATAAGAGAGCAAAGGCCACAGAGCATAAATCTAGCTCTGCACCTATTCGTCGGTAGGACAAGTCTATTAGTATTTGCATTGCACACAAAACATGCACAGACCTTGCATTCCTTGGTAGGAACTTCGCTGCTATAATTCAAATACTATCATTTTATATATTTACTATACTTATTGTTATTCATGCGTTATATTTATTTGAGGTTTTTTATAAAATAATTCATTTGTTATATATATTTTTACAATCCACAAACATGTCCATCAAAGTACTTGTAATTAGAATATGTTTTAACAAAAAACTATTTTAGACTACTAACAATTATAGATGTTAGTGTCCTTTCTAATATTTTAGTTTTATCACATACTAAAAGGATTCTTGTTGAATTCGAACTAATAAAAACTATTACTTAATTTTACTTGAAAGACACATTTCAATATAGATTGTAGATGATTGTTGTTTAGGTTTGGTTGAGGGATTGCATGCATATATAACTGACTCAAACCTAACAAGCAAGTGGTCAGTTAAACCATGGAATTAAGTAAATAGATCTCAAATTATTTTCTTTGTTTTACTTCCATTACTACCTAACAAACAAGTGGTCAGTAAATAGATCTCAAATTATTTTCTTTGTTTTACTTCCATCTTTGTAATGTGTATCACTTGTAAATAAAATTTAATGAAATCTATAATTGATTCTATAATTGATTGTGATGTTATTTACTTAATTTGAAGCCAGACTTCAAATCCTCTAATCACATTGTTTCATTAATTCTAGTTCTCATAGATATTCTTAGACTTACATTGTCAACCATTACTTTTATATTGTTGTCATTATAGAAAAATAAAATATTTATTTTGTGAACTTTTTTCTATACTAAATAATATATGATGAAAATACTTAATAGTAGAGTTAATATTATGTCACTATATTCTTATAAATCTTAAAACTTCTAATTAAAACTTATTACCTTACCGTAATTAAAACTTATTACCTTACATTAACACATTCTCTATAAATATCAAATATAAATTTTTGATATTCAATAAACCTATGCAGTTTCTACCATCCATATACTAGATTCTAATATTATAGCATACTTGCATTTCCCTCCCTTTCAATAAAGTTGGAATATGTTTTAACCATTTTTCATTACAATGCAAGTATTATTTATTTATTTATTTCATATTAGAATTATCTTTATAGTAAAATCTGACACCCTTTACTTACCATGATCTGATTATGTCTTGGACTTCGGGCTTAAGTAAATATTGCTAGATTACAATGCAAGTATTATTTATTTATTTATTTCAAATTAGAATTATCTTTATAATAAAATCTGACACCCTTTAATTACCATGATCTGATTATGTCTTGGACTTCGGGCTTAACTAAATATCGCTAGACCACTGACATCTTATGCTCTTTCTATAGCTACGAAACTACATATAAACTAAAATAGGTTTTACAACCATATTTATATAAATCTTTTCATATTCAAATCATTTTGGGGGATTTCACAAATGAAATTCCTAGATTAAACCAATTCAATATATAGATATCTCAATCTTAGCTACATATAAACTAAAATAGGTTTTACAACCATATTTATATAAATCTTTTCATATTCAAATCATTTTGGACCAATTCAATATATAGAATATATAGATATTTTCATTCTCTAGAGTTTATTGAATTAAATTTTAATTTTAATTTTAACTTTTGGTCTATTGCTAGTTGTGAAAGTACCATCAATTCAATTGTGAAGATTTTTATTTTCCATTTTACAAAAATAAATAACCAAATTATGTGATTATGAACCATTTTATATAGAATTACTAGTGAAATCAAGCATGATGAATTTATGAAGTACAAATTTCCCTTCCCTTTGAAGATCAATGTATGAAAAATGTATCTATAATGTGTGAACTATAAGTAATATTATTTGTGCTAATAATAGGTACACATTAAATTATAAATTGTTTATTGTTATTAAAATTATGTTTGAAGTGCCTCATAACCCATTATTGCCTTATAATCATGTATTAAAAAAGAAAGTTTTGCATCAAGATAGAACACTTGATCTCATTGATATCTTTTGTTTATAATTATAAAGGTAGCTATTAATAACTAATTTTCTAAGTAATATTAATATGACCATAAGTAGTGTTTTAGTGGATGTGGCTAGTTAGCCTTTATTTTGATATTTAGATGTTTTGAGTCCATGTACCATCAACATAAAGTCTTAATGACTATTGGTGTAAGTTATTTTTGCACCTTATATATTAAGATTACTAATTAAACTAGGATAATCCATTACATTTTGGGATTCTAATTTTATTTTATTTTTCATTTTGAAACTTACAGGTTATTGTCATATTTTCATAGTATTTTGAATTATCCTTTTTCATTAAATATAGGAAATTTGAAGCTATATATTATTAGTATTAATTTTTTTGGGGGGAGTTAAAAATATATTAAAAGGAAGAATGATTATACATATATTTTAATATTATAGTTATTTTTGTTTAATGTTATTTTTTAATTTATGTGATCATGCTATTATTTTGGATCGGGTAAAGAAAGGTTTTTAAAAGGCCTTAATCCCTTTTAAAAAAAATAATATTAATTATTAATCCCCGTATAACATCAAAGAACAATAACAAGACAACCAAGTTAAAAAAACTATATAAAAGAAAAACTAACCTTAAATTAAGGTGGTTTAAATGAAATTGATTTTGTAATATCTACCCCTTGGACACTACAATTTTTTTTTTACATTCACAAGTGGCACTTAATTAAATAAACCTAGAAATGTCAACTTCTTATTTTCTTCAATTGCCTTAGTGGTTAAATTTATACACCACCACTCATGCTTGTACTCTTGAGGTGAGGATCCCTATTAGACCTAGACTTAAGCCTCAAGAGATAATTCCAAAATGACCCATCCTATGTATCCCTTCAAGGAATGTCAAAGGATATAAAGTTCATTCTTCAAGTTTACTGGGAAGTCATTCTCTCCTCTCATATGGGATCTTTGAGCTCTCTCTTTGACCCAAGGCTATTTATTAAAATTATCCCAACAATAATAAAACAATATCTAATTATCTTCACATAGTATAGACACAAACACAACTACACAAGTATTATTACCCTTCCAAGGTTCCCAATTCTATATAGAGTGACTTGAGAACTCTTCCCATAAACATAAGGTGACTAGCTCTTACATGTCACACACATGTTGACAAGCTTCAACTTACATCACATATACAAGGGACTAGCTTCAGTAGACATTCCATATCTAGTGATTAGAATTTACACAACGAATAAATGACATATATTTAACTACTAGCTACCACTTGCCCATAGTTCATCACAGATAAATGAAATGTCGGTGTATCATGCACTACACCATGGGTCACATTCTTTTGTAGAGTCTTTTCCACCAATGAGTAAGTGGGAACAAGGTTTGATGTATTCTATACTACACCGGATGTCTATCCTCATCTGAACATGTCAAGCATACCACTTCAACAAAAATATATGCCCAAATCATACAAGGTTTGGCGAATTATTACCTACCTATTCTTCATTATAAATTATCTTCCTCATAGTCCATTAAATAGCTGAGCAAAAAGGACATCCATCGGTGGCATGTTGTTGGCCCTAGGACCTACATGCTCCTAGTAGAATTTGTCTAAAGCCCTAGATCTAAGTGGGGTATCCTTTGCCTGCGAGAAAATAGTGATGACCATCCACTAACTATGGTATATAGGTGATACTCTACCGACATAGTACACTCTTTGACTACTATCAATCTCGAGTGGATGAGCTTATATTATGCGGTCCATATCATTTCCTTTAGTGATCGCCTTAGATGGAGAAGGGTAGCCTATACAATAAGGTATGCAACCTCTACCTATGTACACATAGGGCCCTTACTCCATTTGTAGCCATAAAATGTATATGGTGAAAATGGATAACAATAATGTTGAAAGACTAAATGAATTCAACCACCAAACCCTAGCCTAACAACAACAAAGATCCACCATAACATATGAAGATTACCTAAGACAATGGAAATCAATTGAAATCACAAGGATTATACCATCACATGTCCAATAGGGTTTGGATCTCCATTCTTCCTATCTCCATTGATCTTGCTTGATTTATTTTCTCTCAGATTTATGTGCACAAGAGCTCAACAAAGAACGAAAATGTGGTTGCAAGTAAGCTTGATGGCATATGAAAGACTGTAGTCAATTGGTCAGGATGCATAGATTGATTATGGTTGATAATGAAGGAAGCATCTCCTTATATAGAAAACACTATAAGAAGTGAAGGGATAAGATTGAGAGGTGTAAAAGATAAATGGTCAGATATGATTAGAGGGTAGACATTGAAAATAATAAAATAATGAGAGGGTAGGTAGTGTATGAATTAAGAGATGAATGACATGTGTCATAGGTAGAAAAGGTTAATGAATTAATTAAATAAATAAAGATTCATTTAATTAATAGAAGAAGTGGGATCAATTAAATAAATAAAAGTATTTATTTAATTTGGGAAAAGGATAATTTAAATAAAAGTATTTATTTAAATGAGATTTATTTAAATGAGAAATAAGGCTAGAAGAGGATAAATGAATTAATTAAATAAATAAGGATTTATTTAATTAATAGAAGAATTAGGCTCAAATAATTAAATAAATAAAAATATTTATTTAATTAGACATGACAATTTTAGGTGTCTACATTTTGCCCCTCTTTGAGACAATGCAGCTTGTCGCGTTGTTTCAAAGAAGATAATATGAACTAATACAAAGTTGCCCCAACATGGGAATGATATGCCCCCTCGAGAGATTGGATGAAAATGTCTGGAAAGATTGCAAACAATCTCTCGATATAGAGAGAAAGGCGAGAATGGACTGACAATTTAGAGTGACAAGGTCACGGGCTAATGAAGACTGACTCGGGAGACTATGGCTAGGGCTAAGGCTAGGGCAGTCTATAAAATAGACCATGAGGGGAATACATCCTCATTGTCATCCACACATCTAAGAGATCAGAGTACAGAGAGAGAATAGAGCAGCAACAGTCAGTAGCGATGGCATTGCTTCATAGATTCGATCGCATTCGCCGATTTCAGAGGCCAACAGATGCAGGAGAGCCGGTAAGTACCACAAAACCTCCTTGTACTTTTTCACAATAAATGTTGTCATAAATGCATGTTTGGTAGGGTAATATGTCTTGAAGGCCAAATCGATAGTTCTGTGATGAACATACTCTGCTGATTGGATAAGCAGCTTAGAGGATACACTCAAGCAGGTCCTCTAGGGAAGACTAGGGTAGCAGATAGGGCTAGGATTGAAAATTCTGTGATAGAACATACGTTGCCAATGAGGAAACTACTCAAGAGGATACACTCAAGCAGAGGCCCTAGGATAAGATAGGTCAAGGAACTTTGTGATGAATAGTGAGTACCAAGACATAGTACTTTGTGATGAACAGGGAGTACTAAAAAGAGTAGCACTTTGTGATGAATAGTGAATGCAAATATGAGCAGCACTTTGTGATGAATAGGAAGTGCTAAAACATGTAGTACTTTGTGATGAACAGGGAGTACCACTAGGATAAATAGCAACACTTTGTGATGAACAGTGAGTGTCACTAGGATAGTATATCATAAGTACTGAGATAAAAAGTAGCATTTTGTGATGAACAGGGAATGCTACTATGATTGATACAGCTGATTTGTTTGACTAGAGGAGTACCTACCTATGGTGGAGTCACGGGAGAGATTCCCGTCGACTCAGAGGTTACGACCGGAGCTGACTTTTGAAGATAGAGCAGTGATTGAGGTTATGGGCTTGCACCATATTTTGTATGTGCCTGAGTTTTGGGCAAACATGGGGTTGCTGACTGCTTTAGCTAAGAGATGGCACTCTGAGATATGCACATTCCATTTGTCGATGGGTGAGATGACAGTCACCTTAGAGGATGTATATAGGATACTGAGGATATCGATCAATGGGGAATTAGTTCCTTGCAATCGAGATGGAGATAGGGATGCGCTGAGATGAGTGTTTTAGGATCTAGGACTAGAGATGAGGGTTGGACACGTGGCTTGGGATACCATGACACAAATAAGATTAGCACTACCAGTAGTGTTGGTAGGAGTTATCAGTGGGTTCCTCTATTCGGATAGGGCAACATGAGGGTTGACACTTATGATTTTGAGATATATATATGAGATGATTCATCATTATAGTAGCTATATTCATGTGTACCTATGTGATGTTGCTATGTGATGCTTATGATATGGATGCAAATATGTACATGATGAAATGCAATATTTTTTATCTTTTATGTTTTTAATATGTTATGTATGATGCAAATGTAAATATGAATGTATGGAATCCATATGAATATAATAGTGTAAATAACTATTTGATGAAAATGTAAAATGTGCTAACATGTGTTGTGTGTAGGATGTGATGCAATTATGATATCTATATGTATGTATGAAATGCTTATATGTGGTAATGCAGGTGCAACTACATGAAATACAAATGTTTTTGGCATGTCATCATACTCAGTCATGTGATAACAGGCTACACGAACTCAAGAAGGATTATGAAATTCAATCAAGAAAGGGGGATGAAAGATAGAAGATATGAAAGTGAAAGAGCTTCTTGTGCATTATCATCATTGAGCTTTATTATGGAAAGTAGGTTATGACAATCGAGGCATATGTTTGACCCAGAAAGTCATTGTACCTGTTTGCATGGAGATAAGACAGTCACAAACAAGGAATGCCCCAGTTCACACTAGACTCACAGTGTCCTCATATCTTTGGACAAGTCATAGCATTGCTAAGAGACAATCCACAGACTGACAAAGAAAAATAGGTGACGATACCCCATCCTCGCCTTTCTAGTCAAAGACATCCTAGAGATAGAATCCCTAGTCAGAGAGAACTTGGAAAAGCTAAAAGACATGTCACCAAAAGATAAAATCAAAATAACACTAAGACTCAACACCAACATCCACTGTAGTCCTCAAGTTTAGTGTCTCTTGTCACTTGTATAAGTCTTATTTGATTGTGGTCAATGTTTACTTTCACAAAAAGGATAGATAGCACTGAACCATAATGTTGTATGAGTCTATTGAAAGATTTGATTTGTTGAATTTCATTGTTGTTGTTGTGTCTCATCTGAAACTAACTAAATCCATGAAACTGATACTTTATTATGGAGAAGATGTAACGTTATTGCTGATTGACGATGCAAGTGTTGCTTTACTGTGGATTGTGCATGGATAGACTGAAGGAAACTAGAAGAGACTGTACTCCTCGAAACATGTGATGCTCTCAGTTCCACACCCATTACTAGACGTAGGATTAGCCTTAGCCATAGATAGGAGCTGATTTATTATGAATGGAAAAAGGTGAAAAGGAAGGATTATTATGAATGGCTAACTAGTCTTAGGTAGATCAATAACAAGCCATGATGGGAATGGGTAAGTTTATTATGGATGGATAGGTTGTGAGTGTGTGAAAAGTGAAGGGATGAAATGGAATCCTGAAGGAGGGAAGAGCAATGTCTCTACGCATGGCGCCAGTGACCCGGTTTTCACCATGGTACTTGCCTAGCGCACCACTGAAGTGGTTTTCACCCTTGGACGAAATGTTTTCTCTTTACTTTTTTTATTTTTTTTATTTTTTGTTGTCACAAGGCGTCTGTTTGCTAGGTTTTCACCAAGTAACATTTTTTTTTATGTTTTATGATTTTTTTGTATTTTTGAATTGGAATACTCTTAAGAGCTATGTGTAAAACCTATGAAGGTGCATTCTGTTGATAGGATCCTCCAAGGACTCACCATCTGTGGTTGAGAGTTGATATGTACCAGATCCATATGCTGCTATGATGATGTAAGGACCAAGCCAGTTTGGTTCGAACTTGCCCTTCTTCTCTCTGTCTTGCTGATTTTTAGGATTTTCTTTGAGAACCAAGGCACCCACCTCAAATGTGTTAGGCTTAACCTTATGATTGTAACTACAACATTCCTTGACTGAACGTTGTGTAGCTCAAGTGACTGTCTTCCTTGATAAAGGAAGTGAGATAGAATTACTAGCATGTGGACTACATAGGCCCGTATGCATGTCACCTAAAGAAGTTTGGGCATCCCTGACAACAAAGTCCTTTGAGGAAGCTCCATTAAAGGTCCATGATGTATCGCCAGAAGTGAAAGAATGTGTAGAACAAGTGGATGAGTGATGAAGGCTTATGATTGTGAAAAGAAGTGAAAGTAGGATAGCATGATGGAGACTTAGGATCAACAAGTATTCCTTTTGACTTAGAATTGTAGAACTTTTGCCCCCAGTTATAATGATATTAGGGGAGATCATGTCTTTCTCTTTTTCTTTCATAGGATTTTTTTCCTTGACTTTGATTTTTGCAGAGTCCAATAGATTTGGATTAAAGAAATTTTCTTTATTTTTGACTTTTAGATTTTTCTTTTCAAATCTTGATTTTTGATCCCCAATTAGTAAGGGTTTTTGTAATTCTAGTTGATCCAAGTCTGGGAGTGGAGTGGAAATGGAATGAGTGGATAAAATGGTAAGGCTATGTGAGTTCTCAAGAGGGTTGGCGATACACTCAATAGATTCTTTGCTGGAACCACTCTTAGGACTATTGATATCAAGAGTTGCTTGCACCACTAGAGGAGATTTGCATTCAGACTTAGTAGCCACAACACTAGGTGGTTCACACCCAATTCCCTGGTATTGTAAGTTGTTTATAGGTTGTTCTTGTTGATTGAATACTTTAGGAGATAGTGGGAGTTGATCAACAAGAAAATATACTCACCACATCCTAGGTCTTTAAACTTGAATTTTTCTTTAAGCTCTGTTTGTTTTGATGTAGAAGCCTTCAATGATTCTGGATCCACATATACTGATGAAGGAATAGCTTCTCGATTGATTGGGATTGTTATTTCTGATCTAGGTCACAGATTGTTGAAATATATGAATGGATTTGGATCAGCTTTGACAGTCACTTCAACTCCATTGTGAGGAAACTTGATACATCAGTGATATGTAGATGGGACTGCGCTCATCTGATGAATCCATGGATGCCCTAGCAATATGTTGTATGTGAGATCTAGGTCTAGAACTTGACAAACCACATCCTTTGTAACTGGTCCAACTCTAAGAGGCAACGTGACTGTGCCTTTAGATGAACGCTCTTCATCATCATATGCCTTGATGGTAATTTTGTTTGTAGAATTCACAACTTTATTTGAATATCCCAATTGTTTAATAGTGCTCAATGTACAAATGTTTAGACTTGCTCCTCCATCTATCAGGACTCATTTTATTCGAATTTTGTGTATGAAGGCTTCAAAGTGTAAAGGTGCATTATGTGGCTAACTTACAGATGTGTCATTGGTTTATGTGAATGTAAGTATCCCACCATGGCTTGAAACTGGTCCATGTTCAGATTAGTAGGGACAGCAGCGTCTCTCAAGATTTTGTCAATGATAGCTTTATGTACAGGGGATATGTGTAAGAGCTCAAGGATGGAGATGAGCATGGGTGTCTTCCCTAATTGTTCTACAAGATCATACTCAGGCTTGGTCGATGATGAAGCAGTATTTTTAGCTGGAGAACCTTGCAAAGTGAATTTACCTTGACGAGTTGTAACATTACATTCAGAGGTAGGCTCAGAAGAAGATCCAATGCCTTTTAGGACAATCTTGGGTCTTTGGGTAGAATTCTCAGGCGTTTTGTCCTTGATGATAATGGTAGAGACATAATTGTCCATTGAAATGTGATTGATAGTTGAATCATAGTTATAGGATGCTCTGGTATAGTTGGTTTGGTCATCTTTGGCTTTAGACTTTCCCTTGTCATGTTTTGGGAATGGCTCCTTAAACATCTCATGTTCTTGTTTGGATGAGTGTCCTTCAATCTCAATGTCACCTCTATCAATGAGATCTTGTATGATGTTCTTTAGTCGATGGCAATTTCCTGTTTTATGGCCCTTACTCTTATGAAATTCACAATACTTATTGTCATTCCACCAATTTGGTTTGACCTTTGGCTCATATGGAGGTAGATATGGAATTGTGATTATTTTGTTTGCCACTAGCTTATTGAAAACTGACTCAAGTGGTTCTCCCAATGGGGTGTACTTCCTTCATGACTTTGAAGTTGTTTGAGTATTCAGTTGATTGTTTGTAGAGCTTGATCCTGAAAAAATGATTTTGGGTCGCACTGTATTGGCATCAACAACACCATCATTGATTGTGTTCTTGTTTTTATTCCAAAATCTTGGCTTATCTTTTCCTTTAAAGTCATCTTTGTTTTCCTTGAATATCTTAATGACTCCTTGTTCAATTAGGACTTTCTCTATTTCTAAGCCTTTTTCAATGACGTCCTTGAAGGTGGACAAACAAGATTTTCTTAGGTCATAACCAATATCTATGTTGACATTCAGGGTGAACATCTCTACCATTTGTTTCTATGGAATTTCACAAGAGCATCTGTTGGCTAGATTTCTCCATCTTTGTAAAAATGATGAAAAAGATTCTCCATCCCTTTATTTGGTGTTACACAAGGTAGTGACTGATATGTCTGTCTCTATGTTGTATGAGAAATGTTGCATAAATGCCTCTGCTAAATCACCCCATCACTTAATTCTAGGTGGCATTTGGGAGAACCATTCCATAGCTTGATCACCTAAGCTTTGTGGGAATAATCTCATCAAATATGTCTCTTCTACTGCTACCTCAATGCAAGCTGTGAAAAAATGTCTTATATGTGCCTTAGGATCCCCTTTTCCTCTATACTTATTAAAATTAGGCATCACAAAGTGTGTAGGAAAAGGAGGCATTGGAATGCTCTTGTCAAATGGATAAGGACATATGTCTCTCATTGTGTAAGTTGGCTTCGGTGTATTTATGTCCTCCATTTTCTTTCGCAAGTCCTTAATTTGCTGTTCCAAATTGTTCTAATGTGAAGATCGACTTCTTGGACCATACCCCATGCCTGAACCACTGAGTGGAGGAGGAGCATGTTGCATATATGGATGGTATTGATCATACACATTCTCATATGGAGGAGGTCTATAATGATGCTGCGTATGTGGACCACTTGGTATAGAGTCATGATGAGGAATGGAATATCTGCTTTGTCCATGTATACCATACTCTATAGGCATTTCATGAGTTTTTTCTATTGTGTTGTCCCCAAATTTGATGCAGGGCTTCCTTGTGTCCAAATTTTGATCATGCCTTTGAATATCCAATTGCTTTGGTGGTTGATCCTTAGCATTTGTATGTGATTGAGTATATTTTTCTGCATAAGACTTCCATAATGGTTTGTGAAGGTGAGTATCATATGCTTGACCATGTGTGTATGGGACCTTTGGTTTTTGAAACAAAGATGATGGTGATTCAAGCACAAGATGTGGTCCTCTATTGCCTCCACTATTAGGCCTCATTTGATCCATGTTGAGGTGAGGTTGTTGCAAAGGTTTATATTCCATTATTTGAGACATGTCAAAATCATGAGGGATCTTGGCTCCACTTTGTGCCATCATTTGTAAGAAATATTGTCTATCTCTCCCTATTATTTCCTCAACCAATCAATGGAAACAGGGATCCATAATGGAGTCTTCCACTCCTGCTGAATGTATTGAAATGGTGTCCATATTGTCATTGTGTGTATCATTGTTGTTTGTAGTGTCCATGTTTTCAACATTTGGAATGTTTCTATAGACATCAATGTCAAGTAATGTAGTATGATCAGAATTGAAAAAGATATCATTGTCATACTCATAGGAACTCATGTCTGTGGACTCTTGAACCTCTTTAGCTTCTCTCATAGATTTTTGGGAATGGGTTTCAACCATTAACTAGGTCTTGACCAAGATGTGTGAGACTAGATGAAAATGGAAAGAGTATGGAAGACAAAGAGTTGGATGGAATGTAAATGAATTTGAGGTGTACTTGCAATGTTCAAAGTGTAAGACTAAGTATGTATGTAGTAGAGTAGGTGTGGCTTCCAAAGAGATGATAGTTTCTCTTGATGTGGTAACTTGACCTTGACTCTAAGTAAGACCAAATGAGACGCAAAGGTGATAGACCTTGATGAGGGACCACTTAGCAAAATGTTGTTGTATGTAGTGTGTTGACAAAGTATGATGAGAACAAACAAGTGACCTTTTGACTCAAGTTTAGACAAATGTGAATGTAATGTAAGGTGTAAAGCAATGATGGAGTTTGTGAGACCCAAAGATAGGTTGAATGCTAGATGAAAACCTTAAGAGATAGCTTAGGAAGCTCAAGAATTTTGAAACTAATTGCTCTTGTTTGTTGGACTGTAAATTTTTCCAATTTGTGAAGTTGTTGTTGTGACCAAATCTGAATTTTTTGACTATTTTCCGTGACAAGAGGACACAATGATGATGAAGACTTAATGTTTGCAAGTGTTTAAACTCAAAAATGACTCAAAGAAAAGTGTGTTGTTTGATGTAAAATTTGTTTTGCATACACTTGAAGACACAAAAGACACAATGTTTTAATGTTTGGTCTTGAATGTTTGATAGTTCAAAATAAGACAAACACAATTCTTATGGTTGGCTAGGACAATAGTTGTTGATCCCACATAGAGTTTCCCCCAAGGTTACGCTATTCAGAGCGGATACTTAGATGCTTGACCCCACTGGCTCCACCCTCGGCACTCACTTCTCGGGGTAGCCAAGCATCAGTCCCCATGAAAACTCCCCGTGGCAAAATTTGTATCTCTACTAAGAACCGTATGTGTGTGGGCCGCTACCAGAGGTCTGACCTCTTGCCCCAACAACTAGAAGGATTTTGGCTTCTAAAACAAAAAGGTGCTAGTAAGGGCATCCGCTCATGTGGCCATACATGCAGCACTTTTAGCTCTGTAAATACAGAAGGCTACCATTCGATAGGGGTTATGCCCTATAACTGATCAAATAAATTTGATCAAATGGGTTTATGGGGAGACATAGTGTCGGCATGAACTAATCAGCACACGTTATCCATAGTTTTCACCATGAATACAGTTGTTTATAATGGTTTAGAAGAGGATGGCTTCTCCTCGCTACCACTTGGGTCGTTCTCTCCTCACTAGTAATTCTAATGACCACACGGGGAGACAGGCCCTCTAAAGATTAAACAAAAAGAGCCTATTGCCCAAGACACAAAAGACACTGGTTCAATTTTAGTGCACCAATTGAAGTGTTTGATAATATATGAAAACAAGGCACACAATAAAGATCAAAAGAAAATCCTTGTCAAGGTCCTACAACAAATATTTGTTCATAGTTTGGATTGTTTCAAATGATCACCCCTTCCTGCAAGCACACAAGTTAGGTAAATTTTAGATCCAAAAGACTTTGTGAAATAAGGGCCTTCAACAATGCGTTTTGTTGACCAATTCAAATATTTGATTCATCATAAAAAAAGACCACCTGTAAAATTTCAAGAGATTTCCAGAAATGTAAGAAAATCCAAAAAAATTGCTAATTTGCTCCAAAAATTAATTTTTTTATTAAAAATCATAAACAATTCATATAAAATGTAAAATCGATCCAAAAAATCTGAACATTTTACTGAAGAGTCCTGATAGTCTTCCAAACCTGCATAAAAACATTTTTGCAGCAAGTCCAAGCAGTTTGTGAGATATGAGTAAAATAATGCAAAACCCTAATTTTCAAAGATCTAATTTTTGAGGAATGATTTTGCATCCAATTAAAAAACACAAAGAATAGATCCTATGTATAATTTTGAGAGATTTCCAAAAATGTAAGAAAATCCGAAAAATTCACTAATTTTCTCTCAAAATTAATTTTTTATTAAAAATCATAAACAATTCATATAAAATTAAACCTTGATCCAAAAAATCTAAAATTTTTACTAAACACCTCTCATAATTTTCCTGACCTGCAAAAAAATTTTGATGCCAAATTTCCAAGCCGTTTGTGAGACCGTATCAAAGTAAGGAAAAACCCTAATTTTTAAAGATCCGATTTTTATGGAAATATTTTGCATAAAAATTAAAATCACAAAGAATAGATCATGTGTATATATCAGAGATCATTTCAAAAATATAAGAAAATCTGAAAAATTGCTAATTTGCTCTCAACATTAATTTTTTATGAAAAATCATAAAAAAATCATGGAAAATGCAAATGTGCCCCAAAAACTTTGAATTTTTGAGTGAGATCTGCTAATACTGTCCTCAACCAGAAAACAAAATTTGGTGCAAAAATTATCAACCGTTTGTGAGATATGATCGAATCTTTCCAAGATCTTGATTTTGTGTCCAAAACCCTAGCTGCACAAGGTTATTCTCCAAATTGTTTTACAAAACAGCAATATAGGGTTAGAAAAACCTATCAAAAACATAGATCTAACAAAAATCCATGTCCCACCGGGTGTGCCAAAATGTATATGGTGAAAATGGATAACAACAATGTTGAAAGACTAAATGAATTCAACCACGAAACCCTAGCCTAACAACAACAAAGATCCACCATAACATATGAAGATTACCTAAGACAATTCAAATCAAATGAAATCACAAGGATTATACCATCACATGTCCAATAGGGTTTGGATCTCCATTCTTCCTATCTCCATTGATTCTTGCTTGATATATTTCCTCTCAGATTTTACGTGCACAAGAGCTCAACAAAGAACGGAAATGTGGTTGCAAGTAGGCTTGATCACATATGAAAGAGTGTAGTCAATTGATCAGGATGCATAGATTGATTAGGGTTGATAATGAAGGAAGCATCTCCTTACATAGAAAACACTATAAGAAATGAAGGGATAAGATTGAGAGGTGTAAAAGATAAATGGTCGACTATGATCAGAGGGTAGGTAGAGAAAATAATAAAATAATGAGAGGGTAGGTAGTGTATGAATTAAGAGATGAATGACATGTGTCATAGGTAGAAAAGGTTAATGAATTAATTAAATAAATAAAGATTCATTTAATTAATAAAAGAAGTGGGATCAATTAAATAAATAAAAGTGTTTATTTAATTTGGGAAAAGGATAATTTAAATAAAAGTATTTATTTAAATGAGAAATAAGGCTAGAAGAGGATAAATGAATTAAATAAAAAAATAAGGATTTATTTAATTAATATAAGAATTAGGCTCAAATAAATAAATAAATAAAAATATTTATTTAATTAGACAGGACAATTTTAGGTGTCTACAACTAGAAAAGAGGTTCCTAATTTAGAACAAATAGATCATAATTGACTAATCTAGGAGTATACACAAGTGTTATAGGTCCTAGAATTAAATCATAGAACTACATAAGATTACTTGGATCCAACATAATATTGCCTCTATTCAATAGAGAAACAGATTGACCATAAGGTGTTCTACCCTTACACTTTATCAACTAATTATTCAAAAACACCATATAGATTAAATATGAGTTATAATGTTTTCTTAACTCCTTCATAATCCTCTAATGCCTATTTTTCCTAATTTGAAGCCTACTAAAGAGGATAGGTTGACAGGTTAGGAACAACCCCAAACCTTGGAGTTATTCACCCTTTAGACCCTACCCTTATGGATTTGAGGTCACAAGAGCATTTTTCACTAAAGGAATGCCTATGTTCTCACTTCCAAATAGGTCAAAGCCACACATAGCTCTCCTTAAGGTTTCTCAAGGACCCCTACACATGGTTACCCATTCCAAGATTCTACTAATGTTTCATCTCATCAACAACACTTAACATTAGCTAGGTAACCATAAGTAAATTCACAATTTAGTAACCAATGATATAACACTTTCCTTAAGGATAGTGTTGTTTCTAAGAAACTTCACCTATTAATACTACTCTTAATAAGCCCGACAATCATATGTCTCATATTATTAATCATACACACATAAATTACCTTGATTCACAAGCACCCATGTCCTTAATTAATTGGTGGGAATAACTCAAGTTAGATAATATAGTTTATTTGTCATAAAATTGTACAATGATATTAACCATCCTTTGCATTCGTTTGACTTAACTTTTGACCATCAAAAATTTGTAAGGGTTTCTTGACACCAATGCCACCATTAATATTACTTTTTTTTTGTTCTCTTACTAGAAAATGTTCACACTTGTCGTACAACTAATTGTGACATTATTTGTCAACAATAAGACATTTGAAAATGCCATATAACCAGAATTACCAATGGTTTGCCTCTTAATTTGAATTCTCATTAAAGTAAATGTTAGTTTAATTCCATTTAGTCATTCCATAATTTAATATAAGTATAGCTCACTTCCCTTAGTCTCTTGTTAGTTCTAATATTAGGATTCTTAGACCTAAAATGTCTATAATTATGATGTTGTGATACAAAGCATTTGTCCACTAGCTAAAGCAATTACTAACAACATCATCATGCAACATTAATATGGTTACAATATAGTTTTAGTTCTAATAATTAACACATTGTTAAGTACCCAAAAGTATAGGTCTTGTTAATTAATAACAAGTAACCATAATTGGGGCATCACAACTTCTTCATATTTTACGAACCCCTACTATAACACACTCCTATTAGGATATTGAGGATTTGACTTAAAGTCCTCCCATAATTATTCATAAACCAACTTGAATGTCCCAAGATTTGTCTTATCAACTATCTATTAGGATTTCATTTACTATTTTTCAACTATGATTAACGTTTAATGATATGTAGGGAATGTCAATACTAATCCTAGGTTAAGATAATATATATAAGTGTTGGGCAATAATTTTCTTTCATACTTGAGTGAAAGACATAACTTGAGGTAAAGACATAACTTGAGGTTTTCCAATCCTAACATATGTATATCCTTGAGAAACCAAATATAGTCTTAATGGATGATAGCCATACGAGGAAAAGGGTAACAACATATATGACAACATAATGAATTAGTTCAATGTCCTAGAATGGTCATTTCTAGGACCAAAATCTCCAAACTTCTTTAGATCCAATGGTTGCAACTATCAAACATCTTATAGTTAACTATGTATTGAATTGTCACTCAACTTCAATAAGACTCCTTTGACAATTAACACTTATAAACATAATTTATCCAAATTAAATTTCTACACATAATTCAGGCACAATAGCATAGTTAATAAAAAATAAATCCAATTTAGTTATATTATACTTCCTTTACATCACATGATAATTCTTATATCTACGATCTTGTCTTTTCGATATCAATAAACCATGATAATTCTTATATCTACGATCTTGTCTTTTCAAGATTAATAAACCATTGTATCATATTAAACCTTTACCATGGTGTCAACAATCATCAAAGTATAAGATTTAACATTATCGACGAGTTTAGTAAAATGTGGTTATACAAACATTAAACAAAGTCACCTTCACATTATTACATACTATAGGGATATCTTTACACTATCCATTGTTTGTTTATTATCATTATTTAAAAGATTGAATATGATAGAATGGGTTTGTAATATAATTTTGTAAATAATATAAATGGAATAATAAATAAAACCATACGTAATCCTATGGGCCTTGTTGTCATCATGACACAATTGTTGTGAACCCATTTGTAGTTTCCACGCAGAGCCTTCGCATGCTCTCAGGTCCTATAGTTTTCCTTGTAACACTCTGATTATAACCTCATTTCCTTGCTTGTGCCTCCATTATGAAACTATAAACATTAATCTCCTCCAATCTCAAATATTGCCTCAAAGATTGCCATGTCTCGAAGTTTTCAACATTGCAAGATTCCAAAAGGCCCGGCTGTGTTGGAAGTAATCTCCACTACCCAAGTAACTTGTCATGTATCGAATCTTCCATATTTAAATTATATCTGTAGACTTGTCACAAACAAATTTGTTTGAAGAAGATTTTCCTTGGATTTGGATGGATTATCATGTACTTTTTAAACCGTCCTTCTGTCAAATCACATGCGTTTTGCGGAGCTCAAAATATATTATTTTATGTATGACCTCTCTCCTCAATGGTGTACAAAGCCTCTATATATTTCATAGCACTACATTTTGTATGCACTCTCATAGCAGGGTCTAGCTCCATAGAGTTGTTAAAAAGTACCAGTCTAAAGTCTGTCTGAATGTAATAGTGTTTAATGTATGAGTTGCAACTCAATAAATCATGTAATGTTTAATTTTGTTTAGTATAAATTTATGTTTGTCTCTTTTCTATTTTTGCTACTCCCATGTTTCCTTCATGTGGTATTAGAGCCAATGGTGAGAACAAGTGTGCTGTAAAATTGCAGTCTATTCTCTATTTTTGTTGTGTAATGTTTCTCTTCGAATATTTTTATTTGTTTGAAACCATTTAGCAGATTTTTATTTTTTGAAATCATGGTACATTTCCTTGTTATGTTATTCTGTCACACTAATACATTTGGCCTAAAATTCCGATGGAGATTTTCGACAGAGAAGGTATATTGTGATCAAATTTGATTTTTTTTGAAAAAATACCCGATTTCATCGGAATTCCGACGATAATGCAAAATTTGATTTCGACGGAGAAGGAATTGGTAATGACATCTGGGTTTTTTAAGAAAAAGTGCCCGCATTTGTCAAAAGTCCAATGACCATGTGCATTACTTAAAAAAAAAAGATAAGACCAAGTCATTTCATAAATCCCACCTCTTTGTTCCATCGACCTCTGCCATTACAAAATCCTGACTCTTCATCCCGCCTCTACCATTACAAAATCCCGCCTCTTCATCCCACCTCTGCTATTACAAAATCCCACCTTTGTAGGGAACCTATGGGTTTAATCGTCAGCTATCCTAGCTATCTACTACTAGTGCTCCAGTCGCGGAATGAAGTGGTGCTGTGGGAGAAGCTATACCAGGATACAAGGCGACGAGAAACTTTCCAGCTTCATGGCAGAAGTTTTTTTTTGTTTGCCATCTATTTAGGGGAATTTTCAAGACTGGGCATTATTTAATGTAATAAGGGCATGTTTTGGGTCCATTTGTAAGTCATTTAGCATTTTGTTAGGGGTGTATGGGTTTAGGATTTAAATAGTAGTTAAAAGCCTTTGCCAGACTAAATCCTTGTTTATAAGTGTATAATATTTAAACCAACATTAGAAAACTGATGACGGGTCTGGTGTTTGCAGAACAGTTAAGTAACTATTTATTTTTTGCTTCTTACTCCCTCTAAATCGATTGGGGACGTGGGTTGTAGGAATTGAAGAGTTGAGTAAATATGTCTCCCGCTCACGTGTCTACCATGTGAAGTGGTCTGAACATGGTGGAGTGCGGGTAGGAAGAATGTACATTATCATTCTCATGGTCATTTGCAGGAATGGCCAGCAGGTAGAAGAAGAACGCACGTGGTAGGGAACATCTCTATGTGCTTCCCGTGAGAGTGCATATGAACAGGAGTTGTGTGGGAATGAGTTTGGGATTGGAGATTGAAGTTTGATAGATTACAGAGTTGTTGTGTCAGTCTAAAGTTTCTGTTCAACAACACCATGTCAGCACAGTAAGTTCCCCTATTCATTTTCCCTCACATCTCATTGTGTGTTTGAGTCCTCTTGAAGCCTCCCCATCAAGTGGTTCCTCCCATGCCGATTCCAGTGAAAGAATCCATATCGATTATGTGCTCAAGAAGTCACGGGTGGGAGTCTAGTAAGTCGAGAAGTTATTGTTGGGCCATCCCTCGATGAACACTAAGGAGGGAGGCGGATATAGGTTCCCTATGGGTTTAATCATTGCAGGATGTAGGAATGGTTTAATCGTTGCAGGAAAAAGGTAGGGTATAATCAGCAAATTCATTGTTATACATATTCAAATATTTAGATTCAAAGTTTATTATAGAATTATCAGATTAATTGCCAATAGCAGAGATGGTGAGAGGTTTCTATAATATGATTTGATCGATTTGAAAGAAGAATTTATTACAAGACCTAAACCGTTGAACAATCCTATAATCATGTATTAATTAAACACTGCATTTTAAATAATGAACAATATAGTTAGCCTGAAACATATTAACACTACTTTCCATATTTAAAATATATCCTAATTAAGGAGAGGGATGACCTAAACCTATGTGATCGAGTGCCATTATGTAAAATATATCCTAATTATGGATGCTGGTATATATGGTTGTGACAGAAAATCCCTACTGCAGAACTGTGAGAGCACTGTGTAGTGATCGAGTGCTTTTTTTGTCAGTGTTTTAGAAGGGAGCATAAGTGTACTATTAGGAAGGTGGTATAAAATGGAAGATGAGAAGTATAAGGTTATGAGGTGTGGGTTAGGATAATATAGGGAGGTAAGTGATGAAGGATGTAATGGTGAAAGAGTAAGTTAGGATATGTTAGGGGTTTGAAAGGTAGGAAAGTGAATGGGGGGAGATAAAAGGATGTGAAGGATGGAATGGGGTTAGGTAGGTGAAGTAAAAGTAATTTTGTATGAGGTTAAGGTTTAGGATAGGATGTAGGAAAGTGGAGGAGGTTAAGATAGGGGATATGAAAGGTAGATGGAACGTAATAATGATAGGAAGTGAGGTAATGGTTATGAGGTGTGGGTTAGAAAATAGGGTGTAGGAAATGGAAGGAAGGGTCATATCACTTTGAGAGTTTTCACCAAGATGAGTAGCCTGAGTATGGACCTCAAATCTTACAAGCCATGAGGATCCACTTATAGTAGAGGAGCATAGACTTGCATCTTGGGAGCTTATTAGGAGTTCACCTTGAATTTGGGATATACACATAGAGGAGATAGAATATTGATCAATACACATTACCTACCCTCATCATGCATAAATACAAGAGGTATAGACTATAGCAAGCACATATCATGAGCCAAAGGATCATATTCGAGAGTTGCTTCATCTCCGATCCTATACATTTTTAAGATCCACAAATGGGGTTGAGGATAAGTCTTGGTTACTTAGCTTGGACTAATGCTTTGGGTTGCATCTATATGTGAGCAACCTAAAGGCATAATTTTCAATACAATTTTTGAGAGGACTTGATTCCACCTTGTGGTACTGGGAGGATAAAATGCACCAACTCACATTGGAAACCCTCTCCAGATACCATTTTGGAGTGCTTCAAAGTGTGTTCTATTTCAAAATATTTTTGACAGAGATGCATAGATGAGTTTCACAATTTAAATAATAAGGTTTCATAGTGGCTCAACATGAGAGTTAGTTTTTGGAGTTCTTGTAGTTTTTAGATTACACTCAAGACAAGTTACTTGTCAATTATTTCATTAGGGGTGGAAAGCCCAAAATTTTAGTTTTCCTACACATGTTCAATCCAAATGACTTTAGGGTTTCTATGGAAAAATCTCTTATGGAAAAGGAGGTACATTGGAGCACACAAGAGGCATGAGAGAAGTTTGTAACCTTGATGAAGGGACTAAAGTGTCCATAGGCCTCCCCATCCTTCAAAGGATAATTTAGACTTATTATATGATTTACAAAGAAAAACCCAATAGTATCAATATTAGGGACAAAGGTCTAGAGCATAGTAGGGGCCATAGGGTAGTCACATTTGACCATCATTGACACAAGGATATTTTAGGTATGATAGACTATAGGGCTATCAAGCTAGGCCTTCTATGACTCAACAACCTTTCAGGGGAGAATCTAGTATTTTTAGTAGTTAGGATCTTCTAATTATGGTGGGGCCTATCCAACATAGGGTTATATGAGAGGCAAATGTTATGTATATGTTAGTATCAAACAGAGAGTGCCCACAAGGTTTTAGAGTAGGTGGACATCATCCTAGGATGTCAAAGTAGATAGTTGATATGTGGGTCTTTACCCTCCCAACCACTCAACATATACCACCATGGGTCTTTACCCTCCCAAACACACAAAGGTCAAAGGAAGATTCACTACTGGAACACTCACTTTTTGTGACAGTCTCAATCACTTAGGATAGTCATTCCTTTCATGGCCATTCTTCTTCACACAACACTCTCTAACATTAATTATGATGATAGTGTACCTCCTTAAACCTTCCACCAACACCTAACTCAATACCAAACTCTTTCCCAATCTCGCTAATGGACTAATTACCTCAACTCATTGTGATATTGTGATGGTCAATGCAAGGTTTAGGATAGTAGTAATTAGGATCTTCTAATTATTGTGGGGCCTAGCCAACACAGGGTTATATGAGATAGGGTTAAGTTCAATAGTGATGTGTATTAGATTGTCATCAAAGTTTCCTGTTAGTGTTACTTTGTATCACCATTAACCACTTATTGTCATGGGAATCAACTAATAGACAACATAGATATTTATCATCAACCTCCTTTTTTTTCACCAAAGGGATAAAAATTTATTAAACACAATGAGAATTATAGAGCAATTAGATACATAACCTAATCTAATCTCCATTTACATAACCTAAGAAGGTAGATACAACTAAATAATCTCGAAAGAATTGCATATGAAGGGAACTATTAGAAAAGAACTTATGTACCATGCTAGTCTATGTAGCTACTACTAATTATTGGATAGAAATAGATACATGTGTTAGAATGTGTTGAAATAGTAGCTAACTCGAATAGGACAGACCCTATAAATGTAACTTGTAATTTGAATATACCTTGAAGTGTGGAATATGGAAGGTTTGTATTCTTAATCTCCTGCCCATTTCTTAATTTAAAAGATGATATCTTTATTAAATATCTCCTCTATTAAATATCTTTATTAACTTGATTTCTCCTTCAATTCTTGATGAATGATTGATTGTTTGTTCACTTGGAATTGAATTAATTTTATAATTAAAAGATCACTTGAATTGTAGGTAAACCCCTTCAAATGATAGGGTAGGCTTCCTTTTATACCTAATATATGTCTTGAAAGCATTTTATCCTGATGGCTTTAAATTAAAGTAATTTCTCTTCTATTTGGTATTGGTGGAGCAGAGGTTGCATTTCATCATCCTAGGATACATATTTCCGCATATACAACACAAGTTAAATGTATCCCAGGTCGATACAAAGCAACCTCTACTCCAGAGATCACCAGAAAATAGAGAAAGAACTTTAATTTAATGCCACCAGGATAAAAGTCTTTAATCAAGACAGATAGATGATATGCAACTGTATCTATTTGGAATGCATTACCCAAATAGTGCAATTGATCAGTCGCCTTTGAAAAGAAAGTGGTATGATGAAATATTTAGGCATAAAATAGATGAAATGCACTCCATACTACTGCTGCACAATATTTTGGTCGATGATATTTTTAAAATAGTAAAGGAAGGTGTATGGAACAACCAAGTTCTTATCATTATAAACAATGAATATTTTAAGATCCTTTTATGATGTGTAAGTTGAGAATATTTTATGAAAAGTCCCTAAATGAATACACTTTAAACTGATTTCAGCAATGACTATCGAATGTAGACAAAATGAATGCTTTTTGGATTAGGATGGTACACAAAATATACTATCAAAAGGTTTCTTTGGAAAGTATATGATTCAAAACTAAGGAAATGCAATTATTTACAAGTTTTAACCTTCTTATATGCAAAATCCCTTATTTAGCCTCTCACAAACCCTTAAAAGTAGGGTTTCTTATATACCCCCATTCCAAAAATTATACCATCCAAATGATGATGGATTCACCTTTCATTTGAAATATCTAAACACTATCAATCATAAAATGTTCCCCTCCTTAAGGTAGATTTGCTACTGCTGCTCCTTAGCAAGCAATTTCTCCACTCTTACATTCATTGTTTTGGTGAGCACCTCAGTTCTCCACCCAATCTACACATCAAACTATTAGTAATTTATTATACATGTTAGAGGAGTGCCTACCATGAATATTAGGCCTTTTACATCTATGGAATGACCATTCTCATTGTAAATCAACCAATTCAAATGCCAAATTGCACAAATATGTTAGAATAGTCAATGCAACTAGTCTAAAGTCTAAGACAAATGGATTATCAGTGCATCTTACCTGCAAATAAGATGTTCAAGGTCTCTTCAATGCATTAGGAATTTGAATACACACTCAAGACAAAGTTACCATAAGCAAAAACACCAAAACATTTCAAGAACAAAAAAAAAATTGTTGTTATTGCTTGTCCTAGTTCGTACACTAGCATTCTCTGGCGTACAAAGCATCACATCAACCATTTGATAAAAACCTCTTAATTTCTGACACACAAGGTCATGAAATGATTTATTGAACTTGCCTAAACTCTTGTAGACTCCCTAAGCCATAAATTCCTATTACATCTTTTTGTTGGTCCTAAGGTCCTTACTAGGCCCTTTTGGACAAATTACAAACTTATTACAATTTTCATTATTAAAGGACATAATAGACCTTAAGACATCATAATTGATTGGCTCTTCACTCCTAAGACCTTCAAAAGTCTTTAGTGGCTTCATTGAGTCCTTTCGTCTTCCAAATGCACCTGCACCAACTTGAATTCTCGTTCACTGCTTGATTGTTTGTTCACTTGGAATTGATTTGATTTTATAATTAAGAGATCACTTGAATTGTAGGTAGACCCCTTTAAATGACAAGGTAGGCTTCCTTTTATACCTAATATATGTCTTGAAATCATTTTATCCTGATGGCATTAAATTAAAGTACTTTTTCTTCTATTTGGTATTGGTGGAGCAAAGTTTGCATTGCATCGACCTATGGTACATATTTCTACAGATACAACACAAGTTAAATGTATCCCAGGTTGATGCAAAGCAACCTCTACTCTAGAGATCACTAGAAAATAGGGAAAGAACTTTAATTTAATGCCATTAGGATAAAAAGCTTTCAAGACAGATAAAATTTGAGTTTAATTTTCATCATTTACTTTGCCAAATTCTTCACACGTAACTCTTGAATCAATTTCCTACTCACAAGAATTTTATTAAGTCTCAAATATAGGGAAACGAAAGGCTTCTAATAGAAAACTTGTACATGCAACTAAATCAACTGACTAATCAGAAGAACAAAATTAAGAAATGGTTTGATCATCTGAGAGATGTTGTAGATTTGCAACTCACCAGCTACTTAGTTTTTGCGGGTAAGAAGTTTTTTTTGTTTTGGTTATGGTTGTGGTGTTTGTAGGGAGACATTTACAAATATATATATCTATTTTCACTATTTAATGGTTTATTGGTTTGTAGTGGTAATTTAATGTTCTTTTATATTTTTGTATATATTCTTTATAATAGCCTATTATATTGATTTGTTCTATTATGGATAATGGTGTGGGTCAAACGGCTTTGTCATCGGTACATGAGGGCATTGAACAAGTTCTACTTTTAAAAATTACATGAAACATTTTTAATTTATTTGATTCAGTGTTATTTGCAAAAAAGTTTATCAATGATGTTTCCTTTCTCCAAGAATTGTCTAGGATCTTTCCGTCAGATAATATGTAACATCGAATGACTAAATATTTTCTTTACAAATGCTTATTTTATTTAATTATTATATGAGCGTGAACTAAAATTTATATCTATACAAAAGAAGAACATAAAAGTTGAAGAGTCATGTGCAAGCAAATTTCATAAAATAAAGCAAGCAGGCATTATCTTGAATGACATGGAAACAAGCTCATTAGCTAACTAAAAGAGAGCAATTTGAGAAAAGAAGAGGAAAGTGTTAAAGGGTGATAAATAGATAGAGAGTATGCGATACAAACAAACAATGTCTAGAGTGTGTGATGTGACGTCTCTAATTTATGTTCGGAGGGACTAACTAGTTTTGGAGTTCCTGCGAAACCTTTTGGGCCATGCTTGGAGAAAATCAATGTGTTCGTGCAAGGAGCAACTTTTTTCTATTATGAGAATGATTATTTTGCACCAAAGGATATTTGGAAGTCAATATTAAAAAATTTCTATAGTGTGGAACTAGAGTTGGCAGACTCGAAGTAATTTTTCAGCTTTCAGAAGACCAAGAGGTTATGTACACAATCTCCCAATAGAAGGGTGATTTCAAGCATTACCTCTCCCCCCCATGACTATTAAGGAAGCACTTCCTTAGACAAAGGACTATTGGCCTCCATGGGATCAAAGAAAAAAATTGAAGCATAGACTTTAGATGATGTGGTGGTGTCCTTTGTGAAGAACTCTGCACTATAATTAAAAATTCACAAGGGAAACTGCAAGATAGTGAACAAAAATACATTCTTGAAAAGTTGGAAGAATGGATCTTGGTTTGGGTGGGACTAAGTCAGGTGGCTCCTCTAGAGGTTGATGAGATAGAAATCATATTAGGATTTCAAAAATATCACACTCGTGGAACTTTGTGTGCGACTGATCGATTGCACTATTTGGGTAATGCATTCCAAATATGTACAGTTGCATACTATTTATCTGTCTTGATTAAAACCTTTTATCCTAATGGCATTAAATTAAAGTACTTTCTCTTCTATCTAGTATTGGTGGAGAAGAGGTCGATAGGTGGCAGGTTAGGTCGATGCAAAGCAACATCTTCTCCACCAATACCAGATAGAAGAGAAAGAACTTTAATTTAATTCCATCAGTATAAAAATATTTAATCAAGATAGATAAATGGTATGCAACTGTATCTATTGGAATGCATTACCCAAACAATGCAATCGATCAGTTGCACACAAAGTTCCATGAGTGTGATCTTTTTCAAATCCTAATATGATTTCATCTCGTCAACCTCTAGAGGAGCCACTTGACTTGGCCCCACCCAAACCAAGATCCATTCTTAACACTTTTCAAGAATGCATTTCTCTTCACTATCTTGCAATTTCCCTTGTGAATTTTCAATTATAGTGCAAAGTTCTTCACGAAGGACACCACCACATCGTCTAGAGTCTATGCTTCAATTTTTTTCTTTGATCACATGGAGGCCAATAGTCCTTTGTTTGAGGGAGTGCTTCCTGAATAGTGATGGGGGGGAGAGGTAATGCTTGAAATCACCCTTCTATTAGGAGATTGTGTACATAACCTCTTGGTCTTCTGAAAGCTGAAAATTACTTCAAAGCTGCCAACTCTGGTTCCACACTATAGAAATTTTTGGATATTGACTTCCAAATATCCTTCGATGCAAAAGAATCATTCTCATAATAGAAAAAAGGCTCTCCTTACATGAACACATTGATTTCCTCCAAGCATGGCCCAATAGGTTTCGCAGGATCTCCAAAACTAGTTAGTCCCTCTGGACATAAATTAGAGACATCACATCACACACTCAAAATATTGTTTGTTTATATTGCATACTCTCTATATATTTATCACCCTTTGACACTTTCCTCTACTTTACACCAATTGCTCTCTTCTAAGCAGCTGATGAGCTTGTTTCAATGTAATTCAAGATAATGCCTGCTTGCTTTCTTTTACGAAATTTGCTGGCACATGACTCTTCAGCTTGTATGTTCTACTTCCATACAAATATAAATTTTAATTCACACTCAGATAATAATTAAATAAAATAAGCATTTGTAAAGAAAAGATCTAGTCATTCGATGTTACATATTATCTGACGGAAAGATCCTAGACAATTCTTCGAGAAAGGAAACATCATTGATAATCATTTTTTGCAAATAACACTGAATCAAATAAATAATAAATATTTTATGCAATTTTTAAAAGTAGAACTCATTCAATGCTTTCATACACCAACGACAAGGTCGTTTGACCCACATCATCTCTCACCATCGAAATTCTGACGACAACTAATGAAACATCCGACAAGGATGTTGTATATGCGACGTCACTTCCATGTCGAACAGTCGTTGAGGAGCAAACATAGCGTCCGTTGGAATTCTGACGGAAATCAGCCAAAATTTGTGGCCAGTGGTGAAAATATAGCCACTGTCGGAGGAGTTCATAACATCATCGAATGACCGATGCAAATGGCATTGTCGGGAAGCCCGACGATGAGTTTTTGATGGTAAAGTTGGTCGGAAGTACGACGTTGTGTCATCGTAAATCCAACAATTAGTCGTCAAAATTAGGCCCAAATGTACTAGTGTCACCACCATGATTTGGGTAGCGTAGAGCCTCAACTATATTGGGTTAGTGCTCTTATCTTAAATGAGAAAGTTTGTGATGTTAATTGTTTTTGTGGTTTGATGTTGTAAATTATTTGTAAGAGAAGGCCACTTGCAATCAAGAGTTTGAGCCACCATAGAAAGGAATTAAAGAGAGTTGTTCAAAGTTTGCAGTCACTAGTGTAGTACCCCTCCCTAGATCAGACTATTTATGATTCAGTTTGACCATGGTTGAATTTTTAGTGGTGTATTTGGATGGTTGATATATTATGTTGTGATGTTATATTCAGGATTATACATTGATATGTGATCTAGTGAATATTGGTTATGTGTTATTTCCTTATGTAGGATTAGATATTATTTTTATAACGCATTGTATTCTTATAGATGAGGAAATGCTAAATTTATTTATGCGTTACTCACCATGAACTAACACATTGTGTTATATATGTATGAGTTGCATTATGTTATTATCTTCACGCATGTGTGGAATCTGTATGTGGTGTGAGGAGATGATTTTTCATCACTCACTTTGGTGAGACACAGAATATAATGATTATTCTTCATTGGTGTATTTACCATGTTTGTATATATATGTATATGCATGTGTGGTTAGATGAGACAAGAAATTGCAGGTACAAGATATCGACTCTACCTAGCTGCATAGGTTTGATCATTCCTATAGACCTGATGAAAGTGGAGGAGATAGTTTTAAGGCCAAAACATTACCCCTAACATTGATCAATAGTGAGCATTGTCAGCCATCTATCAACCTTCCTATGTTGGTATGTGGGTCATGTGTTTGAGTGGTTTATGTAAGTTGTCATTTATGTATTTCATGAAATTAATTATTAAGCTTAAAAATGTTTAACTAGTTAATTTCTTTTATTAAACATTTTTAAATAAAGGGATTAAATTAAATAGGACCCCTTTGTATTATGAATTGATAAATCAATTGCTCAAGTTGTTAAATTAGATTATTTGATTTATTGTTATTATCAAATTGTGAAATTTATTTGTGTTATGCATTTTCAAAATAAAGAAAATAATATTTTTTTTGGAAATCAAAATATCTCACCCATTGACTTTTGAAAATGGGAAGTTAGATTTATTAGTTAATTAAAAAAAAAAGCATTTTAAAAAAAAGTTTCAAAAGTCCTTTTGAGAGAAAAGTTTTGATTGGGTGAAATTTTATTCAACCTAAAATAGATATTTTTGGAAAAGTTTTATAAAAAATCATGTGCATTCCCAAGAATGAAAAGGAATATTTTTTGCATTCAAAATTTGGTTTAGATGCATTTTTTTAATTGGTTGTTTTGTTTTAATAAAAACAAAAATTGAAAATAATTAATATTCTTTGTGTATTCATGCTTGAATCATTGTTTTGTTTGAAATTGTTCATTTGAAATCTTCCTCAAACCAAAAATCCATATGGAAATCATGTGACTTTGTTTTCTTTATGGTCTGCTATTATAAGCATGCATTATTATTATTTTATTATTTTATTTAAAAATAAATAAATTTAAAATAATATGTGTTGTGTTTTAAAAAAAGGGGATAATTTTGATAAGTGAAATTTAGGGATAAGTTATCTTTTGACCAATAAGGTGATTATTAGTAATAATGATTATATCAAGTCAAATTGGTCAATTTCAATTGTTTAAAATAAAAACAAAATCATGAAATAGATGTCAAAGATTGATTGTTATTATCATAATACAAAATAAGCCTTCTCCACTTGCCTAAAAATGCAAAAAATCCATGTTGACTTTTTAACATTAAGTACGAAATTTTATTTACATGATCTATTTAACAGGTGATGACCGAGGAGGAGTTGACATAGATTTAGGAGGGCACCTTGATGGTCATTTCATTTGGCCTTGATAGCTTGACAGTACGTATATTATTGCACCTAGTCATTTTTATTTTATTCTATGTACATGCTCATCATTTATATTGGTATTAATTAGATTATGTAGTAACTTGCATGTATACCTTATTTTACTCTTGTAGGGCACAAGAATCACGAGTGTAAGGCTATGTGATTTAGGATCTGGTAGTGGATTTGGAGAGAAGGGAAAGGTAATTTAATGCAAATATGATTGAATGAATAGTTTAATTAACTTATAATGATTATACACGTCTAGACATAGATTGATAGTTTCATATAATTGTTGTGTATATGTATAGAGAATTATTAGCTTCACATCCTTGTTAACTACACTTGGTATACTTGAAGATGAAGAAGAAGAAGAAGAAGAGATGCCTCGAGTACATGTGTGTTTATTTTATTTTGTGTTTAGTAGATATAATTTGTTATTATCAGTGACAATTACGTGCTAACTTGTATCAATGTCATTCTTGTGAACATATGTAGGTTTTGTATGAAAATATTGAAAACATACCACCTCTATCGAAGACATACATCAGGAGTCCTACAAAGACGAAGAAAAAACGTGGAGATGAGGTAAACAAGAATAGTTCAATTAAAGTTCATTTTTATGTTAACTTTTGAATGTGATTTATATAATATAATTAATCTTAATCGTGGTTTGTTTTTTCATGTTAATGATCCTTTAGAGATGAGCAGTGCGGCAAAGAGGATCAATTTTGATGATCCATCAACAACTTAGGATGTTATAGATAGTTTTGGGATGCTTACATGTCTAGTTGGCATGTATATTTTATATATGGACATACATTCATGTAAATAGACATACGTTTTGTTTGAGTTGGGGTTTATGCCATATTTGTGTATGGACATACACTTGTAATCATTTGACATTTTCATATATACAGAAGTTGATATTTGATCATATAAATTGTTGCTCGTCTATGCATGGTGTTATCATGGAAATCTTTAATATTCATTCCAATAATTAACAACAGTAAATAATGTTTATTTAATGAACAATACAATAAAATTCATTTAATAAACAATACAATTCATTTAATGAACAATATAATACAATTAATTTAATGAACAATACTTGATATAATTCATTATTACCCTATGCATGCTCCTATTTTGCGCCCCCCCCACTTGGTCGAATGCTCGGGGTCATACCCTACAGACGTCGTCCTTTGAGCGCCCTAAGTACTAAAAATTGTCAAACTTTGATGGGCCCTAACTCGAAATCCATGGCACCTGCGAATTATCTACTTGAACCTCTAGGTACAAAAGAGGGGTCCCTACAAAATCCTATCTCAGTTTTTCAAGTTTCCCTACGGTTTTATTAGGGCAGCATTTTTTTGGCTGGCAAAAAAATCATCAGTCTCATTCAATTGAATGTTATTGCGTGGCCAAATTCTCATTCTTCTCCTCATGATAATGAACTGTCAGCTCTGACATGTCCAGTTAGGAATTATTACCCTATGAATGCTCCTTATTTCCCCCCCACTCGGTTGAACGCTCGGGGTCATACCCTACCGGTGTCGTCCCTTGAGCAACCTAGGTGCTAAAAATTATCAAACTTTGACGTGCCCTAACTCAGAATATGTGGTACCTATGAATGATCCATTTGAACCTATGGGGACATGAGAGGTTTCCTTACAAAATCCTATCTCGGTTTTTCAAGTTTCCTTATGGTTTTATTAGGGCAACATTTTTTCAGTTGGCAAAAAAATCGACAGTCTCATTCAATCGAATATTGTCATGTGGCCGGTTTCTTGTTCTTCTCATCATGATAATGAACTATCAGATCTAGAATGTCCATTTATGAATTATCACCCTATGCATTCTCATATTTTGGCTCCCCACTCAATCGAATGCTCGGGGTCATAACCTATCGTCGTCATCCCTTGAGCACCTAAGTGCTAAAAATTGTCAAAATTTGATGGGCCATAACTCAAATTTTGTGGCACCTACGAATGATATGTTTGAACCTACGGGGCCACGATAGGGGTCCCTATGAAATCCTATCTCAGTTTTTCAAGTTTCCCTATGGTTTTATTAGGACAGCATTTTTTAGGTTGGCAAAAATATCATTAGTCTCATTCAATGAAAAGTACAGATAAACAAGCATTACACTATAGACGCATAATGATCATCAATATTTCCATGTATTATATAAACATAATTACCATTACACTTGCATGTGACATCCATAAAGGGATATGCAAACATGATTTTTTTTCATTATCAATACAACTACACCAATGTACTCATGTACAGATACATTGTATATCATCAACATAACTAAACCAATTTGCTCATGGATATTGCATATCATCATAATAAAGTTACATCAATTCACATCCATATACAAATACAACATCCCAATTCATCAGCATTAGACATCCTCATGTCCTAAGAGAAAAGCTTATGCACAACATTGTCTGCATATAAATGAAGCCAAAATAAGTAACCTTTTTATGTGGAATGAATGTGCTACAAGAAACAAATTATAACACTTAATACAAATTATTTTTTCAACTTATAAATAGATCATTTGAAACACTTTTAAGATGTACAAGATTGTATAGTTATGAAACTTACAAGTTTCTCTGTAAAGTATACAAGCATAACTTTGAAGAAAGGCGCGTGTTGATTAAGCCATTCTCACTGCATTTCTCTGCATGGCTGAAGATGATGGTAGATATGGTCATTTCTAAATAGAAATGAATTCACTTGACTTAGTATTTATGTACAAAATTTAATCTCATTAATGCACAAGGTAATATGTACCATCACTAAGAGTAAACTAGTCAACGAGAAATGATCTAGCATGAACCTATACTTTTAAGAATTGTTAGTCTACACATAAAATGCATGGATGAACATAAAGGCTTTATGATAATCACTTGAACTGAAATGCATGATAATAAATCAAAAGGTGAGATTATATACAATAAAAATACATCCCTTTGAGTTATATCAAGAGAACCCACTATATTGACGCAAAAATCATAATGTGATACTATTGTATATCATAAAAAAAGACCCGCATGAGCATAAAGGGTTTGCGATAATTATATCATCAGAAATTATCAAATAGTGTTTTCTAATAACAAAAATTATAAAGCTCATCAAATGCATGATAATGTCATGTTGCACAAATATGTCCCTTCCAATTATATCGAGTGTACCCGCTATGTGCATGCAAAAACCATGTTGCCAAAAAAAAACATTCATCAATAGACCTGCATTTTGAACACGTCCTTAATATACACGTAACAAACTTGAATATTAAGGTTTAATAATCATTTTTTGAAATGAAATGCATGATAAAAAAAATAAGGCACCATTAAAGACCTACTACTCATGTATGCCTGAAGGGTCATCTCTTTGCTTAAAAGTATCCAGTATTACTTCATGATCAACAGTAGTCATTGTCCATAGATATTTGGTCTTCAGTTTTTCTTGATGCTTCAACAACTTGCCATTTGTAGCTATAATAACGTGTTAATACATTATAATGTTTTTGTGTCTCTCATAGTCTTCAAATGTAGGTGTGCCATTCTTTCTAATCATGTATGTTCACAACCAATTTCCCACAACAACAATTGAACTTGTAGGATATGTGAACCTGTCATCATTTGTCATTGGTTGTGTTAGATTTTGTTTTCCTTGTACACATCATTCCAACCAATATTCTAATCTCTCTTCATCCTGTTGCGGTGCAACAACTGCAAAAACATGTCTTGGTTCTACAAGATCTGATAGACAATCATACTCAAGTGAACTTTCCATGTCATCATTTGACAAGGATATTATTTGAGATAATGGAGTTATATATTGGGGAACCCATGTATCAACCCACTCACTTGACTCGCATTGATCCCAATCACATAACACAACTCTAACAAAAATAATCCAATGCTCATGTCCAAATGGTCCATGTACCTGCATCTGAGCTGAGAAATCAATGCATCTTACTTGCAAAAGAAAGTATTACAAATCTTAAGAGGAACAAAATAAAATGGCTTCAAAGATTCAAAGGCCCTTTGTTATATTTGTAAAGTTGGATGTACTTCACAAAAAAAATCGTACAACATTGTTTGGCTTGATTCCAAGAAATATTTGGGATGCGGTGTGCGGTCTCGATCACTGATTCTTAATTTTAGAATGTCCTTTATATTCGGTGACACTCTAGAATTAGAGTGCCAGAATTGTTAAATCTCCTCCTTCACATTGTCAGTCTTTGTCTTCATGCAAGTGTTCTATCCAAAGTTTTACGGTTTATATTAAAATTAACACAAGTTTGTCTCATTTGATGAGCCTTCCTCAATTTATGGCTTACTAAGGAGTTTGTGATTAGTCTTTGAGCGACTCTCTTGTCTCTTTCTTTGGTATTCTTTCCAATAGAATTGAGAGTGTCAAATAGATTTTAAGCAATAATAGAATTTCTCTCCATCTTCTTGTTCATACGAATCTTCAATTTGTTTAGCAATGGTCTCATCTTTATTATCTTTAGCAATTGAACAAAGAGTTGGCATTTCTCAGTCAATGTCTTATTGCTAAAATTTTGGTCGAAAATTTGTGTAGCCCACAACCGAACGGTTCTTATTGACCTCTTTCCTTCAAGATTCACAATAATGTTCTCATCAATTTCAAGTAACCATTTTGGGGTTCTTGAAGGTCTTGGATTTGGAATTTGTCTTTCAGCCATGAGAGGGTCTTGATTTCTAAAGCTATTAGGTATTACATATTTTTCACTTGGTTGAGCAATTCCACCTTCCATGTCAAATTTTTCCACAGTTTCACCTCCAATGTCAAAATTTTCCACATGTTCACCTCCAATGTAAAATGTTTCCACATGTTCACCTCCTATGTCAAATTTTTTTATGTTTTCAACTCCAATATCAAAAAATTTCATATATACACAAAAATTATGGACACCTTTATTGTCAACTCCTAAATTCTCAATTTCCATTCTCACGTCATGTTGAGTATTTTCATTATCACTTTCAACATTTTCAACATATTCAAAATTTTCACTTTCAAAATCTACATTTTCATTTCAATAACTTGTGACACATTTTCAAATTCAATTTCCTCTTCACTTGAAATACCATTAGCAATATTTAACATACCTTATCTTCTCCTCCTATGAACTTCTCTATCTCTTTCTCTATACACTTCAATTTGGCCATTTGAAATTTTTCTTTTGCATTTAGACTTCCAATGAGTACTACTCACCATTAATCTCCACAAAGATCCTCCCAAATGATTGAAAATGTAAGATTTGACTTTAAGAATCTCTCAAAAGCACAAATTTGTCTCAACTTGTCTAAAAACCCATAATCGTCAACAAAAAATAGAATATGCAGACTATAGGCCATTGGAATCCATAAAATGGCCCACAAGGCTCTTCTTTATTTACAAAAATTGGATATTGGATTATATCAGATATCCTATTTTAATGTACACATATTAATGACAATGAAAGAAATCAGATATCTAATATAATCCGATATTCAATTTTACTACTCATATTTTAGAGAGAGAGAGAGAGAGAGAGAGAGAGATAGAGAGAGAGATTAGAGGATGGGGAGACAGGGAGAGAGAGAGATTAGGGGAGAGAGGGGAGAGTGGGGAGAGAGAGAGAGAGAGAGATGGACACAATATGACCCCTTAGGATATAATATGACCCATAACGACATAATTTGGTCTCTTAAGCAGTCATATGGTGTCCTAAGGGGTCGTAGGACACAATATGACCCCTTAGGACACCATAAGACCTATAACCACCCAATATTGTGTCCTAAGTGGTCATATGGTGTCTTAAGGGGTCGTAGGACACAATATGACCCCTTAGAACAATATAGGACCTATAACCACCCAATATTGTGTTTTATGGGGTCGTATGGTGTCCTAAGGGGTCGTAGGATAGAATATGACCCCTTAGGACACCATACGACCCATAACGACCTAATATGGTGTCATCAGGGGTCATATGTTGTCCTTAGGGGCCATATGGTGTCTCATGACCTATTAAGACACCATATGACCCCTAATGATACAATTTTGTGTCTTAAGAGATCATATATTGTCCTAAGGGCTCGTAGGATACAATATGACCCATATGGACATCATATCACTCATAACAACCCAATATGGTGTCATAAGGAGTCGTATGTTGTCCTTAGGTGTCATATGGTATCCCATGACCCATTAGGACACCATATGACCTATAACAACATAATCTGGTGTCTTAAGGCATCATATGGGTCCTAAGGGGTCGTAGGACATAATATGGTGTCCTAAGGGGTTCATATGGAGTCCCATGACCCATTAGGACACCATATGACCCTCAACGACACAATTTGGTGTATTAAGGGGTCATATGGTGTCATAAGGGATCATAGGAAACAATATGACCCCTTAGGACATCATAGGACCCATAACGACCCAATATTATGTCTTAAGGGGTCATATGGTATCCTAAGGGGTCATAGGACACAATATGACCCCTTAGAATACCATAGGACCCATAATGACCTAATATGATGTCATAGGGGTCATATGTTGTCCTTAGGGGTCATATGGTGTTCCAAGACCTATTAGGACACCATATGACCCCTACGGACACAATTGGGTGTCTTAAGGGATCATATGGTGTCCTAAGGGATCGTAGGACACAATATGACCCCTATGGACACCATATGACTTATAATGACCCAATATGGTGCCATAAGGAGTCATATGTTGTCCTTAGGGGTCATATGGTATTGCATGACCTATCGAGATGCCATATGGCCCATAACGACACAATTTGGTGTCTTAAGGGGTCATATGGTGTCCTAAGAGTTCGTAGGACACAATATGAGCTGTTCTAATACCATAGGACCCATTACGACTCAATATGGTGTCATAATGGGTGGTATGTTGTCCTTAGGGTTCATATGGTGTCTCATGACCCATTAGGACACCATATGACCCCTAACAACACAATTTGGTGTCTTAAGGGCTCATATGGTGTCCTAAGGGGTCGTAGGAAACAATATGACCCCTTGGAAAATCATCGGACCCATAACGACCCAATATTGAGTCCTAAGTGGTAATATGGCATCTTAAGGGGTTGTAGGATACATGTGACACCTTGGGACACCATAGGACCCATAACAACCTAATATGGTGTCATAAGGGGTCATATATTGTCCTTAGGGGTCACATGGTGTCCCATGATCTATTAGAACACCGTATGATTGCTAACGACACAATTTGTTGTCTTAAGGGAGCATATGGTGTCCTAAGGGCTCCTAGGACACAATATGACCCCTATGGACAACATATGACTCATAACAACCCAATATGGTGTCATAAGGGGTCATATGTTGTCCTTAGGTGTCATATGGTGTGTCATGACCCATTAGGACACCATACAACCCATAACAACACAAATTGGTGTGTTAAGGGGTCATATGGTGTCCTAAGGGGTCGTAGGACACAATAGGACCCCTTGGGACACCCTATGACCCATAACAACCCAATATGGTGTCGTAATGGGTCACATGTTGTTATTAGGGGTCATATAGTGTCTCATGGTCCATTAGGATACCATATGACCCCTAACAACACAAGTTGTTGTCTTAAGCGGTCATGTGGTGTCCTAAGGGGTCATAGGACATAATATAACCTGTATTGACACCATATGACTCATAAAAAACCAATATTGTGTCATAAGGGGTCATATGGTTTCTCATGACCCATTAGGACACCATATGACCCCTAACGACACTATAAGACCCATAACGACCCAATATGATATCATAAAGGGTTGTATGTCATCCTTAGTGGTCATATGGTATCCCATGACCCCTTAGTTTATAATATGACTCATAATGACAAATTTTGGTGTCTTAAGGGGTCATATGGTGTCCTAAAGGGGTCATATGACACAATATGACCCCTTAGAATACAATATGACCCATAACAACACATTTTGGTGTCTTAAGGGGTCATATGGTGTCCTAAAGTCTTGTAGGACACAATATGACCCCGTAGGACACCATAGGGACCATAACAACCCAACATGGTGTCTTAAGAGGTCATATGGTTTCCTAAGGGGATTTAGGACATAATATGACCCCTTAGGACACCATAGGACCCATAACAACCCAATATGGTGTCATAAAGGGTTTTATATTTTCCTTACGGGTCACACCATATTACCCCTAACGATAGAATTTGTTGTCTTAAAGGGTAATATGGTGTCCTAAGGGGTCGTAGGACACAATATGACCCCTATGGAAACCATATGACTCACAATTTGGTGTCTTAAGGGGTCCTATGTTGTCCTTAGGGTTCATATGGTGTCCCATGACCCCTTAGGACACAATATGACCCCTTAGGATACCATAGGACCCATAACGACCTAATATGTTGTCATAAGGGGTCATATGTTATCCTCAAGCATCATTTGGTTTCCTTTGACCTAATAGGACATCATATGACCCATAACAACATAATTTGGTGTCTTAAAGTGTAATATGGTGTCCTAAGGGGTCCTAGGACACAATATGACCCCTATGGACACCATATGACTCACAATTTGGTGTCTTAAGGAGTCTTATATTGTTCTTAGGGGTCATATGGTATCCCATGACCCCTTAGGACACAATATGACCCTTTAGAATACCATAGGACCCATAACAACCTAATATGGTGTCATAAGGGGTCATATGGTGTCCCATGACCTATTAGGACACCATATGACCCCTAACGACATAATTTGGAGTCTTAAGGGATCACATGGTGTCCTAATGGGTCGTAGGACACAATATGACCCCTATGGACACCATATGACTTATAACAACCCAATATGGTTTCATAAGGGGTCATATGGTATCCCATGACCCATTAGGACACCATACGACCCATAACAAAACAATTTGGTGTCTTAAGGGGTCATATGATGTCCTAAGGGGTCGTAGGACACAATATGACCCTTTAGGATACCATAGGACCCATAATGACCCAATATGGTGTCATAAGGGGTGGTATGTTGTCCTTAGGGTTCATATGGTTTCCATGACCCATTAGGACACCATATGAACCCTCACATCACAATTTGGTGTCTTAAGGGGTCATATGGTGTCCTAAGGGGTCATAGGAAACAATTTGACCCCTTAGGGAATCATAGGGCCCATAACAACCAAATATTGTGTCTTAAGGGGTCATATGGTGTCCTAAGGGGTCGTAGGACACAATATGACCCCTTAGAATACCATAGGACCCATAACGACCTAATATGGTGTCATAAGGGGTTGTATGTTTTCCTTAGGGGTCATAATGTGTCCCATGAGCTAGTAGGACACCATATGACCTCGAACAACACAATTCAGTGTCTTAAGGGATCATATAGTGTCCTAAGGGCTCTTAGGAAACAATATGACCCCTATGGATAATATATGACTCACAACAGCCCAATATGGTGTCATAAGGGATCGTATATTATTCTTATCGGTCATATGGTCTTCCATGACCAATTAGGACACCATACAACCCATACCAACACAATCTGGTGTCTTAAGGGATCATATGGTGTCCTAAGTGGTCGTAGGACACAATAGGACCTCTTGGGACACCATAGGACTCATAACTACTAAATATTGTGTCATAAGGGGTTGTATGTTGTTCTTAGGGGTCACATGGTGTCCCATGACCTATTAGAACACATATGACCCCTAACGATAGAATGTGGTGTCTTAAGGGGCCATATGGTGTCATAAGGGCTCGTAGGACAAATTATGACCCCTATGGACACCATATGACTCATAACGACCCATTAGGATGTCATAAGGGGTCGTATGTTGTCCTTAGGGGTCATATGGTGTCCCATGACCCATTAGGATACCATATGACCCATAACAACACAATTTGGTGTCTTAATGGGTCATATGGTGTCCTAAGGTGTCGTAGGACATAATATGACCCTTTAGGACACCATAGCACCCATAATGACACAATATGGTGTCATATAGGGTAATGTTGTCCTTAAGGGTTATATGGTGTCTCATGAGCCATGGGGACACCATATGAGCCCTAACAATACAATTTGGTGTCTTAAGGGGTTATATGGTATCCTAAGGGGTCGTAGGACACAATATGACCCCTATGGACACCATATGACTCATAACAAACCAATATGGTGTCATAAGGGGTTGTATGTTGTCCTTAGGGGTCATATAGTGTCCCATGACCCATTATGACACCATATGACTGCTAACAACACAATTTGGTGTCTTAAGGGGTCTTATGGTGTCCTAAAGGGTCATAGGACACAATATGACCCATTAGAACACCATAAGACCCATATCGACCCAATATGGTGTCATAAGAGGTCATATGTTGTCCTTAGGGGTCATATGGTGTCCCATGACCCCTTAGGACACAATATGACCCATAACGACACAATTTGGTGTCTTATGGGGTCATACGGTGTCCTAAGGCATCATAGGACACAATATGACCCCTTAAGATACGATAGGACCCATAACAACCCAACATGGTGTCTTAAGGGGTCATAGGACACAATATAACCCCTTAGGACACCATATGACCCCTAACGACACTATATGGTATCATAAGGTATCATACGACCCAGAACGACATTGTATAGAGTCGTAACTGGTTATATTCTATCCTAAGGGGTCATACGGTGTCTTAAAGGGGTCATATGACACAATATGAGCCCTTAGATTATAATATGACCCATAATGACACAATTTGGTGTCTTAAGGGGTTATATGGTGTCCTAAGGTGTTGTAGGACACAATATGACCCCTTAGGACACCATAGGACCCATAATCTCTCTCTCCCTATCCCCTAATCTCTCTATCTCTCTCTCCATTCCCTCTCCGCATCTCTCTCTCTCCCTTCACTTTACCCATCTCTCTCTCTCTCTCTCTCTCTCTCTCTCTCTCTCTCTCTCTCTCTCTCTCTCTCTCACCCCTCCCCCTCTCCCTAATATCATATACTAACTTATTTATAAATTAATATTTTAAAATATTACATATTAATATATTAATAAACAATAGATTAATTATGTACAAATTTAGTTAGTAAATTTACTTATTAAAATCAGATATCCGATATAATCGGATATCTGATTATACCGGATATCCAATATTTGTTGTAAAATTTTGGCTTGGGAATGCTTTGGGATTTTGCTTAGAAGTGACAAGCCTAGAAAGTCAACTGAAAAAATGTGTTTTTCAGTATTTCTTGATTTTCTAGACTTTATAGTGGTGGTTGACGTCTTTTTTTGTAGCCGAAATTGAGAAACCAAAAAGGGTTTTTTATGGACACTTTTAGATTTCCAACAATATAGGGCTTGTCTTATTTTGACTTTAATAAATAATTATTATTTATTTTCTAATTGGATTCTAACAATAGTCCTAATTGATAGACTGATTGAAAAACACTCATAACTTTCAAATGGTATAAGTTTTTTTGAATTTGAAACATGCATCACATCCTATGCTTCATCTAATATAGGGAAAAATAATTAAAAAAAAAATTTAATAAGGTTTTGACCAAGTTAATGTGGTCAAACGTAGGAGTTTCTAAATTTATGAAAAGTTGTAGTAAAAGAATCATAAATAATGATTTACTTTATAAAAAATTATTAAAAAATATGTGTCACATCCGGAAATGATTCTAATACTTATATTATAAATATTATAAAAAAATATTATGATTTCATTTTGATTAGAGTGGTTAGACATATGTCTACTTCTTATCTTTTTCCACAAATTTTAGTACCACTGCATTGAAATTTGAAATTTTCATCAAATAGGATTTTTTTTCTTTCAAAAAACAACTAGTAGATTAGAAAATAAATTAAATTTTCTATAGATTCTCTTCTTACATATTTTAAAAATAATGTTCACAACTTATTCAAATTTTCATGTCAAGTTGCATAACTCTAATTTTTCAAATTTCATTACTTAAGGGCCTGCTTTGGCACACCATGATCCTACACATTGTTAGAGTATTCGGGTATTTACTTGATTAATTAAACAATATTTGTTGAATTATTTAAGTTCCCTTTATCTATTTTACACTTAAGCTAACTTTAGGTGCATAATAATTAATTCTTTTATTAATTATTATGTGCAAGCCTAGGGTTTTCCCTTTTAGGGTTTCTTGACCTATTAAAGGTTGAGTTCTTTCTTTTCATTGTAAGAATCACATTACATATTTTTATGAATATTGAGCTCTCTCTTTTTGAGCATATTCTCTGTGTATTTATTTTTCTGTATTTGCTTCCTTGCTTCTCCTTGTAACAGGTTTTTTAGCTTGTAGAGATCATTTGGGCTCTTGTGGTGTTGTATTTTCTCAACTCCAATATGGTATTAGAGCATCAGATCTGCAACTACCTATTCTTGTTTTGAGAATTTTTTGCTTTGGAAGCAGATCTGGGGTTTCAGGAATTTTTTCTGTACCCAGGGTTTGACCCTTTTTCTGAGCACTTTGGGCCTAAACGAACCTCACCATCATGCTCAAAAGGCCCAAAAACCCCTATGGTCATATAAAATTTGACCTATTTTCGTTCTTGAGCCTCTGGGAGTATTTTTTTCTCAAATCCAAGTCATACGACCCTAGCACGCATATCGAGAAAATTTAAAAATATATATATATATATATTTTTCCTTTTTATGGCATGTAGGCCGGATTTTGATTTTTTATCAAAAAAAAAAACTTAAAAAAATAAAAAAAAAGGCGATTGTTGAAAAAAAAAACAAAAAAAAAAAAAGTTTTTTTGGGGGGTTTTGCATTGCGTAGGGTATTGGGCTGACAGTCAGACCATCGTATAGTGACCAGACCTATTGGTCAGGCCCCTTGTTGGCCTCGACCTCTGGCCCCTCACTGGCCTCAGCTTCCAGCCCCCGCCGACCATGCAGCTCCTGTCGACAACCTTGCTTCCCAGTAGCCCCGCCTCACCGGCCGTTGCTGCTCCCTGGCTCACCGGCCCTGCTCCCTCTGCCTGTCGGAACCCTCTGCACCACCGGCCAGCTCTGCCGCCATGGCCAGATCCACTGCCATGGCCAGATCCGCCGCCATGGCCAACACCACTCCGCCTGACCGTGCCGCCCAGCAGCTTTGCTCCACCCGAGAGCACCGCTCCACTCGGAATCACCACCGAAGCTCCTCCTGGCCACCGGACCACCGCCAGGCCACCACCCACTAGCCACTGGAGCATCGCCCCACCACCAAAGTCTCTTTTTTGCCTCTTTCAGGGGGGGATTTGGTTTTTTTGCCATATCTTGGGCATACAGAGTCATTTTTTCCAAAACGAATAGGTGTCGCAAAGCTGGTTCCGAGCCAGACCTCATGGTGTTGGTAATTTTTTGCAATTTTTTTGTTTGACTATGTTTATTTCCAGTCAAAGTGAGGTCTCTTTTTTACACTCCAAGAGATGTAGAATGAGCATCTAACCTCCATTTTTTGAAAACTTTATATTTTTGCAAAGCGCGTGCTGTGTAATTTCCAACCATATGAGTTTTATTTTCAGATTCTGCTCCATGCATATTTTATTTATTTTTTTGCTTAGCACTCTAGTGGATATCATGGTTGTTTCAAGTCCTCGGATCTCTTCTTTGGGTAGGATGTCTCTATTTTGATTCTCATTTCTATTCCTAGTATTCTTATCATTGTAGTATTTCATTTATGCAAACGCACTGAGATAAAGTGCCATCATGCATTGTTTACTTGGGATCTTGCACATCTTGTGCATTATTGTACATGAACTACTTATAATGTGCCATGAGGGGGTTGATGTTTGCTTGTTGTTTGCCATCTTCCTTTGTCTAGTGAGTGTTCCTTCCACAACATTCACCTCATGATGTGTGTCAAGTGAGTGTCCCTTCCACGACACCATATACTTTTCTCAGCACCTTTGATGTTCCTGGTTCTTCGTCATGCAGTTCTTCTTGGCTGTTCTTTTCAGTGTTCCTATCCCTCTCCCTCTTCCACATTATGGGGAGGTTTGTCCTGTTGGTTCTAATACTTCTGTGGTTTGATTGATCAGCTCTTTAGACTTTGGTTTCTCATGCCATCTGTATCTTCAATTTCAGTTGTTTTGCCTTGTTTGCCTTCTGATTTGAGTAGTGTCATTTGAGGGCACTCATACAGATTATAGTCTTCTCTACTTGGTCATGTTCTATTTTAGTGGAGGTTCTTCAGATCAGTAGTTATTCTTTGACAGAGTTTGCAGGTTCTTCATGCTTCAGTGGTGTTCTTTTCCATCTCTTTTTGGAGTAGAGTTTTGTTCCCATGTGGTTTTCTCTATTTCTCCAGTTCATAAAGATTTCATTTTATTTGGGTACCTGATCAGGCCTTCTTGTCGGGACCCATCTTTCATGCTTTCAGTAGTTGTTCTAGGTTTTAGCTTCTCCCTAAGTCTAGCTTAAGGGGGGGGGTGTTAGAGTATTTGGGTATTTACTTGATTAATTAAACAATATTTGTTTAATTATTTAAGTTCCCTTTATCTCTTTTACACTTAAGCTAACTTTAGGTGCATAATAACTAATTCTTTTATTAATTATTGTGTGCAAGTCTAATGTTTTCCCTTTTAGGTTTTCTTGATGTATTAAAGGTTGAGTTCTTTCTTTTCATTGTAAGAATCACATTACATATTTTTATGAATATTGAGATCTCTCTTTTTGAGCTTATTCTCTATGCATTTATTTTTCTGTATTTGCTTCCTTGCTTCTCCTTGTAACAGGTTTTTCATCTTGCAGAGATCATTTGGGCTCCTGTGGTGTTGTATTTTCTCAACTCCAATACACATACCCAAATATGTCATAAATTTTTTATTTTTTTTTATTAATTAGAAATTGTATTGCCTATGAAACTGTCTCTAGTCAGTTTTTTTTTGAAAACTTAATGGTTCAACTTAGCTTAGAGGGAAATACTCTGATATGTGTTTGAGTATGTTTTGAAATGAAGTAATTTTTGTCAAATTAGATGGTTGAACATTGACTTGGATTTCCTTACTCATTACAATTTTTTAATCTTTTCATAATTGGCTTGAATGTGTGTGTGTATTGATGAAATTTTCACTCCAAGGGAGTATTCTGGTGTTCTTATAAAAAGGGACATTATCCTCGTGCCTATGTTTATCTTTGATTGAATGCAAGTTATTTTTGAAAGTCTATTTGGTTATGTGTGAACCTTGACCTTTCTTTCTGTTTACCCTCTCTGTGGTCTTGGCATGTGAGGAGATCAAATTGTGTACTAACTCTACTTGATTAACCTAGATGGTGGAGTTGGGTAATCTAGTGAATTACTCAATTTGCTATTTTGAACTCCCTTTTGTGTTATTGGCTTTTTGTTATGCCTTGGAGTCATTTGGTTTGTGTAGTGTCATAAGTGAGAGTGGTTTTTGAGTGGGGATCACGCACAAAGTGGCTAGTAGGGAAACCCATTGAAAGTTTTCTTAAGTAAGTGATAACTTAATAATATATTAGAGAGTTTAATAGATGACACATTAAATAAGATTAATTATGCCTCGCTCATGGTTGAGTGCTTGTATAGACTCAGGATGTAGTGGGAAGGCTTGGAATGGAAAACCAACAACCTTGTCCTCATGAAAGGATTGTTTGGTTCCACATGAGATTATGATGGGGCTGGGGGTTCGGGAGAGGTTACTAGGGTAACCCAAGATGGGGACTGGGACCTATGTAGGCCTGCTGGGTAACCATACCAAGCTATGTGATGACACTCTTCCCTTATGTTCACTAGAGTGAAGCCTTGTGTTGATTTTATTTGGAGCACTAATGTGGGAGTCATAGCTGTATGTTTATGTTTATTGTGAGCACCTAATATTCACGTTGGACCATAGAATTTTGATGATAGATTGCAAGGAATCAGTGTTGCTGGTACTCTAGTTATCTCTTGTGTTTAATTTACTACATGTTTCAGATGGATTCTCCTTCTTCTCCTCGGATCGCTCATGTATCTCTTGGACCCTATGTGGTCATATGCATCATTTGTTTATGTACGCTTTATGGCAGATTGTATTCTGATGTAAACTCTATGTATTTTTCACCTTTTATTTAATAGAATGGCCTTGAACTTGAAGAAGACTCGGAGATGTATTCCATTAAGGGTGAACTCCATTATCAAATTGCGTTGTATGGTGTATGTGTTCATCTAGTTCCTTTTAATTTTTAATGTAGGAATGGAATCATCTACAGGATTTTCACATTCCACTGCTACATTCACATCTTCTTTATCCTTTTCAACATCCACTATTGCACTAAACAACTCATCAATTCTCTAAATATCCTCTCCAATTAAAAAATCATCATCTTCCAATTCTTGATCAAATATCATGCCCTCATTAACCTCTTCCTTCTAATTTACCTCCTCTACTATGTTAACCTATGAGGTATATTCACCTCCATTTTATTCATTTACTAACTGATGTTCTATAGTGACCATTTTCTCCTCTCTTTCCTCTTAATTTGTGTGAACTAATAAAATATACTCCTTTTTTCAGCTACAACTATCCTTTCTCACTAGGAATATCCACATCCATTAGCTCTCTTCCCAATAATGCTCTGAGAACAAATCGACAAGGAATTTTTCATTACCCTCCCCATTCTACTCTTCAAACTCATGCTCTCATCTACTACCATTACTATCACTCACTAGTATAAATATGGAAAACAAATGACTAGGTGACAAAACATTTTAGGCATGACAAGTAAACATGACCAATTCTAGTCATTTTTTGCAATACAACTCTAAATAACTAAATAAATTACCAATTTGATCATGAGATAAAATTGAAACTAAATAATTAGTCACATAAACAAAAATTGACTTAATAAATGAATATTGCCCTATACAAAATGATATTAACATGACTACAAATAAAATGGGTGATTAAAAAAATATTTAAAATTAGCGCGTGAGCAGTTGTATTGTGTGCACAGGGTCAATAGGAAATTTGGCTGAATACACACACACATCTATATATATACACATTAGGATAACTCAATATGGGAAGCCACCTTATCACGAAGTGTGGAGTCAACCCCAGATGGATTGGCACTATTAGCCACAAAACTTGTCATTGTAGCAAAGTTTAGAGGAGGATCATCACATGGGATGCCTAGCTCGACCCTCCATGGACACCATGTGTAGAAGCTATTCAAAATTCAAATGAACAGTAGAGCATGAAAGTTGAACAACTATAGATGCTTATTAAGATGTTGTAGTTTAATGTTTAATTAATTTAACTTGAATTTGTTTTTAAGTATTAATTTAATTTCATTTAATTAAATTTATTTTTTTTCTATTTAAGTTATTAAAACTAATTATTTATTTAATAGAATTTTTAAAAATATACTATTTAGTTCTTTAACTATTTAAAAAATTGAAATTGATTTAATTAAAGTTATTAAAGTATATTGTTTCACTAGATAAATTTGATTTAATTAATAAAATTTGATTACCCCATAGAATAGTAGGGCCACACCACGCAGAAGCGTGTGTTTGAATGTAGGGTGGGAGACTATAGTTGAAGGCCGAACTGTTAAAATAAAAGGAGGGGGACGGATAATTATTTATCGGGTGAGTCTGCAGGAACTATAGTTTCCCACCCACCCGTTCTCCTATATTTAATCATAAGAATACTTCAAATTAAATTTTATTTCTTAAATAAAAAATAATTTAATCTACTTTAATTTTCATCTAATTATGGCACGATTTATAATTATATGCCTAAAATTTTTGTTTCTTTTACTAGTCTCAATAATGAAAATGACAAATGTTCTCTCATTAATCATGGTAATCATTACTTGTCAAATATTATGAAGATATTTTCCTATATACCTCATGTGAGAAGGGTCTCCATAGTTCCCAATAGAAATTAATGTATTAATTCCATTACACAAGACATTATTACCTCTAAAGTTCTATGTTAGATGTGCTCTAAGGATGATTGTGACAATTTACTTTTGACCATTAATTACATGATACACAAAAAAGGGGATTTATTTCGGAAGATTTAATTACAATATTAATTGCACTCTACAAAAATAGAAAGGTTCCCCCATAACCTGATAATTGACCTATTTTAGTGTAAAACCTAAAAATTACATGCTTAATGGATATTATGCAACCTATTTATCCCACTCCAAACTTATATATTTTGCAATAATTATTTTCTAAATCATAACCAAGTACATTTTTAAACCTAAAAGTGATAGTATAAATCAACATGTAACATTTGCAACCAAGAATAATTGTTAAAACAATGACATAATGTTTCTTTTACATTGCATCACAATGTACCTCTTTCTTACCCAATTTTCTCTTGCATAACACCATGATGTAACTACCTTCCTCCCCACATACTTACACCTATCAAATTTCCACATGTCTAGATTCCCAACATAGGATCAAAGGATAATTAGATACATAGTCATCATGATAAAATGTATCCTTGCTTAATCTAGATCCATCAAAAAGTAATCACCTAAAACATTTGCATAAACAAGGTGTGCATGATATTTTGAAAGGAGAGGCATGATTATTACAAACCCAAAAGAGAAAAATGTAAGGGCCACACCTAATGTCTTGAGGGCTTATCATAGATGGCCTTGCCTACGTGAAAGTGTAGAGACTTTGTAGTTCATAAAGCAATTGAAAACCCAACAATAATGAAAGTATAAGAGTGGATATGCAACCCTTTCTAGGGAGCAGTTCTCCAGACAATTTCCTCATCGGCTACCACCCCCTAAGGTGAAACAAAGGCCAAAACCTAACCTATTTAGTTACATAATTCATTCAAACATAGAACTACTCAAAACTTTTCCCAAGGACCTTCACTTAGGTTCCAAGTAATATCGAACCACAATCTCAATATAAATCAACATCATCTTAGAAAATGGATGGTATCTCAAGTACCTACATAAATTTTATTATATATTTTGCAATAGATTAATACAAGGGGGATATATATATGTTAGACACAATGCACCACTGAGAGGGGGGGTGAAACAGTGGTTCTCAATTATTTCCCTTTAACAGTCCTATGTGAGCATATCAGTTATTAGATCTAACTCGGAATAGAATTACCAGTTAGTGAGGAGACCAACTCAAATGCAAACATACTTAAAGAGACATCACATAACAAGTATAGGTGAGGAAAACCTAAGATGGGAAAAACCTCGGTGAGCGATTCTACTAGAGTCTATTGCTCCAATCTAGCCTCACAATGAAACTCGGTTACAATATTTAGAGAACCAACCCAAGGAGCTACAACCCCTAATTTAGGGCACCAACCCCTCATTTAGGACACCAACCCAAGGAGCACCAACCCCTGCACCGAGCTACAACTTAGTGTTCACAAAAATAATTTTATATACAAAATTAATACTTCTATTACAAGTGGCTCTTGTAACCATCTCATATACCTCTCTATCGGTGAGATACCTTCTCTTATACGCTGATTCACTCTTCTGTCGCTCTCATCTGCTACTTTGCTTGCTGGTAAACTCTATCAGTTCACCTCTCCTATGTTTTTCTCTACAGGATCTCCTTCTTTCTACTCTGCTCTATACTGGTACAACACTTTGTCAGTTTTAGGTATACTCCGTCAACAACTTCCTTCACCTCTGCTCTATCAATATGGACTCTACTGGGTTTGCATTGATATTGGTTGAACACTTCAACTTGGTTCTTTCTCATATTGCTTTTCTCTCACATGTAGAAGTAACATTTGATCACTTCGCAACATCACTCTCTTCTCAGCAACACCAATCTCTCATGTAGTGACAACTCCCTCATTAACAGCCCTCATTTTCTGATTTTGGCTTGCATATTTATATAGCATGGTTTTCTCGTCAAAAACCAATTCAAAATTTGGATGGCTACGGTTTCCTCACTTGCCTTGAGGAAAAAAAAGCCAATCAAATCTCATTTGATCTGATCTCTGGGACAACCAGCTATTCATCTCTGGCATGGTCACGCCTTCCATCACAAGTTTTCGAATAACAAAAAAATCAACTCTTCATCTTGAATTGCTTCTATCAAAGAACCATTAATATCTCTGTTGTTTCCTTAGAGAATTCTTCTCATAGACTTACTTTCTTTCTTTGATCTAGGGACCAAACACTTCCTGATTTGTCTTAGTTACTAATTATTCCTTGAGTCACACTCTTCTTATCCGATCCACAAATCATAGGATCCTTATTGAATGCTCAATAGTAGAGACATCTATCTCTACACGACACTCCACCAACCTCTACATTCTTGCAACTTCATCTCCTTGTGTCATCCAAGTTGACCAACTGACAACTTGGATTGCTATGTCGGTTTAGGATTCACCGACCAAACACCCAACCGGTTCTTCTCTTCTACCGGTTTACTAACCCTATCGGTTAAACCCTCAAACCGATTTGTCATCCACCTTGCACTCTGCTTCTCTTTTGGTGGATCACTCAATCAGTCAACACACTTGCTCAAATTCCTTATGCACAACTTCATCTGATGGGGAGTCTTTGTTGGTATTATGGATGTGTTGCATTTTTTTTTTCATTGAAGTCAATACTTATCCTTCTGGAGATATATGGTAATGTTGAGCTGGCACATTGTGTTCACTGACAAATTCAGTGATAGGTTATATTGTTATATTGTTCACTGACACTGATGATGACTTGTTATCATCTAAATATCACTTGATTATGTTGAAGACATGGTTTTGATACTTGGTTTTGGTGTTTTCGTTATTGGTCTAATCGGGTTGACATATTTGTTGTTACTGGCAAATTGGTCTAGGTTATCGACTGACATGCATTATCTATTCCAGATCAGCATGACACATTATGGAGATGATTTATTGATTGGATATTGTTGTAAATGTATTGAACTGACATGATGCATCACATCTTGACTTATTTATAATTGATTTATTGTAATATTCTTAGTGAGCTGACCTAAACATTTGGTCTTAGGTTTTGTATATATGTAAGATCTCATTTGTGAGATGATATATGATGGTATATGGTATGTAAGGTTATGGTATTGTAACATGGTATGTGCAAATATTGAAGATAATATGAAAAGACCATAGAGAAGGTTCAAGGAAGGTTTGAAGGTGTTTATCAGACCTTAATCGGTACTAAATCCAACATTGGAGATGCTATTTTGAGCAATACATTATTCTAGGATTTAATCATCCTATTGTAGTCATTGTGACTCCCATTTGAGTAGTGTGCTCTAGGCGGTTGGCCTTCTACATGTGCAGACCCCATTTGTATACACATACTATCTACAATAGTATCATCTAATTGTGGGTAAGGTTTCCCACCATGGTTTTTCCCCTTACAGGGTTTCCACGTTAAAATCTCTGTTTTATGATTTGTGGATGTTGTTTCTCTTTCTAGTTTATGCATTAAGTTTCATCGGTATTAATATTAACTGCTAATCTATCAACCAACATTAAGTTTAGTTTACAAGTATTAAGTATCAAGTTTGATTAAGTTATATTTGGGTTGAAATTCATTGGCAACTAATTCACCCCCCCTCTTAGTTGCCCTTATGGATCCTAACAATTGGTATCAGAGCTAAGCCCTCTTTTTGCAGAACCCTAATAGCTTGAGGAGATCCTATGGCTATAAACATTTTTAGGAGGGACAGTCTGAAACTTGATGGAACTAACTATGGTATATGGAAGATCAGAATCGAGACAGATTTGAATTGCATTGGAAGAGACATATGGGAAGTTACAAAGAATGGCTATGTTGGTCCTACACTAAATCAACCTAATCCACCAACATTGGGTAAAGATCAAGAAAATGATTGCAAAGCAAGAGAAGCACTTTTGAGTGCATTATCAGATCAGAAAATCATGGGATTATCAAACTGGTCTATTGCTAAATCTATTTGGGATAAACTGTAGACATTGAATGAAGGAGATACCACTGTCAAAATTACAAAACTAGAATATTTCTAGGTCAGTTATGAAAAGTTGAAAATGGAAGAATATGAAAGAATTTTTGTTTTTATGGAAAGAGTTAATTAAATTGTTTTAGGAATACAATATTGTGGAGGATCCTTAAGTGAAGATGAAATTGTTTCTAAATTTTTAAGAGCCTTTCCACCAACATATAAAATGAAAGTAACTTCTATTAATGAGTTGAGAACAATGCCTAACACATCAGTATCTAGAGATACCTTGGTTGGAAAACTTTCAATATTTGAGCTTGAGGAATTTGGTCATGATGCTACAATTAGGACAAATTTATCCTTCAAAGCATTATCATCTGGAGCATCATCATCATCATCTGACAAATCTTATTGGAAAACACTTTATGCAAAAGAACTTGAAGATATCAGAAGGGAAAATGAAGAACTGGAAGAACTTGAAGCACTATTTGCAAGCAAAATGCCTAAAGGTCTAGTTGGAAGTAAGTCTAAAGGTAAAGCACCATTTAAATGTTTTAATTGTAATAAAGTTGGTCATACAGAATTTGGATGTCCTGATAGACATACAAGATTGAGAGAGGAAGCTAAAAGAACATATAAGCCTAACCCTGAATATTAGATGTACAAATTTAAGAAGAATAGAGACAAATCTTGTTACTATGTTGATGAAGGCGTTACTGATGATTCTGGTGAATTTCCGACATACAATGGATGGGATTTTGTTATAATAAAAGAAGATTAACTAGCACCTGCTGTTCCACTGGTAGAGCATGCCCTGACAGCTAAAATTGAAGAAAGGGATGAATGGATTATAGATTCTAGATGTTCACATCATATGACTGGTGATAAAAGTAAATTTTTATCTATTCAGGAATATAGTGGAGGTCAAGTAAGATTTAGCGATGATAAATCTTGTTTGATCAAAGGAAAAGGCACTATATCTTTGGATGGTAAGCATAACACTGGCAATGTTTATTGTGTTGAAGGATTGAAGCATAATTTGTTGAGTGTTGGTCAATTATTTGAAAAGGGATTTCAGTTACAATTCAAAAATGGAAAATGAAAAATCATGAATAGAACTAGATTGGAGATTGCAACTAGTAATCAGACTAAAGGTAATATCTTTTATTTGAACAACAATGATAGGACATGCTTGATTGCACATATTCATGAAAGTTGCTTATGGCATAAGAGACTTTGTCATGTAAATTTTGATTGCATTGTACAGATCAGTTCAACTAAGGCAGTAAGGGATTTACCTAAGATTGTAGAACCTCATAATCCGGTATGTAAGGAATGTCAAATAGGAAAGCAAGTTAGAAACACTTTTAAGAGTATTTCTGAGAAATCCAATAATGTTCTTGATTTAATCCATACTGACTTGTGTGGACCAGCAAGAAGAACAAGTCTATAGGGAGATAGATACTTTATTGCTAATTATTGATGATTATTCTAGAATGTGTTGGGTTACTTTTCCTAGGGAGAAATCAAAAGCTTTTGGAAAATTCAAGTTAGTCAAGGCAATGGTATAAAGTGAAACCGATAAGAAAATTAAATGTTTGAGGTCAGATCAAGGAGGATAATTTACATCTAAGGAGTTTAATATATTCTGTGAAGTGAATGGAATCAAAAGACAACTATCAACACCCCAGACACCTCAACAGAATGGAATTGTGGAAAGGAAGAACAAAAATATTCTAGATACAACTAGAAGCATGATATTGGAAGCAAATCTACACCATGTGTACTGGAGAGAAGAAGTGAATACAATGGTTTATAATTTCAACAGAGTTCACATCAAAGGTGAAACCGGTAAGACCCATTATGAACTATGGTTTGGTAATACTCATACTCTTAAATATTTTAGAATTTTTGAAAGCAAATTCTATATTAGGAGGGATGAGTATATGGGTAAATTTGGTCCTAGAAGTGATGAAGGAATATTTCTTAGTTATTCATCTAAGAGCTACTATGTTGATTAAGGAGTTACTGATGATTCTGATGAATAAATGACAGACAATGGATGGGCTTTTGTTATAATAAAAGAAGACCAACCGACAACTACTATTCCACTGGTAGAGCATGCCCTGATAGCTAAAACTGAAGAAAGTGATGAAGAGATTATAGATTCTGGATGTTCTACTAGTGATAAAAGTAAATTCTTATCTATTTAGGAATATAGTGGAGATCAAGTAAGATTTAGTGATGATAAAGCTTGTTCGATCAAAGGAAAATGCACTATATCTTTGGATGGTAAGCATAACACTGGCAATATTTATTATGCTAAAGGTTTGAAGCATAATCTTTTGAGTGTTGGTCAATTATTTGAAAAGGGATTTTAGTTACAATTAAAAAATAGAAAATGCAAAATCATGAATAGAACTAGATTGGAGATTGCAACCAGTAATCAGACTAAAGGTAATATCTTTTATTTGAACAACAATGATAGGACATGCTTGATTGCACATATTGATGAAAGTTGGTTACGGAATAAGAGACTTTGTCATGTAAATTTTGATTGCATTGTAAAGATTAGTTCAACTAAGGAAGTAAGGGATTTACCTAAGATTGTAGAACCTCATAATCCGGCATGTAAGGAATGTCAAATAGGAAAGCAAGTTAAAACAAATTTTAATAGTATTTCTGAGAAATACAATAATGTTCTTGATTTAATCCATACTGACTTGTGTGGACCAACAAGAAGAAGAAGTCTATAGGGAGATAGATACTTTATTGCTAATTATTGATGATTATTCTAGAATGTGTTGGGTTACTTTTCCTAGGGAGAAATCAAAGGCTTTTGGAAAATTCAAGTTATTCAAGGCAATGGTATAAAATGAAACGGATAAGAAAATTAAATGTTTGAGATCAGATCAAGGAGGAGAATTTACATCTAAGTAGTTTAATACATTATGTGAAGTGAATGGAATCAACAAACAACTAACAACACCCCAGACACCTCAACATAATGGAATTGTGGAAAGGAAGAACAAAACTATTCTAGATACAGCTAGAAGCATGAAATTGGAAGCAAATCTACCTCATGTGTACAAGAGAGAAGCAATGAATACAATGGTTTATAATTTCAACAAATTTCACATCAAAGGTGAAACCGGTAAGACCCATTATAAACTATGGTTTGGTAATAGTCACACTCTTAAATATTTCAGAATTTTTGAAAGCAAATGCTATATTAGGAGGGATGAGTATATTGGTAAATTTGATCCTAGAAGTGATGAAGGAATATTTCTTAGTCATTCATCTAAGAGCAAGGCATATAGATGTTTTAATAAAAGATTGCAGAAAATAATTGAGAGTGCTAATGTGAAGATAGATGAACACTTGAGAGGAAATTCAAGGTTTGTAGATTGTGAAATGACAATTGAGATGATCATAAATGAATCAAAATAGAGTGCACTGGTATAGAATATGGATCCAGTTACATTGACATCATCGAAGAATTCCACAGTGATTGAAGAACAACAACATGTGAATAAACCCAAGTATGTATACTAAATCACTCTGAAAGACAGATAATTGGGAATAAGTATCAATGTGTTATGACAAGAGGAAGACTGGAAAATGAAGAGGTATGTTTAATTTCTCAAATTGAACCAACATCTGCTATTGAATCTTGTCAAGATGAACATTGGATTTAAGCAATGGAAGATGAATTAGAACAAATTGAAAAGAACAATACATGGACATTAGTTCCTCGACCTAAAGATAAAAATGTAATTGGAACTCAATGAGTATTCGAAAATAAAATTAATGATGATGGTAAGGTAATTAGGAACAAAGCAATATTAATGTGTAAAGGATATTCACATAAAGAGAGAATTGATTATAATGAAACTTTTGCACCGGTAGCTAGAATTGAGGCAGTCAGATTATTTCTTGCACTTGCAGCTCATAAGAACTACAAAGTATATTAGATGGATGTAAAATGTACATTTCTAAATGGTGATCTTGAAGAGGAAGTTTACATTGAACAACCTGATGGATTTCCTTTGACAAATGATAAAGATATGGTTTACATATTAAGAAAAGCTTTGTATGGATTGAAGTAAGCTCCTAGAGCTTGGTATGCTAGATTGGACAAATATATTTTGAAGCTTGGTTATACTAAAGGTAATTTTGACAACAACTTATATTTCAAAGTGACTAATGATGACATCTTGGTTATTAAAGTTTTTGTTAATGATATCATTTTTGGAGGAGAAAATGGATTGTGTAAAGACTTTGCTAATAAGATGCAATAAGAATTTGAAATGTCTATGATTGGGGAGATAAAATTCCTTTTTAGGATTGTAGATTTCATAGACTGATAAAGGTATATTCATATGTCAAACAAAATACTTGAAGGAACTACTGAAGAAATTTGGTATGGAAAACTCTAAATCGTTAAGTAATCCTAGGACTACAACTAATAAATTGACATTGAAGGATGATTCAACTCCTATTAATCTGACAAGAAAAAAATATATGATCCAAGGTTTACTACATTTGACACAAACAAGACCTAATATAATGAATTTTGTATGTATTGTTTCAATATTTCAGAGTAATCCTAAAGAAAATCATGAATCAGCTCAGTAAAAAGGATTTTCCGGTATCTACAAGGCACAACAAATCTTGGTTTATGATATCCTAAAGATTAAAATTTTGATTTATGTGTATACACTGATGCAAATTGGGCAGGAGATGTAGATGAAAGAAAGAGCACCACTGGCGGAGAATTCTTTCTTGGTAGCAGATTGATTTCATGGTTGAGAAAGAAGCAGAGTTGTACATCATAATCAACAACGAATCAGAATATGTTGCAGCAACAACTAATTGTACTTAGGTATTATGGATTAGGAAAATGTTGAAGGACATAAAGGTAAAATGCAAAGAACCTATAATCATTTATTGTGATAATTCAATAGCAATTGATATATCCAAAAATCTGGTATTTTACTATAAGACTAAACATGTTTCTATCAAATACAATTTTCTGAAATAGAATGTTGAATCAAAAGAAGTAAGATTGGTTTATGTGAATACTAAAGAGAATATTGTAGATATCTTTACTAAGCCTTTTCCTAAGGAAACTTTTGAATATCTTAGAGAACAACTTGGGGTAATACCCTCACCGGTAGAGACTTAAACAATTGAAGATTGACATCAAACCGACAGAAACTAATAGAGAAATATTTTTTCCAGTTTTGATGGAGGAGAGCTACTTCTCAGGGGGAGTAGCTGGTTATAAGAATTGGTTATAGTAATTGGTTATATGAGTTGGTTGTATTTTCTGATATTTGTATTTCTTTGGCATTTGATGTCAAAGGGGGAGAGATATCTATGGAAAAACATTATCCTTTGGAGAGAGATTATTCTTTTGGAGACATTATTCATTGGAGGAGAGATATATACTCTCTGTATTTTTATTTTTATTTCTGATATTGATCTATTCTAGAGATTGTTGGTTTTTGGTTTTTGGCATTTTGTTTTCGACACTTAGATGTTTTTCCATCTAGTGTTGCCATCAATGTTAAATAGGGATATTGTTTGTATTATGGATGTGTTGCTTTATTTTTGTCATTGATGTCAACACTTATCCTTCTAGAGACCTATGGTTATGTTGAACCGATACATTGTGTTCACCATAAAGTTCAGTGACTTATGCACAATCACCAGTATATTGTTCACTGACAGGTTATATTGTTCACTGACATGTTATATTATTCACTAACAAGTCATATTGTTTACTGGCATTGATGATGAATTGCTATCATATCAAGATCACTTGATTATGTCAAAGACATGGTTTTGATACTTTCTTTTGGTGTTTTGGTTATTGGTTTAATCGGGTTGACATATTTGTTGTTACCATCAAATTGGTCTAGGTTATGGACTAGTATGCATTATCTATTCTAGATCACCACGACACGTTATGGAGATGATTTATTGATTAGATATTATTGTAAATGTATTGAGCCAACATGATGCATCACATCTTGACTTATTTGTAATTGATTTTATTGTAATATTCTTAGTGAGCTGACCTACACATTTGGTCTTAGGTTTTGTATATATGTAAGATCTCATTTATGACATGATATATGATGGTATATGGTATGTAAGGTTATGGTATTGTAATATGATATGTGTGAATATTGAAGATCATATAAGTAGACCATAGAGAAGGTTCAAGGAAGGTATGAAGGTGTTTATGAGAGCTTAACCGAAACTAAATCCAGCATTGGAGATGCTATTTTGAGCAGTACATTATTCTAGGATTTAACCATCCTAGTGTAGTCATTATGAATCTCATTTGAGCAGTGTGCTCTATGCAGTTGGCCTTTCTACATGTGTAGACCCCATTTGTATACACATACTATTTGCACTAGCATCATCTGATTGTGGGTAAGGTTTCCCACTGTGGTTTTTCCCCTAATAGGGTTTCCACATTAAAATATCTATGTTATGAGATGTAGATGTTGATTATCTTTTTTTTATATACATTAAGTTTCATCGGTATTAATATTAACTGCTAATCTGTCAACTCGAATTAAGTTTAATTTATCGGTATTAAGTATCAAGTTTGATTAAGTTATATTTGGGTTAAAATTCATTGGGAACTGGTAAACCTTCTTGATGACACCATGTCATCAACCTTAAGCACACTTTATCTTTAGTCAAGTCATCCTCCTTTGTCTACATCTATTCAGCCTTGCCTTCTCCCTGATCAACTCTAACCATGTCTCAACCGGTTTGTCATAGTGACATACTCATCACCTATCATTTGTATCAGCATCTTACCATGCCTTTTAAGTCAATCCAATGCATATAATTGAATTCATTCACTCAATTCACTCCTTTGATTTACTGGTAGATCTGGTGTGAGCCTTCAAACACCTACCTTCACTTCATCTTCCTTATCTCATGGATCTATGATGCATAATATGCATACAAGGAGATAAGTTTCACTTATCAGTGAGAGTGAATCTTTGTAATCTACATCCTACAATGCACTCATGTGGCTTCTAATGATGACTGCATCTTCATGTAGTGGGCATCTTATTGTTATGCAACCTGACAAAATCCTGTTCATTCTTTTCCTTCTATGTTGATGTCATTAAGGTAGAATTTTGCCTCTTCATCACAAACAATAGGTCAAGCACCTTGCCTATTGATCTTGTACACTGGTCATCAACTTGCTAGTTGTCAACCACTCACTTGGTTGCTCTGGCTCCTCTATGTCAACACATCACTTACAAGTTGACATCCTTTCCTTGTCAGTGATACACTATACTGGTAAGCTTACTAGTGTCTTGCAATGCACAGTGATATCAAGGATATCTCAACCCGTCCTGTACTCCTCCTTGATAGTGTTGCACATAACCTGTTCCTCTCATATCAGCTGACATCCCATACCAGTTGAAATCAATGACAACCCAATGCCAACAATCTCCCCTTTTGGCATTGATGTTAACTCATGTAGTATCTAATATACTACATAATTCTACTCCCCCTTTCTCTAATCCATAGATTCAAATTAGCACATGTAGTATGCGGTATACTATAGAATTCTTCTCCCCTTTTGACAATAATGGCAAAGGGAACCTATCAGGGTATCATTCGTCTTTGTATTTACCTTGCACTGATAGAGTTCTTTCTCCCCCTTTTTCTCTTTACTGAATGTCTCTCATCCTTTGATGCCAATTGCAAAGGTGAACCTTAGTCTAACACCAAATATTCCTCCTTTGATACCGATTATTATATCTTCTCAAGTCTCACCACTTGAGACGGAGGATACAACCACCAACTCACACCAATTGAGCATGCAAATTTTATACCATTTGTTAAAATACTCAATTGCATAGGGATGTGTCAGTGAATACTACTCTCATGTCAGTCAACCTACATCACCTTTTGTTTGATCTTAATTTTCTTTAATAATTAAATGTGATTGTACTACCAATACAACCAGCCAACTAACAAATAGGAATTAAATATGATTGTACAATAAATAGAACCAACCAAATGATAGGCAGATACCGCTTACTATGAAACTTTCCTGGGTATTCCTATTGTAACTTTGCATCATCTGCAGTTTGGGCAGTCACTACACTTACTTTTTCAATTTCAAGCATGTCGGCCTTGCATCATAACCAATTGAACTCCCCTTGAGTCATACATCTCAGGTTCTAAACTCCGGTGAGGTCTAATATCAGGGGCTCCATTCATCTCCATGTACGAGTTGAGTTGTGCATATGTGATCATCTGATAATCTTTAGCTCCATCATATCCATTGTAGCTTATGAGATTCTCCTGAAACCACACAATTCCATATAATGACATCACCATGCCATAAACTAAACCATTTAGCTCAAGGACATGCATGTCTGCATGATCAACCACTAGGCCTCCACTTTATGTCATTTGGGTCTTTTCCAATACCACCTAAGACACACTCTCCTCATTGCATGCTATCAGAGAAATTGCAGTGATCTCCACCCTCATTATCTTATATAGACTACAAGTACCTATTAGCATCCATGGTGATAACATTTTGCACATACTAGTTTCTTGTACTGGTCCAGCATCACTACCAGAGCACTGTCCTGTGACCCTTTACCTTTGTGTCACTTTGTGTTAGATCTCAATTGTTACCTCATCCTACATTGACATAGAAATAATGATCCAACATTCATCTATAGGTGTGTTTTTGGAGAAGCCTCTGCACACACTTATCTTCTTGATTTCTTCCTTCATATAGACAATAGTTTGTCCTTTCATGTGTCCTTCTTCACCGAGGGGGTGAAAGATGGATTCAATATACTACTCCCTCTAAGGTCCTGTATCTCCTTTAGGCCTTTGGAGATATCACCTGTGCATTAAATAAATAGTGTCGGTCCAAGGTCTTCTTCCTTGACACTTGCTTGGCTTCATTCTTCTTCCCATTTTCAATCTTGGGAGAAGGTCTTTTCTTCTTCTGTTGATGGGTCCTTCCATTTCTGGATTCTACATCACAACCGGAGGTAGTTCAAAATAAACACACAACATTCATCCCAACTTCATGATTGGAGAACCTCTTAGCATGGCAGTTTGACCATCTTCTCTTGGTCATGTTGTTGTATCTACCAAGAGAAACTGATTGATCACTTGCTCCTATAGGGGCATTTCTCCTTTGGTTCTATGCAATTCTTTGATTTCCATATGCTTTGTATCCACTTTTTTGCAAAGTAAGTTTTCTATATCTACCTATATGTGACTAGAGGTTCCTCTTCCTGCATTCAAACTCTCTGTGGCCAGATCCATTCCAATTATGACAAACAATATTTGCATAACTGGGAGAGGGGACATGCATGTATCTACCCCTGGATACATTTGTCTCATATGCATGATGTCTATGAGATCCTAGACTATTCCTTCTAGATTTCTTTCTACATTCATCTACCCTATGGCCATAAGTATTACATGCAAAGCAATAACTAGTAAAGGATGGCATATGACTTACAAATTTGTTTTGCCATGCATGGTGAGATCTTATCAGTTTAGCATCTCCACTTCTCCTTACTTGATAATGGATCCTAGGTTGTCCATTCAGTGTAGTCCTTCCTTCTAGTCTCTTCTTCTGGCACACTTTATTTGCCCTGTGAGTGGTAGCATTTCTTTATACTCTACCAGTAGGAGGTCTTCTTTGTTGCCTTCTCATGTTCATGCTTCCAGTGAATCAGTCTCCCCCTATCTTCCCTTCACCTTTGGGATGTGCATGGTTCATCATTCTTGCAGCACTGGTCCTCATTCTTGTCTCTAGTTATTCACCAGTTGTAGTTAGATCAACCTTCTTCCAGGGAGCATTTCTTACTGAGAAGGGTTGACCTTTGTTTTTTTATTTAAAGAGACAAGAAGAATGTCATTATGGAGGACATTCTTGTTGGTGGAGCATTCACACACACCACTTCCTAAACCTACAGTGTTCTTGGCATTCTTTTTCTTCTTCAATATCTTGTCCAAGGCATCATTGCTGCCATCAAACTAGATGCTTACCTTGAGCTCATCTTGACATTTCTCAAGGTCATTTTGAAGGGCCTCCATTTCTCCAAGCAACTTTTGATATTCTTCAATTTTAAATTCTAGCCTAGATGCTAGATCTTCACATGGACACTCCTTGGTGCCTTATTCTCGATTCCTCAACTCTAAGATGCATTTCTCAGAATCTTCAAGGCATTTTGTTAGCCGGTTCTGCTCAACTATAGCAGCATTTTTGACAAGATTGCATTCATTTCTTACTCTATCGAGGTTCTTGAAGTGCATTTATAAGCTCTCCTTCAAGATAAACTTGTTCTTCTTCACCTTCACTATCAAATAGATCTTGATGGCTATATCTATCTGCCTTGTCTCCCTCTTCCTCATCATCACTACCAAACACATCCTACCAGTGTGAGCTATTTTCCCTAACATTTTCAGATGTGTGCTCATTTTTTTCAAATTCTTGAGCCAAGAAGAGGTGGGTTCATTCTTCATCAATATTGTGGCAGTTAGCAGATCAATCTTCGTCATACTCATAAATATGAGATGTGTTTCTAATTTTTTTCACAAGTCAGTTTTACAGTAGTAGGCTTATTTCCATGGAGCTTCTTTAGTCTGATCCATAGACTTTTTGTTGATTTACACTTATCCAACTATGAGGAGACATCATCAGTGAGTCCACTAAATATATCCTTCATGGCTTCTTCATTGCACATGAATCTTCTTTCTTCTTCAGATTTGGTGGGAGGAATGACATTACTAGGGAGACCTTTTACAATTGACATCCATACATCAAACCCTAGAGAAGATAGGTGGGATTCCATTCTGAAATTCCAAATGTAATAGTTTTGACCATCAAATACATGAGTAGGGATTGACACTAAACAAATCATTGTGTCCTTAAGCCAAAATCTACCCAAGCGAGAGAAAGTTTAATAAACAAGGTACCAATGCCCTAATACTAGTTGTTAGACACAATGCACCACTGAGAGGGGGGGTGAATCAGTGGTTCTCAATCTTTTCCCTTTAACAATCCTACGTGAGCATGCTGGTTATTAGATCTAACTCAGAATAGACTTATCGGTTAGTGAGCAGACCAACTCAAATGCAAACATACTCAAATGGACATCACATTACACCAATATATATGAGGAAAACCCAAGATGGCAAAAACCTTAGTGAGCAATGTTGTTGGAGTCTACTACTCCAATCTAGCCTCATAATGAAACTTTGTTACAATGTTTAGGGCATCAACCCAAGGAGCTACAACCCCTATTTTAGGGCACCAACCCAAGGAGCACAAACCCCTGATTTAGGGTACCAACCCAAGGAGCACCAACCCCTGCACCGAGCTATAACTTAGTATTCACACAAATAATTCCATATACAAAATTAATACTTTTGTTATAAGTGAATCTTGTAACCATCTCATATACCTCTCTACCGATGAGATACCTTCTCTACTACACCAGTTCACTCTACTGCTGCTCACATATGCTTCTTTTCTTTCCGGTAAACTCTACCGGTTCACCTCTCCGCTATTATTATCTACTAGATCTATTTCTTTCTGCTTTGCTCTATACCAGTACAAAACTCTTCCAATTTTATTTCTTCTCCCTCTGTAGCTTCCTTCACCTCTTCTCTATCGGTATGGACTCTACCAATTCTACACTAACATCGATTGAACACTTCAACCTTGTTCTCCATCACATTGCTTTTCTCTCAAATGCAGAAGTAACACTTGATCACTTCATAGCAACACTCTCTTCTCAGTAGCACCACTCTCTCATCTAGCGATAACTCCCTCATTAGTAGCCCTCATTTTCTGATTTTGGCTTGCATATTTATAGCTTTTATTTCCTGCCAAAAACTAATTCAAACTTTGGATGGCTAGGGTTTCCTCACTTGCCTTGAGGAAAACAAAATCCAATCAGATCTCATCTGATCTGATCTCTAAGACAGACAACTATTCATCTCTGCCATGGTCATGACTTCCATCACACATTTTCCAAGAATAGGAAACTCAACTCTTCATCTCGACCCACTTCTTTCAAAGAACCATTAATATCTCTATTATTTCCTTAGACATTTCTTCTCAAAGATTGACTTTCTTTCTTTGATCGAGGCACCAATCACTTCCTGATTTGTCTCATTTGCTTATTACTCCTCAAGCCTCACTCTTTTAATTCGATCCACAAATCATGAGATCCTTATTGAATGGTCAAAAGTAGAGACATATATATATACATGATGCTCCGCCGACCTCTACATGCTTTCTATTTCATCTCCTCATGTCATCCAAGTCGACCAACTACCAACTTGGATCAGTGTGTCAGTATAGGAATCACCGAGCAAACAACCAACCCATTTTTCTCTTCTACTGGTTTACTAACCCTGCTGGTTAAACCCTCAAACTTGTCTATCATCCACCTTGCACTCTGCTTCTGTTCTGGTAAACTGCTTAACCGGTCAACACACTTGCTAACTTCCTTTATGCACAGCTTCATCTGATGGGGAGTCTTCTACCTTTGTACCTTGTCCATATTACCAGTGAAAATTTATACTGATAAACCCTCTTGATGACACCATGTCATTAACCTTCAACAAACTTTATCTTCAGGCAAGCCATTCTTCTCTGAATACATCTCTTCTGCCTTTCCTTCTCTCTGATCAACACTGATCATATCTCAATCAATTTGTCACATTGACAAACTCAGCACCCATTATCTGCACTGACATTTTACCATGCCTTCTGAGTCAGTCTAGTGCATAATATTGATTTCATGCACTCAAGGAATTCCTTTGATTCACTGGTAGATCTAGTGTGAGCCTTCAAACACCTTCCTTCACTTCATCTTCCTTATCTCATGGATCTATGATGCATATTATGCATACAAGGAGATAAGTTCCACTTACCGATGAGAGTGAATCGTTGTAATCTCCATCCTGCAGTGCACTCATGTGGCTTCTCATGATGACTGCATCTTCATCTAGTGGGAGTCCTTCTATTCTGCAACCTCATAGCATACCGGTGACCTGTTCATTCTTCTCCTCCTGTGTTGGTGTGATTAAGGTAGCATTCCTCCTCTTCATCACAAACAATAGCTCAAGCACCTTGCCGATCCTGCTTGTACACTAGTCATCAACTTCCTGATTATCAACCACTCGCTTGGCTGACCTGACTCATGACTCATCTATGTCAACATATCACTTACCAGTTGACATCCTTTCCTTAGCCATGATACACTCTACCAGTAACCTTACGAGTGTCTTGCAATGCGCAGTGATATCAAGGATATCTGAACCTGTCTTGTACTCCTCCTTGACAGGGTTGCATATAACGTATTCCTCTCATACCAGTAGACATCCCATATCGGTTGACATCAGTGACAACCCAATGCCAAAAATATGTCCCTATTTATTAATTATTATAACCAATTCCCCCAAAAGGTATAAGTAGTAATAAATAACATTATTTTAAGCTCCACCAAATATCCAACTCAAAGCTAGTGCAAGAAGACTCTCCATTGCCACTTCTCAAATGAATGTTTACATATCAAAAATTATGTTAAATATATACTATACTGGAATGATTCGAGTAAAAATTCTATAAACTAAATGAAGTGCAAGATTAAACACTTGGTGTAAAGTTGAAAATTGGAGCTTAGAAAATTCACCACATGGAAGGAGGAAACAACTAAGACAATTTTAACTTGGAAGAATTTAAATTCAAAAGAGGGGATAAATCTACTAGATCCAATCCTAAATGACACAAGGACTGAATACTAAGTAGATGCGTGGTGTTTCGAATGTGTTTGACCCTCTCTCTTTGTAAGTTGACTAGTTGAATTAAGACTAAGTGCTAGAAATGAAGACAAATATGAGAAAGCAATGAGCTATAGATTTAGGATTTCATCATGCCCTAGATCAGAGAATTTTGATTTGATTCAAAGTTGGCTTGTGAAACCTACGAAAAGTTGCAAGGACCATGTGTCTGGTCCAGGTCGCCCCCCTCTTTGTCCTCCAAATGTTTGATGCATTGAAAAGGGTTTATCCATCTCTACAAATAAAGTTTAACTCTAGAAGAATAATTGTGCACCTATTTACTTCACACAAAAGGAAATGGAAATGTGTTGCGAATAGGGGTTTACCTTTAGGTCAAACCCCATTTTTTAAAATAACCAAGTGGTTGAAATAATGTAATTGAAATGACTTAAAGTGGAAATCCTCCTCTTTGAGGGGATATTGAATTGACTACAAATGAAATTATTATACCTCCTTATGAAGTTTTTCTTGCCTCCACATGGAATTATGATTTCATGAATTATAATGATGATCTCCTTTTCAATTCTTGAAATCTTGACTATGTGCATGATAAATGCTCAATTTCTCTTGAATGTTTGATCTCTTGGATGCTTGAAGACCTCTTGTGTGTGCATGATAAATGTTCAATGAGAGGGGAAATCCTCTTATATACTTTCTTGTAGGATTAAATTATTAATTTTATGACATGAACCGACATAGAGGGGTTTTCTCGCTTTAAATTTGATATAGGTCATGGAGAGGGGCCCAAGGCTAGGTCCCTATTAAGAGGGACTAGGGTGCTATGCCCTAGTCCTGCCCTAATTTGGGGTAGGATCAAGTTGACAGCTACGTGCATTAGTGGGTTGAATGAAGTTTTATGCATTTGTATAATAATCAGGTCTTTGATTGGGCCGAGTGGTGCAAACACTAATACGAAGGCCAAAATGCGGTAAAAAATTTAAAGGGGTGCAATTTTAGGATGCTACATTTAGCCCCCACTTTATTGGGAGCATGAAATTATGCAAATACTCACGGTAAAGTAGAAGGAATTCGGATTGAAAGAATTTCACCACATCAAAGAGGCAAGATACACCAAGCCCCCAGTGGACTTTAGGATCTTACTACTTCAATGACAAGGGAAAAGGAAAGATCATGAGAGAGAAAGAGAGAACCATGACTACAACTAGTAAAGGTTCTCTTAATATGAGTCATGAAAAGAAAAGATACCAAAAATTACAAAGCAAAGATAAAGTTCTCTAAGTAACTTTGAGTATCAATATATGCAAGAGAGAGAATCATTGAGTGAAGTATATGCCCCCACATTAAAATGATTATGTATACCTTACCAGGAGAAATTTCTTTAAGGTAGGATACACCCAAAAATGATAAACATGTTATCACAGTAATTTATCCTCTAAGAGAGGATCAATCAAAGGATAATGATCACAAAATACAATACACGATGTGATTTCATGTAACTTTGGAGTCAGTATTCTTTTTATAATATCTGATGTATATCATGTATATATATGCATAGAATTTTACTCATCCCTCAAAGAAAGGAAACCACCATGGAAGAAGGAAACACGAGTGTCTTTTGAATCAACATGGAAGAGAGAAAAAGAGATCTCAATTATTTGCATCCTCCTCAAATAGATAATACTAGGGACAACAAATAGAAGAATAGGGAAACAAATAGAAGAATGTCACAAATAAGAAAGAGAGGAGAGAGAGAGAGAGAGAGAGAGAGAGAGAGATAATCAATGGTGCTAATGAGGCTAATCAAACACGTCATTCTCCCCCTGATCCTAGTGATCATTATTTTGGGAAGGTGGACAACATGAAATAGGGGCCATATCAAGCACAAAAGATGGAGATATCACAAGTTTCAAACAAGGACCATGCTCTAATGATGAGTCACATAGTTCATTACTAGGACCTAGGATTAATGCTTTTGAATATTTTGCAGATAAATCATTGTCAACATCAATATATTCATATTCATCATAAAAATATTAGGATCAACATTTTCACCTATTTCTTCATCAAGATTAATAAGAATAGGAGCTCTAGTAGGAATATAACTTGAACCATCATTTGTTTTAAGCATTTTGAACCTTTGAGAATTAGGTTGAACATCTTGTTTAGGAGAAAATGGAATTATGTTAACAGTTAGTGTTTTCTGAGAAGAAATGGTTTAGGTGATAGCTTCACCAGCTCTACATGATATCTTCATCTCTGTTCTCTCACACAATGTTTTTGTCTAGTTTTGGTTGAAGGTTGTGGAGGTTTAGTTTTGTCAGGTATATGATTCATCTCTTCTTTTAGGGAAGGATGAATGGGTTGTGGTCTTTTATTTTCAACAATAGGAGAGATTAGTTGTTTCTCTCTATAAGATGATGGAGGAGGAACCACATCATATAAAGGAGGAATGGGAGATGTAGGAAGGAGACCGGGTCAATCATGAGGAGGAGGGATAGGTTTACCCTTAGGAGGAATATATTTATGTTTATGAGGAAGAATTTTTCTACCTTAAGGAGGAAGAGTAGACTCATCCATAGGAGAAGGAATAGATTCTTCTTTGGGAAGAAGAATATCACTTTTCTTAGGGGAAAGGATACTCTTATCTTTAGGAGAAGGAATAGGTGCCTCTTTAGGAAGAAGATTATTTATTTCCTTAGGAGGATGAATAGTCATATCCTTAAGAAGGGGTATATTATCATCAAGAGAAATTATAAGTGTTGGATTTCTAGCTTTACTCAAGGATAAAATCATTTCATTTTTACACTTTTGATATGATCTAAAAAAAAAGAAATTGCATTCTCTTATACTTCTAACAAAGGTAACCAAAACTCAACATCCTAAATGCCATTATATTTTACCTCATGGACTCCTATCATTTCAACAACTGCCTCATTCTCATCTTAATCTTCTATAGCATTTTTACATTCCACTAGTGCATTCACATCTTCTTTATCCTCTTCAACATCCACTTCTACACTCAATAACTCTTCAAATCTCTCAATCTCCTCTGCAAGCAATGCACAATCTTGTTTCGAGCCTTGATAAAATATCATGTTAACCTCTTTCTTATAATATACCTCCTCATCTACTACCTCAAACTATGAGGTACATTTGACTCTATTCCTTCCATTCACCAACTAATGGTATACTACAACCATTTCTCCCTCTATTTCCTCTTGATTTGTGTGGGCTTCTACAAAATTCTTCTTCTTTTGATTGCAAATATGCTTTCTCAATTGGAATCTACACATCCCTTATCTATCTTCCTAATATCTCTCCAATCACTAAATCAACATGGATCTCTCCATGACCCACCTCATCATCTTCTTTGGAGTCATCTTCTCATCTACTTCAATCACTATGGGTAAGTGCAAGGTAATGGGTCACAAATTCGCAGAAGTTTGTGCGTTGGAAAATGCGCTCTTAGAAAATGGGGGCCCATTTTCAAAAAAGGGGGCTCATTTTTGCTTCAGCCCCCCGAGGAAAAAGTAACAGGGGCATGAGGTGAAACTAAATGGGCCCCCATTTTGTTCCGAAATGGGGGCTTGCTTGAAAATGAAATAGGGTCCCATTTTTAAAAAATGAGCCCCCATTTTAAAATCCAATTTTACCCTTTTTTTTAGTGCATTTTGTCATTTTTGGACAAAAATGGTAATTTTAGGAGCAGACCCCCATTTTGTAAATGAGCCCCTGTTTTCAAAATGAGGGCCTATTTTGTGGAATTTGATTTCACAACCCACCACTTTCCTCGGGATTAGGTCTAGGATAGGCCTAGGATGACCACACTTGAGACATGGACCTGCAAATTAAAATCTCCATGAATGAAAGCACAAATATGAACTTCTGAAATAGTTTACGTGCATCTAATTAGAGAATTTTTATACGAAATTAAAACCCATTTCAGATTATATTGTCTAGATTCTAAATTTGTAAAAGAAAATTTAAAATTGATTGTTTTAACTATTTTTCATTTAGTTTATACTAAATCGGGTCCATAAAATTGAAATATTAACTAATTAAATTGTTATTTTAATAACTTTTTAATTTTAATGAAATTTGAAAAAAAAATTATATGTCATCAATCGACACAAAAAAAAATTCTATTTAAAATAAAAAATAAAAAAATATTAAGTTTATATCAAATTATGTGGGCAGTACACATCAACTTTGTAAAAAGATAATTACGGTCATTAAAAAATTAATTAAAAAAAATCCAGAAAAAAATGCTTATCAATCTTCAATGTGTTACAAACCATTTCCCAAAATAGTTTAATAAAATAATTTTAATTGTGTCAAGAAGTGTGGGTCGTACACATGCATGGTATGGTCTTGAAACATACATTTTTAAAACATAGTTTTTAGAAATCCATTCAAAAAGTTATTTTTTATTATGTGGGTATTAAAATAAATTAAATATTTGGAAATTAAACTCAAAGGGATATCTTTTCTATTGCTGACTTTATCTAAGATTAAATCTCCAACTATTTCAAAATTTAAGCTCAATTGAGACAAAAGCTGAAAAATCAGGGAAAACACTTCCACTTTTTGACCAAAAAGTGGACTCATCTTCTTGCACTGAACCTATCACTTATCACATTGAACACTCACCTTCATGGCTTTAACTCTCATTCAATCAATAATTCATTCCTCCAACAATTATTTTGATCTCTCCACAGCCACTTCACATTGTCAAGTGTGAAATGTGTCATAGTTAGTGACATGTTCATATAAATCCAATCTTTGCCTGTTTTTACTAAATAGGTTATCTCACATTTGGTCCTCCTACTATGTGTTCAAAACCTCTAGCTCTAGAAACATCTCACGCAAAAAAGACACTCCCTACCTACAACTTCAACACATTAACATAATAATAATAATGTAGAGCCTCTTTTATTTTGAATGAATAATTAGAGTAAAACAAAATGAAATTTTAATTCACAACGAATTTGTTAAAATATCAAATCTACTATGGCCTTTTCCATGGGTCTCTCTCTATACACATTTCCTTCTAAATAAAATATCAACTCTGACTATTTTGATCTACTCTTGATCTTGACCTCAAAAAGAATTCAACTACATCCCAAACTTAACAACTTCTCTGATTCTTTCTTGCCCACCTAGTTTTTCTTTGCCTTTGCACATTTGATATGTGCCTTCAAGCTGACATTCTCTTCCATTACCTATAGCATAGTTGATTTAATTTTTTCTCAAACATTTTTTTTCCTCTTGTCCATCTCCAGCCCTTCTATTTGGGCTAATAAACAACCTTTTTATATCACACTAAAATATGTAATTTTTTATTTCTTCATTTGGAAGTTGAATAGTTTGATAGGTTTGAATCCAACCAAAAGACATTTTTTTACTTTATAAAGTGTTTATTTATAAATTTATTTTACTTTCATTATTTTATTCTTTTGGTTGTAGACATTCTTTTCAATCTATAATTAGTTAAAACCCTCTATATTTATACCATGTGTTGTAATTTTCTAGATATCTTCTCTTACATACCCATTTGACTTTTTTATAGCAAGTTTTCCTTCCTTAATGCTATAATGGATGCTAGCAAAGGTTGGGGAATCAAAATTTACACCTACCAAATAATTAAGGTATCGAAAGTGTTCACTATAATCTATTTTACACATAACTTACAACCTTTTTAATATAGTTCAAGGAGGCATTTTGGAAAACAATTTACAACCACACATCTATGCTTCCACATTTTATATACATGGATACCAAGACTAATTCAATTAAGATATCTAAATAAAATTTGTATTCATTGATGGATTTTTATGCCCCACTCCAAATCTCACATGTCAACCAACTGAGAGAAATGACAAAATATTAAACACCAACTTGTTTAGTATAGCTAATTAAAGTACAATCTGTAGTTGACAACATTAATAGATGCTAAATAAAAGTAAGATAAACCAAAATTGGGAAAAAAAATGACAATATTTTTGGTTGGTGCCAATTGCTAGTCCACCCATGTGCTCCTACATGAGACACACCTGGTAGGAATTTTTCGTGCTAACTCTCAAAATGGAGTTGAGTAGCTAGACTACTCTATTAGACTCTATTAACCTAAAACAAAATTCACCACTATTATAGATAGAGAGAGTTTCCTCATCCACCTCCTTGATCACTTAGCTAGGCTATTTTGACGTCCTCCATAAAGTGCGCCTTCTTTGACTCTTCCTTCTTATGGACTCATGTATCCAAAAAAGACCATCCTCCTCCATAAAAGATTCTCTCTTCTTCTCCTTACTCTCTACTCTCTTGTCCTTCATTGGATATTCCTTGCTATAAACCGACCACCTCCACCAATGTCCTATGAAATCCTTAACATGCTCTACACAAAAACACTCAGCACCAATATATAAATCTGCAAAATTAAACTCAACATTGTAAGAGTCCTTAGATTTTACCTCATGCTCTCTTATGATTCCAACATCCACTTCATGCCAACCTTCATCATCTATAGCCTTTCGACTTTCCACCATTGCATCCACATCTCCTTTATCCTTTTTATCATCCATATTGCACTAATCAACTCTTCAATTCTCTCAATCTCGTTTCTAGGAAATGCACCATCCTCTTCCAATCTTTAATCAAATAATGTGCCCTCAATAACCTCTTCCTTCTAATCTACCTCCCATTCTACTACCTCAACCTACATGGTACATTCACCTCTCTCTTATGATTCAAACATCTACTTCATGCCAATCTTCATCATCTAAAACATTTTCACATTACACTATTGCATTCACATATTCGTTATCCTTTTCAACATCCCTATTGCACTAATCAACTCTAAAAAAATTCTCAATCTCCTCTCTAGGAAATGCACCATCCTCTTTCAATCCTTAATCAAATAGTTTGTCCTCATTAACCTCTTTCTTATAATCTACCTCATGTTCTACTACCTCAACCTACAAGGTACATACACCTCCATTTCTTTTAATCACAAACTTATAGTCTACTATAACTATTTTATCCTCTTTTTCCTCATCATTCATGTGAGCTGCTATGACATCCTTCTTCTTTTGGCTACAACTATTCTTTTCTCAATAATAATTTCTTTCTCGCATAGCTCTCTTCCTTATATTGGTCTAAGAATTAAATTGTTTTAGGGTAATTTGGAATTAGAGTTTCAATTAAGATAATAAAACCACTAACAAGACAAATTAGCCAACACATTGAAAGAGGGGTGAAAACAATAGATCTAGCAACAATCAAAATAAGGAAAGGAATGAAATTCAAATTAGAATCACTAGTTATTTGTCTGTTACCTCTTTCTTAATTGAAATTGGAAGGTAGTTGTGAAATTAGGGTAAAAAAATAAATAATTGAAGTATATTCTCAAAAGTAGACTAATTCAGATATCCCACGGAGCCACAAACTAAGATATTAGCAAAAGAAGATACATAGAACTTGTTACTAGAAGTTTGGCCTTTTTGTTTTGGACCAAGTAGTACAAAATTTTGTTGGTCCTTCGAAATTTGCTCCATTAGAATTTGAACCTATTTGTCTCCATTAACTTTGCTAGAATACCCGAGTATAGCTCCTAAGCCTATTTCATGCACATGGAAAGAGAGGGAAAGATGTCGTGGATAGCGATTTTCTTAGGTTGAATCCTAGTTTAGGAATTAACATTGAAATTAAAGTCGTAATTAAAATATAAATTACCACAAAATGATTTCCTCTTGAGGGATAGGCTTGATCTAAAATAAAATTCTTGTCATAAAAATGTATACCTTGATGAAGGTTTGTTTGATCCTCATACAAGAGTTTTTGGATGTCTTGTAGAATGTCTTCATACGAAGTTGATCATAGATGCCATGTTGAATGTATAAACTTGAATTCACTTCTTCTCCAATGCATGATGAATGACTAATTCCTTGCTCGCTTGAATTTTCTATAGTGTAATTTAGATGGTTTGGAGGATTACATTTCAAATGAGAGAGGCAAACGTCATTTTATACCTGACTACCTGAAAACTATTTAACTTTTTTGTCATAACCAGATTTTTCATAGACTTTATTAAATAATTAGACATGGATAATATTTAGAATAATTATATAATCGGACCTTGATTTATCTGGAAGAACTTGATATATTTTGGCATTTCCAATTTTATCAATGGATGAATGGAAATACTATGTTTTAAATTGAGATTGAAATGTAATGATTTTTACAATTGAATTAATGGTGTATTATGTTTGCTAACTATATGGTGTTTTCGTGAGTCATGGGTTGTGCAGCTTGTTGAAGACGAACATGTGACTGAGGTAGAGGCCTCCTAGCTTAATGGCAGCGATAGTTAAGATAGGATTTGCACACATAAACATACTTAGTTGATAGCAAAGCATGCATATTATGAGTGACTAATTTTGTTTGATTCCTTGCAAAGTTATAAAAGTTTTATACAAATTTGTCCAAAAATAAATAAAATAAAATATTAATAATAAAATATCTTTTTCTTTATTAAATTACCATTTATGATTTTTCTTGATATGATACTTGCATAATTTGGAGGGTCTCAATAAATATTGATTTATCATTTTGATATTAGATTTTTATTTTATTGATACTCCACTAGGAAACAAGCTCTTTACATGTGATCTTACATGAATATACGAGGAGTTTAAATGATATCCTAACTGTTCACGCTAGTGGAAATGAAACAACTGGAAATTTGTATAAAAGTATAAATTAAGGAAAACTACCATATATTCATGCTGGAATGGAGAATTAAATATTAGCAATAATGGAGCCTTGTTGGACTCAACTTGGCACTCATGCAATTGCTCAATCAAAGGAAATTGTGCCATGTTGCATGAGAGGTTGGAGGGAACAAAAATTATAAAGGGGGAAGAATTCATACAACAGGAAAAAAAAAGACAAAGTAATCATGGGAGCTCTAAAAAAAAAAAAATGTACAGGGAGGAATTCATACATCTAGCTAGTTCTACACCTGTGTATCACTGTAGTACACCTCCAGGTTCCTCTTTTTTCTTCTGAATTCTCTATCAATATTTCAACAACAAATAACTAGATGAAGTATTGTGGAAATTGTTATATTGTCATTACCCATATTTTTTAAAAAACTTTAGATTATCTTAGTCTATCAATGCACATATGTTTTTTTTTTAAATTGTTAGGCTCAGATCAGAAGGATTTTATTACAACAATCTTAGTCGGCTAGTTTATCCATCTGTCCCAATTGATAGCTCGTTATGTATCTGTGTTCTAATCTTCATTGGAGTTGTTTCAAATCCTGAAGTTCTGATAGGAATTGTAATATAAAAGCCCTTCTGAGTTCATAATATCTATACCCATCAGTTTATCATCTTCTATCCTCTTAATTCTAGATATATGTACATAAATTATTGCATTGTTAGCAAGAATAAACAGTTGGTCAAATTATGGCTTCCAGACAGAAATTGACTCCCAAAACTATCATATAGCCTCATAAAAAAATATATACCTTTTAGATTATTCTGTTTTACTTCTTATTGCTCTCTATCCCACATAGATTATTTATTTAAGATGCAATAGGTATACTTTTCTTTTATTTTCAGGTGGAATACGAATTGAGATCACTACGAACAGATGAATTTTGTAACAACTTCCACTTAGGTATATAATGTTAAAATTTAGTGCTTCCTCGCTAGATCTGAATACAAATCGTATTGTTTGGAAAGTGGGTAGTTGAGTAATCAATAGGTGATTTTAGGCAACCACAATAGAGGCAAAGATTGGGTCATAGCAATCTGGTTAGTTATTTACTATCTAGGAAAGTAAGTAGTTGTAAACATTTAAAGATTATATTTTATCAAAATTTCTTGCAAGTACAGATTTATACTTCTTTGCTGCAAAATAAAATAACCTCAGAAACAATGCTTTCACTTCACATAATAATCATAACTATTTTAACATGAGTGGAAGCCAATTTGTATTCTCGGACCAGTTAAGTAATTTCATGAAGATCATATATATATATATATATATATATATATACACATACATATATATATATACACATACATATATATATACATACATATATATATACAGATATATATATATATACATATATATATATATATATATATATATATATATATATATATATATATATATATATAATTAATGAAAAACTCGCCTCTATCAAATGTGTGGTTGTGCTGTCAAATGTGTGGTTGTGCATTAATATAAGGTGTCGAGATATTAATAATAGCCATGGTGGAATGGTAAGGCCTTTAGATTTTATAACTCAGGGGTTGAGAGCTTTTTGTTAGTATGCTTAAAATATGTTACATAGCATAAATAAGAAGTCTTTAAACTTTTTACCTTTCAAAAATACTTTTAGTTGCTTGCAAAGTAAAATATTTAAATCAACTTTCTCCCTTTTAAATAATGATTTACTTTTTAGTAAATAAAGAAATGAAAGATACTTTTAGTTGCTTAAAAAGTAAAATATTTAAATCAACTTTCCAGTTTTTTAATGATTTACTTTTAGTAAATAAAGAAATGCTTTTAGTTGCTTAAAAAGTAAAATATTTAAATCAACTTTCTTTGTTTTTTAAATAATGATTTACCTTTTAGTAAATAAAGAAATGCATTAGATGGTTAATCTCTTTGAATAAATATGATGGTTAATCTTTGAATAGTAACTATCTATATAATTGTTAGTCTCTTCTAATTTAAAATGTTATTATGTATATATAAAATGTTTATTATGTTCACTATGTTTAATTAGCTTTTAATTGTACTTGAAGAAATATGTTTTATAGAGTTTTATCTTTCAAAAGTAATTAGATCATTTTCATTTCAATAGGATTGTTTTCAAAAGAGGAAGAAGTACCCTTCAAATATATATAGTAAGTAAATAGTGACTTTATTCTAGTGTAGATAATTCATTTTAAAATAGTGAATTGCATAGTTTCATTTTTTTCCAAGTATTTGAATTTGTTGCAAACTAGGTAGATTGTGCTAGCAATTATTTTTATTATTACATTGTTTTTCTTCCAAAAAAAATTTATCCTATGGGCAGTTAGAATAATTTTGTATGAGATTCATTTACAAGTTTCACAATTTGTGTCCTAAAATTAATTTGTATTTAGGTTTTAAAATTTAATTATTAAATACATATTCTTTTAAAAACAAATATTATTGTAAGGTAATCTGACTTATTATGATAGATTGATTGCTTAAGAAAATATTATTGTCCTCAAGTAGTTGGTGTAGTATCATAGTTTTACTATGTAATTTGAGTTACTATTATAGTTTTCAATTATCAAGAAAATAGTACTTTTTTCTATGTAATTTGAGTTATTATTATAGTACTTTAATTTAAATTTGATTTAATGCAATAGTTTTCATTTCAATCGGACATTATTATTTTTCAAGTGAATGAATTATTATTAAGGTATTAATTGCATAGTACCTACCAGAGAAGTGATATGCTTTAGGTTAGAAGCATTCAAGTGAATAGATCCTTTTTCATATAGTAGAGTAAGTTTCATATTTCGTAGTTAGATAACTAAACAAGAGGAGTTGAAACCAAAAACCTTAGCAGCGTTCAGTATCTATGGTGCCTTTGGGTCACGCTTGCTGGTAATGTCGTCATGTTGAACTACTACACTTAACACCTAATAAAGCTGCAACAACAATGTTTGTGGAATTGTCCCTATAAACTATCAAGGAGAAATAAGCGTCATTTGGAAGTTAAAATCCAAGGGGCAGGTAATCCCCCTTCGATCGATAATCTAAAAAGATAAATTTGAATGAATTTAAATTTGCTCAGTTAAACCATAGAAAACCCCTTTAGGGTTTGATTGTGTAATTATTTTAAAAATTTATATTTCTTGATGGAAATTCAATGGGTGATAACAATTAACGGTGAAGTATTTAATAGGAATTAGGACCTAGTTGTTTTTAGGCCACAAGCATGAGGCCACCTTGAGCCTTTTGGCTATAGAGCTACCATCGTGGGTAGCAACCACAAAAAAACTATCCAGGACATTGAGCCTAGAAAGGGTTGTGTACCCACCAAACAGTTTACATTTAACCATAGTTAGAAACCAGAACTACATATTTTACGCTTTGATCCCATGCCGAAATGGGTATGCAGGCAGTCTAGGGATGGAGTTGTTCCTTGTACTCAGGCATTCGGGGATGGGTATTAGGTTTTGGTAATGGGTGAGTAGTTGGTTCTTGAAGCTCCTTAGTCTTTTAATCAAATGGTGTAAATACTAATTGAAAGGTTAAAATTAATTCAATGCATTCTCGGAAGGAATCACGTATGGATTCGCTTAACTTCTCAAGGCTTTAAGCCGAGAAGCGGAACTCAACCTTGTTTATGTAATTATTTTAGTACTCCTAAGGACGGCGACCTCAATGCACTCCTAGTAGGGAAGTGTAGTCCTTAGAGAGTGGCTCAGGACCCAGATGGTCCCGATGAGTCTAAAGTCTCTAGCTAGAGCATATCCTATTCTTATGAATAGATGCCTACCCCATTTAGGCATACGCCTATCCCGGATTGGATAGATGAAACCTCCTGTCTTGTATGGATAGATGCCTAACCCGTATGGTTAGATGTTTAACTTGTATGGTTAGATGCCTAGTCTCGTATGGATAGATGCCTAACCAGTATGGTTAGATGCTCATCCTGGTTGGATCGATGCCTATCCTGTTTGGATAGATGTACCTGGGTATGTGATTGAATCAAACACAATTAAGAATGATTAAGAATAAGTAAATAAATAAATTTTAAAACAATTAGTTGAGTATTTTTTGGATTAAGTAGAGTGGGTTATTACATTTTTGGAGTAGGCCGATACGACATTGAATTTCCCGATCAAATGAGGTGATCATTATGATAGGTAGGTAGACTTTGATTATATTCGTTGCATAAGTGGTGACATTAGGAAACCCACAAGAAGACATAGGCTTAGGTAATGATACCTTCTGCATTGCATTTGTGATAATGAATTAAATGATAAGTTACTATATTAATTCAACGTCATTTTGTTCTTAAAAATATTATTGCTATGTTAATTTGTTGTCATCTCCAAGATCCAATTCTTGATGGTCTACATTTTGACATACAGAGTTGCACTCATCCAAGCATACCCCATGAAACCCACCGCTCTTGCTGCTACATTAGTCATCGGACTCAGATTGTATTACAAATTGGAGAATAGTCGAGAATATAAAACTATGAATTAATCTACTAATATTAAAGAGGAGGAATGGAGGATAAATATTATTAATTTGTCGATAGGCAATTCCCTGTGGGGTTGCACCTCCACCGAAATTGTCTCACGTCGGTTTGGGGGAGTTTATCGGTACGTATTCCATTTTTACGGTATCGCTTAATAATGACGGCAAATTGTCTCAAGCTTCCTTTTGCCGGTAGTCTTCGCACCGGGGAAATATTGTGTTGGCTGGAAAAGATGTAGCTCGTGGAACAAAACTGGGGAAACACGTGGGCTTACGGGTGGCAGCGGTTCCCCATCTAACGCCTGGTGAAATGTTTGCCGCTATGGTGGATATATGGCTGTGGATGCCCGCGTGCTCCCTATGTCCCACACGTTGTTAAAGCAGCTGTACGTAATCCTGGTCAGTATGTATAGTAATGACATCTCTAAATGTATCACTAATTCATATTTATTATTTATCTGATAACAGTTAATGTGTAGAGATGATGGAAAGTATGAGCATCTGAGAGCCCTGGAAGGAGGCAAAGAAAGGCTTCACCTTGTCAAGGCTGATATTCTTGATTATCAAAGCATGATTGAAGTTATTAGAGGATGTGATGGGGTGTTTCACATGGCCTGTCTTCTCACAGATGACCCTGTAAGTTATAGATTTATAAAATAAGTGTTTTGTCTCAGAAAAAAGGATTCATAATCCTTGTGAAGCTTGCTCTAATGGCGATCGTTTGTGCAAGAACAATTGATAGAACCAGCTGTGAAAGGAACTGCAAATGTGTTAGATGCTTGCACAGAATGGGGGAGTAAAGCGCCTAGTCATGACCTCTTTAGTGGGCACGGTTTACATGGATCCCAACAGAGATCCACACTTTGTGGTTGATGAAAACTGCTGGAGTGATTTGGATTACTGCGTTCAAACAAAGGTATTCTTTAATCATTATTAGTAGACTTAAAAAGCTATTGTTTCAAGAACATACTAATTCATGGGAATTTATTAGACAAATCATTAACAGATTTAATGATGCTGAACTGGTACTGCTATGCCAAAACAGTGGCAGAAAAAGCTGCATGGAAGCGGGCAGAGGAAAGGAATTTGGATATGGTGGTAGTGAACCCATCTTTGGTTTTAGGTCCTTTGCTGCAGCCCTCCATGAACGCCAGTACTGCTCATATTATGAAATATCTAACAGGTATGCAGAAACTATAACGTATTTCATTACCATTCATCCTTTAAAACAAGAAAGATTTACAATATACATCACTTAAAATTGTCATTGAATTGTTAGATTCTTATCTAGAACATGTAGATTAAACCAATAACATAATGTGCAGGTTCAGCCAAAACATATGCAAACTTAACCCAGGCATATGTGGATGTGAGAGATGTAGCAGAAGCTCGCATATTAGTGTATGAGACACCTTCGGTTTGTGGGCGTTATCTATGTGCACTGTGCAGAAGCTAACATGCACCGTGGAGAATTGGTGGATCTCTTCGCCCAATTGTTTCCCCAATATCCTCTTCCTCAAATGTACTCAATAAACATTTATCTCGATTTTTTTAACATACTTTTCAACGGATTCTTTGTCTCGTTATCAATCACTTCAACTAATGATTCTTCTCACTATCTCTGCAGGTGTTCTGACAAAAAAATCCAAGGAAACAGGCTTACAGATTCTCTAATGAGAAGATGAGAAAACTTGGGCTTTCATTTACACCAATGAAAGAATGTCTGGCTGATACAGTTGCCAGCCTGCAGAACAAGGGCTTTCTTCATTAGCTTCTCCCATGAATTCAGACCAGCCTTGCTTAAAGACTAATTGGTTTACCAGAAATATAATACCTTGAAGTGGAAGTTTAGCCATGCAAATCTAAAGCTGTAAAATGTAAACAGTAACAGGCGAAATGACGGCTTGCCATCAGGTCCTGGTTAATACAAATGTATATTTTCCATTCATATTTTCTTAAAAATAATAACTACATCACTCATTAAAACTTTTTTTATTAAATCATATCTGCCACTAAAGCTTTTATTCAATTACTTTTATTGAAACAGTAAGTGTTGTAAAGCAGTCAGCATACTATAATTTCGATATTAATCAAAATAAAAATGAGTAAACAATTGTTTAAATTTTACTTGTCCTAGTTATTTATGAGGCATCTGGTTCATGTGTGTGTGAGAGAGAAAGTACCAAACAGAGGCTTGAATTATCTGATCAATTTTACACCCAGATTTCCCTTGGAGGAGATGGAGATTGGATGGAGACTTTTTTTCCCTTTTTAGCACAGGAGGCCTTAAATTGTACAATACTTAATGTCGGTTGCTGTTTTACATATATTAGTACCAATTTTGATCTTGGCTATTAAGTATTGTTGATCACTAATTACATTTGGGGTTGAAAATATCGATGATTTAAGGCAATACCCATTTGATTATAACAAATTTATGAAAATAACAAATTAATCATGGAAGTCAACAGACAAATTTGTCCACATCCGTCATATAATGATATACAAAAATTAAAAAATTCATAAAAGTCAACAGACAAATTTCCACATCTGTCATATAATGATATACAAAAATTTAAAAAATCATGGAAGTAAAAAATTTGCGCAATTCCTTTGTGTGTTCCGCGCAATTCCTGTTATTCCAATTTCAACTTTGTTTTAGAGTAGATAGATATAATATGAAATTATTTTAAAGCGTTGACATCTAAATTGAGATATAATGGTTTTTCAATGTTTCCCATTTTATTGGGACAGGAAAAGAAGCTAAACTACTTTCCCATTTTATTCTTTTCTAAGTTTTAAATTAATCATAGACTGAAAGTTTTAACTTTGATCTAATTATTTAATTAATTAGGAAAGCTATGTATATTGCAACGAGGAAACACCAAGATTTAATTGAAACTCAAACCTATGACCTTCTTAGTTCATACGAAGAAGGAAATTACAAGATTTATTCTAGAAACCTAAATTATTATTTGGAAATGGAGAATCCTGCAAATCTAAGTGCTATAAGGCCAGCCATTTGTCTGCGTTCTGACGGTGAGAAGAAGAACGTAAACTGAGCGGAATAAGTTTTACATTAATGAGGAGATTTGTCTGCGTTCTAGCAGAGATTTGTATGTATTCTAGCAGTGATGAAAGCATAGACAGAAATATGCCCAGCACTCTCCAATTTCTTGATGATCAACATTTTTAGAAACAGAGTTGCACTCACCCTCCCTCCAGTCCATGCATACCCCATGAAATCCACCGCTCATGCTGTTACAGTACCCCGGGTGGCCGTAATCATCATCCACACGAGACTCTTCTATCACCACATTACAAATCAGTTAGTACCTTGTTGTTTACAATATCAACCGTTCAACTACTTTTAACACTTGTTTTACAAACCAGTAAGGAGTTGAGAATATAACCAAATAAAACCATGAATTAATTTACTAATATCGAGGAAGAGGATAAATTACCAGAAGTATAAGAAAAAGCAAAAGGAGCAGTGAGCAATGGAAACAGAAGAAACACATACATAGCCTTCGCCATTGAAGCAAGTAACTGCAGATCTATTCTGAGCAAAGTTAATTAATGTTAGTGTATTCAACCCAATTACTAAATACTTTATATAGATGGGACACCAACAACTCTCCTTCGTGTTTACCACCTAATTTTGTTTATTTATTGCTAGATTCAACCGATTTAAACATTCTTTTGGGGGTACTTAGATATACGGCGATACCACACAATATGATATAACTTTTAGCGTTAATATCTAAATGCGTTACACATCATGGGAGAAATATCTAGTGAAACTCCTTTTTGATGGTGGCCCCGCCTATTTGGCACTGGTTACTTATTTGTCAAGGGGCCTTAAAATAGCGTGGCCCAACAACTTATAACGGTTGTAGTATACTGTGGTTGGACTATATTGTAAAATACTTAGAAAAAATGCATTCACATCAAATCTAATGATTGTTCAACACCTAAAAAATTAGGTTTCGTGACCGTGAAGCAGTAACGTATTATAATTTCAATTTATTATCGTCATTATAGTTCATGGGTTACATATATTTGAGACATTTTACAAAACAATTCATCAAAACAATTCATGTGTTGTATATACTTTTACATTCAACAAGCATTTTCATCAAAGCACTTCTAACTACAATATCTAACCAAAAAAATATATTTTTCGATAATGGAATAATAGATGTTAACGTTCTATTTCAAATCTCTAGTTTTGTCAAATATTAAAAAACCTTTTTGTTTACTTTTACTTCACTCTTGCAACAATTTATAGACTTAGAAGTAGTAATGCATCTACTATATTAGTTAATATTATGTCATTATATTTAGTTAGATATTTTAAAACTTCTGAATATAACTTATCCCCTTACCTTGCATTACAACATACTCTATTAATTAATACCAATATAATATTTTTGGCATTCAATTAACCTATGTAGTTTCTACCACCCACCAAATAGACTCTAATATAACAATATACTTCCCTTTAACCATCTTTCGTTACAATGTAAGTATTTTCTCTAACATTATGTAAAGTTTTCTTTTGTATTAGCATTATGTTTATAATAAAATATGACACCATTTTAATTTATAGAATACTGCATAACAATTTACCATGACATGATCATATTTTTGACTTAAATAAATATTACAAGATCACTAACAATTTATGTTTTGATTAATAAAAGTCGGAGAGGACCTGTACCATTACCAAAAACTAGAGGAACTCACAAGCAACGAGACCAACATACATAAAAAATGGAGCACCCATTTTTAAAAGTAGGGCTTTTGAGTGGATAACCCAACTTGTGAGAAGAAGGGTTTTAAATCCTCAACAAGCTTCCATTCTCAAAATAAAACTCCAACTAGCTAAGGAGATAGAAAACTAACATCAGGATTTGAAAGGCATTCTAAAACCTTGTACCAGTAGGACCACCTTGCATAGAGACATTCTCAAACAAGGAAGGAAACCACAAAGATCTCCAACAAAATTGGTTTTGGTGGCACAAAAAAACAATTTAAGGAACATGACTACCTAACAACAATAGCTAAAACAATCACAATAGAAAATAACCAGCTATGTTTAAATAGTTGAACCCAAACTAAAGGAAAAAGACCATCTAGTAACATTAGTTGAGACTACATGATCCACCTCCAGGACAACACACTTCCATTAAGTTATTACATGTATGGTTAGATAGATATAAGCATGAATAATAAAACCATAAGAAAGCGACTATAAGATTGCTCTCAAATTTTTATAAGCAATACCAGTGACTAGACTACACCAAGACGAAGGATTTAATCTATATGAGCATGACATTAAGCTAAAATGGATGCAAGGTGGATGAATAATTCAAGCAATATGAATAAACCTAAATATAGATGCAAATAATCTAAAAAAGCCACAATATATTAAATGACTCCAGAGCAAAAATCAGCATAATAATAATCTCCAAGCGTGTTCTCAAAAATCTCAAGGGTAAATTGGATGAGAGCTGAAGGCTGAATTTATAGAGAATTCACAAGAGAGATGATGAAAAATATTAGTTTAGGATTAATTGAAAATAATTGAGAAATCATGTTCAGTTAACCTTAAGATAGATTCCAATTATAGTTTAATTGAAATGCATTTAGATAAGACGTTCAAGTTGCATTACAAATAAGATTTAATTAATTCCACGCATTTGTGATAACAATAGATAATTCTTTGATTTATTCAAGAAAAGAGTCTTTTCAATGCAACTGAACTTATTTTTCTCAAAAGGTTTGAGTTCTAATTTTAGAGAATAATCAATAATTCAATTAACTTCTTTTTATAATTTCAAGTTCTAAATTTAGGAAAAGAAATAATATCTGAAGTTTGATTTATCTCTCAATTAAATTCTTTTTGTTTTATTTTCAATTCAACTCTTGCTTCGTAATTAATTTCTCTTTTGTAATTAATTAATTCTTTTTTCCATGATTAAATGGCAAATTTATTTATTAATTAAATATGCTAGGATATTTAATAAATTAAACAAGATTTTTGATCAAAATGATATTTTTGGAATGATTCAATTAATTAAATAAATATTTAATTAATATTGAGTAATTGACTTGCCATGTAATATTTGATGATTAAAGAATGAATAATGTGCTCAAAGTTGATTTAATTGCCTTTGGTTAGGACCTTGGTGATGTTGTCGAGATTAGGGGCCCATGGTTTAGATGACCATTTTTAGGGTATTACGTTTGCCCCTTTTTGAATTAATGTGTGAGCAGTGCGTTGGTTCAAAGAATATATGATATATACGAGATACTAGTTCTGAACTTGATTTATCATGAACCAGATAAAGAGAAAGGTGTTTAGCTTGATTTCAAGTGATGAAGCTGAACGTAGTTTGATTAAAGCGAAACCGATCTTGAACTTGATTGAACTGGGAATGATAGAGAGAAAAGATACCAAACTTGAACTTGATTGATAAAGAAGCGGATCTTACTGCTCTAGAACTTGATTGAACTAGACACAGTGAGCGAAGATGAAATCAATCTTGAACTTGATGGATCAAGATACGATGAGAGAAGATAAACTATCCAGCTTGATTCAATGCGATGAAACCAAACACCTGCTTAGATTGAGTGTGTGATCGAAGATACTCTTTAAATTTTTGATTGAGTTTAAATGAATAACCAGCTTGATGAAAAGCGATGAAACTGATTAACGTTAAGAGATTGATTCAGATAAAGACAAATATCAGCTTGATGAAAAGCAATGAAACTAATATTCTTGTAGCGATTGATTCGATTCAGATGATAAAGAGATCTCAACTTGATGTGAAGCGATAAAGGTGAGATACCCCTTACCAATAAGGATTTGATTGATTTTCTTTAGTTGAAAAGATTTTTGCTCTACTTTTGATGATGATTTAAAAACTATTCTTGACTTTGAAGTTGTGTGGTCATAAGGTCACGAGTATGCCCCCTCGGGAGCAAAATCGAAAGATAGCAAGGCTACATGATTATTGGCAATTTTTTGGTGATGATACATTATTTGAGCACAAATGATTCTGAGGAATATTTGAAAATTTGGCATTGATTGATAAGAAATTGAGTGCAAATGTGATTTGTAAAATTCAATTGAGATTTAGTGTTGATTCATGAGAAATTGAGCATAATTTGAAGAAAAAATGAGCATTTGATGAAAAGTGCTAAGTAGTCCAAATTTTGTGAAATTGACTAGCAAAATGATCTTGAATTTTGATTTTGATCCCGAAAATACAATCAGAACGGGCAAATTAGCTAAGGGTACAATTTTCATGTCCATCGGAGTAAGTTGAAAAATTAGGGTTTTGGCTATATATGGGGTAAAAGTGTCATTTTCAATTCATTTTAACCTTCCAAGTTTGAAAATTAAAAAAAAAACCTTTTGCAAAGAAAAATGGTGGTTCCCACTCATGAGCATTGATTCAAGCACCAGAGATGACATAATCAACCTCGGAACTATGAGCCAATGGTAAGTGATCGATCTTAAGCATCTTTATGTTCTCAATTTTGAATTTTTTTGTTGATTTTTCAAGTTTTTGACATGTTGAAGTCGGGTTTTCACATTTTGTCATGCGAGACAGGATCCTGTATCATACGACAAACTGTTAAATTTTGTTTTGTCTTTTAGGGTCATTAGTATTGTCATGCGACACCCACCCTTCTATCGTTCGACAACATTCAGAAGAGACCATTTTGTCGTATGAAGTCTATTCTTGTTTCCTATGGGAATTTTTTCTTGTACAAAGCCTAATCCTAACTCGTATGAGTTTCTTCCCTTTTATGTTTTGTTATTTGGAAAACAGTGAGCATTTTTTAAGGTCGAAACTTGAAATTTTGATTTTACAATTGATGTAGTTGTATTTGCTTGACGTTTTACTTCTCTTGTAGGCTTATTTGGAACATTTTATGATACTTAGTTGTTTGATTTTTGTAGGTTCAATTGCCTCATGTTCTTTTCAGATGCATATATCCACCCACTATGACATTTGTTCAGCAATTTTCAGATGTTGAGCAGACACATATTGATTTGTGTGGTTTCACCCACCTTCTTGGTTTACCAGATATCCGTGTGATTCATGGAATGCTTACAACGTTAGTTGAGAGATTTCATTCTGAGCATAACACCTTCCACTTGCCAGTTGGGGAGATGGCCATCACTCCTGAAGATGTTTACAGGATTCTCCCTATCCCTTTTGTTGGGGGTATGGTAGATTATGATGCAGCACATCTTCCTAGATTACAAGTTGTTAGATGTGTATTCAGGGATCCAGATATCTTGACACGTTCTATCAATTGGGACATTATGATGAGTAGGTACAATAAGGAGTTTCCTCCAGCTTGTGTCCTAGCAGGTTTTATCAGCTGCTTTTTGATGCCCGATAGGAGACAATAGTTATTCCTTTATGGATGGGGCAGGATGCTAGAGAGACTTGTTGAGACCCCTTAGAGACTAGGCTGGGGCTCTTGTATATTAGCACACATGTATCGTGAGATGCATGAGATCATCTTCCGGGAGGGGAAGAGTATGGCTACAGGAGTTTTGATATTACAAGTATGGGCTTGGGAGCACCTCCCAGTATGTAGGCCGATTGTAGATGATGATAGAGAGCCTGTTCAGCCTATTATGTATAGGTATTTTGGATATGTTATTCAGCCCCATCTGGGCAATACTAATTTTTGGAGATGACAACTAGATTATTTGATAGCCATGGTATGGAGACCTTACAGGGGCTTAGAGCCATGGTATGACTGGAGGATCTTATGCAGAGACCTATTTGTTACGTGCCCACTCATTGGTAGATTGTAGACTATGGTGGAGCGATTTGTGGTATCTCAGGTGATGAGGCAGTATGGTAGGCCTTAGGGGATCTCACTGGAGTTCATATCATACATGAGATATGCTGATGAAGAGAGGTGGGGATGGGCACCGAGGTTATCTTATGCCTTAAGTATGCAGAAGTTGACTGGATTGCAATGACTCCGGTGGGACTACATGGGTGATATTGAAGATGCAAAGGTATTTCCCTAGTACAGGGATTGGTTCCAGCAGCATCCATTCCCTAGATTTACTGATCCTGCAAAGCAAGCACCTTGTATTGAGGAGGTTGTGGATGATTCCCCCGCATAGGGGTAGGTATAAGGCCAGAGATAGGGACAGGGACAGAGAGCCGAGGCTCCGAGACAGCTAGGTGGAGATCCTGGTGCTAGTAGCAATAGGGTTCCAACTAGGGTTGGATAGTAGAGGGGTGAGGGTGGATCCCTAGGGAGTGTAGGTTTGAGGTTGGGTGGAGATGAGGAGGAGCGAGAATCTCCTAGACAAGTCTGGCAGAGACGGGAGAAGCGGTTTGGAGTTGGAGGTGGGGATGGAGGTGGAGAGCCTACGAGAGAGTACGGGGCCAACACAGCACAGTCAATGAGGGTATATCTAGCGGATCTCCAGTCATAGTTGACAATGGCACTGACTCAGCTGGCAGAGCGAGACCGACAACTAGTAGAGCTTAGGGCAGAGCGAGATCGTCAGTTGGTGGATGTCAAAGTAAAGAACAATCGTCAGGTTGCGGTGATGAGAGCAGAGCGAGACACTCTTCAGTAGGAGGTTTTGCACAAAACTAGTTGGTCGACTTACTATGTTGTGGATTATAGTGTAGCAGTTCCATTAGCACAATAGGTTGTCCCCTACTCATAGTACATGGCATAGTGGGAGGAAGATCAAGCACCTCGTCAGGATCCCGATCAACATGCTCCTCCTCCTCCACCTGGCCATGAGGGAGAAGCTGAGAGCTAGATATTCTTTTTTTGTAGCTCTGATAGTTTTTGCAGACACACCCAGTTTTTGTAGCCTATATGATTCTTGCTCCAATGGGAGTTTGTATATGTTATTTGACATCATTTTGTACTCTTAGACTTTCTACGATATATATATATATATATATATATATATATATATATATATATATATATATATATATATATATATATATATATATATATATATATATATATATATATATATACAAGATCTGATTTGACTTCATTGTACATGTGTTGATTTGATTATGAGATGCTTTCTATATGCTTTATTCTATATGTATGTCTTTCTTTTTTAGTATGGATGTATGTAATACAAATGAATATGAATTTCTATTTTTGTTTCTTTTCATATGCAAATAAATGATGAATGCAAATGAGTAATGAAGAATGAATTTTTTTTTATGTTTCTATGCAATAAGATGAATGTAAATGAGTAATAATGAAATGTATGAATCTATATAAGATGTTTATGTATGCAGCTAACATCTCAAAACACAAGTACTTGATTAGAGAAATGATGAAAAAAGAGACCACTTAGCTAAGAAATGATGATGCTTCCAGCTCTCATTTAGAAAATAAAGAGATCATTATTATCATACCGAAATCACTCTAAATTCACAAAATACATAATGAACTGCAAAATGAGATGCAAAATGAGATGCAAAATGAAATGCAACCTAAATCTAGTCATTGGATTTAAAATGCTTAAGATTCATCACCGAGCATAATGAACATAACAGGCAGATTAGAGTTCCTTTCTTTTCATGTGCAATATTTATTATCTTGTCCGCAATGACCCTTTTTTTGTTCATATTCTTGGATAGATTTCGTAGGGACCCGAATTGCATGATAAAGAAATTCCCTCAAAACATACAAAGGAATGATGTGGACCTCTTTGTAGCATTCACATAAGCGGAGTCAAGGTATGTGTGGCGATTTCACCTTGATGTGAAGGCTCTTATCAGAGACACCCAACTGATTAGATGTTTCCAGATCATTGGGATCATTCCTAGAAGTAGAAAAAAAAATAAAAAATTATGCCACTAATCCTTTCTCCTCTTAGTCACAATAGACTTCCTCGAGTTACTCAGAGGGATAATAATCGAAAATCAATATAAAAGATAGCACACAAAGAAAATTTTCATGCATAGCTCAAAATGTTTAGTGATTGTTTTCCATTATGTTTTTTTACTTGTTTACTCACTGATAAAACTATTTAGTAGTCAGGAGATAGGTGACTGACTTGGAGTGGACGACCAGGCTACACTGATGGAAAGATGACCTAGTTGATACTTCCTAGGACATGTAATGTTCTTTGTCGATTAACCTAAGACTAGGATACTGATCAGTTTCAAGCCATGAGGGTTCCAACGAACCAGGATGTCACACAAGTGACTAAAATATATGTATAAGAAAAAGCATAGATGCAACACTTCAGTACAGGAGATAAGATGAACCTGGATAAAATCCAATAGCCATACTAATCGATGTCATTGTTTTTATTTGATAATTGATAGGAATGTCTGGTTTCAAAGATTAAGCACCCCATATAAGACCGATCTGTCTGGTTTCGACTGTACCCTTCCTTGTATAAGACATGTTGATGTTTGATATAGTTTGATAGATTGATTAACAAGACATGCAATAAGTTTTATTTCTTACCTTGAGAGTTTGTCTGATGTTGATTTGATTTGAAGAATAGTCTATGCTTTCTTGCTTTGTTTTTTCAGTTTTGGTTTTTCTATTTTATGTTTTTTATTTTTAGGATATTGTCCAAGACATTTTATGATTTTTAGAAGTTTGTTCAGAACCTTCTATTATTATTATTATTATTATTAGGATTTTCTTAGCTATTCCCCCAGTATGCAGACCTATATGACATGATGACCTACATAATACACGTGGAGAGAATGAATTTTTGATATGACCTATGTTAATGCAATATGCATGATGAATATGCATTTCCTATTTTAACAAGGATGGTTGTTTTTGTTTAGCAATTCGTAATACACCAATTGAATTGGAGGTACAAAACATTTCTTAGATAAGCAGTCAATCAATCCTTAAGGTCCCTTGGAACATCCAAATTAACACACTTAGTGACTAGTATTTACAAATGGAGGCGCAGAAAATTGCCCCATAGATTCTTTAAACTTTGATCTTCTTTTGCCCATGTGAGTGAAAATGAGTTAATTCCCACTCTTGTGCTCACAAAAGATCCTTAGCATCTTATATGAATATCTACGTGAATTATTCTAACTTCAAAAGCATCCCAAATAGAGCCTCGCTGGCAGCAAGCCTTGAGAGCTCCGACGAGGTTATAGACTGTAATTTCTTGAATATTGCTCCATTTCCAGTAGGAGTTCATAGCCCTGATGGAGTTACTCACATGGTCCCAAAGTCAAGGTTTTTGTCACACTTTGTATGCATGATATTTCAGTTATATATCATTGCTCTTTTTCCTCAAGATGAATATTTAGCATAGCATTTTTTATTTTTTATTTTCTTTTTTTTCCTTGACTTGTAAGTAATGAAACCTACTTGGGTGTGACAATTACAGCGGCGCTGAAGTAGAATTATAGTTTTTTCACCAGTCATATGATCAACTAGGTATCTAGAATGAATTAGAGATTTTTTAATGTGTTTGAGATATACCAATTGATATATTTTGGGTTAACAAGTGCCAAATAGTGAAATTGCTACCCAACCATAAGTAAAGCGTCGTCACAAGGTAATGTAAAAAATGAATAACCTTATGACCTCAAAGACTTGATGTCTGAATATCTAAGAAAGGAGATGACCCTTGTTTGTCTTGAATGCAAACAAATGATGAACTTGGATAGTTGCCTTGTTTTATTGATATTTCTATATGCTAATGCATAAGTTTTATGAATGAGATGCATTTGAAAAAAAAACTATATGTGATGCAATTCTTATTATAAAATAATATGCAATGCAAAAAGCAAAACCCAAACTAACCCAACCCTTATATATGATATCATTAAAGGTGCATGTTATTCATAGGGTCGGGGATTTTTGTGTAATTTGTTCATTGGTACAACATAAAGAGGTCTTTCCAAGTAGGACTCAGCGAAGTGTACATTTCCAGCATCTCCAATATTGATTTCCTTAGTTTTTTGGATTTTATGATGAAACTCGAGTAAAGTCTTATGAAAAGGATTGGATAAGGGGTATGGAAGGATGAAAAGGAGGTGTTGGATAATGGATCAGATATTGAAAGCTTGGTGCATGAGTGAATTGAAACATCAGTGGTATCGCCATTGGCACACATCTTGAGGGATGGTGGATTGATGGAGGAAAAGTGGATCTCATATTTTGAGATTTGGACGGAGGAATAATCATGGACTTTGGGACATAAGGTTCCAAAATAGATGAAAGAGGTGATGGAGAAATGGATTTGGAAGATTTGAATAGAGGAACAACAATCTTGGCTGTGGATTTGGATTTTTCTTTAGATAGTTGTGCTTCAAGGAGAGGCTTAGGTATCCACATGGTTTTTGATTTTCCATTCTTTTGTAGTTTCTTGGAACACATTGCTTCTACCAGTGCCTTAGGAACCCATATATCTTTTTTTTTTCTTTCTTTTTCTCAGTGAGCCTTTGTGTCTTTCTAGATGGATGGAAGGTACGTGAAGATGTATGCCTTTGTTAATCTTGCACAAGGGATGGAGAAATATAGGGTCCTAAAATCGATGGAAGAGATGAAGGGGAAGGCTTGTACCTGGATTTTGGTTTAGTAAGGATACCACCACCTTGAGGAATGTCACTGAGGACATGACCCGTAATAATTTCTTTAACATGGACGGGTTCTTTCTTGTGAAGGTCTACCCCTTTACATTTATAAACATTTTGACTTGTAGGATCATGAGAGGGATTTCAAGGCATGATGGATCCTTGAGGTGAACATGGAAGATTATGACAAGGAGATGAAGAGATACTTTGATCTTGACATGGAAAAGCATCATCTTGGAAGAAATGGAAAGGCATAATGGGATCCTCATGGGATTATAGAGAGGTAAGATACTTTTCATCCATTGGATCGGATTGAGGAGTTTTGGTGTCTTGATCTTGATTCATGATAGGACTCATTTCTTCATTCTTCAAATTATCCTCTTGGCACGGAACCACTTCTAAGGAAGGGATAGGATTAAGCATAAGCATAGGGGATTCTTGGAAGGTCTCTATGTTTTGGCATGACGGGAAAGCATTTTGAGTGGGATTCTCCGGAGTGGGAATGTTTGGAATTCGAGTGCATGATGGCATAGGATATGAGATTTTTAAATCATATGAGGAACTTATATGAAGATTGAGATTAGGTTGAATTTCCATAGGAGATAAACCTTGAAGGTCAACATGAAAAGTTTCATCAATAGGTTCATTGTTTGAGGGATATGATATGGACTATTGTTTAGAAGCCTTAGGAGATGGTGGCATCATGGAAGAGATGGAGGCCACATACGGAGCCTTGCTAGACACAAGTTCATCATTTTGATCATGCTTGGAGGTAGTTCCTTTTATTTCTTTAGGTGAGTCATTAGGATCTTCAATTTCAATGACACCATTATTAATGAGATCTTGAATATTATGTTTTAATTCTAGGCACATTGAAGTCTTATGTTTGTTATGCCTATGATATGCATAGTAATTATGAAAAACTTTGCATCCCCATGTGATCTTTTTAGGCAATATGATAAGATTATAATCAAGTAGCTCTTCCAAAGATGACTCAATAGATTATACCAAAGGTGTAAACTATATATCTAGGGAGTAGATGTCTTTTTGTCTTGGTGAAGGTGTCTTGTGATCTTGTATGAGATTTGACTTTTGAGTTTCAATTACTTTCTATTCCATCTTATGTAATTGTTTTAGCATTTCTTGAAGTCTAGTGTTCTTAATATCATGAATTTTCATCTCAAGAGGAGTCATTGAATCTTTTCGTTGAGCTTGAATGTCATATATTTCTCTCTTGAGAACTTGAATTTTTTGAGCCAAGGTAGTCATGGGCTTCTTACTTTTGTTAGAATTTTTAGAAGAGCTTCTGGTTTGAACATGCATTTTTATCGACTAATGTGACCTCAAGTTGTTTGTGATGCAGAAGTCAAGATCAAATTCGAAGCTACTTGTTCGGTTAACATATTGTTTGATAGAAGCAACTAAGATTTATTCTGGTTTCATGAAAGATCCATCCTCTAAAAGACATTTATCTAAGCTGATTTGAGAGTAGTGAATAAGATCCGGTCTGGTTTCAAGAATGATCTTTCCTGTATAAGACATTTTCCAAGTGACTTAGGTTTGATAAGTAGTTGATTGAACTAGCTGAAAGATGATCGACCAAATCATGCAACACAAATGGCAGAGGTACACTGTCTTTGATCTATTTATGCTTTGGATAATGATAACCAGTATTATGTTCATTGTAGAATGTTTTTAGGCAAGTTTGACTATTTCGTACTGACAAAACCAGAGATTTGTACGATAGGATTTACTAAGCCGGATGACAATTTAATAGCTTCAAGATGACAATAGTTTTGTTTCATACGAGTTACTGCCTAGTACCATACAACAGATGGGTATATCTAGGATGACAAAAGATTTAGTGCAATTATGTATCGTACGACACAGGATTTAGCTTTAGACGATAGACTGTTGGGTTTCATACGACAAAGGATTGAGCTCAAATGACAAATTATCAGACTTGTACAACACAAGATATGGAGTAGAATGATAAATGATCAAATTGATACGATTGTTAACAGGATAGAGACAAAAATTCTAAGTTTTTCAATAGTTGAGTATGACAACTAAGTATAACCAATTTTGAGATGGACTGATTTTTTACTAGGATAGACTAATTCTGACATGGACAAAGTTTTTGATCACTGAGTTTGTTTCTTATTTTCTCCAATTTTGGTATTCCAATTTTAGTTTAAGGGATGAAAACACATAAAACACCTAGTATGAATAGTAACTCCAATCACAACATGCAAACCCTACAAAATTTGGTGAGAGAAGAAAACCTTTTCTTGTAGACTCAAGTACACACCCAAAAGCTAATCAGAATAAGGTTGCTGAGTCTCACGCAATGTATTCTCAATGACGTATTATCTGACTCCAAACGCTAATGGGGGCACGAAATGACAAGTATCTTGGGAGAGTTACTATCTCTCTTGAACAAATATTATCCCCCTTTCGAAGGTGAACTGGGTAGCTTCTAATTTTAATTGGATCTAGTAAGGGGTCCTGTTCAGCGCATCAAGGTATAAAGTCAATTAAGAGGTCTCCCAGCCTTGAAAACCAAGTTTTTAATATACCCAAAGGTACGAAGGAGAGCTATTCCAGAGTACTAATGTTGACTTGATTTTCATCAAATCACGTTTATTTTATAGTGGGATGGAGTACTTGGCGTTTAGTCATTCCCACTTAGGTCGTTCCCCTCACACTGAATGTAACGGCTTTAAGAGTTTTTAAGCTCCTTGGGAGGGCAGGCTGCTAAAGATGTACAAATCTCAAACAAAGAAAAAGCCTCAACGGTCTGGATTTATGATTGTCTAGAAATAAGAGCATACTCTCCTACCTCTCAGAATTTTCTAAAAACACGAAATACATATTTTTTCTTTAACCAAATAGTAATTTAGGTGCCTTAAAATGAATTTAAAGAATAGACGATGTTTGGTCGATTCTCCTCAGGCAACCTACAAAGACAATGAATCAATACTTATATTTTCTTTGTGCGACAAGCATATTCTTTGACAAGCATTCTACCAAAACTAATTAGGTTGTGAAAAATTCTAAGATAGATAGATAAACAACTAGTGTCAATCGTCCAAATAATCAATTCGAACAGAAAACCAAAATCATGAAATTTGTTTTTTTTGTCTTTTTAACAAGGAAAATTACAGAATCGTATGACAATATTTAAGCTTGTACAATATAGGATTCTAGTTCATACGATACAAGATTCCAATTCGTACGATACCTGTAGTTTGTCATTTTGACCTATGAGAAATTTTGTACGATATGACATAGAGGTTGTATGGCCAAAAATCCGAAAAGTCAAGAAAACTTAAAAATAACAAAAATAAAAAGTTAGTCTTGGAAGCCGAAAAATGTAGCCTTCTGCCTCACGGTGGGTGCCAGAGATGTGTGTGTGAAAAAGTGGAATAAGGATCTATATCTGTAGGACACAACACTTCAATTAATTCATTAAATGCATGGTTAGACAGATATAAGCATGAATAATAAAACCATAACAAAATGACTAATTGCCTTCTAAAAAATGTGAGTATAAGATTGCTCTTAGATTTTTATAAACAATACCAGTGACTAGACTACACCAAGATGAAGGATTTAATCTATATGAGCATGATATCAAGCTAAAATGGATGCAATATCGATGAATAATTCAAGCAATAACAAATTCAAAAAATATGGATAAAACTAAATATGGATGCAAATAATCTAAAAAAGCACAATATATTCGATGACTCCAGAGCAAAAATCAGCATAATAATAATCTCCAAGCGTGTTCTAAAAAATGTCTGGGGTAAATTGGATGAGAGCTGAAGGTTGAATTTATAGAGAATTCACAAGAGAGATGATGAAAAAGTTCAATTTAAAATTAATTGAAAATAATTGAGAAATTATGTTTAGTTAACCTTGAAATAGATTCCAATTATAGTTTAATTGAAATGCATTTAGACAAGAAGTTCAAGTTGCATTAGAAATAAGATTTAATTAATTCCATGCATTTGTGATAAAAATAGATAATTCTTTGATTTATTCAAGAAAAGAGTCTTTTCAATGCAACTGAACTTATTTTTCTCAAAAGCTTTGAGTTCTAATTTTAGAAAATAATCAATATTTCAATTAACTTATTTTTCTAATTTCAAGTTCTAAATTTAGGAAAAGAAATAAGATCTCAAGTTTGATTTATCTCTCAATTCAATTCTTTTTGTTTTATTTTCAATTCAACTCTTGCTTTGTAATTAATTCCTCTTTTATAATAAATTAATTCTTTTTTGCATGATTAAATGGCAAATTTATTAATTAATTAAATATGCTAGGATTTTTAATAAATTAAATAGGATATTTAATCAAAATGATATTCTTGGAATGATTCAATTAATTAAATAAATATTTAATTAATATTGAGTAATTGACTTGCCATGTGATATTTGATGATTAAAGAATTAATAATGTGCTCAAAGCTAATTTAATTGCCTTTGGTTAGGACCTTGGTGATGTTCTCGAGATTAGGGGCCCATGATTTAGATAACCATTTTTAGGGTATTACACCAACCCGTAGTAGTGCTACTTCCAAGGAAACAGACAGTACCTGCCGATAGTACCGCTACCATTGGTAGTGGGCCTACTGACCAGTAGTGCCACTACCAACTGGTAGCACTGCTACCAACTAGTAGCAGTACTGTCGATCGGTAGAACTGCTACCGTCGATGCTAGTTCCTTTAGTCGGTAGCATTGCTACCAACTAGTAGCGGTTTTGTCGACCGGTAGTATTGCTACCTATGTTAGAAGACAATACCGACCCATGTGGTGGAACTAGCCCTCCACGGGGTAAGGTAAGGTCTATGAAATAATTAAAAACATGCTTCTAAAGTATTAAAATCCGTTTTAAGATGAACACAATTCATTCCCAGATCATTTCACAGGCACACACATACACAGTGCCAAATCCAAATTTCAAATGGATATTTACCAATAAGGCAAATGGTGAAATAAAATCCCACAAGAATCCCAAATCTTGGGCAACTAGATACTAGAAAGCACACAACAAGCTATATCTAGTTTATTCTATTCCAAATGGAAGAGGTAATTCTAGAAGTTGATTTCCATGAACAAATAGAAAACAACAAATAGAGAAATGACCCATTTCTTTCCTAAGTGCAAACATATGATATAAATTTCAGAAAACCAACAATAATAAACACTCTTTCTTCCATTCCAATCATTCCACAAAAATCTACAAGAAGATTTGCATTTTTTTTTTAAACAGACATGAAGCAACTGAAAAAAAATCAAAATTTAAATTTCAAAACAAGAAGAGATTATCCAACCTTGAAGAAAAGTAGCAAGCAAAATGATGGAAGATTCCCAGTCCTTGCAACCCAAATAGAATTCTAGCTCCTCCTTCCAGAACCTCATTCCAATTTTTCTGCCCTTTCTTTTCATGAATTTCAGGAATATATGGAAAAATATATTTTAACCTAAAGTTTCTAGGTTGAAAGTTTTCTTCACCAATCAAATTTATTTATTTTTAAAGTAATAAGCAATTAGATTTACTCAGTTTTCCAAAAACAATTCTTTTCCAACAATTTAAATACAAAACTAAAAATGGAAAGGTAAAAGGAAAAGCTTTGATTTTATTTCCTATTTTCCAAAATACTTTCTTTCAACATAATCATTTATCATTTAAATGGCTACGCAATTATTTATTTGCTTCCACAATATATATTAATGCACTTTACAAAATGAAGACATTTAACCATTTAATCTAATGAATCATTAATTTAATTAAATCCATAATCTTAGAGCATAATAATTCACTAATTATGCCAACATAAGATAGCATCATCCATTCAATTAAATAACCATACAGATGAATGAAAGAACACAAAATGAAGAATGATCAAATGACAACTCACAATGACCAAACCAAAGCACTATGACTCGCATACCGGCTTGACGAGAAAGACAACCGACTAACAACACTCACACGGGTGTAATTACGGGTTAAGTTAGGGTCCTATAACTATCTCCTCCACTCCCATCAAACATATAAGGTATGTTGAGACCTGTGAAATCAGGTGGAGTCGATACCCCATACCTTCCTAGTACTTGTACCTGCAATGTCCTGCAGCAAAAAACCACCCCTGCATATAGATAAATATATATACAGCCACAACATACACACCGATGAAGGAGAGTCGTGGTTGTATATATATCATCTCCTCGCATCCCATACACATGCAAACACGCAACACATAAATAACACATCGCACATATAAGGTAAGAGTGGCAGTTCATGATAACAATCCATAAAATAACATTAATCTTAAGTACTGAGATACGACATAATATCATACACCACAAATCCAAATAAAGCATGAAATAACAATGCATAAAATCTGAATCAATATTCAATCGTGTTCCACTGAAGTCAATCAAAACATACAAAAAGAGTCTGATCAAGGAGGAGTACTACGAAATGTGTATGTTGTTGTTGCACCTAATGACAATGAAGAGGAAGCAAAATATTGGTTGGCTCGATGTGTTGAGACTAAACACAAATTTTTAATCCTCAAGAAGATGATGATGACTTTCATTATTCGACTGGTTCAATGGTAGTTGTTGGAACTTGACTAAAGAAATATTTGACAAAGAAAAATGGTTTTCCATCTTTTGAAGATTATCAAAGACACAAGAATATTGTACACTACTCACATTCAATTGTTGCAACAATATACAACTAGTGATATATCCCAAGATATCTACTAATAAATAGTTGTGGACAATTTCTAGGGAAGATCGCAAGACAATTATAGATTCTTTGGAAAAAAGAGAAGATGCAAATGGTACAATGGAATATATATATATATATAATGATCCATCCAATTTATTTAATTTTCAGATGATCTATATAATTATTGTTTTTTATTACAAATATTAGTACCCAATTTTGATCTTGGCTATTAAGTATTGTTGACCAGTAATTACTTTTGGGGTTGAAAATATCGATGATTTAAGGCAATACCCATTTGAGTATAAGAAATAACAAATTAATCATGGAAGTCAACTATTTTATATACTTCACAGTTCACACACCAACTGCGCTCCATCGTGTTTTCCGCGCAATTCCTTTTATTCCAATGTCAACTTTGTTTTAGAGTAGATAGATATAATATCAAATAATTTTAAAGCGTTGACATCTAAATTGAGATATAATGATTTTTTAATGTTTCCCATTTTATTAGGACAGGAAAAGAAGCTAAACTACTTTCCCATTTTATTCTTTTCTAAGTTTTAAATTAATCATAAGACTGAAAGTTTTAACTTTGATCTAATTATTTAATTAATTAGGAATGCTATGTATATTGCAACGAGGAAACACCAAGATTTAATTGAAACTCAAACCTATGACCTTCTTAGTTCATACGACGAAGGAAATTACAAGATTTATTCTAGAAACCTAAATTATTATTTGGAAACGGAGAACCCTGCAAATCTAAGTGCTAAAAGGCCATCTATTTGTATGCGTACACAAATAAGTTTTGCATTAATGAGGAGATTTGTCTGCGTTCTAGCAGAGATGAAAGCAGAAACAGAAATATGACCAGCACTCTCCAATTTCTTGATGATCAACATTTTGGCAAACAGAGTTGCACTTACCCTCCCTCCAATCCATGCATACACCATGAAATCCACCGCTCATGCTTCTACAGTACCCCGGGTGGCCGTAATCATATGAGACTCTTCTATCAGAGAGGGGATAAAGGAATATTTCATCCCACCAATAACAAAATGGATACCCCGAAATACCTAGCCCAAACCACAGAGATAAAGACTAAAAAGAAGAAACCACCACAAGAAAGGTCATCGCACCATAAAGCTATAGCCGAGGACCCCTCACAGTAGCCACCGAAACAATCAGAATAAAAACCATCTTTGCCTCCATAGTGGACGCCCTTAACCAAACACAACAACAACATGGAGTAGTGGAGAACCAATGCTGAAGAATCCTCCACATAGATGAATCGGTAATGACACAACACTCCTTAGCAGGCACAACACTAACCACCACATAAGCAATTCTGTCCACCCACACAAGGCTTGGCCATAGTTTGGACTATGGCCAAACACACCACAGTAGTGAAAGAATAGTACCTTGCCTCTAGATTAACCATTCGTTGCAGGGCCAAAACAGACCCTAAAAGGGCTTTTCCAACAAACGAGCCAAGGAAGCATAGGACTCCCACACCCCAAAACTGGTAGGGGGAATTGAAAAGGGAAGGCCAAAGTGAGGAACAAAAACATAGAGTAGGCCACACCAGCTAGAAGGATCACGGGCCAGACAAGAATGAAGGAAGCACCAAGAGAATCATCCATTCCAAAAATAGTAGATTTGCCCCAAAATAAGGCAAGAGACCCACGAGTGTGCACAAAAATACCAACAAGCCCAAAAAGGAGTAGGTTCAAACCAAGTAGCTCCATGAAAGCACCAAACATCTCTTTATCTCCATCACTGTCACCAACACCGTCATATGCCTCCCATGCAACCTCACCTCCTCCCCAAACCCTGGTTGCATTCTTCCTCCTCCCACTCTCCATTGCTTTAGGCTGTTCTCCTTTCCACCAATACCTTATGTTATTTCTATATTTAAGAAATGATATATAAATTAAGGTAGGTTTTACAAGCCTATTCATATTAAAAAAACTCAGATTCAATCCATTTTGGGGGGATTTCACCATTGAATTTCCTATTTTACACCAATTCAATAGATATTTATTTCAATTAATCTCTAGATTTTATGGAATTCATTTTTAATTTTAATTTTTCTTTTGATGCTAGTCATAGAAATACAATCAATTCGATGAATTCTGAATATTTTCACTTTCTATATTACCAAGTTAAATTACTAAATTATGTGATTGTGAATCGTTTCATATAGAATTACTTATGAAAGAAAGTATGATAAATTTAACATGTTTTGTAGATCAATATATCTATAGTGTTTAAAATATAAATGACTCTATTTATGGTAGTAATAGATAGACACTAAATCATAAATTTATGATTCTTATTGTTGTGCCTATAATCTTTGTGACAAGAAAATTTAAAATATTTTTTTGAATTTGAGCAAATTAACTTAACATAAAGAATAACTTATCATAAAGAATAAGAGAATCAAACCATGTGTACTAGTTGTGACTTGACTTAGTAAGAAGGTAGTGTTTGGATAAATCACACTATATTCATTTAATTTAGTTAAGGAAATGGTTGACTATATCTTATGACCTTGGGGAGCCATATGACTTCCATGTGGCTAAATTTTATCTTTACATAAGGAAAATCCAATTTATACCTAACACTTGTTCATTTATAAATAAGAATTTAAATCTAATCCTAAAAAAGAAATGGGAACATATTGATTTTCTATTTTACCCAAACCAACTATTTAAAAGAAAATATCATCTTCCTCACTTTGGATGAGGGACTTAAATCAATTATTTAGTACATTTATACATTAGCATTGAGCCATTGATTCAATTGAACGGTATATTTTCTAATAATTAGTCTCTTTCATATATCTTAGATGGAAAATAACTTAATAAAATAATTATATGTGAATGATATATGAATTCACATTAATAATTTAGCTTCTATGATAAATTAGAAAGAATATTAAAAAATGAAACATAACTCCTTGCTTCTATAATAGTTTACTCATGAGACCACATATCAAGGAATTGAAGAATTATAAATTGAATTGTTCATGAAGCTCAAACGAGGTCAAACCAGGTCCAAGCCAAAGAGTTAGCTCTCGAAGCCATTTTTGAAGCCAAAATCCAAAGGAACATCGAAGGCGAAATTCAATTTTTTTAGAAATGGGATCCCATTTCAAATATGAGATATTGTTTTGTTTTTTTAAATAATTAAAAAAAAAATGGGATCTAAACTAGGATCCCATTTTGGATTTTGATTATGTGATCCCATTTCATTTTTCATTGTATTTAAAAAAAAATATATGTCTATATAGAAATTACTTTAAGTAATAGAATATGTCCTTTTGTACGGATTTTTGTGCAATATTTTATGATCAAGTTGTCTTCTAGATGTTCTTTTGTTGCAATTTTATATCCATTTTTTGAAGGTGACAATAATTGCATAAGTTTTTAGTCATGGGGTCTAAAAAACGTCAGAAGAAGAAACAAAGGAGGGAAACGACCGCTAAGGAAATTTAATTAGAAAGAGAGAAGGAGGCCAAACATCAAAGAGATAGAAGAATGAGGATTCAAAATATGAATAATCCTAATGCTTCTGGATCCACAACAATGGAAGAGTCAAACATTTAAGATGAAGCCTTAGGGGATAGGAGGGATGTAGATGATGTTATGGTCTAAGTGGTTTTAATATCAACAACATAAGTGGTAATCATGAGATCCTACAAGGTCAAAAAGAGAACATACATCAATGTGTACAATTTGTATAATTTATCTAGATATATATGTAGAAATGCACATAATTTATTTATTTAAAAACTCATGTATTTATTTAAATCAAATTGTTCACTTAAAATACAATCGATGTCTGTAGAAAACTAGCAAGAGGGTAACTATGATATGGGTTTGAAAAACCAATCCTAATAGCCATGTCCACTTTTCAAAAATTTATATCTATATGTGTGTGCATGTGTGTATGTATACATATATATACACATATATAGTGTGAACTCACAATAATGGTTCCCACTTTTTCCTGTGAACAAAATTCGTAGTGGGAAATTTTTTTGGGGGTGGTTCGAACGAACTGGGGGTGTGTGAGCGAACCACCTACATGGGTTTGATCTAACCCACTATCGGATCTAGGTTTGATCAAATTTGAGATGGATTTGGTGGTTCGATCGAACCACCCATTTGATTAAACCATTTAAAATTCTTTTATTTTTCAAAACTCTATAAAAGATGAAAACTCTATAAAAAATAAAAATGGCAGTTTACTATGGAGAGGGGGTCAGAGTGAACTTGACGTCAACATTACATCTAATGGACTTGAAAAATAATGAGAGGGGAGGGTGAATTAGTGTCACTAAAAACCAAACTACTTCAAACACTAACCAGTAGATGAACTTAACAAAGCTTATAAACACAATGCATGTAATCCAAAATGATATAATAGAATTCACAAAAAGTAAAGCATCCACCATAACAGAAGTGTTTGTACATGGAAAACCCAAATAGGTAAAAACCACGGTGAGGTGGAATTCACAAGTTAACTATCTGCAGTAATAGATAACTGACTGGTTAAGGTCTACAAAGTTCTTTGCTACGAGAGAATCTTGTTAGAGATCCCAAAGCTTGATTAGAAGATTGTACCCTATTAAAGGTAGTACTTTGTTAGGAGTAACCTCATTGGAGGATTTAAGAATCCAAACTAATGGATCACCCTATTAAAGGATTTATACATAGAAGCTTGTTAGATCTTACCCGGTAAAGGGATTTTGATTTTATTGTAATGGTTGGAAAACAACAAGAATGGTTTGATCTATTCTGAGTAGCACAATACTTGCTTAATCAAATTCTTCTAAGCATATTCAACACTTCTCTTCAACACACTCTTTATCCTCACATTTATCACAAATAATTTCTCTCTTCATGCATACATCATTATCATAATATCTTTTTCTTCTTGCTTCTTAAATTTTTCACTAAGATATCTTTAAATAGACATTCAAATCTTATGTAGGTCCAAGGAAATCATAACATAATTTTCTAGGTGCAGTGTATCTAGTCAACTGACCATAATCCATCACAAAAATTATCGTCAAGTAGTCGGTGCTGGTAACTCATCACAAAAATTAACAAGTGCCGGCTGGAACATTTTGTACTGGTTTGAATAAAATATATAAACCATTGTCCTTGACTCTTCACTTGATCTTCATCATGATGCCAACTAGGTATAACCATAGGTTGTCCCTTATGCATATATCGATTAACACAGAGTACTGGTTAGAGATAAACCACTAAGTATATTGATTGTTAGTGTAAACAATTAAAGTTACACCAATAGTCAATCTAGTCAGATGTGTGTGTGAGTGTTTCATTAATGACAAGAAATGATGAATACATTACAATCATCATCAAGCCAACAATTTCCCCCTTTGGCATTGATGACAACACTTGGAAAATTTTACAGTAATGCCGCTAAGTGTGCATACACAACAAATTTACACATATACACATACTCCCCCTTAATGCATGCATAAAATAAAAAAATTTCAAAAACACACATAGATATTTCTACTCCTCCTTTGACAACAATTCTAATTGAAAAGGTAAAATATATACATATATATAGAAAATTTGTATGAAAGTTTTCACCATACATAACAATAACTTAGAAAAAAAAAGTTCATGTATTATCTAATCTCAAAAAAATGTCAGTGAAGTTCTTCTTCATCTGTGACAAGGTGTTTTCCCATGATTCCTGAATGTTTATAGAATACTCAAAAGTAGACGTCAGTTGTGAATGGAATTCTTCCATTGAGTCCAGTGTACAAGTTTTAGGGGTTGTAAGAATAGCTTCTGCATTAGAGTAGGCTCTTTGAAGAATGTCTACTTGTGATGTGAGCAGAATTTTTAGTTCTTTAAGATATTGAAGTCTCTTTGCCTTCTCATTATTATAGCTATCTAGTTGGTTATGTAAATCATCAACAGACTTGCTAAAGGCATGTATGGAATTCTGAAGTGGGAAATATGCCTTGCATATCCGGTCCAGTTCTTGCTCTTTTTCAATTTGACTTTTTGAAAGGTTAGAATAAAAGAAAGTAATATTGGAGGTAGAAGCAATATAATTTCCTCCTGTTTCAATAACTTTTCTCGACAGACCTTTATTGTGACATAAAGCCATTTTGCCACTATCAATATCCCTTGCCAGTTTTCTCCACATTTCTTCTCGTGGCTCGTTTCAACATACAACTGAGCAACATCTTCTAATGACTTGAATTGATCAAATGCATATACAACTAACTGACCAAGTTTTCTCATGGGTGTAGAAAGATGTGCTATAGATGTTTCTAGTAGTAGACAAGACAGAATTTCTACTATTGTTTGAATTGTCTCTGCTGCAATCATTTCTTCTCTCAGTCTCTTCTTATGTGCTCTAGATTGCATGACATTAGAAATCTTCATCATTTTAGAGGGGCTCATATTGTCTACATCAATGGTTCCTTAAATACTCAAAGAATTATCATCATCCTCATTGATTTGCTTTTATTTTTCCAGTTTAGAGGATACGACCTTATTGATTGATCTCTTTGTATTCTTCTCAGTTTCCTTTTCAAGTGATTGTGTGGCAATATTTTCAATAGGCTCCTTCTAAATTTCTTGAATAACCGATGGAGATTTGGGTTTCTCCAGTTGTTCTATTGCTGGTGGAATGTTTACTTTTAGTTGAGTTGCCTATTGCTCAATTAGTGTAACCTATACATCATTGGTTGGTGGGAGCTCCATATATGTTATAGTGTTGTCTCTAGATAGGTCCACTGTGTTCTGAACATCATCATCAACATCAAAAATAATAGAATCATCCTTGTTCTTGACGGGATATACCTCATCAGGTTCAATAATTTCCTCTTCATCCATTTCTAGTATAGTAACATCATCAGTAGCATCAGCCTCTTTCTTAGAAGAATGGATGAGTTCTTCCATCTTTTTAATTCCATAGGCTATCTGATGTGTCTCAAATTCAAAAGTTGCCCTTTTTCCATTACGAAGTTTCAATCTTCTTGCTTTGAAAGTAAATTGTGCTTTGTACCGATCAACTAAAGCACTAATTACATCCATAGATAAGTTGGGAAAATATTGTAAAAATATTTCATTAATAATTTTTGTTTCCAATTGAATAGCTTCCTCCCATTTTTCTAAAAGAATATTATATCGAGAAATTGAAATAATCTTTTCCAAATCATGTGGAAATTTATTATAATGCTCCAAATGAGTGATTACCTACTGAATGACATGCTTCTACTCATTTTCAGTGAAAGAATCAAAATGTTCTTTAACAATGTCAAACATATTCCTCCCTAGTGTCTTCATTGTTCTCTCAAAATCTGTGTCACATTTGTATGTAGATACATCTATAGATGTAGTTGCCTTTGGCACTACTTTTGCCTTTTTGGGTGTTGTGCCAGTTGCTTTAACCTTCTTTGGTTCTTCATCAGAATTTGTTCCCTTAGACTCTAGTTGTAAGATTAATTTCTTGCCTCTCTTCTTCGTCCCCTTCTTTATATATACTTTGAGTTATGCTTCCCTTTTTGTTAGGACACTCCTGGTAACCCTAGTACTCTTTTTTGTTGGAGATGCTTCACCATACTTTCTACTATTTCCTTTTGCACTTTTCGTAGGCCCAGTACTAGTTTGTGCAGCTTCATTTTGGATTGCCACAATGTCCAATTTTATTTTCTCTTTGGCTATCACCCATTCCAATAAACTATTAATATAGCCAACCTAAAGATCATAGTTTACTTCATAACTCATCTCTCCCATTTCTTCTTCTCTTGGTTCAATAGCTTGCATCAGACAAAAATTAGTGGTAACGGTGAAGATTATTTCCTTCTCAAAGTCCTTTACAACATCTTCTGGTATTATCATTCTCATACTCATTTTCTTCTGGAATTTTTTGAAATACTTGTTCAAGGTAGCATGGAAAGTATTCTTTACCACCTTGATATTGTTCTTGATTTATGTCAAGAGCGGTGAATCCTTTGACCACTCAATGTCTCCTGTCCCTGGTAGAAAATTTTGAAAGTAAAAGAATAGACTGACTAAAAGCTGATGAAATATGAATTATAACTACTATCCTTCTTGATAGATTACAAATTCAAAAATAGTTGTATTCTAATAGATTCACAGAGATCATAATTTGCATTATCCACAATCATTCTATGAGCTTTGTGGATTGCTACAAATGGAACATCGTTAAGTCTACTGGAGTAAAATAATTGGTAGCCTATCACCATTGCTGCCAATTTCACTATAGGGTCGCTGATGTTGTTGACAGAAAAAGCAGTCCTGTCAGATGTAGAAATGGTTAAGTCAAAGACAATATCCTTAGAAATTTTCCTTAGCTCAGGCACTTCACCGGTTGCAAAGTAGCCAGTCACAACCTGAATGGCTTCCTTGGTAATTGTGTGAGTCCTTTGTAAGTACATGTTTTCTCCATGAACCCAACTCAATATGATTCTGATATGTTCTTCATCAAAATATTCAAGGAAATAAGAGGCATTATGAAAAACCTTTTCAAAAATCCTAGAATATAGTGACCCTAAGTCCTCTAACATGCATTGAATATACCTGGACAGATCACCTTTTACCACAACTCTTCTCAAAACTTGCGATAATGCATTATATGACACAATTTCATCTGCCTTTAGAGCTTCCATAGGCTCTAAAGTGATCATGAACCTCTATACAGACTTTGAAGTATATGCCATTCTAGACATACAAGATTCGAAGCAGTATGTTCAAAGAAATACCTTGTTTAAAGCATGTCACTCCTTTTACCAGTTGAAATAGCCAAGTGCACACCAGTTTGACCTTCTGCAACCTTCAATTCAGCTTAGATTCACAAATTATGAAACAATTCGGCAATAATCGATAAGACAATCTTCCTCAGCTCAGCAAGCACTTCAAATCTCTATCTTGAATGAGTTATGGTAAAAATGATAAAGTAAAACGTGCTTTTATCCTTTTTTTTACCTACTACATTAAATGCTCACCCGTTTAGGGTTACAAACCCTAATTTCATCACTCAAGGGGAAAACCGGTTGATAACATATTGACAAAAAGTTACCAAACTTTCATATTTCAAAATTCTTTTCCCACTCACTTTTTCCAAGGGGTCTGGACATAATTTAACCATTAAGCTCCCCTTCACCATATTTAAAAGGCTTAAGTCACTGGTGCAGGGTTAAGGGTTCTCTTCACTAGGTGAAGGAATAGTTTCTTCTCCAGATGAGTCATTACTTTTCTTCTTCCACAACCAATTCATTTCCTCTCTAGTTTCTTCAATATCAACTTTTTGCTTTCCTTTCTGTTCTTTAGAAGAGTTGACTTGTTTGTTGTTTCTGTATCTAGAGAATTTTTCTAAGTGCCCTAGTTTGTTACAGTGATAATAGGTCATACTAGTTGATCTCCAAGGTCCAGCATTTCCTCTTCTTGTTCTACTTCTGCAATTCATAGCCACATTACCAATGTTGTTATAGATGTTACAAATACCATTTGTTACCTTTTCCATCTCAAATGGACTAAACCGTTTGTCATAGGGTCTCTACCAATTTCGGTTTACTAGGTTGTTAAAGTTCCTCATCGGATCATCATTTGTTCTTTAATGCATGTGAGGTAAAGGGTTTTTTTCTCCATATTTGCACTTAATAGATCTATGTCCATACATTCCACATGTGTAGAAATGACCTTCAAATTTCTTGGCCACATACCTAGTATTAATATTGTAAATTGTAATTATGTTGGGTTTGTTTCTACAAACATTTTTAGTGTGACCAGGTTTATGGAAAATAAAACAAATAGGTTTAATGACCTTCTTACCAGTAGGCTTGTTGATCTTAGGAGTAGATTTGTTCTTAGGATTGTTGCTTTTTGTACCGGAGGATTCACCTTTTTCAATTGTGTGAAAACCAAGTCCAGAGATATCACCCTTCATTCTTTGTGATTGAATTTGTTCTTCCAGCATATTGGAACTTTTGTTGAACTTCTCCAATTTCTCATTGGCTTCAATAAGCTGTTTTCAAGGTATATGATGCAAGTTCAAGGTATAGCTGAAGGTTCTCCTTCTCTTCTCTTTCAGTAATCCAATCTTCACGAACAACTTCTTTCTACCACTTGATCTTAATAATCTCTTGATCTCTTTCTCTGATAAGATCTTCAGCAGTTCTTCTAGCTTCTAGTTCCTGACTCATGCGGATAGTAAGACCTTCTAGCTCTCTCCTCAGATTTAGTTTCTCACCATTTAAATTTTCAACTTCCTCTGCTAGAGCATCAATATTGGCTTCATCTAAAGAACTATTATCAATTAACTCTAATAGTTGTTCAGTTTGCCCCTAAGAGCTTCAAGTTCAGCTATGCTAGCTTGTAGCTCTCTAGCCATCTCACAGTAGCTCATGTCCCCCATGGTGGTTCCAACACTCCCTTCTAAGTAGTTAAGATTCAAAGAAATAAGTCTCTAATACCAATTGATGGACTTGAAAAGAATTGAGAGGGGGGCATGAATCAGTGTCACCAAAAACCAGACTACTTCAAAAACTAACCAGTAGATGAACTTAATAGAGCTTATAAACACAATGCATGTAATCCAAAATGATATAATAGAATTCACAAAAAGTCAAGCATCCACGATAACACAAGTGTTTGCACGTGGAAAACCCAAATAGGTAAAAACCATGGTGATATGGAACTCATAAGTTAACTATATTCAGTAATCTATAACTGACTGGTTAAGGTCTATAAAGTTCTTTGCTAGGAGAGAATCTTGTTAGAGATCCCAAATCTTGATTAGAAGCTTGTACCCTGTTAAAGGGTTTATACATAGAAGCTTGTTAGAGCTTAACCAGTAAAGGGATTTTGATTCTATAGTAATGGTTCAAAAACAACAAGAATGGTTTGATCTGTTCTAAGTAGCACAATACCTACTTAATCAGATCCTTCTAAGCATATTCAACACTGCTCTTCAACATACTCTTTATCTTCACATTTATCACAAAAACTTTCGCTCTTCATGCATACTTCGTTATCATAATATCTTTAATTTCTTTCTTCTTAAATGATTCACTAAGATGTCTTTAAATAGACATTGAGATCTTATGTCGGTCCATGGAAATCATAACACAATTTCCTAGGTGTAGTATATCTTGTCAATTGACCATAACTCATAACAAAAATTACCGTCAAGTAGTCGGTGTTGGTAACTCATCACAAAAATTAAGAAGTGTTGGTTCAAATGTTTTGTACCGGTTTGAATAAAACATATGAACCATTGTCATTGACTCTTCACTTGATCTTCATCATGATGCCGACTAGGTATAACCATAGGTTGTCCCTCATTCATATACCGGTTAACATAGAGTACCAGTTAGAGATAAACCACTAAGTATACTGATTGTCAATCTAAACAATTGAAGTTACACTGGTAGTCAATATAGTCAGATGTGTGTGTGATGTTTCATCAATGACAAAAAATGATGTATACTTTACAATCATCATGAAGCCAACAATCTCCCCCTTTGGCGTTGATGACAACACTTAGAAAATTTTACAGTAATTCCGCTAAGTGTGCATACACAACAAATTTACACATATACGCATACTCCCCCTTGATACATGCATAAAATACAAAATTTTCAAAAACACACATACATATTTCTACTCCTCCTTTGAAAACAATGCCAATTGAAAAGGTAAAATATATACATATATATATAAAATTTGTATCAAATTTTTCAACATACATAACAATAATTTATTTTTTTAAAAGTTCATGCATTATCTAATCTCAGAAAAATGTCCCTGAAGTTCTTCTTCATCTATGACAAGGTGTTTTCCCATGATTTGAGAATGTTTGCAGAATATTCAAATGTAGATGTTAGTTTTGAATGAAATTATTCCATTGAGTCTAGTGTCCAAGTTTCAGGGGTTGCAAGAATAGATTCTGCATTGGTGTAGACTCTCTGAAGAGTGTCTACTTATGATGTGAGAATAATTTTGAGTTCTTTAAGAGATCAGAGTCTCTTTGCCTTCTCATTATTATAGTTATCCAGTCTATTATGCAAATCATCTATAGACTTGTTAAAGGCATGTATGGAATTCTAAAGTGGGACATATGCCTTGCATATCCGTTCCAGTTCTTTCTCTTTTTCAATTTGACTTTTTGAAAGGTTAGAATAAAACAAAGTAATATTGGAGGTAGAAGAAAGATACTTTCCTCCCGTTTCAATAGCTTTTCTCAACAGGCCTTTATTGTGAGATAAAGCCATTTTGCCACTACAATATCCCTTGCCAGTTTTTCTCCATATTTCTTCTTGTGGCTCATTTCATCATACCATTGAGAAACATCTTCTAATGAATTTTTTTTATTAGATGCATCTACAACTAACTGAACAAGTTTTCTCGTGGGTGTAGAAATATGTGCTATAGATGTTTCTTGCAGTAGACTAGACAAAATTTCTACTGCTGTCTGAATTGTCTCTGCTGCAATCTTTTCTTCTCCCAATCTCTTCTTATGCACTCTAGATTGCATGACATTAGCAATCTTCATCATTTCAAAGGTGCTCATATTGTCTACATTAATGGTTCTTGAAATACTCAAAGAATCATCATCATGCACATCGATTTGCTTTTGTTTTGCCAATTCAAAGGATATGACCTTAATGATTGATCTCTCAGTATTCTTCTCGATTTTCTTTTCAAGTGATTGTGTATCAATATTTTCAATAGGCTCCTTCTAAATTTCTTGAATAACCAGTGGAGATTGGGGTTTCTCCAGTTGTTTTGTAGCTAGTGGAATGTTTACTTTTAGTTAAGTTGTCGGTTGCTCAACTAGTATAACATGTACATCATTGGTTGTTGGGGACTCCATATCTGGTACAATGTTGTCTTCATATAGGTCCACTGTGTTTTGAACATCATCATCAACAACAAAAATAATGGAATCATCCTTGTTCTTGAGGGGATATACCTCATCAGGTTCAATAATATCCTCTTCATCCATTTTTGGTAGAGTAACATCATCATTAGCATCAGCCTCTTTCTTAGAAGAATGGATTATTTCTCCCATCTTTTTTATTCCATAGGCTATTTGATGTGTCTCAGATTCAATAATTGCCCTTTTTCCATTAAGAAGTTTCAATCTTCTTTCTTTGAAAGTAAATTGTGCTTTGTAGCGATCAACTAAAGCACTAATTCCATCTGCAAATAAAATGGGAAAATATTGTAAAAATATTTCATTAATAATTTTTTGTAATTAAATAGCTTCCTCCCATTTTTCTAAAAGAATATTATATAGAGAAATTGAAATAACGTTTTCCAAATCATTTGAAAATTTATTGTAATGCTCCAAATGAGTGATTACCTGTTGAATGGCTTTCTTCTACTCATCTTTAGTGAAAGAATCAAAATGTTCTTTGACATTGTCAAATATATTCCTCCCTAGTGTCTTCATTGTTCTCTCAAAATCTATGTCAGGTTTGTAAGTAGATACATCTATAGGTGTAGTTGCCTTTGGCACTACTTTTGCATTTTTGGATGTTATGCCAGTTGCTTTAACCTTCTTTGGTTCTTCATCAAAATCCGTTCCCTTAGACTCTAGTTGTAAGATTCATTTCCTGCCTCTCTTCTTCATCTCCTTCTTGGCATGTATTTTGGGTTCTGCTTCCTTTTTGGTTAGGACACTCCTTGTAACCCTAGTACTCTTTGTTGTTGTAGATGCTTCACTAGACTTTTTACTCTTTCCTTTTGCACTTTTCGTAGGTGCAGTACCGATTTGTGCAGCTTCATTTTGGACTGCCACAATGTCCAATTTTCTTTTCTCTTTGGCTATTGGTGATGCCAATAAAGTGTTAGCATAGCCAACCAGAAGATCATAGTTTACTTCATAACTCATGTCTTCCATTTCTTCCTATGTTGGCTCAATAGCTTGCATGAGACAAAAATCAATGGTAATGGTGAAGATTATATCCTTATCAAAGTTCTTTACCACCTCTTCTTGTATTCTCATTCTCATTCTCATTTTCTTTTGGAATTCATTAAAATACTTGTTCAGGGCAGCATGCAAAGTATTCTTTACCGCTTTGATGTTGTTCTTGATTTGTGTCAAGACTGGTGAGTCCTTTGACCACTCAATGTCTCCTATCCTTGGTAGAAAATTCTGAAAGTAAATAATAGATCGACTAAAAGATGACCAAACTTCAATTTCTGACTACTATCCTTCTTGATAGATTGTTGTTAACTCTACTGGAACACTATTAAGTCTACTAGAGTAAAATAATCCGTAGCCTATCACCATTGCTGCTAATTTCATTTCAAGGTCCCTGATGTTGTTGATAGAAAAAGCTTGCCAATCAGATGTAGAACCGATTAAGTCAAAGAAAACATCCTTAGAAATTTTCCTTAGCTCAGGTACTTCACCGGATGCAAAGTATCTAGTCACAGCCTGAATGGATTCCTTGGCAATTGTGTGAGTCCTTTCTAAGTACATGTTTTCTCCATGAGCCCCACTCAAAATGATCTTGATATGTTCTTCCTCAAAATCTTCAAGGAAATAAGAGGCATTATGAAAACCCTTTTCAAAAATCCTAGCATACTGTGTCTTAATCTTGCCATTCTCATCACAAAGTGATTTCATTTGTGTGTAGATTTATAGTGACCCTAAGTCCTCTAACTTGTAATCAATATAACTGGATAGATCATCTTTTACCACAACTCCGCTCGGAACTTGCGATAATGCCTTATATGACACAATTTCATCTACCTTTAGAGCTTCCATATGCTCTAAAGTGATCATCAATCTCTCTACAGACTTTAAAGTAGATTCCATTCTAGACATACAAGAAATACCTTGTTTCATGCATGTCACTCCTTTCAACGGTTGAAAGGCCCAAGTGCACACCAATTTGACCTTTTGCAACCTTCAATTCAGCCTAGATTCACAAATTATGAAACAATTCAGAAATAATCAACAAGACAATCTTTCTCAGCTTAGCAAGTGCTTCAAATCTCTATCATGAATGAGTTAGGGTAAAAATGACAAAATAAAACTTTCTTTAATCATTTTTTTTACCTACTACATTAAATGCTCGCCCGTTTAGGGTTACAAACCCTAATTTCACTGCTCAAGGTGAAAACCAGTTGATAGCATATCGACAAAAAGTTACCAAACTTTCATATTTCAAAATTCTTTTCCCACTCACTTTTTCCAAGGGGTCCAGAGGTAATTTAACCATTAATATCCCCTTAGCCATATTTAAAAGGCTTAGGTCACTGGTGTAGGGTTCTCTTCATTGGATGAAGGAACAATTTCTTGTCCAGATGAGTCATCACTTTTCTTCTTCCACATCTGATTCATTTCCTCTCTGGTTTCTTCAATATCAACTTTCAACTTTCCTTTCTGATCTTTAGAAGAGTTGAGTAGTTTGTTGTTTTTGTATCTACAGAATTTTGCTAAGTGCCTTGGTTTGTTACATTGATAACAAGCTATACCAGTTGATCTCTAAGGTCCTGCATTTCCTTTTCTTGTTCTACTTCTTTAGTTCATAGCCACATGACAAATATTGTTACAGATGTTGCAAATAACATTTGTTACCTTTTTCATCTCAAATGGACTAAACAGGTTGCCATATGGTATCTGCCTGTTCAGGTTTACCACATTGATAAAGTTCCTCATTCGATCATCATTTGGTCTTGAATGCATGTGAGGTGCAGGGTTGTTTTCTCCATATCTACACTCAATAGATCTATGTCCATACATTCCACATCTGTAGCAATGACCTTCAAATTTATTGGACACATACCTAGTATTATTATCATAACTTGTATTTCTAATAGGTTTGTTTCTATAAAAATTTGCAATGTGACTAGGTTTATGGCAAACAAAACAAACAGGTTTAAAGACCTTCCTACCACTAGGCTTGTTCATCTTAGGAGTAGATTTGTTCTTAGGATTATTGCATTTTGTATCAGAGGATTCACCTTTTTTAGTTGTGTGATAACCAAGTCTAGAGATATCACCCTTCATTCTTTACAATTGAATTTATTCTTCCAGCATGTTGGAACTTTTGTTGAACTTCTCCAATTTCTCATTGGCTTCAATAAGCTGTTTTGTGAGATCTTCATTATGTTTAGACAAGTTCTCTTTCAAAGATGATGCAAGATCAAGGTCTAGTTGAAGGTTCTCCTTCTCTTCTCTTTCAGTAATCAGATCTTCATGCATAGTGTCTTTCTTCCGCTTGATCTTAATAATCTCTTGATCCCTTCCTTTGATAAGATCTTCAGCAACTCTTCTAGCTTCTAGTTCCTGACTCATGCGAATAGTAAGACCTTCTAGTTCTCTCCTTAGATTCAGTTCTCACCATTTAACTTTTCAACTTCCTTTTCTAGAGCATCAATATTGGCTTCATTTGAAGAACTATTATCAGTTAACTCTAATAGTTGTTCAGTTATCTCTCTCCTTTTGGTTTGAGTAGCTTGTAGTTTGACCCTAAGAGCTTCAAGTTCATCTCTGCTAGCTTTTATTTCTCTAGCCATCTTATGGTAGCTCATTTCCCCCATGGTGGTTTCAAGGCTCCCTTCTAATCCGTTAAGCTTCAAAAAAGTTAGGCTCTAATACCAATTGATGAACTTGAAAAGCACTGAGAGCGGGGGATGAATCAGTGTCACCAAAAACCAAACTACTTCAAAAACTAACCAGTAGATGAACTTAATAGAGCTTATAAACATAATGCATGTAATCCAAAATGATATAATAGCATTCACAAAAAGTAAATTATCCACAATAACACAAGTTTTTGTACGTGGAAAACCCAAATAGGTAAAAACCACAGTGAGACGGAACTCATAAGTTAACTATCTGCAGTAATAGATAACTGACTCATTAAGGTCTACAAAGTTCTTTGCTAGGAGAGAATCTTGTTAGAGATCCCAAAGCTTGATTAGAAGCTTGTAACCTATTAGAGGTAGTACCCTATTAGGAGTAACCTCGCTGGAGGATTTAAGAATCCAAACTAATGGATCACCCTATTAAATGATTTATACATAGAAGCTTGTTAAAGCTTACCTGGTAAAGTGATTTTGATTTTGTTGTAATGGTTCAAAAACAACAAGAATGGTTTGATTTGTTCTGAGTAGCACAATACTTAATCAGATCCTTCTAAGCATATTCAACACTGCTCTTCAGCACACTCTTTATCTTCACATTTATCACAAAAACTTTTTCTCTTCATGCATACATCATTATCATAATATCTTTATTTTCTTTCTTCTTAAATGATTCACTAAGATGTCTTTAAATAGACATTCAGATCGTATGTCGGTCCAAGGAAAACATAACACAATTTTCTAGGTGCAGTGTATCTAGTCAACTGACCATAACTCATCACAAAAATTGTCGTCAAGTATTCGGTTCTAGTAAATCATCACAAAAATTAACAAGTGTCGGTTGGAACATTTTATACTGGTTTGAATAAAACATATCATTCGTTGTCCTTGACTCTTCACTTGATCTTCATCTTGATCTTCATCATGATGGCGACTAGGTATGACCATAGGTTGTCCCTTATGCATATATTGGCTAACATGGAGTACTAGTTAGAGATAAACCACTAAGTATATATATTGTTAGTGTAAACAATTGAAGCTACACTGATAGTCAATATAGTCAGATATGTGTGTGAGTGTTTCGTCAATGACAAGAAATGATGAATACATTACAATCATCATCAAGCCAAAAACATCACTATGCCCTGTCAGCAATAGCCAATGCTTCTCATCTTTCATCTTTTGACCTACATTATTTCAGGAGCACAAAATAACCTTTTTTTTTTTAATAATTATTCTTTTGTTTATTTATTTTTCATTAAATTATTTTAAAAATTAGTAAATAATTTGTTTTTTAATTTTTTTTAATTAAATAATTATATATTTATTGTTTTTTTCAGCATTTTAGAAAAACATTAACAAAAACTTTGAAAACATATCTAAACGAAAATTTTAAAACTTGGAAAAACATCTGAATTTTTTTAGAAAAACATTATCAGAATTAAAAATTAGAAAAATGTTAGAAAACTTAATTTAATGTTTTAATTTAACATCAATTTGATTTTTTAATTAAATAACTGTATATGTATGATTTTTTTCAACTTTTTAAAAAAACGTTATAAAATTTTTTGAAAAATAAAATAATAAATTAAAATTTAGAAAAATGTCAAGAAAAACATTAGCAAAATAAAAATTAGAAAATTTTTAGAAAACTAAAATAATAAGTTAAAAGTTAGAAAAACTAAATAATAAATTAAAACTTAGAAAAGCATAGATAATAAATATAAACAAATTTGACAAAATAAAACCTCTATGACCCCTTTTCATATCCTATTACACACACAACATGACTCCTTTGGACCCCTTAATGCCACATATTCCCCTAATGACAATATATGACCCCTTAGGACAATACATGATCACATAGTGTCCAAAGGGATCATATGTGGTCCTAGGGGGTCATGCGTGTGTTCTAACACATGTGTGACCCTTTAGGACCATATATGAACCCTTATAACATCCTAGTGTGTACGACATAGCCCTTAAGATCACATAGTGTCCTAAGAGGTCACATGTGGCCCTAAGGGGTCACTCATGTGTTCTAACACATGCATGACCCCTTAGGACCACATATGACCCTTTATAACATCCTAGTGTGTAAGATATGTCCCTTGGGATCACATAGTATCCTAAGGGGTCATACGTAGTCCTAACAGGTCACACATGTTTTCTAACACATGTGTGACCCGTTACGACCATATATGACCCCTTATAAAATACTAATGTGTACAACATACCCCTTAGGATAACATAGTGTCTTGACGGGTCATATGTTAACATATGCATGACAACTTAGGAGCACATATGACCCCTTATAACATCCTTGTGTGTATGACATAGCCCTTAGGATCACAAAGTGTCCTAGGAGGTCATATGTGGTCATAAGGGGTTAGGCATGTGTTCTAACATATGTGTGACTACTTATGACCACATATGAACCCTTATAAAATTCTAGGGAGTACGACATACCCTTTAGTATCACATAGTTTCTTAAGGGGTCATATATGGTCCTAAGGGGTCATACGTGTGTTCTAACACATGCATGACCCCTTACAACCACATATGACTCCTTATAACATCCTAGTGTGTATAACATACCCCTTAGGATCACAAAGTATCATAAGGTGTCATATGGGGTCATAAGGAGTCACACATGTGTTCTAACACATGCATGACCCTATAAGACCATGTATGAACCCTTGTAACATCCTAGTGTGTACGACATACCCCTTAAGATCACATAATGTCCTAAGGGGTCATATGTGGTCATAAGGTATCACACATGTGTTATATGTGTACCTAAGAGGTCACGCATGTGTGACCCCTTCAGACCACATATGACCACTTATAACATCCTAGTGTATACAACATACCCCTTAGCATCACAAAGTATCCTAAGGGGCCATATGTGGTCATAAGGTGTCACACATGTGTTCTAACACATCCATGACCCCTTATAATATACTGGTGTGTGTGACATACCCCTTAAGATCACATAGTGTCCTAAGGGGTCATATGTGATTCTAAGGGGTCATAAATGGTGTCTAACACATGTGTGAACCCTTATGACCACATTTGACCCCTTATAACATCCTAGTGTGTATGACATACCCCTTAGCATCACAAAGTGTCCTACAAGGTCATATGTGTTCATAATGGGTCACACATGTGTTCTAACAAATGCGTGACCCCTTAGGATCAAATATTACCCCTTATAACATCCTAGTGTTGGCAACACATGCCTTAAGATAACATAGTTTCCTAAGGGGTCACATGTGGTCATAAGGGGTCACACATGTGTTCTAACACATGCATAACCCCTTAGGACCACATATGACCCCTTATAAAATCCTAGTGCGTACGACAAACCCCTTAAGCTCACATAGTATCCTAAAGGGTCATAAATGGTGCTCAGGGGTCATAGATGTGTTCTAACATGTGTGACCTCTTAGGACCACATATGAATGCTTATAACATCCTAGTGTTTATGACACACCCATTAAGATCATATAGTGTCCTAAGGGGTCATATGTAGTTATAAGGGGTCAAACATGTGTGATCCGTTGGTACCACATATGACCCCTTATAACATCCTAGTATGTATGACAGACCCCTTAAGATTGCATATAGTCCTAAGGGGTCATATGTGGTCCTAGGGGGTCACACATGTGTTCTAACACATGCATGACCCCTTACGACAACATATGACCCCTTATAAAATATTAGTGTGTACAAAATACCCCTTAAGATCACATAGTGTCCTAAGGTGTCATGTGTTGTCCTTATGGGTCTCGCATGCATTCTAACACATGTGTGACCCGTTATGACCATATATGACCCCTTATAACATCCTAGTGTATACCACATACTTTTTAGGATCACATAGTGTTCTAAGGGGTCATATGTGGTCCTAGGAGGTCACACATGTTCTTACACATGCATGACCCCTTAGGACAACATATGACCCATTATAACATCCTAGTGTGTACAACATAACCCTTAAGATCACATAGTATCTTAGGGGGTCATATGAGGTCCTAACCCCTTACGAACACATATGACCCCTTATAACATCCTCGTTTATACCACGTACTCGTTAGGACCACATAGTTGTCTAAGAGATTATATATGGTCCTAAGGGGTCACACATGTGTTCTAACACATGTGTGACACCTTAGGACCACATATGACCCCTTATAACATCATAGCGTGTATAACATACCCCTTAATATCACATAGTGTCCTAAGGGGTCATATGTGGTCTTAAGGGGTCACACATGTGCTCTAACATATGTCTAACCCCTTAGGACCACATATGACCCCTTATAACATCCTAGTGTGTACAACATACCTCTTAAGATCACATAGTGTCCTAAGGTGTCATATGTGGTCCTAAGGGGTCACACATGTGTTCTAACACATGTGTGAGCCCTTACAACCACATATGGCCCCTTGCGCTCATCTACTCATCTTGTTATATATGTATTCCAGACTTTCATCTAGACATGTGCACGCCTCGCTACATCCAGATTTACTTTACATTGCTATGTATTCAAAGTTACTTTATATTGATCTTTTATTCTTGGTATTACTTTATATTGCTATGTATTCATATTATATTATAATATGTTTCACATTAGATTATACTTTATATAGTTTGTGTTTGATCATACTTGCACGTTTGATTATATATTATATATATATATGCATTTTTTTAATTATATTGTACAAGTATAAATAATATGTGTACACATGTGTTTGATTATACTTAAATACCTAGAAGCCTTATGACTTAATAGCTTTTGAGTAATTTAAAAAAGTTATCAAACATTTTTTAGATATATAAAGTAAAAATTAAATGAATTTTTTTTATTTATAAGGTCATGTAGAATTGTTCAAAAAGCATTCTAAATAAACCTAAATTGTAAAACAACACAAATCCAGTGAAAGTCACAATTGATATAAATTTTATTAGTAGTTTAAGTCAAACATGTTTATTTTAAAATATTTATTAAACATAAATATTAAAGCTATATGAATGTTAGAAATGAAAAAAATGTGAGTGCCAATGTATGCCATATTTATTTTCAGGATATCATTAATTAAATTTAACAAATTATAAAACGAATAGAACTAAGTACACTATTATGTTAAAGTATGAGTAAATTAATAAAAAAATATTTATTATACATTGATCTAGATGTATCAAATAATGTCAATATAGGAAAATGAAAGGATGGATTGCATAAGTAAAATAATTATATTGTAATTAATTATTTCATCACATTATATTTGATCTAGAACATATAACTTAAATAATAATTAAAAATAAATAAATAAAAAAGGAGAGTGGAATTAATGTAAATTGGTAGTTAATAAACTGTCATCTTGAAATTCTATCAAGAATAAAAGAATGCATAAATAGATAGATCTCAATGTTTAACTAATTTGTTTTAAGATTTTCTTAAAACTAAACATGTAATGCTACAAATAATTGAACTCTGATTCAAATCAAACAATAGATTGAACATCCACTTTTAGTGCAACTTAATAGGATTTATATGTATATTAAATAATAATAAATTAAAAGTTTCTTATACTAACCATACAGATAGATGTGCACTAAATAAATACAATTTCCTAGCATGAACACAAGATTAACTAAAATCATGTGACATTCACATTCACAATAAATATTCACTTATAGTAGTGACAAGTCATTTGTATTGCACAAAAAAGGTACACAATTTTTCCAAAGTTTTCTATCTTTATAATATAAACAAAAAGAGAAGCAAAGAAAATCTTGAATACCCACACAATCTTAAAGCCTAAAGTATGAAAAGAAGTAATCTCGCAAGGAGTCTTTAGCTACAAAAAATAAAGCCCGCAGCCTTTAAAAAAAAAAAAAAAGATAGCGGCATGAAAGATGAAATGCATACCGTGAAGAGAAGTTTATTGCTTCTAATTCTAGTTACAAACCTAGTCCAAGTTCCACTTCAGACTTGAACATTGAATGCATGATGGCAGCCTTGAACGAAGACTTCATGGAAAAGATAGTGAAGTGAAACTAACAAGATTTTTAGGGTTCAAATTTATTTTACTCGCCTACCCTAAAAATTAGGGTTTTCTTTTTATTATTTTCTTTGTTTTATTAAAACAAAGTTGCATGTAATATAGAAAGATTTTATTTGGCTTCTTTTTGTTTTATTTTTATCATTTTATTGTCATCAACTTTATTTTCTCATAATTATTTAATTAGGAAAATAATGTTTATTTTTTGCAAATAAAATTCAAATGAAATGAGAATGGAATTGTTAATGAAATTAGATAAGAGATCAAATTCGAAATGATTTATATACAATTAAATGATTAGTAATATTTTTTATTGTAAAATTGTGATCATCATTGCTAATGAGCAATTGAGTATTATGTATATGTACATGAGTTCTAAAAATAATTCGATCATGGACTTATAAATACGTATGTATTTATTGGACATGTAAATGTATTGTTGAAATTAAATAATTATTGTTTTAAATGAAAAGTCACTATTTATTTATATATAAATATAAATAAAATTAAAATTAAAAAAAATATATTAAATAGATAAATTAAAAAATGATTTAAATGGGAAGCGACTTAATTGAAAAGCTATCGACTGAAAGGGATGGCGGTCGAAGTTTAATGCAAAAAGTGAATGTAATAAGAGGGAGGTCGATAGTAATATAGACCACTCCCCATATTCATAGGGAGGGGTCGGTATTACCACCGACCACTCCTTTTTCTTCTAACATCAACCACGTTGCAGCGTAGGTTTCCACACCGACCATGTTCCAAGCTTGGCTTTCATCCACCACGTTGACCAAGCCATGTACGTGGTCGGCATAATGACTTCTCGATCTTTGAAAACAAGCCACATTGTAGCCACATATCCCCAACCTACAACATGTTTGTACATGGTGAAATCCGTCGGTTACCAACCCACGTAAACCATAGAATAAGGTACGAGAAGTGGGAGTAAAGGTTGGAAATTCCACGTAGCAAGTTATTAAGAGATAATCTTACCACATGGTAGAGTCAAAGAATAGTAATGAGTATGCAACGGTTGGGTGTATTTAATACAAGTCATAGTCGACAAACCATTCATGATTGGAGCGAAGTCGACTTGGCATCATGGGAACTTAGAAACCATTTGCAACGATATGTGCAGTTTGGTGTCATGTAGTAGCTAACCAAATTACTTTGCATGGTGAACACATAAGTGTTTGAACCCGATCAAGACTATTATGTTGCAATTAAACCATGTGCGGTATCATTTAGAATCAATCCATCACTAGGAGAGATAGCTCGAAAATAGGAAAGAAGGTAAATGACAACACTATATATGGACCATCGAGTTGGAAGAGAAGGAGGGGGTGATAAACAATAAAAGGAATAGAGAATGGAATGTAGAAGAGTAGGCATTTGATATTTAGGAGAAGGACGACTAGATGTAGAAGTTTGGTTATGATCATCTTCGATTTAGCATCGAATTTAAGAGTTAGGCTCTTGAATGAGCATTAGTTTTGTTTTATTATTATTAGAGAATAGAAGGAAGACAAGACAATGTTGTGAAAAAGAGAGAAATTCTTCGAATATAGAAAGAATAAGAATTACGAATAGAGAATGTAAATATAGAGTGGTAAGTAGAGGAGAGACAGCTCCTAAGATAGAATAGTGTAGAGGAGAAAAGCATTGAAATCTAGATGTATTGCAGATAATTTTAAGTTATCAGGGATCATAATAGACTTGAATCACATTTCCTGAGGTAGGCTCTAATCTAGCATGTTTTTTTGTAGAAATCTAAAAGATAAAAGAATGTTCTATTTTTAGATTTATACAATATTCTAATGAAGGAATTAGAATCATGATATGAACCATTTTTAATTTCTTTAATTTACGTTCATGTAAATATAGATGCAATAATGAAATATTTTCTTAAAGTTTGTTGATAAACTTAGTGAAACTCTGATAAATTAGATCACCAAACCCTCTAGAAATAGAGTAAGACGATAGAGTGATTGTGCATATAAAACTTGAAATTTGAATCACAAAGAAGATGAAATACTAGGATAATGAATTATTAAATATTGAAACTTATTTTGAATTCGTGAGAAAAAGACTCTCACTTTTGAATTTGATCCTTGCATGAAAAGTAAAGATGAGTATTAGGTGTCTCATTCAAAAATCCATATAGATATGTGCTTTATGAATTTTCATCATGTTAGATTGTTGTTACGGAGAATTAGTAAAATCAATTAGTTGAGTTCTTAAATCATGAAAGTCACATAGTAGTTTTAAGCTAAATATGTTATTCAAGAAAAGAGGTAGTCGAACCAAAACACATGGAAAGATAGAGAGCCTAGATGATATAAACATGAAAATTCTAAACCATAAGAAATGGAATGCAAGTTAATGAATATGCTAATTAAATATTTTAATAATTGAATAAAAGAATGTGTACTCATTTTTATTCAATTTTAATGTAAAGATACATAAATGTGCTACACCTTCTTAATATTCAATTCTTGTCTTTAAATTGCTTGAAAGATAGAAGCGAAATATTGTTTTCGTTTTAGGTGTATATTTATTTATCCAAGAAATATTGCTTCCTGTCAGATAGGATTGGTTGTCACAAAAGATTGATTCTTTCTATTTCTATTCAATGAAAGATTATCTTCTTTAGCATTGTATTTTTATCTTGCAAGAAATAGGAAGCTAGAATTGAAACAGGAAAGATTATCTTCTACATATATTTATTCATGATTCATGTGAACAAAGCTAGATAGGCTTATGTTTGTCGAAAGTTACCTTCCAGGACAAGTGTCGAATGTGGATTATAGAGAGAGAGTTTTCTTTTTCCAAACTATATTATTTTCTATGCATGGCATTATACTTGGCTAAGTAACCGATTGAATAACCATTGAAATAGATGGATTCATTTATTTATCCACCCTACCACATCCTTGAATGATCTTGCTTGTTTCTTAATGGAATTAGAAAATTGAAAATGCATGTATGATCTAGGCACGCACCAAATTCCATCTTGTCTCTCGATTTCGTTTGCTAAAAAATTCGTGGAGGGTCGGGTATTCTTGATTGACTAAAAATTTCGGGGAAGTGTAAGCTTCAAGGCTGGGCAGAAAAAGCGCCTGAATCTTGTTCTCATGTTCATGCTAAAGATTGCATTGAAGGTAGCTTGGGTTGAAGATCAAAGGACACATCTCACCCTTTACTTTATATTCTTTTGTTATATAGCTCAAGGCAACTTGAAAATCCAAAGTATTGTATGATTGAGATACTACTTATATCGATTTACTGAATGAAGAATCTTTATCTTTTATAGAAATTTCTTGATTATTACGATATAAATGGAATCAAATGAAACTATGGAATGAAAAATTGAATGAAATAGACTTATTAAAGGAATTATGAGTGTATTTAAGAATAAAGAGTATTTCGTTTTATTATTGAAGTCAGCACGATTTACATCTTTACGTTTATAATTTAATTTAAAATTATTAAAGTTTATTTTCATTGAAAAACATTAATAAAGTTAAATTAAATTATAGAAAAGAGGGTATTTTTTCAAATAAGGAAAAGAATAGTTTTATTTTATTTTATCATTTTACTGAAAATAATATTATTAATTATTTCAAATAAATCAAAAATAAAATAAAATTAATAAAGGAAAGGAAAAATATAGCGAGATCCATGCAGTTTCAGCGAAGGGAGTGAATTTTTTTTCTATTCGTAATCTATATTTGGCAGTTGAGAGGACATTCAGTTTTTTAGGATAAAGATGAATTTTTCGAGGCTATATTTAGCAAGGTTATTGTTCATAAATTTTTAAAAAAGAGAGGGGCTTTTTATAGCTATTTTTGGCATACAAACATGCATAGTTTAGAGAGAGGTAATCTTCTTTTCAGGGGAGCTATTTTTGGTCTCTATCATGCAGTTTTTAGTTGATGGGGTTTTGTTTCTTCTTTAGAGCTATTTTTAGGAGCATGGGCATGCATTTTTGGGTAGTGAGTTTCGCTTCTTCAGTGGACCTATTTTTGGTAGCAAATTGGTAGTTCTTTTTTTAGTATAGGGGGTATTCTTCATGCAACAACAATTGGGGTCCTTTTTTGGGCATTGGAGGCTATTTTTGGCATGGTTTTGCATGAGTTTTTTAGGCTATTTTGGGAAAATTTTCCCAAGTCCTTTTCTAATGCATTTTTTCTTTTTTAGTGTTTTGGAGGAGATATTATTCATTTCATCTATATATTCTTCTATTCTCCTTCTTTTTTCCCTTTGGTTCTTTCTTTTTTGCATACACATTTTTGCAAAAAAACATTGTACATCTCAACACTTTAGTTTTTTCAGTTTATATAGCAGCATTCCTTTGATATTATAGACTTTCATGTGTTTGCCTTGATAATAGTGCATGCTCATTTGTAGATTTGACAAAGATTTACAGTGCTTTGATCCAAAAACCTTTGAATTTCAGTCTATTTTATATGCATATATTTTCTGCTTTTCATATGATCACAAGTTTCAGGTTGTGTAAAAGGGATATTTTTTGTAAAATTTTGTGAAACTAGTTTTCCTACCAAGTTTACGATCCCCTTTGCATTCTTGGTAAATATTTATGTGGTTGAAGAGTACAATTATTTCTTATTGGTGAAATTCTATCATATTTTTGTGGGTTCTTAGGCTATTATCATTATAATTTTGATGTATCACCTCCTAGTTTAGTTGCATCTTTTAGTATTTTTAGATTAATTCTCTCTTTTCCACATCAGTAATTTAGTTATTTAGGAGGGATTCAAGGGAAGTTGATCCATAACCCAGATTTTTACCTTCACTTTGGCCAACCCATTGGCTCGAATGTGTTTCCATGTTTCACAGGATTGCTTGGTTTCACACTTAGCATCATGGGTGTAATCCTTCATGACAATAGTTTTTGGCATACCTGATGGGACTTGTTTGAGCTGTTACAGCTAAAAAATGCTCCATTTTTGTCATTTTGGTATTGACAACAATATTATAGCCTATTGAGGTTATTTTTCTAAGTACCTAGCGACTCTATTTTCATGTTTTATGTGCAGAACAAGTCTTAACAACATATGAGAAAGTATCAAAACAAACAAAGAGAGGATTCAGTTGAGCATATTGAGCTACCAACATTACAGAGAAGGTTGAGAATAGTGAAAAAGATAGAGAAATCAACAAATTTAGCAATTAAATTTATAGCAGATTCATTTGTTGAAGGTTTTCTTGAAATTCTAAACTTTGATTTTCTATCCAAATCTTCTCTTTTACCTAATTCTTAACCTAATTTTTCCACTCACCTAATTTCTCTTTTTGCATCAACCCCAGTTCAATCATCCATGTCCCCAAAATCCACTAGTAAATCCTCCATTTTTTCTGATGGGGGCAACCTTTTGAATTTGACCCAACATGATCCTATACTAGGAGCAGATTTGAAAAAGTCTATCTATTTTTCAGTGGTGAAGACCATGTCACACCCATTGAGCACATAAGGGATGTTGCATCCCTATGTGCAGTTCACCGTATAATCCAAGAGAACGTAGCACTCAATCTACTAACAACATCAGTCAAAGGCAAAGAAATTCAATGGTTTAGGAGTTTGGTAATTAATTCAGTTAATGATTGGGATGATATGGGTGATCTAAGATGGCAAAGTAGTTTACAGATAAGTCAAATCACCTGTTATTGGTTGAGTAGATGACCACTATCAAGAGGGCTCCGCAAGAGAAAATGACTGATTTTAAGTACCATATTTAGTGAACCTTGAATAGAATTTCTACAATGGTAAAACCCTCTCCTGAACATGAATTTTGGTACTATTTGAGAGCTTTAAAAAGTGATATAATTGTCATGATTCAGTGTATGGGTGGGGTTACATTACTAGAAACTTATGGTGTAACTATTAGAGTAGAAAACAATCTTATACTAGATGGTAAAATTTCCCCTAGACCTCCTATGCCTATTTTCTTCATAAACAACCATTGATGCCTTTATAAGTACCTCCTATAGCTGCAATACCTATTGTTTCAGCACTAGGTTTTTAGAATTACACTCAAAATAGTGTTCTAGCAGACTCCTCAAAGAAAATACAAGAGTTAAAGGAGATGTTTATAAACAATGTTGAGGAAACTCACCAAATTTAGCAGACTATGCAAAATTTATGCAATGAATTGGTGAGCCTCAAGAAAAATCAGAACCAAAATCAGAGGTATCAAGCTCCTTATCATCCTATCATGCCTAGTTACCATGTTGATGATAAAAATCAAAGGAAGAACTATAATAATAGGAAAAACTAGCAGTATAATAAGAATACCACCAACAGTTCAAAAGAGATTTTACCTTTTCAAAACAACATGGCACAAGGTTGGTGTTTTTCATGCCAACAACCTCATAATCAAACATCATGCCAAAATGCAATGAATGCTCACTCACAAGTCTTAATGGTATAGAATAACATGTCTTATCAGGATGTAGGTATAAATGAGGAACCAGAAAGTCCTGAGTTGGCTATGAGGAATTGGTAGGGTGAGAAATTTTGTGAAGTTAATTATCCACAAGCACAAAATAAATGTTTTTCACCTATTGCAGCTAATACAAGGTCAAAATAGCATGCTACTGGTATTGAACAGTAAGTTGTAAATAATGGACAACAAGTTGATAAGTCTAAACATTAGCCATATAAAGGAAAACAACAAGCTTTTATAAGTCAGTGGGTTGTTAGGACACCTCCACCTATTCAAAATGTATAAATTTTACCAAGAGGACAACTTGCAACACCTAGAGAATAACAAAAAGTTCAATTTTAGTCAAAACCAGTTCATCCAAAGCCTTCTGTTCCAAAAGTATAGCAAAAGGTTAGTGGTGTTCCATTTAATATTGTTGAATCTATGACAAAAACCATTATTTCCATGACAATGATTGATGCCTTACAAATTCTTGGGAAAAAAAAATGCTGCAAGAAAAATTAGATAATCTTTCCTTGACCAATGAGCCTAAGAAAGATCAATCCAATGTTGCATTAGCTAATGATATCCCAATCATGAATACCCAACCAATCCAAATAGTAAAGCCTCCTCCATTTTTCGTAACATTGATAAATAGCAACCATCTAGTCTACCATTGCCTGATAGACTCAAGAGCCAGTAGTTCAATTATGCCCAAACACCTTGAAGATAAGCTTAGCCTAATATATGAGCTTGTTTCTAGATGAGTTGTACAGTTAGATGAAACAATAGTTAAGTCAGTTGGATTGGTCAAAGATCTTTGTTTGACCTTCAATGTTTGTCTTAATTTTGTAATGCCTCAGGACATGTACATAGCTGACTTACCTCCACTCTTTTATATTTCCCTATCTAGAGATTTTATAGTAAAATTAGGAGGATACCTTTCTACTGATTGGTCACACTTATTTTTCAAAACCCGATATGGTACTAAAGTGACCATTAAATCAGAACCTCAGGCTACTTTCCTCCTACAACCATATACCCTAAGTCCCGTAAATGTAGATCTTACTATCAGAGACCATGAAGACTTACCACCTATCCAAGATCTAGATACACCTATTCAAGGTATACTTGATGTGAATTTGGATGAGTGGGGAGCCCAAAATACTTCTGAAGATCCTTTCATCAACATGGATGAAATAGGTCTTAGTGTGTATATGATTCATGAGGAGGATGTTGCTATCCATAAGCTCAAAAATGATGATATTTTACTAGACCAATAGTCAGAACAAAAAAAAAAGAGGTATGGGAGCTTTATTTTGATGGTTCAAGAGGTAAAAATGGTTCCAGAGGTAGTTCTATAATACTTCACCCAAAGGTATGAAATATTACTCTTCTTTAAGATTTTCTTCTATCTGTACAAATAATACAATAGAGTATGATTCACTTGCACATGCACTAGAGTGGGCTACAAGAAAAAATATTAAGTGCTTGTAGGTATTTCATGACACTAAATTAGTTGTCAATCAAGTAAGGAATATTCATGTCAGCAAAAATGATGTTTTAAAGTTGTATAAGCATATAATTTGGTATTTAATTGAATATTTTGATGCATTTAATTTGTTGTCAATACCCATAAGTCAAAATAAGGAAGCAGATAGGCTTGCAGCCCTAGGTACATAATTTGATATCCCAAAATAACTTCAGAATGTTAAAAGACAATATTATGTGAAAATTTCTTTCAAACCTCCAGTCCTAGATAACAATGTTAATTGACAGGTTTTTGAATTAGATGAGCAAATTTCAAATTTTCTGATTGAAGAGATTGAGTTTTCTACTAGAAATCAACATAAGTTCAATCAGCAATATGAGAATCAGTTCCTACAATTGAAGACTAAAAGGTTTCCCAAAGGTTTGGTAACCCTTGAGAATATTTTTAACACTAATAATTGGGTCAAAAAAGATAAAGGTATCTTGTTCATAAAAGAGGAACACTATGAATTAATTCAGATTTTCAAGGAAAAGTTGCTGAAAATTCAGAAGTTATGTACTCCTGAAGAAAGACATGCTTTTGTACTTCTTTGTCAAGAGTTTAATGATATTTTTTCTTCGAGATATGAAGATCTCAAATGTTTAGTTCCTCACTTCACTCAACATACCATTGAGCTGGTTGAAAATTCAAGACCAGTAAGGAAGAAACAAAGGCCTTTAAGCCCAAAATTAGAACATCTTATGAAGACTGAATTGGATAAACCTATTTAAAGACACATCATTTTTCCCATTAAACACACATCCTGGGTCTCCAATCTAATTCCTGTTAGGAAGAAGAATGGTAAACTTAGGTTATGAGTGGATTTTAGATATTTGAACAAGGCTTCCTTGAAGGATCATTATTCATTGCCATCAATGGAGTGAATTTTGCAAGGTGTGTTAGGTTGAGAAAGGTTCTCACTGCTTGATGGCTATTCAAGTTATAACCAAATTTTGGTCAAAGAAGAAGACCAGTACAAAACAACATTCACCATCAAGTGGGGTACAATGGCTTATAATAAGATGCCTTTTGGATTGTCTAATGCAGGGGCAACATTTCAACGTGCAATGGACATGGTCAGTTTGTTTTGGTTTATTTAGATGATGTAACATTTTTTCTTAAGAATATTGATCAACTTCTTCACCATCTTAGATAGATTTTTGAAAGATGTAGGGAGTATGGTATTTCATTGAATCCCAAGAAAATTATATTTGTTGTTCATGAAGGAAAATTGTTGGCATGCATTGTTTCTAAGAACGATATTAGAATAGACCCTAAAAAGATCAAAACCATACTTGCATTGCCATTGTCTGCACATAAGAAGGGACTCCAGAGTTTCATAGGTAGGATTAAATTTATCAGAAGGTTTATTCCTAATATTGCAACATTGATGCAGCCACTTACAACCATGCATAAGAGAAATATTCCTTTTTAGTGGAATAATGAAGGTAAGAAAAGACTCAATTGCAGCAACCCCTACTCTTATTAATCATAATTTTAAGAAATATTTTATTCTATGTTCTTTTGGGAGTGAGGATACTATTTCTGTAATTTTGTGTCAACAAAATGATGAAAGCTTAGAACAACGAATTGTTTTCTTTAGTCAGATTCTACATGATTATGAGACTAGGTATTCATTTATAGAAAAGCATGTGTTAGTAGTAATAAGAAGCCTTAGAAAATTTAGGAACATGCTCTCTAACAATAAAATTCAGCTCATGGTTGCTCACCCAATAGTGAAGGAGTTTCTGCTTAGCAAGGACATATACGATAAAAGGTCAAGTTGGATTACTAAGGCAATGGAATATGACATCTATATCAAGGTAACTAAGTTGGTCAGAGGAAAATGTTTATGTGAAAAGGTTGTTGGAAGTGCAAAAAACAACAAGGAAGAGGAGCAGTAAGTTGAAACAACTCTCATAAATGAATAGCAACATGTTGTCCCAACTATAACAACAACTTGGAATTAGAAGATTGCTCATTATCTGCAAATAGGTGACTATTTGGGAGGTTTGGAGAGGTCCAAAATAATGTTTTTCAGACTTCAATCTATTCCTCATTCTTTAATAGATGGTATTTTATTCAAAAAGGATTAAAATAATGTTTTCTTATGATGCATAGATCCAGATGATATTGATAAAGTTTTGCAAGAATTTCATGAAGGACCTTTAGGAGGTCACTTTGCAGCAAGAACAACAACTCTAAAAATTATGAGAGTTGGTTATTATTGTCCTGGTTTGTTTAAGGATTCTTACTCATGGGTGAGAAAGTGCAAAAAATGTTCATTGTTTGCAGGCAAACAAAGGCTTGTAGCATTTCCTTTGGAACCAATTGAAGGTGAGAAACCCTTTGCAAAGTGAGGGCTTGATTTAATAGGACCTATTAGTCCACCATCTAGTGCAGGTCATAAGTGGATTCTTACAACAACTGATTATTTCACAAAGTGGACAAAAGAAGTTCCATTAAAAGAAGCTAATGAAACTTCTGTTTTAATCTTCTATCAAGACTTGGTGTCCAGGTTTGGTACCCCAGAATCAATCATTTATGATAATACTTTATCTTTCATTGGTCTTAGAGTTTCAGATTGGTTAGTTAAGCATAATATATATTTGAATACTTCAGCCAATTATTATCCTCAGGGTAATAGACAGGTTGAATCAACTAACAAAAACTTGACCAACATCATTAAGAAGATTATTATTGAAAATCAGAGAACTTGGCATGAAAAACTCAATTTATACCTTTGGTCTTATAGAATTACACCAAAGAGGTCAATAGGTAACTCTCCTTATATTTTAACTTATGGCAAAGAAGCCAAGTTACCTATTTCAGTTGAATTGTCAACTTTAAACTATGTAAAAGAGCTACAGCTACTTGAAGAGCAGCTAATGCAGATTAGACTTCCTTAGCTTATGGAGTTAGAGGAAACTCATAAGGAAGCATACAAAAAATTAAAAGTTCATCATGCCTAGATGAAGAAAACCTTTGATAGGAAATCTCTACCATACATATTTAAAAAAGGTGATCTTGTTTTCAAGCAAGATGAGTTAAAAAATAGACCTGGTAGACATACCAAGTTTGATTCCATATGGGATGGTCCGTATGTTATAACATAATGTAAATAGAATAATGCATTCCAACTTGCTAGGTTGGATGGATAGGTATTGCCAATCCCTACCAATGGGATTCACCTCGAGCTATGCTATTAAGTACTAACAGTTTGCATATGTACATAGTAGAATAGTTGTAGTTTTGTTTTTAGTAGTTTGCCAGGCCTAGATATAAGCCAAACTGCAATAGTTTGATTTGAATAACTGCTGTCCAACACTTTGCAGTTTCCATTTCCTATTTTGAGTGTTTATTTTCAGATTTTAGTAGTTTTGAGTTCAATAAGTGCTTCCAACACTTTGTTGTTTTTAGTTTTTGGTTCAGTTCAGATTTGTTTGCAGCTTTTCATAAGTGCAAATCACACAGTGTGTAGGTTTATTTGTACACAAAGCCTTTGTAGTTTCATTTTTAGTTTAATTTAGTGTGCTGAGATACAGTTTCAAATTTTGAAGAGGGAAGATTTGACTCAATGCCTAATCGATAAGCTAGGCTATTGGTCTACTTTTGTTTAGAAGGCAAACACCCTTAAGAGGTCACCAAATGTTACCAAAATTTAATCACACCCAAAATTTTGGTGAACTATTACAAGTCTTATGTATTGCCGAAAAAAGGTACATAATTTTTTTCCAATTTTTTTCCACAATTCTTTATTAAATAAACATGTATTCCATAAAAGTATTTTATTTCCAAATATGAAATGTTTGAATTAAGAAAGATATACATGGATAAAAAATCTTCATGTAATACATGTTTATTCATAAAGAACAAACTGTTTACAAGATCCCACACAAGACATGGGAATGGCTGAGAAGAGATCACATTGATCATAGAAATATAAACAAAAAGAGAAGCAGGGAAAATAATAAACCCTAAAGTATGCAAAGCAATACTCCTGAAAGGAGTCTTTAGGTACAAAAAATAAAGCCAGTAGCTTTTAAAAAAATGAAGAAAAAGATAGCGACATGAAAGATGAAATGCATAGTGTGAAGAGAAGTTTCTTGGTTCTAATTCTAGTTACAACCCTAGTCAAAGCTCCAGTTCAAACTTGAAAAATGAAAACAAGATGCAAGCCTTAAATAAAGACTTCTTGGAGAAGATAGTGAAGTGAAAGTAAAAATACTTTTAGGGTTCAAGTTTATTTTACTTGCCTACCCTAAAAATTAGGGTTTTCCCTTAATTATTTTCTTTGTTTTACTGAAACAAACTTGCATGTAATATAGAAAGCTTTTATTTGGATTTCTTTTGTTTTATTTTTACCATTTTATAATTTAATTTAAAATTATTAAGGTTTATTTTCATTAAAAAGCCTTAATAAAGTTAAATTAAATTATATAATAGAGGGTATTTTTTTCTTAAATGAAAAGAATAGGTTTATTTTATTTTATCACTTTATTGAAAATAATATTATTAATTATTTCAAATAAATGATAAATAAAATTAAATTAAAAAATGAAAGGCAAAATACAGTGAGATCCATGCAGTTTCAGCGAAGGAAGTGAATTTTTTTTTATCCATAAGCTATATTTGTTAGTTTAGAGGACATCCAATTTTTGAGGATAGAGATGATTTTTTTTTTTTTTGGTCGGTAATTTTTGATATATATTGATTTTCAAGAAAAAGGGCTACAATAATCTAAGGCCATAAAAATTTCAACATCGGCCCAAAAAACTGACAGTCCTAGCCTGCTATGCAGGGAGTTTAAACTAAAAAGGAAATAAAGCTAGTACTATATGATTCTGCACTAGATATTACAGTCATCCATAAAATATTGGTTTTTTTAAAAACTAGTAAATAGCAAAAAACAAAATGGATTTTTTGCACCATATCCACTCAGCTAGTGTCGCTCTAGTTTGTTTGCTTCTCCTCCTCATCTGCAATATCAGCCAGAGCTTTTCCTTTGGCTGCTTCGGTCTTCATCTTCGAGATGCAATCCAAACTCCCAAAGTCTGGATCTCCCTCTAGACTTGCTAAGAACTAGACCACCTGCCCTTCCTCAAACTGGTCTCGCAGCTCTCTCCCTACTTCCATGCGCGCCACCACCTTGAGGGCTTTCAGTACCTCATCTGTTCTTATTAATTTGACACAGAGCTTCTTTGGCTTCCCAGCCTATGCGAGCTTGCTCTCTACATTTCTCCTTTATTCGATTCTCCGACCCTCGAACAAAGGGTAGTATCTCCTCCTCAACATCTCCTTCCCGAATGTAGATTCCAGTCTGAGGGATCATCCATTCCAAAATAGAGTCGAGGTTGATCAAATAGTCCCTGTCAATTAGCTTTGTTAGTGTGAGTTTAATTTTTTCCACCTTAGGTTCAAAATCGCAAGCCCAAGCCATAATCAAGGAATAAATCTCCATATTCATCTTGTACCTGAAGTGAATGTGCACCAACTCCTCCCCCAACATTAGATGCATTGTACTCCATAGTTTCTCTTCCTTGTATTTGAAGAGTTCTTGCATTCATTTGTCCGACACCATTCCCCAAAAAGGAACTAGTTTCTTCTCTATTCTTTGGGTAAAATTTGCCTCCATTGAACCTGCTAAAAAACTGTTAACTCCACACACGACACTGCAAAAGACACAAAATTCCTCATTAATCCAATTCTTTGATGATAGCTCATAAACCAAAATAGTAATTCCTTTGTCATCATTTGTGATGGGTCATAAAAGAATAATCAATGATATAAATTGAAAAAGATTTCACGGTAGATTTAATGTCATCCTCCATTGTCTCGAACAGATGCATTGTGTTTGGTAAGTGCCTCATTAATTGCAGTTCCTTTGAAAAGGCATACTTGTCCTTACAAGTTGTCTTGCATGCTAATTGATTTTCTCATGATTTTAGGACTGCATTAATTCCACTTCCACAAACTGCCATCTCCCTTCCACCACTTGGCCATTTGGCCTGTCATGTCACATCCGATGTTGGAAAGGAGGTCTACCACTGCATTGGCACCTCATCTAACATGGGAGGCACAAAAATCCTCAAAGGAGTTGAGTTTTTCTTGGATGATCTCCACCCAATGGGATAATTTCCATGATGGGGTCTTACCCTTCCCTAATCTCCTTCTAGGTGCAACTTTGGGATTTTCATGTTTATAGCCAATTCAGTGGCCATTAGTGCCACCTGTGCCTCTGCTTCGTTATTTGTTCCATCCTACAATTTTCTTGCACCCTTGAAAAGGATGACCCCTTTATCGTTTCTTGCAACTACTCCCACTCCCAAGGTTCTCAGATTTCCCTTACACACCCCGTCAAAGTTTATTTTTATCCACTCCTTAGATGGCGGTTCCCATTTAACCTCTTCTTTTTCTAAAGGGGGGTTAACCCTCAAAGACCCATTAATAGGTTGGAAATTCACAATGGCTAATTGGTTTGAATAATTATGTCCTCACTAGTATAGGGGTGTTTTGCCAGGTTATGGTTTCTGGCTATCGCTAAGACTGATTCAGCTATCACTCGTTCAACTCTTAATAGAAAATTCTCCATTGACTCTTCTTTCTCTTGGAATAGTCTTTCATTTCTTTCCTTCCAAACCTCCCATATTACTAGGGATGGCGCCACTATCCATAGACTAGAAAAGAGTGATCTACGGTTTGGTATATTCTAGCTAGAGAAAACTTCAAGGACTGTATTAGGTAGAGGAGCCATCCATCCTAGCTTCCCTTAAAGGAAGCTCCAGACCATTTGTGCTTTCACACATTGAAGAAGCAAGTGATCTAGGGATTCCTCTGCCTTCTTGCAGATTATGCATCTGAACGGGCCCAAGAAGCCTAGTCTGTGCAGTCTTTCCCCTATCAGGATGTGCTTTTTCAGAGTCAGCCATGTGAAGACTCTTGCTTTTGGTAGAATTGGGGAGCTCCACATAAGTTTTTTTGGCCATTCCTTTGTTTCTTCCAATTTTTCAAGAATGTTGTAACCAATCTTCACCGAGTACTACCCCGATTTTGAACCACACCATCTCATAGTGTCTTCCTTTCTAGATAGCATAGGGGTGTACTCTTGTAATGGTATATTTTCTACATCTTTCCATTCACACATATCTACCTCCTGGATCCTAATTTTCAAGAGAAAATCTCCTACCTTTTCTCCCCAATGGATTCTGGTAACCTATTTAATATTCTCAATATCTTGTCTATCTAAAAGAACTGGTCTTCCTTCCCATGAATCTATCTAGATATTGGCCCTTGATCCATTACCTATTTCCCAAGTGATGTGTTCAGTGATGACACGTTTACATGAGGTAATAAAATTCCATATGACTGAGCCTTTTGGTAATGTGGTGATTGTGAATATTCGCTCCCTGCTCATCTGGTCTAGATACTTGTATTTTAAAATTTGTACCCATTTCTAGTTTGGCTGTGTGTAGATCTGCCAAATCACTTTTGCCCCCATTGCTTCATTTAAAAGTTTCTAGTTTCTCAGTCCTACTCCCCCTGCCAGTTTGTCTTGGCAGACTTTGTCCCATGCAACCAAAGAAATTTGTCATTTGTTTCTTTGCCATTGCACAAAAAATTTCTCATCCCCCTATTCATACAATTTATCACCTTCTCCAGAATCTTTAGGGCTGTCATGGAGAATATGGGGAGTGCAGAGAGGACCGCTTTGAGTAGCATGATCTGCCTAGAGAGAGTAAGCCACTTACTCTTCCAACCTTTAAGGTAGTTTGTACAAGCATCAATAAGATTGAACCTCCCATGAGTAACTGGCTCCATCCCTTCTGCAATTTTAATCCCTTTCCATTTTCCTCATTGTTACTGTCATCTAATTAGTCTTCCCAAGACTTCTACTAATATAATGAATAGGAAAGGCGATAAAGGGTCTCCTTGTCTAAGACCCCGTGTGGTTTGAAAGAAGCCTTGTGGGCTACCATTGACCAATATAGAAGTCGAAACCCCCCTATACAAGCCTATATCCAACTAACCCATTCTTTGGAGAAACCAAACCTCTGCAAGACTTGGAGAATAAATTTCCTATCTACCATGTCGTAAGCTTTTCTAATATCTAATTTAATCATCATTCAATCCACTTTCACTTGATGGATTGCGTGGATGGACTCATGGGCAATTATTATTCCTTCCACAATTGACCTGCCTGGGACAAAGCCACTTTGTTCTTCTGAGATAATAAGACTTAGCAGAGGTTTTATTCTATTTGAGATCACTTTAGTTATCATTTTGTAAATGGTGTTGCACAAAGAAATTGGCCTGAATTCATTAAAATTATCAGGGTGCTCCACCTTAGGTATCAGGGCAATAAGTGTGCAGTTAAGCTCCTTTGCAACACTCACCCTGCCTTGAGATTCCTCCACTACTACCCAAACCTCATTTCCTACAATCTCCCAGAAATTTTGGTAGAAAAAAGCTGGGAAAGCATCCGGCCCTGGTGCTTTATCACCTTGAATACTAAAAACCACACTTCAAACCTCCTTAAATTGAATGGGTTTCATCAATGCCTGATTTTGCATCGCTGTTATCTGCTCTGGGATAATTCTTAATCCATTTTGTTGGTGCACCAGATTGTATCCATTATCCTTGGATAGTAATGCCCGAAATAATTCAACTGCCTCTTTATTAATATCCTCCACATTGTCTAATAAGACATTCTCCCTGTTGTAGATGGTTGTGATTTTGTTCCTGGATCTTCTCGCCTTAACCAAGTTATGAAAAAAATTTGTGTTTTTGTCCTCTTCCTGTAGCCAGCACTCTCTCAACTTTTGTCTCCAATAAATCTCCTCTCTAGCTAGCACTTCACTATATTGTTCTTTGAGTTCTCGTTTCCGTCGAAACATCTCTGATGTCATCCCCTTTTGTATTATATCTTCTTGCAAGATTGCTAGCCTATCCTCCAGATCTCTTTTATTAGCAAAAATATTGCCAAACTTGATTTGGTTCGACTCTTTAATTTTTGACTTAATAAATTGCAACTTCTTAACAAAAATGAAGGCCTTAGTTCTACACATCTCTGGAGCCCCTAACCACCAATCATTGATTAAATCCCTCAACCACATTTTTTCAAATTTGAAAGGGCATCTGATGGGGGGGCCATCAAAGGATATAGTGAGCTCAACTGGTAGGTGGTCAGAAGCAGCCATTGGATGGATATTTGAGGTGAAAAGGAGGTTGGTTTCCACCCAGGGCCCACCCAAGAAAAAATGGTCCAGCTTCTCTGCAAAATGTTGTCCTAAGATCCTTCGATTAGACCATGTAAATTGTCCTTCTTTAAATTTGATTTCCTTGAGTCCATTGTCCGTCACAAAATTTTGAAAATTTACTCGGTTCATACAAAGTCCTCCCTTGCCCCCCGATTTATCACTCAGTTCCAATAAAGTATTAAAATCACCCCCTATAATCAAAACGCTCCCATCTAGATCTTGAATGAGGCAGGACAAGGATCTCCAAAAATTTCTTTGAAAATTTGATTTTGATGGTCCATAGACATTGATTAATGTGAAATCAGCATTTAGAGGGTAGGAGTGAACCTTACATACCTGCCACATATTGGAGGCAGAAACTTCCTCCACTTTGTGATTATTTGCATTCTAGAGGATACCTAGTCCACTCGAAGCTCCCTCTGAATTCTCAAAGACCCCCATCCACTACTTCCATGACCCCATGAGTTTCTTTGCTTCCACTTTGTTCATCTTTGTCTCTTGTAAGAAAACTACATATGGCCTTAATTGATCCAACCCTCATTTGATCAGTCGACGTTTGTCAGGGGCATTACAACCCCTAAAATTCTAGGTTATGATTTTCATTGTCCTTCAGGAAGGGTGGCACCCTTCCCTACTATCAATTTACATTTGCCTTTGGCACAACCAACCATTGCAATCTTGAACTGATTTGACTTTCTACCTCTTGATCTCTTTTCCCCTATCCTTACCTTGGTACATACAGGCTCCGTTTTCTCTATTGTTCTGGTTTCCATAATGTCTTCCTCATCCATCCATCCCCATTCATCTTCCTCATCAACTCCATCAGATTTTCTATTGTCTTTGGTTTCCTACTTATCAGACCTCGATTCATTATCCTTCTCTAAGTGTTGTAGTTTCTCCAAACTACCTCCTGTTTCTGCAAGAGGAAAGGCTTTGGTGTTAACCTCATCTAGGATATCAACTACTTTCTCAACTCTTGCAATGGCATCTTGTACCCATCCTATGGCCTCTCTCTGTTTGTTGATAAGAGAAACTTCTGTTATAGTCTCTTCCACCTCTTGGGTGGTATTATTGAAAGCCATCGAGAAATCCCCCTACACGAAAGGGTTTTGCATAGCTTGGATCATATCCTCATTGGATCTCATCTCCTTTCTTGTACTATCCTTTTTTGCATAGTAGGCCACCTCATCTTCTATTGTTGTCTCCACCTTTTTCCCTTTAGGGCCTATTAAGCAAGTTTCCTCCAAATGTCCTTCTCTTTTACAATGCTTGCATATTTCGTTAGATTCTTCCACCTTGATTTTTTGGAGCCACTGTCCTGCATTTGTTATGATCTCTACTTGTTTTAGAAGTGGATAATGGAGTTTCCATCCAATACATATTCATGCATACATGCTAAAGCCTTTGGACTCAATAGCCTCATTCGCTTTCATGTAGAAGCCCAGTTTGTTACCTAAAGTTTGAAAGAACTCTTCATTCCAGTATTCTTTGGGTAGGTTATCTAATCTGAGACAAATAGGTATCTCTTCAATTGGAGCCAGCACTGGGTTGAAGTTAGGCTCCCAATCCCTAACATACAAACCCCTTCCTCCCATGAAAAAGGGTCCATTATTTAAAATTCCTTGCTTATCCTTACTGTCTTCTGTGATTACCAAGAAAAACCCATTTGGAAGGGTTTTGAGTTTGATTTTGCATTTCCAATTTTCAGTACACCAACCTTTCATCTTTCCCACCAAAGGCCAATCCCCAAAACACTTTACAAATAATCCCCTCTCCCGAAAAAAGGTCATAGAGTTGTTCCATCTTTTGTTATCTATCATCAACGACACTTTCTCCATTTTCATACCCTCTTTTCATTTCGGGGACTTCCTCGGCTTCTGAGCATTTCTTCTTGGTCACCATTCTTTCTCTTGGCAATGCTGCCATATTTTTTTTGAGCCATACTCCTTATTGTGATGCCCTTGGGCTCTGGGATTCTCTTTCCTCAAATATTTGGAGTCTCGCCCTGATGCTGCCTCCCCCCATTGCTTATGGGAATGGAAAAACCTATCCGGATCCTCCCAAGCCTTGTTCGGCTTTTGCCAAGGTCTTTTTCCAAGTCGTGGCTATGCAAAGTTTTGTCATGTTCCCCAATCTACAAATCGTTGGCCCTAAAAGCCATCTTCCTATGGTCAAAATCCCTAAAACTCCCTCGATTGAAGCCCTACCCTCCTCCTCCTCTACTCCATTATTTTTCCGAGAGATGATTTTTATGATGCTATATTTAGCAAGGTTATTGCTCATGCAAATTTCAGAAAAGAAAGGGTCTTTTTATTTTTATTTTTGGCTCAATGACATGCATAGTCTAGACATAGGTAATTTGCTTTTTAGGGGAGCTATTTTTGGTGTCTTATCATACAGTTTTCAGTTGATGGGGTCTTTTGTTTTTCTTCAGAGATATTTTTAACAACATGGGCATGTAGTTCTGGATAGTGAGTTTTGCTTCTTCAGTGAACATTTTTTTGGTAGAAAACTGGCAATTTATTTTTTTAGCACAAGGGGGTCTTTTTCATGCAACATCAGTTGGGGTCCTTATTTGGGCATTGGAGGTTATTTTTGGTAGGGTTTCACATGAGTTTTTTAGGAGGAGATATTCTTCATGTAATCTATATATTCTTCTGTTGTCCTTCTTTTTTCCCTCTTGTTCTTTCTTTTTTCCATACACATTTTTGCAAAAAAACATTGTATCTCAACACTTCAGAGTTTTTAGTTTATATAGGAGAATTCCTTTGATATTAAAAAGTTTCATGTGTTTGCCTTGATAATAGTGTATTCTCATTTGTATATTTGATAGATATTTATCGTGCTTTGATCCAGAAACCTTTGAATTTTAGTTTATTTTATGTGCATGTATTTTCTACTTTTCATATGATCATAGGTTTGAGGTTTTGTAAAAGGGGTATTTTTTGTAAATTTATTTTGTCAAACTAGTTTTCCTTCCAAGTTTACGATCCCCTTAGCCTTCTTGGGAAATATTTATGTGGTTGAAGAGTAAAATTATTTTGTGTGGGCGAAATTCTATCATATTTTTGTGGGTTCATAGGCTATTATAATTATAACTTATGTGTATCACCTCCTAGTTTAGTTTCAGCTTTCAGTATTTTTAGATTAATTCTCACTCTTTTCCACATAAGTAATTTAGAGTTTTAGGAAGGATTCAAGGGAAGTTGTCGCATAACCTAGAGATTCACCTTCACTTTGAGAAACCCACAAGCTCAAAGGTGTTTCCATGTTTCACAGGATTGCTTGGTTTCAAACTTGGCATCACGGGTGAAATCCTTCATGACAACAAGTAGTCGATAAAAATTAAAGTAAATTATATTAAAAAATTCATATAGTTGTATTATGCATGTTTAAATTACATGTATAGTTGTAAATGCATATAACTAAAAACGAATACATTAACTTATTTAAACTTAAATACAAAAATTTACTAGAGATAATTTAAATCACATTTCATACATGTCCTAATTTAAAGATATACATGATCCTAATTGTGTATGCATTTGGGCTTAAGACATTTTCAATTCATCCACATCACAAATTTTTACTTTGTACATGTGTACACATGCACGTAATTTATTATTTAACATCACAAGATATATAAAAATCAGTTCATGGGTTTAAACACATTTACTTGGGTGAAGTAAATATTTCATACCACATCAAGTGGTTTAGACCGCTCTTCAATAACACTTAATATTTTCTCATGGTCTTCACTATCTAGTCTCCACTTTTAAGACCACCTATGACATGGAACTGTATGAAGAATTAGACCAATAATAATGACCAAATGGCTATACTGATATACCTTGTTGTCAATTTCATATTCAGTTAAATGAATGCTACATTAAAAATTTTTAAATTGTTTGAAATGTGTCCCTTGAACAACAATTGAACCTGCATGTACATCTATAAGAAATGAGAAATTGAAAATTTGTGTAAGCTATGTATATAAAACTTAAAACATGTGCACATATGTATGTTTAAAATAAATAAATAAATTTAAACATTCAAATTAGTTCAAACCTGTGGGAAAGGACATTCCATTGCTAGTTTTAGATTTTGTTATCTTCTTTTTGTCTTCTGTGCAACAAAATAAATAATAACTATCACCTTCTATATTTCCATCTTCTTCTATGACTGCAAAAATATTTCCTCCAATTCAAAACAAGTTATAAATTTAAAATCTCCTCAATTAATATAATTTATTTGTACATACATGCACACAACATGTTTTAAAGGAAGTATGTATATATATAATAAATATGTATACCTTTTTTAATCAATCCTAAAATATGGTCATAATTAGTAGAAATAAATGTTGGGATCCAAGAACACTGAGAGGGTGGGGGGAGCGGGGGGGGTGAATCAGTGTTCTACCGATAAGATAAGATTTTATCCTTTTATACCATACGCATATAAAATGGTAAAAAAGTAAACATATAACAAGAAGAAAATAAACCATCCACAAAAATGAACACCATAACACGCAAAATTTATACATTGAAAACCTCAAAGATGAAAAACATGGTGGGATTTGTGACCCACAATATCAGTTCACTGGCCATATGAAAAGATATTACATATTATGGGGGACTGCACATGCAGGAAGGCACACTGCCTAGAGCATACTTCTCATCACTAAAGAGCCTCACTAACTACAAGCTTTCTGCTAAAGTAAAATACTGAAAAATGAACTCAAGAATGCATCTTCTTTGCCAAATAGAGTTTTGGTCCTAGCTCTGCTCTATACAGGTTCATAAGCCCTAAACTACTATCGGTATCTCTTCTCCTCCAATAATGATTTCCAAACTATCTATAGATCATTGCATGATATAACATTCAAATACAAAATGATCTTCATACATATACTTTGCATTATACAATTCTACTATATTCTCCTATGTCCATATGATGTCACTCTATCTATCTTATATCTCAAATTGACCTAGAAGTCTAACCATATACCCATTACAAATAATATGCCTTATGTCGGCTTACAAATAATTACAAAAGATATTCAATGTCAGCCTCGAGACTAATTACAAAATGATTTATTAAATAGATCTTCCTTGAAGTATTGATGTTTGTGTCAGTGCCAGTTCTTATGCATGTGTAGCCCCGAATGCTCCAGAGCTGGTATCTACCAGTATATGCCTCCTAGTGCCGATATATCACTTCCATCTGATCTTGTTGCCATCAATGACAACAAAATGAATCCAATGAGTGTCAATTTCCAACAATCAAAGGAATGTTCAAATATTTTATCCTCATTTTCCTCATATGTGTCAGAAACATCTAGTGGCATTAGTTTCCATTCAATGACATCTCCAAGCTCTTGGTTCTTGCAATAAACATAGTTTTCCAAATGTAATTAGAAAAAAAACATGAATAATCTCTAGTGTACAATGTCCATAGGTGGTTATCTATACTCATGACACAATGCAAAGATCTTGTCCTCTCCATGCTCTTTCATCCATGCATTGATCTTCTATCCACATTTGAAAAATATACATGTATACAAACATATACATATCAAGTTGTTTTAAAACATTTGAACTAGGAACATTTAAAATATTAAAAAATATTTTAAAACGCTAAAAGAGATCACGTACTAGTTATCTCCGAAAATAATCTATATGGAATGTTTCTATATGCTCTCAATGATGAACAAGGATAATTAGGTTGCACAAAATATTTCTTACACTATTGAACAACATCATGTGAATCATCTATAAGATCTCTTATTTAATTTATTTGATGCTTTCTTAGAGAATGTTTGATACAAGCTCCTCCACCATCCTGGTCACCCTTTCCAAGACCACTCTCAAAAAAACTCCAAAAATGTATTTTGTCATTTTGATGATATCTACATAGTGCATAAAATGGTCTTTAATATTTGAATTGTGTTGCACATCCATCACACCAAACAAAATTTTTAGCTATTTTTATGTTTCTCTCTTTCAAATATTCAAAAAACTTCTTAAAGCAATGTTGTACAAAAAGTGTGTCACGCTCCTTATCATCACCAATATAGAAGTGATACTCTTTCTTACTAACACAATTTTAAAATGTACTATCAACACTATCCAAATCCATTTGTTCATGTCAATAATTCACATGTACCATAATAGTTGTTCACTTTGAAAATTAATACTCTAATTGAATCTCTTTTTGATGTGCAAAAGAGTAATTTTCTGCAAAGTCCACTATGGATAGAATAGTTCCAAGTGGGAAAGTGTCTCTTAATGTTTGAAATAGTTGTGTTTGGCACTTGACAAAAAAACCATGGCATATGTATGGTTTTATCAACTTACAAAAATTTTCATTAAATGTTCCAATATGTATCTTCTCTTCTACATAATATAACCTTGTATATTCCTTTCCAAATTTGATTTCAATATTTTTGTACTTGTAACTCTTTCAATTTACCATCTTCGTCATGTCAGTATCTTCATCTCTCAATGAAAATTTATCCAACTCCCCATATGTTCCATAAATTCTTTTTATGCAATTTATTTGACTTATTGCATTATCATCTGATTTATCACATGAGATAGATGCTATAAATCTACTTGTTCATTTAGGAGGAGGTTTTTGAAAACCATCACTATCTTCTATAATCTTTAAAAACACCTCATAGTATAGATCTAATTCGATGTGATAATTACAAGAACAAGTTTGTAAGACTTTGTTTACCTTCACATAATATGGCCTTAACCTTTCAAACATGGTTTGTCCAATCTTTATATGAGGGTTTGTTTTAGTAAACAACACATACAATTCATGTTTTGTTGTGTCTAACCAATTTTTTACATGGAGATCATAAATATCAGGGCCAATCCTTTACTAAATAATATCTCTACTATTTGATGAAGGATGAGTATTATCATTCCTAAAAATTATCACCACATTCCTAACAACATCTTCAATTCTATTAGAATGAGGAGCTCTACACATAATTGTCCAATTCTCTTCTGAGGTAGTATCATCCAGACTCCTTCTCCTTTTCACATATTTTGATATTTTCCTTCTACTAAAACCAAACTCAGATGATAGTGAAGAGATTTATCTTTTTTTAGGCAATATTTTATTTACTAAAGATGTCAACATCACTCTTCTTGAAATGGTCTTACCTACTATTTGAGTTTTTTTACCAATGTTCACCAAACCTTTCTTAACATAATAAACAATATATTTTTGTAGCTGAGAAGTTTTCCTCTTTTGACTTGTTGCATCTATACTCAATAATTCTAGTGGATCTATTAAGTCTTTATGAGTAAGTATAATTGATAACAATTGAGCTTTCTCTAGTGTAGTATCAAGATTATTGAAATGAGACATTATTTCTTTTGCACTTTTATTTATTGACCTCCTTTTACTATGGTTAGGTCCTTCAATGAGATGTTTCAACTCATTCACATCCATTTCCAGTAAATGATCTAAATTTTTATAATAAATATTTCTCTTCACCTATTTAGCTAGATCCACAATATGCTCATCCAAATCGGTGGTAGGAGGTAAGGAGCCTAAATCCTCTTCTTTGACCTCTATTGGTTCAACTTGGGAAAGAACCTCCCTATGTTATTCAACTATAATGTGTTCTTCAATAGGTTTGTTCACCTCAACTCCCACTTGATAACTTCCTTATTATCAAGCTTGCTCTGCACATAAATTAAGATGATAGAGAATATTTTTAATGCAATGAAATTCTAAGTATAATTTGAAACCAAATTTCCAAATCATAATAATGTTGGCAATTTGGAGGCATTGATGTTTTGTCATCGATGTCAACACTATCTATTTTGGATGCTTTATTGACATGCGTCTAGTCTCGCTAGGATGAGTGGTTTCTGGTTGGTTTGGATCCGGCATGATCTAGTAGTTTCCAATATAGTTTGGTTATGGAATTGGCTTGTTCATGATACTCATGTTCATATTTAGCAAGTTGGTTTTGGTCTTGTGATTGGATGCTATCCTATTTTCTTGGATGCTTGGCTTATGGTACTGGGGAAGGTTTCACTTGTAGAGGTTTTGTTGAAGATCTTTGATGAATTACATAGGTGGTATTGGTGCAGCTTCAGCTAGAGATTCAAGATGCTGATGGTGATCATGTTAGAGATTTGGTGGATGGAGATCATTTCTTCATTTTGTGGACCTATATTGGATCCTGGTTGATCTTGGTTCTGGATCAGCTTAGTGTAACGTGTGGATTGGACCTCTCGATGTTTTTCCTAGATGTCTTATGTGTTGGATATTATTTGTTTGGTCTAAGATCGACATGTTTAATAATTATCTAATTGGTTTATTGTTTGGTGCCTGACCTAATTGATTATGGTCCAAGGTTTGTAAATATAGATGTAAGATCTCATTGTAGATAATTAATGGTGTGATATTTGGATATGTAATGCGCAAATAACGTAATATCATTCAAGTAGAGGACGTGGTCGATCATTAGAGATAAAATTGGGTTTATGTCAAAAAATTTAGTCCTTTGGTATTGAGCTTAACCAAAACTATACTCAAGCATAGGATATGTTACCTTTGTTGTTCAAACACTTCTCCAGATTGTAGTCTAGATTTCTATGTAGTCAGTGAGACTCCTTTTGTGATGAAAAGTGCGCTCTAGGTTGTTTTTCATTCCTGCAATTTCAAGACCCTGAATTGTAATTTACATACCTACTACAAAATTATTAGCTGACTATGGGTAGGCTTCCCACCGTGGTTTTTCCCTTTACTGGGTTTTCCACATATAAATCTTGGTGTCATATGGATGGTATTTATTCTCTAATTAATTCTTATGCTTGATTAATTTAACTGATATTCTAGTATTTGGTTTAAGCATTCTGGTATTAATATTTTGGGTTCTGGTATTAAAGTTTTAATTTCTAAATGCTCTGGTAATCTATGACAACTGATTCACCCCACCCTCTTAGTTGTCTTTTAGATATTTGAACTGTCTAACAAATAAGACCTATAAATATTATGTCATAATACCTGTGGACTATTATGTCACATTTAAGACCTATTATTGCATAATAGCTCCTAATATCACATGTAATAGGTCCTAATATCTAAATAATATAGGTCTTAAGGGGAATCTTGAGTAGAATGTGAATTTATTTTGCATACATGGTCATATTAAGTCATATAATAGAAACTATTATGACATAATAGGTTCTATTATGTCATATTTAAGATGGATAATCACATAATAAGTCCTAATATCACATAATAGATATTATTATGACTTAATATGACCACGTATGTAGAAACATTATACATTATACTTGACTCCCGTTAAGACCTGTATTATGTGATTATAGGTCTTCAATATGACATAAGTTAGAACCTATTATGACATAATAGGTTTTATTATAACTTAATATGACCACATATGCAAAAACATTTCACATTATACTCGAGTCCCCTTAAGACCTATATTATGCAGATATTAGGACCTAAATTATGTGATAATAGGTCATTAATATCACATACATAATAGGCCCTAATATCACATAATATAGGTCTTAAGGGGAATCAAGTATATAATGTGAAATGTGTTTGCATACGTGGTCATATTAAGTCATAATAACACCTATTATGTCATAATAGGTCCTAATATCCCCTAATAGATCCTAGTATCACATAATATAGGTTTTAAGGGGACTCAAGTATAATGTGAAATATTTTTGCATACACTTGAAAACAATGTAGACACAATATTTGTTTGAAAGTGTTTGATTGTTTTGATCATGCAAGCACAAACCCTAGGGCTAACCACGAGAATATTTGTTGAAACCCACTTAGGGGGTTATCCCGAGCTATGCAATTCAAATTAGATAATTGGGTGTTTGACCCCATTGGTTCCCCTCCATGGCACTCACTTCTATGGGGTAACCAAGCACCTGTCCCCATGAAAATCCCAGCAGTGGACTTTGTATCTATACTAAGAACCGTATGTGTGTGAGCCGCTCTAGAGGTCTGACGACCTACCCCAACAACTAGAAGTTTTTGGGATTCTACCATAAAAAAGGAACTACTAAGGGCATCCATTCAGGTGGGCATAGATTCGATGAGTGAACATCGCTATGCAATTCCAACACTTGTTGCTTCCAACTTTCATTACAATCACTTTTATTTATAGTGGTTTAGAAGAGGTTGGATTTAGTTCATTACCACTTTGGTTCTCTCCCTCTCACTGAGCCTTAAGGTCTTCTCAGGAGGCAGGTCCCTTTCTAAGGATAAACCAAAAAAGATCCTATTGCTCAGGATACAAAAGACAAGTTTGTTAATTTTAGAGCATCAATTGAAGTGTTTCCTAAAACTATAAAGGCATATGGTTTCAAAATCTAAATTAAATTATATATTTATGGACTATCTAAATTAAATTATAAACTACAAATTATAAATGGGAAAGAGAGGGGTCCTAAAGATCTAAATTTTAAATTAAAACCATGATCTATTATAAATGGACTTAAGGGGGGATTGAAAATGTCAATTACACAACAATCAAGTTAATCGAATTTGAAATGCAAATACACATATTATTTCAAATTAAAAAAATATTTTTAATTAAAACAAGATTATTTTTAATCCTACCATTTCTAATTTTTTAAATAAAATTATCATCATTTATAATTAATTAAGATATAATTATTATATAAATTAAATTAATATTATTTAAAATAATTTTCATAGAAAATATAATATAAAAAATATTTGACTAATACTATCAAATAAACACAATTTTTCAGTATGTAATACATATAAAATTAAATAAACATACATACTTGCATCATAATATCTTTTCATTCCTTTTTCTCGATATCTTTGTTCTATTTTGGGTGAATAATTCTTTGAAGTATTATTTTGCCTTCTCTTCTTCCTCCCCATGCTTTTAAAATAATCTTCAAATTATTACCCTCAAAATAACTTTCAAATGTGTTCTTTCATTCAAAAATGTAATTTTTTTTATCATTTGTATCTAAATTATTTTTTAAAACTATATATATTTTTATGATATAGTAAATTGTTAAAAAATGGAAATTTGGGTCGGTTAGGGTTTGAATGAACGTTGGCCATTATAAAAGGTTAGATTCGTTTGAACCAGAACGTTATATGAATGTTTGCGCCATTATTTGGCCGAGGGGGTTCGAAAGAAGAGGGGTTCAACCGAACACCCCGGGTTCGAGCGAACCCCCCTACATTCGAACCCTTGTTCATATGAACTACCCTTATTTGACATCTCTTCCCAGATTATTCAAAATTCTGAGAAATTTTGGCCTTCAAACCTTTGTTTCAATGCTCAAATGAAAGAATCTTGATAACCCCACAAAATAAGATTGTAGTGCTCAGAGCAAGCTTTCCAATGAGTATAATTTTATTATATTATGAATTTATTATATTCTTTTTTTTTTAATTTTATGAAATATTGATTTTTCACCAAACATGAACTTGTTTGTCCAATGCATTGGGAAAAATAGAAAACTAATTAAAACAAAATCTTAAAATTATCTATGCCCTAGGTATTGATGTCTTATTTCTAACAAAAAATAAAAATTGAATTTTGACATATATAGAACAAGTTATGTGTTCAAACATACACCTATGTTTGAAATATAATTAGTCAGACTTCAAAAATTAATAAAATGACAAATATTCAACATGTCGCTATCAAAAAACTACAAGCCCTGGATATTGATGTTAGAAACCAAAATATTGAATAAATGAGTTTTTATCATTTATACAAAAAAACTTATGCATTTCGGGAGGCACATCACTCTTAAAAAATGTAGTTTGCTGTAAAAAAACTATTTTTCTAGGGAGATGGAAATATTTTAAAAACAAATCTATGTATGTATGTATGTATGTATGTACACACACACACACAGATATATATGTGTGTGTGTGTGTGTGTGTGTGTGTGTGTGTGTGTGTGTGTGTGTGTGTGTGTGTGTGTGTGTGTGTGTGTGTGTGTGTGTGTGTGTGTGTGTGTGTGTATGCATACATATGCATGTGTGTGTGTGTGTATACATATAGATATATGTATATGTATACATTTATATGTGTATGTGTATGTGTGTGTGTGTGTGTGTGTGTGTGTGTGTGTGTGTGTGTGTGTGTGTGTGTGTGTGTGTGTGTGTGTGTGTGTGTGCCAATGCTAGAGGAGCTCTCACCACAATCCTAGGTGGATGATCCAACATGAAAGTCACAGTCCCCTTTAACAAAGTTCATTAATTTATATCAACAAATTAATAGTATGTACACATTTTTTATAATCTACATTTAAAAATTTCACTCAACAAGTTAAATTTATGTAATCTTTGAATAATTTAAAAAATCAATCAAATTAAAAATATTACCCCAAAAGGCGTGCTAAGATTGAGAGGTGTCGATTGTACACTAAAATGATTAGAATATCTAGTTGATGTGTGTGCCCTAGACATGGCCTAGAGACATATAATCAAGACATATTATGTACAAATTATATATATGTTCAATTTTATAAATAATAATTTTATTAAAAAATATATCTATAGTGTATGTACTTGTTGATCACATAGATCTGTCAAATGAACATCGACATATAGGAAATGAGATATGGACCAATATTATTATGATCATTGGATGATCCTTGTGTAGCTGAAGTGGATGGATCACGATGTGAACTGGATGCACCTAGATCACCGTTGGGCTCATAGCATAATCAATGAAAACTACAAAAAAAATGAGGTGATGATATACAAAGAATGGTTATAATATCATCATCATCTCCTCTTAATGCTCCACAAGCATCATGGCCAACTACCAAATTAGATCTCTACTCACTAAGATTACTAGTGAGAGCTGTCATTGCACCCAATATTGAGATCACATTGGTGAAGATGAATAGGTATAGTAGTAGAAAGGAGATCCACAATTGGCTTGTGAGGGATAGGTAGGTTGGGGTCAATACGTGCCCCCCACCTCTGTTCTCACATGCCACCAGCAACACTCCAGAATGGTCTCATATAAAAATAATTGGGGTTTAAACCTAGAATAAACCCTACGTATAATTTTCTCAAAAGGTGTAGGGAGAACTCTAAATTAGTGTGTGGTGGTTAGTCAAATACCATCCACCACCACTCTGAAAAATGATTAGCCATCTATTGATATGTACACCACCTTATTGATATGTGTGATATATTTGGAGGAATCGAAAGGTTTGTTATAGGGTAAAATTATGGAGCTATGTATGCTTTGGTTATTTTCAAGTCTAAAATGTCCCTATAAGAGAGGCTATGAGAATAGAAATGGTTCTTTTCCTCTCTCCATGCATAATATAAATCAAGCTCCTCATTAATGGCTCTAACTACATCAAGAATATTTTGCATCTATGAAGCAAAATGTAGCATGTGCAATGACATCTAGAGTTCTCTAAGGATCTCATGTACTCTTTCTTGTATGGTTCCAACATTGTTATTATTCGATCTCCAATTATTGACCAACTCCTCTAGTTGAATGATATTACATTATTCGCACATTACATTCCTTGATCACGACCTCTAATAATAACCATGATGATCTACAATGAGATCTTATATATATATATACAAACCCTCGACCATAAACAATTAGGTCGACTACCAGACAATAAACCGATTACATAATTATAAACCATGTCAGCCTTAGACAAAAAAATAATATCAACACATAAGACATCCTGAAAAGACATCAATAGGTCCTATCCACACATTGCATTAAAGCCGGTCCATAACCTAGATCAACCAGGACCATGTATAGGTCCACATGACACAATAATGATCTACATCTGCCAACTCTCAAACATCATCACCATAAGCATTCTGAAACTCCGCCAGAAGCTGCACCAACACTAGTTATGCAATTCATCGAAGATCTCCATCAAAGGCACTATTGGTGAAACCCTAGCCAGACCAAAGCCAACTGACCAAATATGAGTATGAGTATTATGAACAAGACAATTTCATCATTAAACTATACCAGATCCTACCAGATCATGCCGAATCCAAGTTAACCAAAAACCACTCAACCTACCAGGACCAAAAGGGTGGTTGTAAAGTATCCATAGAACAATGTTGGCATCAATGACAAAACATCAATGCAACACATAATTAATTGCACCAAATACATAACAATCTCCCCCTTTGGCATTGATGGCAACACTAGCTATCAAAAAAACATCTAAGTACCAAGAAAGGAAAAACAATTCTCCCCCAATGGAAGACAACCAACAATCTCCTACATATAACTTTGAATATTAGTATCTCCCCTGTGAAGAATATCTCCCTTATCAATATCTTTCCCTTTTTCTTTTCTTTTTCAGTTTCTTTTTCACATCAATATCACTCCTCCTTTGATAGTAATGCTAGAAATCTAACAAAAATATCAAAGTAAAAGCATAAACCATTGAATCACATTGTTGACTACTCACCCTGAGTAGTAGAATCCCACATCAGTACCATAATGAATAGTATATCTGATAATGCATGTCGGACTGATGTCAAACCGCATCAATCAAGTGTCTACTAGAGGGGCAGAAACTTTGAATCTATCTCTTAGGTACTCAAATGGTTCATTGGATAAAATTTTAGTGAAAATATCTACAATCTTCTCTTTAGTGTTCACATTAACCAGTCTAACTTCATTTTCTTCCACCTTCTCCTTCAAAAAGTTATACTTGATAGATATGTCCTTTGTTTTAGAATGAAATATTGGATTCTTTGATATATCAAAAGCAACAAAGTTATCACAGTGAAATACCAGTGCATCAAAATCCACCTTTATATCCTTCAATATTTTCTTCATCCATAAAACTTGGGTACAGTTTGTAGAAGCAACAACATACTCAACTTCGGTATTAGATAAAGAAGTACATGATTATTTCTCGCTGATCCATGAAACCAACTTCTTTCCAAGAAAGAAAGCTCCACTAGAAGTACTTTTCTAGTCATCAACATCTCCAGCCCAATTAGCATCTATATATGCACATAAAGTAAAGTTATCATCCTTAGGGTACCACAAGCCATATTCTAATGTACCTTGCAAGTATCTAAAAATCCTTTTCACCACCATCTCATGATTTTCTCTAGGATCACTCTGAAATATTGAAACAATACAAACAACATTCATAATGTCAGGCCTAGTCTAAGTCAAATAAAGCCGACCTCCAATAATAGATTTATATCTTGTAGGATTTACCAGTACAAAAACATCTTTTCTTGTTAATTTATCAATTGTAACCATAAGAGTACTTACCGGTTTAGAATATCCCATACCATATTTCTTCAATAATTCCTTAGCATATTTAGTTTGACAGATAAAAATACCTTTGTCAGTTTGAGTAATCTACAAACCTAAGAAAAATTTCATCTCACCAATCATAGACATCTCAAATTCTTTCTCCATATTCTTTGAAAATTCCATGCATAACTTATCTTTGCTTTCAAAAATAATGTCATCAACAAACACTTTAATAATCAATATATCATCATCAGTGATCTTATAATATAAATTACTATCAGCACTACCCTTAGTAAAACCAAGCTTTAAAAGATATTTATCCAACCTTTCATACCAAGCTCTAGGTGCTTATTTTAATCCATATAAAGATTTTCTTAGCCGGCAAACCATATCAGTATCATCCGATAGTGAAAAACCATTAGGTTGATCAATATAAACTTCCTCATCAAGATCCCTATTCAAAATGCACATTTAACATACATCTGATAAACCTTGTAGTTTTTATAAGGAGCATAAGAAAGAAATAATCTTACAGCTTCAATCCTAGCTACAGGTGCAAAAGTCTCTCCATAATCAATTCATTCCTTCTAAGAATATCCTTTACAAACCAATCTAGCCTTAATCTTTATAACCTGACCATCCTCATTCAATTTATTCCTAAAAAATCCATTTAGTTCCAATAACATTCTTATTTTTAGGCCGGGGAACCAAGGTCCATGTGTTATTCTTCTCAATCTAAGCTAATTCTTCTTCCATATCTTTCAACCAACATTCATATTTACATGCCTCAATTACTGATATCAATTCAACTTATGAAATTAAACATACCTCATTAGTTTCTATTTTTCTTCTTGTCATCACTCCATTTCTCTTATCCCCAATGATCTAATCTTCTAAATGAGTCAATATCACATACCTAGGAATCTTCAGAATTTCTCTTCCTCTTCCCTGTTCTTCAATTACTGTAGAGTTCTCTGGTACTACCAGAGTAACTGGTTCAACTCTCTATTCCGATAAAGGTGCTACTAGTTAAAATATAATCATTTCCAATGTGGGTTCCTTCTCATAAACTCTTATTTGACTTCTATTCAACTCATCTACTTTGACATTAGCACTCTCCATAATTCTCTAAAATCTCTTGTTATAACATCTATATTCTCGGAGGTCATGGGACTCAAGATGGAGGGGACAAAATTCTATAGGGATAGAAAGTATGTTGCTGAGGCCTTCAAAAATTTCCCTAAGATGGAGGACGAGAAGGGCAACCTGACGAAGAAGGACAACATATCATACTTCACCCCCCAACAAGTAAAACCTTTTTGGCAAAAGGTTCTTAGGGCATTAATGGAATATTTAACTATGGATGGTAGGTTTATGAAAATTTACAAGTATCATTTCGCCATCCTAAACCACTTCCGCCATGGGGCTAAAATATCTTTGCCCTTCTATTTAGCCTCTTCTCTAAATGAGAGCCTGACTGACCATGTTAAAAAGCCCAGCTCCTACCCTCTAGCGCACCAGGGACTCATTCTGCTGATTTATGAATATATTAAGGATAAGACTAGGGCTACCAAGGATGACCCTTTAATCATCAATGCTCAGATTTCTGAGAAATGCATAGACTCTGATTCGACTGGGGAGCCCAGCACCCCTACCCATAAAAAAAGGAAGGTTGAAATTGTGCAGGGAGAAAAGGACGTGCTTTGTGATGAAGAAGAGGGAAAGAATAAGGAAACTATTTCTGAAATGGAGATTAACAAGGAGGAGAATTATGGGGAAGGAGAGGAAGGGGGCAATTCTAAGAATCATCAACCCAACCCTGAAGGCTCAGAAACTAAGAAAGAGGCTCTGAAGCCTAAGGAAGGTGAAAACCCTAATGTGGAGGAAACGAAATAGAGCAAGGATTCTGCGGACACCATTCTAGATACCGCCCACAATTGCACCCTTGAATTCTTCAATTTTTAGAAGTGGATGGTTGAAAACATTACCAGCATGCAGGGTAAACAAAGGGAGCTGGAAGTTAAGATCAACAAACTGATCAACATGTCTGACTCTGGGAAACAGCACGAGGAGATGGAGAATAGTGAAGTGGAGGAGGAAATGGAAATGGAAGACTGGTTGGAGAAAGATTTGATAAAAGGCAACCTAAAACATCTGGAGGACATCATTAAAATAATGAAGGAATAGGTGGAGGAGGATAAGGACAATGTCAATGCCCGGATGGCTAGAAACGAGAAAGCCTTGAAAAGCCTTATGGACCACAGCCTCCAGGTTCTTAAAGTCTCCTCCCAGAATATGAATGCGTTGGTAATCATCTGGAAAAGAAAAACCAGGAGAAGAACCTGGTAGTTATTGAAGATGCTCCTACTTCTAGCCTAAGCCACCAGACCCCTAAGCGTAGAACCAGGTAGACTGCGACGGAGAAGGATATGAAGATGAAAGAAAGTCAGATTGCTCAGGAAAATACTGACTTGAGGGAAGCGGCCAAGGCAATGATGGTCTTGGTGCATAATGTAGAAGAAACCATGAAGAATTTCTAAATTTATTTTTATATTGGACTTGGGGCCAATTTCTTGCTGGCCTCTTGCTGTCCTTTCTTATGTTGCTGGTCTTTTTGCTGGTCTTTAGCAGCCATTGTGTTTTGTTTCTTTCCAAAATATCTTTCATATGTAACTGGGTTTCGAGTCCCTTAAAACCTATTTTTTATTAATCAAAAACATCTATATGATTTGCTTTCATTAGAATAACCAAGAAATATTCCTTCATTACATCTAGGATCAAATTTCCCAATAATATCATCTCTCCTAATATAACATTTACTACCAAAAATTCTAAAATAATTAATTGTAGGTGTATTTCCAAACCATAATTCATAAGGTGTCTTCCCAATTTCTCCTTTGATATGTACTATTTTTAATGTATAAACTATTGTACTCACTGCTTCTCTCCAATATATATGAGGTAGACTAGCTTCCATGATCATTGTTCTAGCGGCATCCAAGATAGTTCTATTCTTCTTTTCCACAACTCGATTATCTTGAGGTTTCTAGGAAGCAAAAATTTGTCTTCTTATATCATGCTTGTCACAAAAGTTATTAAACTCACCAGATGTGATTTCTCCACTATGATCTAATCTCAAACATTTAATCTTCAATTGTGTCTCATTTTCTACTTTAGCCTTAAATATTTTAAACTTTTCAAATGCTTCAGATTTTTCTTTCATAAAAGTAACCCACATCATTCTAGAATAATCATCAATGATTAGCATGAAATATCTATCACCTTGAAAACTTTTAACTCTAGGAGGGCCAAAAAAATTAGTATGAATAAGATCAAGAACATCATTTCATTTATCTTGTATACTCCAAAAAGAGGTTCTGACCTATTTACCCATTTGGCATTCCTTACATACTAGATTATAGGGCTTCATAATCTTAGGTATATCCCTAACTTCCTTAGTTGAACTGATCTTAACAATCTTATCAAAATTCATATGACATGACCTTTTATGCCATAGCCAACTTTCATCAATCTGTGTAATCAAACATGTCTTCTCACCAGAATTCAAATGAAAGATATTACCTTTTGTCTATGTAATGGTTGCAATGTCCAAGCTAGATCTGTTAATGATTTTGCATTTTCCATCCTTGAATTGTGATTGAAATCCCTTATCTACTAAATTTACCTACACTCAAAAGATTATGCTTGAAAACTTCAACATAATAGGCATTGTCAATATTGTTCTTACCATCCAATGATATAGTTCCTTTTCCTTTGATCATACATGCTTTGTCATCTCCAAATCTAACTAGACCACCATGAAATTCTTGAAAAGAAAGAAACTTCCCTTTATCTCCAGTCATATGATGTGAACAACCACTGTCAATTACCCATTCATCATTGTCCACAATTTTAGAAGCCAGTGCCATCTCTTCCAGTACCATATTATCTTCCTTGATAGCCAGGAATACCCATTCCTTCCCATTGTCGGATCCACTAGCAGAGTCTTCTACCAGTTCTTCATCAGAATCAGTAATGTCTTCCTCATATTCTATGTAGCATGATTTATCTTGGTTTTCTTGTATTTATACTTGTTCTGATATCCAGGGTTAGGGTTAAATGATCTTCTAACTCTTTCTTCAAATCTTGAATTTCTTTTAGGACATCTAGATGCAAAATGACCAATCTTATTACATCAAAAACATTTAAAAGGTGCTTTTCCTTCATACTTACTTCCTATCGCTCCTTTCGGTATTCTTCTAGAAAATAGTGCTTCAAGTTGCTCAAGCTCATCATCTTCTCTCTTCATATCTTCTAATTCCTTTGCATACAAATCTTTCTAATCTTTCATATCGGTTGTAGATGTAGATGCATGAAAAGATGATTCAGTCTTCACAACTCTAGAAGGTCCAAATTCTTCAAGCTCAAAAGAAGATAGTTTCCCAACCAAAGTATTATGTTGAGGGATGTATTAGCCAATGTTATCAACTCGTTAATAGCACTAGCCTTCATTTTAGAGGATCACCTTCATTAAGAGTCTCCAACTTATCCCATATAGCCTTTATAGATGATTTGTCGGTTAATCCCATTATTTATTGATCAGAAAGTGCACAGATGAAGGCTTATCTTTCTCTGCAATCATTATCGAGCTCCTTGTCTAGGTTTACAGAGGAGGATTGCTAGATCCTAGATTTTAGGATGTGACACCATTCTGTGTGATCTCCCAAATCTCTTGGCCAAGACATCGTAGATGAGTGTCCGTTTGAATCTTCTGTACTGTGTAATTTGTTCCATCAAGCCTCAAAACATCCCTTCGAAAGATAGCTCCAGAAGAACTGGATGAACTTTAACTATTAGATGCCATAGGATTTTCCTCAAGAGGTTTAGCTTTCTCCAAAGAGCACCAAAGGTCTGATACCCATTGTTAGATAGTTCAAATAATCAGAAGACAACTAAGAGGGGTAGTGAATCAGTTGTCAAAGGTTACTGGAACCATTAGCTATTTAAATTTTAATACTAGAACCCAAAACATTAATAATAGAATAGAAGATAAACCAATTAAGTATAAACAATAATCACAAAATAAATACCATCCACATAACACTAATATTTGTAGATAGAAAACCCGGTAAAGGGAAAAACCATGGTGGGAAGTGTACCCACAATCAAGTAATACATCTGCAGTAAGTATGTGAATTACAATTGAGGGTCTTGCACTTGTAGAAAGGCCAACAACCTAGAGCGCAGTGCTCATCACAAAAGGAGCCTCACTGACTACATATAAATCTAGACTACAATCCATAGAAATATTGAACTACAAAAGATAGCATCTTCAATACCTGAGTACAGTTCTGGTTAAGCTCAATACCAGTGGACTAAATTCTCTTACATAAACCCAATTTGATCTCCAATGATAAACCAACTCCTCTATTTGAATGATATTACATTATCCGCACATTCTACATTTGCTTGATCAAATCCATCTAAGCTTAAATATTCCTTTACTCAAAGTACAGATTCCACTGACCAGTTAGGCAAATGCACACTCACAGGTTTTTGCCAATGTTTCCAACTTTGTGAACTTTGATAACAACTTTTACAAACAACATCATCAACCTTAAATACAAAAACAATTAGGTTGGTAACACAACAAAAACCTAATTCTCATCATCGAGATTATAAACAAGTCGATACAATCTTGACCATTAGATATCATAACAATCTCTTCAAATTCTTCAAGAAAATTTCAACTGCTCCATGATCACCACTTCATCGGACTTTGTAACTCATCATGCGCTATGAATTAGATGCAATCCACTTTGATCCTTTCTAAGAAATCAAACAAATGCGCCAAATCAATCCATTCTTATCCTCATACAATGATCACATGTGTCTCCATCATTTCGGGTCACTAGATAATAAACCAACAAACTTGATCGATTACAGTTTATCAATAGGTAGGGTTTACCATTTACATTATATAAAAAGGTTTAACCCTTTACACCAATTTACCAGTGCAACTCACAAACTTAAAATACTGGTTTACAACATCTTCCACAAAGTTTAACACACCGGTTACAAGAGAAAAGCAATAATAACAATAACATCAGAAATATAATGAATACCATGATACCAGTACAAATGACATCAATGATAACATATATCATTAATTCAATCTTTATGCAAAATACCAAAAAAATAAAAATGCCAACAATATCCCCCTTTGGCATTGATGGCAATACAAATATCAACGCCTCTGATTGTTGTTGTGATTTATGAATAGGAATCCTGGTTTACATTACCAAGTATTCATCTTACTATTATTGGCAATATTACAAGGATATTGAGCAGGTTGTTGATGATTATGGACATAATTGATTAAAGATGTTTTACTGTCTTGATATTATTATTTTGTCATTGATGTCAAGAAATTGATTTTCTAATTCAGTATGATGTTGCCATATCTTAAGAAATATGATATGAAGATTATAAAGAAGTCGGTAAAGACAGAGGAAAGAATATGATGAATAAAGGGATAAGTTATTCAATGGGCACCTCTACTGAGTCAGACAATGATGAGATCTTGATGTTTTAGATTGTTCTAAAATCATACATATGTTGTAAAATGTAAAGGTTAATACTATACTATGTTATCAAGCAAAGAAACTAGTTGGTAAACCCTAAGGAACCTAGTCAGTAAACCCTAAGGTTATCGTAGTCGGTTAATGAAGACAAAATGTCTACCGAGTAAAGTTTAGTATTCACCGAGTTGTAACCAAGCTATAATAGAATGCATTAAATGTTTACATTTGATATTTAATGAAAGATGTTGATGAGCTGGAGCGGATCAATGATTGGCAAGCTATAGAAAAAGTTTGTTAATGAATCTAAAGCAATGGAAAGTCGGCAAGAAGATCTATAGCTCAGATTGAACCGCATTACCCTAACACAAGTTCCAAGATGAATGTGCAAGTTCCGAGGTGGGGTAAAATGTTTTCAGATCGAAAGATACAATGAACCTGGACAAGATTGAAGATCTAATGGCTATGTTTGATCATGGGAAATGTGATCAAGGAGATTAAGTGGTTGGAAGATTGTTTATAAATAAGCAACTATTGATAAGCAATATATGCGGGAAAGTGTATGCACAGGGATGCCACATAGTGATTATTGAGCATAGAAGCTTGAAGACCTGTTAGAATAACAAAGTATTGATGCCCAGCAGATAGACAAGATTAGTTCTATGTCTAGATTATATTGGACAAATAAGAATCTGCTTTAGCATTTTAGATGTGAAGTTGCAGACAGATTGTATTACTATTATTTTGTGAAAGTGACAAGAAATCTCTTAACCGAGTGGACTTAACAATCTTATATGTAAATCCTCTAACAAGGTGACATTCTGATTGAGTGTTTGAAATCCTTTGACAAGGTCACTTCTAACAAAGTGAAGATCCTGACAGATCTGAGGGAAATCCCTTAACTGAGTCACATCTAGCAATGTGTTTTGTAATCTTTAACATGATTGGCTTTTAACCGAGCATACTCTAGAAGAGTATATTTCTTAGTGGGTCCAAAATCCCACAGTGGTTTTTCCCTATTTAGGTTTCCACATTAAATCTGGTGTTATGAGGTTTATATTGTTCATATGCTTTTGAGTTTGCATGTTTGACAATTTTTATTATATGACTGATATATGTTACCGAGGTTGAATCTGATGTTTTCATTGATGATCAAGTTTGTATGATTCACCCCCCCCCTCTCTCATCTTGTTGGCTATTGGATCTGTACTTATATTAAGTATCAGAACTATCAATTGGTATCAGTGCATTGGACTCCGAAAGGAAAGTTTAAAGGAATTTGAGTTAAAGATCCAAAGATGTATAAGAGGGATGCACCTAAGCTGAATAAGTCAAGTTTCTCTACATGGCAGAAAAGGATGAAGCTACATCTATCAGGAGTTGGAGAATATGCTTTATACTATCTGGAGAATGATTTTGTTGCACTGAGCACCTATCCACAGACTGTGGAAGAGATAAAGGCAAAGCAAGAACACATTAAAGTAATGATTGAAATAACATCTGCATTGACCGATTCTAAGTTTAATGATCTAGAAGGTTGCAATGATGCAAAGGCAATGTGGACTAAGCTCATATCTGTATATGGAGGAGATGAACATGTTGAAAGAGCAAAATTTGATAGTCTAAGAGGACAACTTGAATCTATGAGGATGAATGAAGGTGAGAACATAACCCAGTATAGTACAAGACTAAAGGAGCAGGAGGAACTATTGAAGAAAAGGATGTGACAAGTAAGTTGTTAAGAACCCTTGTACCTGCCTATGCAATCCAAGTCTCTACAATCAATGAATTAAGGTTTGTACCTAATATGTCAGTTTCCTTGAATGCCACTATTGGTAAGCTTCATGCATTTGAGTTAAGTAATTTTGATAACAATGGGTCATCGGTAAATAAAGTTGAATCTGCATTTAGTTCTTTTCATCTGAATGAATCTAATGATTACAATGAGAGAATGTATAAGTACTATGAAGGAGATCACAGTGGAGCAAGTGAAAGATTTTGGAAGAACATGGAGGAGGTACATAAACCGTATGAAGAAATCAAAAAGCAAGAAGAATTTGAAGCACTATTGGCCAAAAGGTTACCAAGAGGCAAAGGTAAGTATAAAGGAAAACTACCTATGAAATGTTTCAATTGTGATAAGATTGGACATGTGGCTTCTAACTATCCTGACAATGATTTCATTGAAAAGAGAAATTACCGAGAAGATAGACAGAAAGATAATCATTATAGAGGTCACTGAGACTTCAGAAGAAGAGATAGAAAGACATGCTTAATTGCTGATGAGGAATCTAAAGATGATAAATCAGATGAGATTGATACAGAGGAAGTTGTTTATGTGGCTATCAAGGATGGATCAGATGAAGACGGGTATGAAGAAAAATCCCTAATATCTCACATAAACACTAATGATTCTTGGATTATAGATAGTGGATGCTCACATCATATGACAGGAGATAAACACAAGTTTGTTATGTTAGAAGATTATGATGGAGGCTATGTTAGATTTGGTAATGATGCACCATGTCCGGTAAGAGGTAAAGGATCCATAACACTTCTTGATAAAGAAATATGCAATGATGTTTATTGGGTTGAAGGTTTGAAGTATAATTTGTTAAGTGTAGCACAACTAAACAACATAGGTTACCGAATAGAATTTTAGAAAGGAATTGTCAAAGTTCATGACATAAATGGAAAGTTAGCTACTACTAGGACACAAATAAAAGGTAATACATTTCACCTTGACTCTACTCACAACAAGTGTTTGCATGCAAAGATTGATAATACCTGGCTATGACATATTAGGTTTTGCCATGTTAATTTTGATAATCTAATCAAGATAAGTAAGAAGCACTGAGTAAGAGGTCTATCGAGTCTTGAAAAAACTGAGATGCTATGTGTCAAGGATGCCAGATGGGTAAGATGACAAGATCCAGCTTTACAAGTAAGTCCTACACTTCTAAGAGAATTTTAGATCTTGTTCACACTGATCTTTGTGGTCCTATGAAAGTTCAAAGTTATTATGGTGATAAGTGTTTCATATTATTTATGGATGATTATTCAAGGATGATGTCAGTAATGTTTTTAAAAGAAAAATCAGAAGCTTTTCAAATGTTTAAGTGGTACAAGGCTAGAGTTGAAAATGAAACAGGAAGACAACTGAAATGTCTTAGATCAGATAGAGGAGGAGAATTCAGTTCTGATGATTTCAACCTATTTTGTAATGATCATGGTATTAAAAGACAAGTCTCTGAACCAAGAACTCCATAATAGAATGGAATACCTGAAAGAAGAAACAAATCTATTGTGGATTGTGCTAAAACATTGATGATTGAGAAGAAGGTTCCACAAACATTTTGGAGAGAAGCAATAAGCACAACTGTTTACACCTTGAACCAAGTTCAAATAAAGAAAGGTACTTTGAAGACACCTTATGAAATCTGGTATGGCAAGAAACCTAATGTAAGTTATTTTAAGATCTTTGGAAGCAAATGCTATGTTCATAAAGATGATAGAAATGGCAAGTTTAATCAGAAAAGTGAAGAAGGAACATTTCTAGGATATTCTTCTAGAAGCAAAGCATTTAAATGTCTTATCAAATCATCTAACAAAATAGTAGAAAATGCAAATGTGAAAATTGATGAATTTGCAAAAAGAACTGATGACAGGAATTCCAAAGAACCAGAAGACTATGATGAATTTGTCTATGTGAAACCGAGAAGTCCTACCGAGATAACTATTGAAGGAAATGAGGAAGATATCCAGTTACCAAGTGATGAAGAGTATCATACAAAGCCTATCGAGCCTATATTAGCCAAATATGTCAGAAGACACCATGCACCAAGTCAGATTATAGGAGATAAGGATGATCCAGTGATGACAAGGAACAAACTGAGATAGAACACATGTTTGATATCTGAATTTGAACCAAGAATAGTGAAATAGGCATTCAATAGTGAAGATTAGATAAATGCTATGACTGAAGAGATTGATCAAGTCAAGAAGAATGCCACATGGACACTAGTCCCAAGACCGAAGGACAAAAATGTAATCGGTACAAAATGGAACTTCAGAAACAAGCTAAATGAGAAAGGTGAGGTCATTCGGAACAATGCAAGATTGGTTTGCAAAGGTTATGCCCAAGAAGAAGGAATTGATTATGGTGAGACTTTTGCACCTATTGCTAGACTTGAAGGAGTTAGAACATTGTTGGCATATGTTGCTTTCAAAAACTTCAACGTATATCAAATGGATGTAAAATCTGCATTTCTAAATGGAATATTAGAAGAAGAAGTTTTCATTGAATAACCTAAAGGATTTGTAGAAGACAATAATAAAGATCAGGTATGTAAATTGAACAAAGCTTTATATGGTCTGAAACAAGCACCTAGAGCATGGTATGAAAGATTGAACTCTTATTTGATTAAGATTGGTTTTATAAGGACAAGTGAGAAAAACAACATGTACATGAAGAATGATGAAAATGGAATACTAATCTCAACCATATGTGTTGATGATATTATATTTTGTGGAAATGACTCTTTATGCAAGAACTTTGGAAATGAAATGAGCAAAGAATTTGAGATGTCATTAATCGGTGAGATAAAGTATTTTATAGGCTTACAGATACTACAAATGAAAAATGAAATTTTCATTACTCAATCCAAATACATAAAGGAAATCTTGAAGAAATTTGGAATGGAGGATTCAAAGCCAGTAAGTAATCCTATGACTACAAACTGCAAACTATCAAAGAATGATGAATCTGCATCTATTGATGAGACACTCTACCGATCCATGATTGGAAAACTACAATATGTTGTTCACAGTAGGCCAAATATAGCAAATGTAGTAGGTATTGTTGCAAGATTCTCTGCAGATCCTAAAGAAATACACATGACAACAATCAAAAGAATTTTTAGATACTTGAAAGGCACTGAAGATTATGGCTTAGTATATCAGAAAGGAAATAATTTTGATTTAAAAGTTTATACTGATGCTGATTGGGAAGGCAACATTGATGACAGAAAAAGCACAAGTGGAGGAGCTTTCTTCTTAGGAGAAAGACTAGTGAGTTGGCTTAGCAAGAAACAAGGATGTGTTTCTCAGTCAACAGTCGAAGCTGAATATGTTGCTGCAGCACTGAATTGTACCAACATTAAATGGATCAAATAATTGTTGGAAGGTATAAATGAGAAAGTTACTGAGCTAGTAACTATATTTTGTGATAATACTAGTGCCATTAATATTTCAAAGAACCCTGTTATGCACTCTAAAACAAAGCACACATCTATTAAATATCATTATCTTAGAGAAGAAGCTCAAGAGAAGAAAGTGGTGTTGGAATATGTTAACACAAAGGAACAAATAGCTGATATCTTCACCAAGCCACTACCAAAGGACACTTTTGAATATCTCAGAAGTAAGTTAGGGGCCCTACCCCTATCTTTTACTCACTGACCGAGATCGGTGAAAGCATCACTTCAATGACTCTATTGAATATCTTTTAGGGAGCTGATGCTGGAGTGATACACTTTAGAATGTTTTTCTGAAAGTGTACTAGAAATAATACTAGGATAATATAGAAAATGATATAGAATTGTAAACAAATGCTCTGACTGAGACTCAGTTAATACACAACAGCATGAAATAACTTCTTACAGCAAGAAATTATGTTTTAGTTCTATTCTTTTTGGCATTATTGTTAAAGGGGGAGAAGACCAAGGAGAAGACCAAGAAGGAGAAGACCTACCCATGGGGAGAAAACTAAGAAAAGACTATAGATTGAAACCAATAGAAAAGTCTAATGTATGGGGGAGAGCATTTCAGCATTTCAAAATCACAGCAACCTGAATTCTTAAAGGTAAAATCAATTGGTTTTGCCATCAATGCCAAAGGGGGAGATTGTTGGCAATATTACAAGGATATTGAGAAGGTTGTTGATGATTATGGACATAACTGATTAAAGATGTTTTACTGTCTTGATATTATTATTTTGTCATTGATGTCAAGAAATTGATTTTCTAATTCAGTATGATGTTGCCATATCTTACGAAATATGATATGAAGATTATAAAGAAGTCGGTAAAGACACACGAAAGAATATGATGAATAAAGGGATAAGTTATTCAATGGACAACTCTACTGAGTCAGACAATGATGAGATTTTGATGTTTTAGATTGTTCTAACATCATACATATGTTGTAAAATGTAAAGGATAATACTATACTATGTTATCAAGCAAAGAACGTAGTCGATAAACCCTAAAGAACCTAGTCGGTAAACCCTAAGGTTATCACAGTCGGTTAATGAAGACAGAATGTCTACCGAGTAAAGTTTAGTATTCATTGAGTTGTAACCAAGCTATAACAGAATGCATTAAATGTTTACATGTGATATTTAATGAAAGATGCTGATGAGCTGGAGCGGATCAATGATTGGCAAGCCATAGAAAAAGTTTGTTAATGAATCTAAAGCAATGGAAAGTTGGCAAGAAGATCTATAACTCAGATTGAACCGCATTACCCTAACACAAGTTCCAAGATGAATGTGTAAGTTCTGAGGTGGGGTAAAACATTTTCAGATTGAAAGATACAATGAACCTGGACAAGATTGAAGATCTGATGGCTATGATTGATCATGGGAAATGTGACCAAGGAGATTAAGCGGTTAGAAGATTGTTTATAAATAAGGAACTGTTGATAAATAATATATGTGGGCAAGTGTATGCACAGGGATGCTACATAGTGATTACCGAGCATAGAAGCTTGAAGACCTGTTAGAATAATAGAGTATTGATGCCCAGCAGATAGACAAGATTAGTTCTATGTCTAGATTGTATTGAACAAATAAGAATCTGCTTTAGCATTTTAGATGTGAAGTTGCAGATAGATTGTATTACTGTTATTTTGTGAAAGTGATAGGAAATCTCTTAACTGAGTGGACTTAACAGTCTTATATGTAAATCCTCTAACAAGGTGACATTCTGATTGAGTGTTTGAAATCCTTTGACAAGGTCACTTCTAACAAAGAGAAGATCCTAATAGATCTGATGGAAATCCCTTAACCGGGTCACATCTAGCAATGTGTTTTGTAATCTTTAACAGGATAGGCTTTTAACCTAGCATACTCTAGAAGAGTATATTTCTTAGTACATACTCAGTTTCAGTACTAGATTTTGAAGTACAACTCTACTTTTTAATACTCCATGAAACTATCCTTCCTCTTAGAAAGAATGCTCCACTGGTAGTACTCTTTCGGTAATCAATATTTCCTACCCAATCAACATTTGTGTATGCCTTCAAGTGAAAATTTCCACTGTATGGATACTATAACCCATAGTCAATAGTACCTTTCAGATATTTAAAAATTCTCTTGGTTTCCATCAGATGTGCTTCCTTTGGATTCTTCTAAAATGTAGCAATAATACCAATAGTATGGGAAATATTCGGTCGACAGTGAACAACATAGTCTAATTTTCCAATCATTGACCTATATTTCTTTTCATCTACGGACTTAGATGCATCATCCTTGGACAACTTACAACTTGTAACCATTGGGATTCCAATTGGTTTACAGTCACTCATACCAAAAGTTTTCAAAACCTCTTTCACATACTTGGATTGAGTAATGAAAATACCATTCTCCCTTTGTTGTATTTGTAAGCCTATGAAATTTTTTATTTCCCTTACTAATGACATCTCAAACTCATTCTTCATTTCATCTGCAAAACTATTTCTCATGTCATCATTACCTCCAAATGTAATGTCATGAACAAATACTTCATTGACTAGTATTTCATCTCCTTCAGACTTGAGATAAATGTTGTTGTCATCACTGGTTCTAGCAAATCCTATCTTCATTAGATGTGTATGAAGTCATTCATACCATGCTCTGGGTGCCTGCTTTAATCTATACAAAGCTTTATGCAATTCGCATACCTTGTTTCAATGAATAACCATCATGTTGCTCTATATAAACCTATTTTTCCAATATCCCATTCAATAATGCAGACTTAACATCCATCTACTATACCTTGAACTTCTTATGAGCTGCAAAAGCAAGTAGTGTTCTAAGACCTTCCGGTCTTGCTACTGGTGCAAAATTTTCTCCATAATCTTCTCCTTCTTCTTGTGCATAACCTTTGCAGACTAATATTGCCTTGTTACGAACTACAACACCATCTTCAATAAACTTGTTTCTGAACACCCCTTTAGTACCTATAACATTCTTATTTACCGGTCGGGGTACTAGGGTCCAAGTGTTTTTCTTCTCAATTTGATCCAATTCCTCCACCATAGCTTTAACCCAATGATCATCACCAAATGCCTCTTTAGCACTTCTAGGTTCAAAGGTGGAGATCATGCAAGTGTTCTCTCTTATTCTCCTTCTAGTTAGTACTCCAGTATCCTTATCCCCAATAATTTATTCAGGACTATGATTTAGTCTCACATGCCTAGTAATAACATGATCATTCTCTTCAAGTTCAACTTCTTCATTGTCATCTTCTTTTGAATTTATTTGTTCTAGTTGAACAAGTACATCAGGATTTGCTTTACTGGTTTTTGTTTTAACAGTTTTAGGTTCCAAAATAAAAATGCAAGTATCTTCATCCTTTTTGTTTGAATTGGTTCCTTCTACAACTTTAGGACATTCATCTACAAGAACATCAACACTCTCAATAATTCTCTGTATCTAGTTGTTGAAGCATTTATAGGACTTACTCTTGGTGTAATAGCCAAGAAATATGCCTTCATCACTCTTAGCTTCAAAATTTCTTATGTACTCACCTCTCTTAATAAAACATTTACTACCAAACATTTGAAAATAGGTAACATTAGGTGATCTCCCATATGAGTATTCATAAGGTGTCTTGTCCTTACCTCTCTTCATCAAAACCCAGTTCATTGTGTAGACTACTGTACTCGTAGCTTCTCTCCAAAATATTTTCTCCACACCTCCTTGCATCAACATTGTCCTAGCTGCTTCAACCACTGACTGGTTGTTTCCCTCTGCTATACCATTATGTTGTGGTGTTCCTGGTGCAAAAAGGTACCACTTGATACCATTCTCATCATAGTACTTAGTGAATTCATCAAAAGTAAATTCACCGTATTGATGTGTTCTTAGACATTTTTGTTTTTTGCCACTCTCTTTCTCATCTAAGGATCTGAATGCCTTGAATTTACCAAAATATTCATGCTTATCCTTCAAGAATGTGACCCACATCATCCTTGTACAATCATCAGTGAAGATCATGAAATATCTATCACCTTGAATTCTTCTTGTTCTTATTGGTCCATATAGATCTGTATGAACCAAATCTAGCAAGTTCTTCACTGAAGGGCTTTATCTTGAAAGTTGAAGAAGTCATCTTTCCTAACTGACATTCTTTACAAAGAGCATTAATTGGTTTGTCTAGCTGAGGTAGACCTCTTACTGTCTTAGACTTGCTTACTTTAAAAATATTGTCAAAATTTATATGACAAAATCTCCTATGCCAAAGCCAACTATCATCTATCTTTGCAATCAAATAGTTGCTAACTTTAGGATTAAGATGAAATAGATTACCTCTGGTCTATTTACCAGTTATAATCAATTCACCTTTGTTGTCAAAGATTCTACACATACCATTTCTGAACTCCAATGGATATCCTTTGTCATTAAGTTATGCCACACTCAGAATATTGTGCTTTAGGCCTTCAACCTAATAGACATCATCATCACTGCTCTTCTCATTAAAATAAATAACTCCCTTACCTTTAACCATACAGGGTGAGTCATTGCCAAATCCGATAACACTGCCATCAAATTCCTTTAGGGAAATAAATTTTCTCTGATCACTGTCTACTCCAACTATAATAATAATAACTCTAATTGAAATCTCAATCTGAAGTTTGGACATTCATCTGGTAAAGTTACTATTTTCATGGCTAGTGTTCATTTAGTTATCAACCCAAGGACGTAAAACTTGAAATGGGTCTGCACTATATATGCACTGAGCTCCTTCAATGGCTATTCTGCATTGCTGCAGTAATTAACATTATGCAAAAAGGAAAAGCAAGAGTGGAAATCATAGAAGGCTACATGAAAACTTATAAAAACTATGCTAGAATGATCTAATGTAAATAACATAAATAACTCTATCCTGGCTTGGCTGCAGGAACAGTTAGTGGATCTATTTCCAGTGGTTGCAGGAACAATCCAGGCATGAACTTCTACTCCAACTAAAGGAGAAATAATTTCAATGAACATAAACACAGGATCACTCACTAAGTGGGCCCCCTTGGATGAGTGATATCAAGCTTCCAGCAAAATACTTTTAACAGATCAGAACAACATATTTTTCATTCATTTCTTCCTAAACATGATTACATGTTCTAAAAGAAAAACTCCAGAATGCTAGCCAAAACTCTCTGCTCTATTCCTTTCTATCTATCTAACCTCTGAGAAAAAGGAAGAGATTATTATAAAGAAAAGGTCAACTACAATGGACAACTCAAATCATGCCTAGAAGAAGAGGTGGATGACTGTCAGATGAAGAAGATAGCTAGAGCTTGGCTACAGGAAACGTGCATCTAAACTAAACCATAGTCTTTGCACGTCGTAGTGATATTTTGCGAATTCAATGCCCACTAGAGTTAAACTCCCATAGTGATATATGGCTGCTCCAGTTATGCCATATCTTGTGCTTGCTCGGCTCCTCTTTAGTTTGATCTCCAATTATCTCATACGTGATTCTTCATTCCTTAGGCGGGACAGGAGAACATCCATCACGACATCATTTATTATCTACATTAAATAAGAACAACATACAAGGACATGCATACATATTTTACTTAATTAATACGTTCATTAACTCACATATAACATTATCCCAAATAACTTGCATAACAATAGGAACAAACCACTTGGCTGTAGGAATAAATTGGCATGACTGCAGGAATAGATTGAAATAGTTCAAAAATGATTTCATAAGTTTAGGTTTACACATGGAATACATATAGTCAATTCACAATACTTTACTACCATAATGCAACCCAAAAGATGTCAAAAACCTAAGAGTTTTGATGGTAAAAACATGACAAAGTATCAACTTATTATGCCCCCCAACTTTAAGAGTTTGCTGATCCTGCAACAAAAGGAAAATTTTTGATTCTCGCTGTAACCCTTAAATCACTAATAGTGCCCTGACCTGTCCCCCCTGAAGCCAAGTTCCAATAAAATCCTTTCATTTTTTTTAGCCAGGCCCATCTAGCTATTTCTTCTGTGAATACATCATAATTCTGCTCTATTGGCTGGCATGCCAAGAGTGGCCACATAAGGATCAGAGGTTGAAAGATCAATGGTAGCCAGTTGTTGGATTTCTCCCTACCTAACTATATGTATCTAGGCGCTCTTTGCATGGCTGCATGAAAATTTTGTAGTGAGTAAGGTTCTCCCTGTTTTAAATGTTCCGGTAGATTATTCTAGCACTGAGTTAACCCTTCCATTGTAGTTGTCCTGCTAGTTTGAACCAAATGCTCATATGCTTGATAAACTTCTTCTCTCATTGGAAGAACTATTTTACTAACATCATCTCTTATTAGTAACTTTTGCCAATCATAATAAAGAATCCTTGGTTCTTGTGATTCCCTTCTTAATGGTAATGGACAGTCAAGCTCTAATTTTTCATACTCCCTAGCTTGTGGCCCTATGATAATCTCATTTTGGATCCATGACATTAAAGGTTTGATATGGATATCCCCAATATACAATAAAAGATTCCACTCCCTGTCTGAAGGTAAAACATAGTTATGTAAATATAATTCACATAGAAAATTTTTCACAGTAGGTGGAGAGGTTTGATAAGCAGAAAAGAATTCTTCAGGTGTTTCTAAGGAAGGATTAATGTTCCTAACAATGCAGTTTAATTTGAAGTTTAGATACCGCTCTTTTAGATGTACTGCATAAATTCTTGGAGGTTCCCTACACTGCATCAACTCAGGAACTATACCATAAATTATTTCTACCTTAGCTTCTAATTCTTCAATTCTGTTATCTCTCTTTTCAATCTCTTTTTGTTGTTTATCAATAATCCCTTGCAACCTATCCTTCTCTATTTCCCATTGTCTATAAAATGTTAAAGCAATAGATAAAATACTTAGGAATGAAGGAGGTCTTATAGGTACTACCTTAGATCATGGGATTTCTTCAATAAACTCCTCATTCTGAGCTGGCATACCTCCCATATTTTTCTCAGGCTGTTGTAGAACATCTTCAACATTTTCTTCAAATTGCAGTGCCAATGAAGCAAGATTTTGTAGTTTATCCTCAACAACATTTTCTTCAAATTGCAGTGCCACAAAAGCAAGATTTTCTAGTTTATCCTCAACAACATTTTCTTGAATTTCATCTTCAATAGGGCTTCCTTCTTCCAAAGTTTCTACTACTATAACCTCTGCTAGATTACCCACAAGTTGAGTCTTTTGTGTCCTCCTTCATGTTCTTCTCACATACACTTTTGGAATGGCTGTAGGAGCTTTAATTTTTGTCCTACTCCTCTTGGCTGCAAGAGGAATCTAAGTTACCTACAACCAGGTAATAAATTCTTCCTCTATTTCACCCATTTCTAACTCTTTTCCCTTCCTTTGCAAAACTAGAAAATCTCTTTGAAGAGAAGTAGAGGGCTGTTCTTCAATTGGTTCTGATTCAATATTTTCTTCCAGAACAATTGCGGCTCCTTCAGCAACAAACAAACCCTCATCTTCAATAGGCAGATTATCTACAACATTTTCTTCTTCAACCAGTGGATTATCTACAACAGGGGCATCATCAACCCTAAATCGTTGTACATCCTCAAATACACCCCATTCCATTTGTGAAAAATCTCTTAGGGACCATTGTACAAGTAGCTTAACCAGGCCATGATGGCTAACAAAGCGATTTCCATTCTTTCGTGTCTCCTTAGCACTTGTAAAAATGAGATGGTATAAGAAATTAGGTACATTAACTCACCGACCATGCTATAGATGGCTAAGTAACTTAAAATGAGGTGAATGTAGGTTTGAATACCACCCTTCACATGTAAAATATTTCATAACATACAAAGCTACTTGAGACCAATGTGCTGGTAGAGAAACCCTTCTAGTTCCTTATCTATCTACCATTAAGGGTCCGTCAGTGGGAGTTGTGAACTCTGCCTTGGAACTCCTTGCGTCTTTTGATTCTAGAAAGAGTTCTCCTTCCTGCAGCAACCTTGTTACTTCTGCTATTCATTGTTCTATAGCAATTACCCTCAAACCTTTAACCGTAGCTTCCCCTTCATCAAAGGAATGCATGAATTCTGCAGCAATTTCTTCATTGTAATCCCTGATTTTCAAGAAGTAATCCAACCAGCCATAGTTTCGGAAATAATGCTCACAAACACCATCCTGCAGCAACCCTTCATGCACCATTGGCTCATGGCGAATTAGATCACCGCCCATCTTTTACTCTAATATTTTTCTCTCTGCAACTGAACCAGAATATTTGATAGTATTACTAAAAATGAGATCTCTTTACATATCTTAATTCTAGCAGCAGACTTTATTATTCACTTGCGTGAAATAATAACATAATCAGTAATGATGGGGAGCAGATCAATTTGGGGTACCAAAAAGGACTGATAATTAATCATATTGGAAAATGAACCATAAAGTACCCCCCCAAATTAACCTAGCACGTGTCCACACAAACTAACAAGATTTTGGGTAGTGGAGCGGATTTAAACAGGATATAATCATAATGAAATAATAAATTCATAATTAAAATAAAATACAATATACACGTACCTGCAATTGCACAAAAAAGAAAGCGAAATGAAATGAAATGATAGGTAAGAACATGGGATGGAATGTCGTGGATGGGATTTTATGCACAAAGAAGAATATTCCCATATAAAATGGAAATATTTTATTATGAACTGGCAAATATGTTCATTGCAAAGGCTGCAGGAACATTACCTTTATTAGCTTGCTTAATTGCAACAGGAAGCTCATGAGTTGTTGTAGAATCTGTATCAATTGCTGCAGGAACCTTTATGTCACTTTGTGGAACAAATTGCTACAGGAACTCTTCTTTAGTAGCCGGCTTATGATATAGTCTTAGTCGGTGCCCATTTACTAAGAGTTTAAATCAAACAGGATCAATTATAGACAAACGGACTGCTCCATTCTAGAAAACTTCTTCTATCTCAAAAGGACCTAACCACCTAGTTTGAAGCTTTCCCATAACATCTTTATATCTGGAATCATAAAGTAGTGCCCAGTCACCAACTTTGAATTTCTTTTCCCTGATATATTTATCATGTTATTGTTCTCTTTGATTTTGAATCACTTCTGTTTGGTGAACAACTATCTTTCTCCATTCATCTAGAGCATTTAATTGTTGAATGCATTCTTTCTCTACTTCAGATAATGTCATATTTAATTGCAAAGTTTTCTCAAAGTTTTATGCTCAAATTCAATAGGCATCATTTCTGTTTTGCCATAAACCATCTCAAAAGGTGTGAAACCAATTGGTGTTTTCCAAGTTGTTCTATATGCCCGAATTGCTTCTGAAAGTCGATGAGACCAATCTTTCCTATGAACAAACACTATTTTTGTAAGAATAGACTCAAGCTCTTTATTTGTAACTTCTACCTGTCCATTAGACTATGGATGATATGGAGTAGATTTCCTATGTCTTATATTGTATTAATTGACCAAAGCCTTTATCAATATTGAAGTAAATTGAGGTCCTTGGTCAGAGACTATTTCCCTTGGTACTCCATATCTTGTAAATATCTCCTCATAGAGAAACTCAACCACCTTATTATCTCTTGCATGTGTCATGGCTCTAGCTTCTACCCATTTTGTTACATAGTCTGTACATACCAAGATATAAGATTTGTCATTGGAAGGAGGATCAATTGGGCCAACAAAATCTAATCCCCACTTGTCAAATGGTGCAATTGATATTTGAGGATATAGTGGCATCTCATCAGATTTTGTAGGTTTGCCCATTCGCTGACATCTGTCACATTTCCTTGTGTACTGAGCTGCATCCTTGTGTAATGTGGGCCAATAGTATCCTATATTAGGTATTTTTAGTGTTGTTCTTTTGGTAGCAAAATGACCTCCACATGGTTCATCATGACATGCATGCAGGATGTCATATGTTTCATCTTCTTTGACACATCTTTGCATGACTTGGTCAGGTCCAGTTTAAAATAGACAATCAGTCATCCATGAAAAATTAAAACTTTTTTCAACTAGCAACCTTTTTTCCCTAGGAGAGAAATAAATTGGCATCTTAGATGTAGCTAGATAGTTGGCAATATCAACATACCAAGGGGTGTGATCCTATATGAGAAAAAAATGTTCATCTGAAAAAGTGTCATCTATTATTGTAGAATCTTCCTACAATTGAAGATGTGAAAGATAATCTACAACCACATTAGACTTTTCTAGCTTATCAACAACCATGATATCAAATTCTTGCATCAACAATAACCAGCGAGCTAATCTACCAGTGATTGATGGCTTACTCATAAGATATCTTATTGCAGTATGATTTGTATGCACAAATATGGGATACCCTATGATATAGTGTCAAAATTTGTTAAGTGCATATATGACAACAAGCATTTCTTTTTTAGTATTGTATAATTCAATTCAGGTCCCTACAAATTCTTACTAATATAATATATTGCATTTTCCAATTTGTCAATTCTTTGGCCTAGCACTGCTCCTATTGCATAATCAGATGCATCTGTATGGATTTGGAATGGTAAAGACCAATTTGGCCCCTTAAGAACTCGTGCTTGAGTCAAAGCATGCTTAATCTTTAAGAGAGCTTCATTGCATGCTGGGGTCCATTTAAATTTTGTATCTTTGGTAAGCAATGAATATAAGAGACTTGCAATTTTACTAAAATCTTTGATAAACCTTCTGTAGTATCCAGCATGACCAAGAAAACTTCTCACATCTTTTTGCTTCACAGGGTCATTAATATGCTGAATGACCTCAATCTTTGCTAGATCCACCTGTATGCCTTGTACAGATATATGATGACCAAGGACTATTCCTTCTTCCATCCTAATAAAACACTTCTTACTGTTTAAAGACAAATTGTAGTCTTCACATCACTGCAAAACTTTCTTCAAATTACCCAATTCTTGATCAAATTCAGAACCATAAGTTGTGAAGTCATCCATGTAAATTTCCATAATATCTTGAGAAATATCATAAAAAATACTGATCACTACTCTTTGAAAAGTGACTAGAGAATTGCATAACCCAAAAGGAAGAATAGAATATGCATACGTGCCCCATGGGCAAGTAAATGTTGTCTTCTCTTGATCCTCTGGGGCTATCTATATCTGATTGTAGCCACTAAGTCCATGAAGAAATGAAAAATATCTCTTACTAGCAAGAGAATCTAATACCTGATCCACAAATGGCAATGGAAAATGATCTTTTCTTGTTGCTAAATTCAGAGCTCTATAATCAACACATACTCTCCATTTACCTCCTTTTTTAGGCACTATCACCAAAGGTGATGCCCATTGACTGTCAGAGATAGGATAGATAAACCGAGCTTTCAACAATTTCTGTAATTCTTCTTTAACTATCTCCTTCAAGGTAGGATTGACTCTTCTTTGAGGTTGTCTAAGTGGGCAACAATCATCCTTTATGTAAATACGGTGAGTACAAACTGCTAGATCAATCCCACTCATATCCTTGTAATCTCATGCAAAAGCATTTTTATGAAGTTTCAGCAAGTCTACAAGGCCCTCTTTTTGAGTATTTGATAGATCTCTATTGATATTCAAATATTTATTCAATTCCACCTCTATCTTAATAGTAGGATCAATCTGGTTTAAATCAGAAAAATGAGAAAAAGATAATTCCTGTGGCAACAGAGTATACAAAATATCAGTGGCTGCAGGAAAGTCCAAACCTGCAATATTCGGAATTAATTCCTACAATTTTCACTCTTCAATAAATTCATTTATTAGTATTTTATAAAGAATTCATTCCTCATCATATAACTGCATGACTAGTCCTCGATTAATCATCATAAGGTAATTAATAGAGTCAATTTCTTCAGATTCCTCCCCCAAGATAGGCCAAACAGCTTGTTGTTACTCAAGTTGTGGTTGTGCTGGAGAATACAAGGCTAATGTTTTTGTAGAACTCACATCTGAAATAGTCATGTCTCCTGATCTTCACCCAATATATGCATCAGCTGTGGCAAACCAAGGTCTACCCAAAATGACCGGATACCCTCCCAATGTTTCTTTTGGAGATAGAATCATAAAGTTTGTAGGATATTCCCAAGAATCTAGAATAACTATGACATCCTCTATGATACCATCAGGTCTCACTGTAGAGCCATCAGCAAGTTGTAGACCCATGGGTGTAGCCGTTAGAATATTGATCTCTATATGTTTCATTACTTCCATTGTCATTACATTAATGGCTGCTCCTAAATCAATCAAAACATTCTTTATTTGACTACCATTAACGACTATACTCACAATAGGACTACCTGGATCAGAATACTTGGGAATTACAATTTTACCTAACATGATATCAGCCAATTGACCCATAACATGTACCGTTTGTGGATCCTTTTTCTTCCTGCTAGGTTTCTTTAGGCATGTCTCTCTCAATTCCTTACCATATATAGGCACATCCTTTATTGCTTGCAACAATGGAATTATAACACAAATGTGTTTCAGTTGATCAATAATATCAAAGCTTTGTTGTTGTTCAATGGGAACTGCTTTGTCTTGCAATCTATGGGGAAATGGTGGCAATATTTGACTCTAGGGTATTGTATATGTTGAATTAGAAATTTCTTGCTCCTCCTGTACCTCAGTGATAACTGGATGAGAGGGACTAGGTAAAGTTGTTCCAGATTGGAGATGTATGTCATCTAGTGATAAAGAATAGATTGGGTACTGATTAACACCAGCTGAATAAGCTTGTTGTTGTTGCTGAGATTTGATATTTGGATTTGGCAATGGTTGAGTAGGCAACTATATTGGTTTAGGCGATGCAGCAGTAGCTGCAGGAGGAGGCATTAAAGCAGGAGGTTGTGGCTGCTAAACAGGAGGCTGATATCTGGAAGATTGGGCTGGCCATGATTGGTTCCCCCTCCATTAAGAGGTAGGTTTCCAATTCCCTTGACCCTGAGGTGGATACCAATTCCCCTGTGGCTGCTGCCACTATGGAACTTGATTAGCAAATTTCTGCCCTTGGCCTTGTGACCCATACCAATGTGGATAGTTATCAAAATTTTGAGAATACTATGGTTGCCATTGGTTGTTTGGTGCATAAGAATTACCACTATAGCTAGAAAAAGAAAGTGGATCGAGTGGCATACCTTGGCTTTGAAAATCTAGTTTTCTTTGAGCAACATAGAAGACTTGCTCGTCCTCACCTTGAACTGGTTTGAAGTCAGGTACTTTAACGTTTGCAACTATCTTACATCTGCAATCTTTCTTCCATTGTTTACAATGAGGACAAAATTCTGCAAGGAATGCATCAGCTTCCTCATTCTTCTTCTTAGCTGCCAATGTATCCAATTGGGTAGCCATATTGTTTATTATGTCCTCCTTGAATTCTTTTAACAAATGACTAAGTTCTAATCTAGAAACTCCAGTTCCAGATGTTGATAATGGTGCCCCTCGCTTAAATCTCATGTTCTTCTTAGATGTAGATCTGGAATACTTTTTGCAAATTTGTCCTATTTCAGCCCAAGTAGATTGTGTAATGTCACCTCCACCCATAAGATCTAAGGAATCAGTGCATTCATCATTGATACCCCTCAAAAATATCAATTTGAGGGAATCTTCATTCAGAGTACTATGCTTGGACTTCTTAACACTAAACAAAAACCTTACCAGATAATCTTCAAGACTCTCATCTTCAGTTTGTGTTATTCTAAAGATATCATCCCCATGACGATCAATGCCTCTACAGTAATCTTGGTATTTTGCAAGAAACAATCATTTCATCTCATTCCATGTATTGATTGTGCTACTACCCAAGCTCATAAACCATCTCAAAGATGACTCCTTCAAAGTGGCAAGAAAATTTTTGAGTCTATGGGCATCTGTAGTATAGTCAAAACTCCTACAGAGAACATCAAACTCAAACAGAAATGTATCTGGATCCTCTATCACCAGCCCATAGAATTTAGGGAGTGAAGATGCTGGAATGTTCTTGAGGTTAGCATTATCATGCTAATCAGAGATGGGAAACTCAAGCGTTGGACCTAGTGGCTGTGTTGGATTATTCCCACCAGGAGGAGGGTTCCTTTGCATTGGACTTGTGGGGGTTATTACTATAGGAAATTCTTCTTCTTGTGGACCAAAAAGGAACTGAAGACTACATTCTGGAAATTCAGATTCAGGGTGATTCAAATTTTGTGGGGCTCAGTAAAGTTCAGCAAAAGGATTTATATCTAGGAAATTATCTTCTGCATGATTAGGATGAATGGGCAAAAATCTACCTCTGGGGTCTCTTTTTTTGCTATGCATGCAGATTCATAAAATTTTCAACCAATTAAAAAAACTATAATAACCATAAAAGGTTCTTAGGTTGACACCATCCCCAGTAACAACGCAAAAATGTCTACTCCAACTATAATAATAATAACTCTAATTGAAATCTCAATCCGAAGTTTGGACATTCATCTGGTAAAGTTACTATTTTCATGGCTAGTGTTCATTTAGTTATCAACCCAGTGACATAAAACATGAAATGGGTCTACACTATATATGCACTAAGCTCTTTCAATGGCTATTCTGCATTGCTATAGTAACTAACATTATGCAGAAAGGAAAAGCAAGAATGGAAATCATAGAAGGCTACATGAAAACTTATAAAAACTATGCTGGAATGATCTAATGTAAATAACAAAAATAACTTTGTTCTGGCTTGGCTAGAGGAATAGCCAGGGGATCTATTTCCACTGGCTATAGGAACAATCCATGCATGAACTTCTACTGCACCTAAAGGAGAAATAATTTCAATGAACATAAACATAGGATCACTAACCAAGTGGGCCCCCTTGGATGAGTGATATCAAGCTTCCAGCAAAATACTTTTAATAGATCAAAACAACATATTTTTCATTCATTTCTTCCTGAAAATTATTACATGTTCTAAAAGAAAAACTCCAGAATGCTTGCCAAAATTCTCTGCTCTATTCATTTCTTATTGTCTAACCTCTAAGAAAAAGGAAGAGCTTATTATAAAGAAAAGGTCAACTACAATGGACAACTCAAATCATGCCCATAAGAAGAGGTGGATGATTGACAGATGAAGAAGATAACTAGAGCTTGGCTACAGGAAACATGGATCTAAACTGAACCATAGTCTTTGCACGCCATAGCAATATTTTGTGAATTCAATGCCCACTAGAGTTAAACTCCCATAGTGATATATGGTTGCTCTGTTTATGCCATATCTTGCACTCGCTCAGCTCCTCTTCAGTTTGATCTCCAATTATCTCATACGTGATTCTTCATTCCTTAGGCATGAAAGGAGAACATCCATCGCAGCATCATTTATTATCTGCACTAAACAAGAACAACATACAAGGACATGCATACGTATTTTACTTAATTAATAAATTCATTAACTCACATATAACATTATCCCAAATAATCAGCATAACAATAGGAACAAACCACTTGGCTACAGGAATAAATTGGCATAGCTACAGGAATAGACCGACAAAGTTCAAACATGATTTCATAAGTTCAAGTTTACACATGGAATACATATAGTCAATTCAAAATACTTTACTACCACAATGCAACCCAAAATATGTCAAAAACCTAAGAGTTTTGATGGTAAAAACATGACAAAGTATCAACTTATCAATCACCATTCATGTGATGTGAATAACCACTATCAATGATCTAATCATCAGAGTTATCCATTCTAGATACTAGTGCCTTTTGATCTAATATTTCTTCCTTAATAGCCATAAACACAATATCTTCACTAGCATCATCATCAGATTTTTCATCAATAATACCACTATCAATAGCTACAAGATAATCTCTCTTGCCTTTACCCTAATACTTCATAAATTTTTCTCTTGTACTCATTTTCACCTTTAGGGAAATTAACTGCTATATGAGAAATTTTGTTGCATGCAAAACATTTTAAAGGTAGCTTACCTTTATATTTACTAGTGCCTCTAGGAAGTCATTTTGCCAACAATGCTTCAATTTTCACTAAATTGTCTTCATCATCAGCATCTCTACTGGATCTAGATTCATAACCATGACTAGCATCTTTACTTCTTCTCACAGATGGGTTAGAGACAGAAGCTCTGAATATAGATTCTAATCTCAGTACACTACCATCATAGTCATTTAGTTCAAAAGTAGTAAGTTTGCCAATAATAGAGTCAAGAGATACCTTAGATTTGTTAATGGACTTCAACTCCTGAATAGCTACAACTTAGATAGCATAGATTGGTAGCAGGGTTATCAGTATCTTACTGATCACTATGGCATCTTCTACTTTCCCTCCATCACTCTTTATCTCTCCAACTATCACTTTTATCCTATGACCATACTGTTGGATATTCTCACCTTCAGACATTCTCATATCATCAAAATTTCCTCTTAGACTCTCTTCTTTACCAATCTTTACATGTTCATCACCACTATAAATATCTTTAAGTTTTTTCCATACTTCATATGCAGTTTCAAGACCATGAACATCTACATATTCAACATCATACAGGAAACTGATAACAACCTCTAATGCTTGATGATTTTCTTGTTGTTCTTTCTTCTGATCATCAGTCAGGGTTCTAGTAGGTTTAATGTACTTAGTTTCTATATGATCCCAATACTGACTACCAAGACTCTTAATGTAAATCTTCATTCTCTCACTCCATAGTTTGTAGTTATCTTTATTGAACTTTATACCTTCTTTCTTCATCATTATCTACAAGATATTTTCCTCAATCTATTAGGCTTTTAGATTAAAGAGGACCTGACATGCTTTGATACCAATTGATGGTATGATGAAAGAATAAGTATCTAGTAAAATACTGAGAGGGGGGGTGAATCGATATATTGAAAAACTGATACAAAGTTCCCAAACTCAAATTCAATCACACAAAGTAAACTTATCACAGTTAAGATCAATATTCATAAGAATACTAGATGTTAACCGCTTTGACTATTAAGACAATTTTAATAGTAAACAATTTTGATATTTATGAACATCAACAATTCTTAATCATATCTTCAACATATTCATCTCTCAAATACTTGTAGTTATCAATCTCTATCAGAAATTAATCTAATCAACAAATAAGATCATAACCACAAAAGCATTCACCACTTGACACATATGTTTATATGTGGAAAACCCAAATTGGTAAAAACCAATATAAAATGGGACTCACAAAGATAGCTATCTGGACTCTTCTAAAGTTCACCCTATTAGGAGCCAAGCCAGTTAAAAATTTACAATAAGTCATGTTAAGAACTAATTCCTTTTTAGGAATCACCCGGTTAACGGATCTACAAATATGCCTTGATGAAAAGCACAATACCCTGTTAGGAGTAATCTCACTGAAGGATTTGAGAATCAAAGTTAATGGACCACCTTGTTAGAGCTTACCCAATTAAGGGATTTCACTTCTATTGTAATTGTTACAAAACAATAGATTTTGTTGATCTATTTGAATAGCACTACAATTGCTTGACCAAATCCTTCTAAACTTCAATCTGCCTTTACTCAAAAGTACAAATCCATTCACCAGTTAGGCAACTGTACACTCACAGGTTTTCACCAATCTTGCCAACTTAAACAACAACTTTTACAAACAACATCATGGACCTTAAATACAAAAACAATTTGGTCGGTAACATAACAAAAACCTAATTCTCATCATCGAGATTATAAACAAGTTAGTACAATCTTGACCATTAGAAATCATAAGAATCTCTTCACATTCTTCAAGAAAATTCCAACTGCTCCATGATCACCAGTTCATCCGACTTTGTAACTCATCACGCACTTTGTATTAGATGCAATCCACTTTGCTCCTTTCCAAGAAATCAAACAAACACGCCAAATCAATTTGTTCTTATCCTCATACAATGATCACATGTGTCAACATCATTTCCGTTCACTAGATAATAAACCAACAGACTTTATCGGTTAGGGTTTATCAACAGGTAGGGTTTACCTGTTACATTACCTAGAAAGGTTTAACCCTTTACACCAGTTTACTGGTTCAACTCACAAACTTAACATACCTGTTTACAACATCTTCAACAAAGTTTAACACACTGGTTACAAGACAAAAACAATAATAACAATAACATCAACAATATCATGAACACCATTAAACCAGTACAATTGACATCAATGACAACATATCATTAATGCAATGTATATGCAAAATGCCAACAAAATAAAAATGCCAACATATATATATATATAGATAACATATATGTTAAATTCTGTGAGAAGCAAGAATTGAGCCAAGATCTGATGTTGGTCATAGATCACATGCAACTCCAAGCAACGGATGATCGAAGATCAAAATAGCTGAATGAAGGTAAATCTGATATGAGAGAAAAATAGAGATAAAGAAGAGAATTTAGAGAAGACTCTCACCGAGCTATCACTTCCCTTGTGAAGGTGAGAGTATATTGCTTATTATATAGAAAAATAATAGCATATACAACCAAGAGGTGCATTAACTCCCACCTCCATAAAAAGTGGGAGGTTTTACCTACTACCCCATAAAAGGTGGGAGGTTTTTACCTACTTGGTAAATGCCAAAACATGTGGCATAACCTCCTTACATGAAAACAAAAAAGGAGTTATAAGAGGTGGCAGATAAGGCCAAAAGAGGGTGAGAAACCCAACTACCCCATAACCCACTTAGAAAATGACAAAATAGTGGTTATGAGAGGTGGCACAACAAGCCAAAAGAGGGTGTGTAACTCAACTACCCATTTGAGGTGGAGAGTTACACATGTAGCTAATGTATTCCGCCATGTGTCCTCATATTAACCACACCTAATAACCTAAGCAAGCTTAATAATATATGTGTAGGAAAAATAAATACCTCCTAACATAAGGAAAATAAAAAAACCTACACTAACACCCCCCCTTAAGCGTAGCTTAGGTGGGTGAAAAGATGGGTCCCGGCAAATGAGGCCATGTTAGGTACCCATGTACATAAATATCCCCCCCAAAAGAAGAAGACCCCCCCCATAAGAGGAATAGACCCCCCTAAATAGAGAGAGAAAGAATGAAGGACTAAGAAGCCCCTCTTGAAGTAGACACCTTTTGCATCCCAAGCAAAGACCGCAAATGAAGGAACTTGCTTTCAGTGAAAGGTTTGGTGAAGATGTCCGCAGTTTGCTCCGATGTAGAACAATACTTAAGATCAATGATGCCTTCCTGAATGAGCTCCCGAATATAGTGCATATGTATCTCAATGTGTTTCGTCCTCTGATGATGAACTGGATTTCTTGAGATCTGTATAGCACTCTGATTATCACAAAAGATGATGGTAGGCTTTCTGACTGGAATACCAAACTCAGTAAGAATATTTTGAAGCCAAATAGCCTCAGTGGTGGCATTGACTGCCCCTTGATACTCGACCTCTGTCGATGAAAGAGCAATTGCAGACTACTTCTTGCTCGACCAACAAACTGGACCAGAACCAAGTGAGAAGCAATACCCAGAAGTAGACTTGCGATCCTGAGAATCACCTGCCCAATCTGAATCCGTATATCCTACCAAGTCAATATCCACACCTGCTACATACTGAATTCCATAATTGTGAGTACCCTGAATGTAGTGGAGGATTCGCTTAGCTACTTTCCAATGCAACTCATGTGGCTCCTGCATGAATCTAGAGACCATGCCCACAGCATAAGAAATGTCGGGTCTCGTATGAGTCAAATAAATGAGGCTTCCAACAAGCTGTCGATATAAAGTGCCATCAACCAAGGGTGAAGAGCACTTAGCCTCAAGTTTGACCCCTGACAAAAATGGAGTAGGTGCAGGCTTACAATCAGCCATGTGAAATCTAGAGAGAATATCAAGTGCATACTTGGGTTGTCCAAGGAAGATTCCTGAAGATGATTGAGTGATCTCAATTCCCAAGAAGTAATGCAGAAGACCCAAGTCTGACATCAAAAATCTATCATGTAGAGCAATTTTCACTGCTTTGGTGGTGGATGAGTGACTCCCTGTGAGTAACAAGTCATCAACATAGAGAACCAAAAATGTGAGAGTTTCATCCTGTTGCAGAATGTATACGTTCGGATCAGAATGGCACCGAGTGAAACCAACTGTCAGAAGGAATGAGTCCATCTTGGCATACCAAGCTTGAGGAGCCTATTTAAGGTCATAGAGAGACTTTCAAAGTCGACACACAAGTGAAGGATCCTGAACAAACCCCTGTGGTTGCCCCATGTAGATTTCCTCCTGAAGGTCACCATGAAGAAATGCACTCTTCACATCCATCTGATGAACTTCCCAACGATGTGCTGCAGCTATAGCAAGAACAAGTCGGATGGAATTCATCTTAGCAACTGGAGCAAAAGTTCAGAGTAATCAACCCCTAGAACTTGGGAAAAACCTTTTGCTACCAAGCGAGCCTTATACTTATCAACCGACCCATCCGCTGCAAATTTTGTTCGATAGATCCACTTGCATCGAACAAGTTTCCTTCCCTTAGGAAGAGGAACTAAATCCCATGTGTGATTCCTTTCCAAGGAATTGAACTCTTCTTGCATTGCAGCATCCCACTTAGGAACACCTGAAGCTTCTCGAAAGGACTGTGGATCAGAAGCTGAAGCAATGAAGAGATGTGGAGCTTGCTGAAATTGTGACCTTGTTCTTCTAGTATCTAATGGATCACCAAGCCAATCTCCTGCTGACTCAAAAGTTTGTCGAGCCCAAAGAGGCACTGAGGCTGGAGAGTCTGGGGGAGAATCATCAGCCTCTGAATGATGACTATGAGAGGAATGTGAATCCTCATCATCACTGTCACCATCTGAAGTAGAGGAAGAAGACTCCTCATCAAGATTAGGAGGATTAAGATCCTCTGAAGAACTGTCATCATAATGCAATTTCTCCAATGTGATAGTGGATGGAGAAGTGGTATGAGAAGAACTAGAAGAACTCTCCTCAAAACGAACACTCCTCTCAATGAACAACTCATGAGTAGTGGGATGGAGAAGCCTATACCCTTTGACATCATCTGGATATCCAACAAATATGCAAGGCTTACTCTGCGGATCCATAGCCTTGCGTTTTTCAGCTGGAATGTGGGCCCATGCAAGAGAACCAAACACTCTAAAGTGTTTAACTGTGGGTTTTCGACCAGTCCAAGCTTGAAAGGGAGTTACCCCCTTCACAGCTTTATGAGGAACTCGATTCTGGATGTAACACGCATAGTTGATGGCCTTTGCCCAATACTGAGGTGCCAAAGACTTGGAGTGAATCATACAATTAGCCATCTCCTTCAAGGACCTATTTTTTCGTTCTGCTACACCATTTTGTTGAGGACTGTATGGAACTGTGTGCTGCATGTTGATACCTTCTGAAGCACAAAACTGTTCAAACTGATTATTAACATATTCACCCCCATTATCTATACGCAGAATCTTGATGAACTTCCCAGATTGTTTCTCTGCAAAAGCTTTGAAATCTAGAAAATTTTTAAAGACTTCAGACTTCTGTTTGAGAAAGTAAACCCATGTATATCTAGAAAAGTCATCAATAAATGTCAAGACATATCTAGCCTTGCTAAAAGATGGTTGTGGAAATGGTCCTGCCAAGTCACTATGTACCAACTCCAATAGTTGTGTAGCTCTCCAAGCTTTACCTTTATCATACTTCTCCTCTGGATGCTTACCAAGAATGTACCTCTAGCAAACTCCATCAGAAAATCGAATAGAAGGCAACCCTGAAACCATTTCTTGTTGACTGAGTTGTTGCAAGTAACGGTAGTTCAAGTGGCCAAACCGTTGATGCCACAAACAACTCACCTCATCTGCATGAGTGAGTAAAACTGTCAAAGGAGAGTCAGGAACAAAGTGAGAAAACTGATATAATCTAGAATGATGATCTGCTTTTCCCACAGCAACAGTAGACCCATTATGCATTTCGCTGATTACCACTGCATCTGGTGTGAACTCAACTCGCTTGCCAGAACCAGTGTGAGTGATCTGATAAACAGATAGGAGATTAGTTGATAAAGATGGAACACAAAGGACATCTTGAAATGTTCCTTCACCCACATCAACAGACCCTCTCCCATGCACTTCAACAGGAGTGTCATCACCCATTAGGATGGAAGGCATAGAACATGGCTCTAAAGATGTGAAATCATCTTCTGAAGAAGCCATGTGGTGTGAAGCACCTGAGTCAATTATCCAAGAATTTGGTTGTGAAGCAATAGCAACTAGGGCCTTACCCTTTCCTTTCCCCTTACTCTTATCTATGTCCTTAGAAGATCCTTCTGATGAACTCTGTTTGACTAAATCAGGAACCTTGATATTATTCTTTTCAAGAAGATTTGAAAGGTGATCAATTTGTTTCCTTAAACACTTATGTTCATCATGACCAGGCCTCTTACAATAAGAACACTTGACCTTTTCTTTCTTAGGTTGTTCACCTTTTGATGAAGAGGTCTCATTGTCTGCTTTTGAAGTAGCAGATTTCTGATCTTTCTTCTTCTCTCCTTGGTTCTTTTGTTTCTTATCTTGCTTACTAGACCCTTTCTGTTCTTTTATGCCTTGATTTAAAACTAAGCCATGTGACTTAGAGGGCTTTATTGTACCCATTTGAACCAATTTGTCCTGCTCCCTAGTGAGTTCTACAACAAAATCATCTAAAGAAGGCATTTTGAATGTGGTACCTAGGGCACATTTGGTAGCATAGAATGTAGAAACAAACACTGAATAGTTAGGACCAAGCTTAGAAAGAATACTCAAAATCAGTTGCTTATCATCTTTCTTAGTTCCACACTATTCCAACTGCAATCTTATAGACTTAAGTTTAGTGAAGAAATCTTGTATAGTATCAAAATTGGTTGGATTCAACCCTATGAGTTCATTTTCCAATTGATGACCTCTTAGTTCATCCTGCTTACCAAAGAGGTTTCCCAAAGTAGTCCATACTGCATTTGGTGTAGTAGCAGATTCAATGTGAAAAAGAAGGTCAGGAGAGACTGACATGCACAATGTACCAAAAGCTTCATCACATTTATTAAACCATTTAATCTTTTCTGCAGCATCTTGAGGTTCAGTTTCAAGTCCCATAGTAACACGATGATATCCATGTCTTTTCAGATATATATACATGTATGTATATGTATGTATATATACATGTATGTATATGTACATGTATACATATATATACATATATATACATATACATACATATATATGTATATATATATACATATATATATATATATATGTATATATATATATATACATATATACATATACTTACACACACACACACACACACACATATATATATATATGTATGCATATATATGTATATATAATATACATATGTGTGTGTGTGTGTGTGTGTGTGTGTGTGTGTGTGTGTGTGTGTGTGTGTGTGTGTGTGTGTGTGTGTGTGTGCATATGTATATGTAGTGTTGAAAATTCCATACCTCTTTGTAATTTGACCTACATATTTTTTAACCACTTTGGTTTCCATTCACCTAGCACCTCAGTAGGCTCACTTCAGCCCTTGCATCAACCTTTTCCCTCTTTTAGGATGGTCAATACACCTTTCAGTAGTCATCCTTCTACTTTTGTTTCCTATTATTCAAATGTTTCTTTTACCACTTGTCATTTTTTATTATGATTCAATTGGACACTAGAGCGTATTTTCACTTTTTACTCAGACATGTTGTTGGAAATGACCCTGAATATTTCAAATGGCTTGCTAGCCCTCTTCCTTCCTCTCCACTCTTTTCAATCTATCCTCTCTCTTCATTCAAGCTCTCTAGATTCTATATACAATCGCTCTTATTCTTTGGGTTCTTACAACTTCCTCTGGTTCTCTATCACTTGATACAAGAGTCTTTAGTTTGCTATAGCAATCTCAAGGTCTTACAATATTTCTCTTGCAACTCTCTTGGCTTAATCAAGCCTATTTGATAATATCTATCTATTAATCCTATCTTTGGGTATCTTGGGATTTATCACACCCCTCTTCTATGATTTATAATTTATCATTTATCTTACCTTGCATTTATCTTTTATTCTATCAATTTATCTAGCTTTCTGTGTAGGTGCAAACACCAAGATAGGGATTTGCTAAGGCAAGTTCCCAAGCAACCCCATGCATTTTTCCTTTGTGGCTTGTGTGCAAATTGCATTAGAGAAGATTTATTTGGCTAGAGGCTTCATAGCATGGACCTATTATTTTTCTATTTTCTCCCCTTTTCTCTTATTTCACTTTATTTTCTAGTTGTCTATATTTTAATATTATCATACTTCTTTCATTTATTTGTATGGCTAGTAGTCCCTTCTATGTGCGGTTCTTTCTTTCTATCTGTATAGGACATAGTGTGTTACGCTAGAATCCTAGTTCTGTGCATTCATCCTGGTCACAGAGAGACACCAAAACTATCTAGAAGGCTTGTCTATTTTGTATTAGCTTAGTTCTATACCTCGTATCCCCTGACTCACCCTTAGCAAAAATTTTAGTGAGGTAGTGGTGGATCGATTTGTCCTCTAAGATTCATAATCTTGGAGGTGGGAAATACCCTCTTCTAGATTTTTGTGAACCCAGCGTGAACACTTCTTTTGTAATACTTTTAGATAATTATTTATCATTCTTTTTGTCATTCAATATACCCCTATATGTTATAAAAATAAAAAAAGACAATTCTTAATCTTTCCACTTGCAATAAAAAATTTGGTTCACAAATTTATGCATTCTTTCTTAAGCTTAAGTTTATTAATTTCAAAATGCATATGTTCTTCTTTGATGAATTTAGTTTCTAACCTTATTCAAAGTGCTAATGATGTTCCTTTTCATGCTTGTGATGGCGACTTAGATTTGCCCGTGTCACTCTATGCCTTTAATCCCTCTCATAATATATCTTCTATTTCAGAGGATATTTTGTTACAAGAGGATATATCATTGACACCTTTCATAATGTTACTCTATATTATCTTCATTCTAGTGCATTCCCTTCTAGAGATAATGCACTAGTGAATGATGAGTCTCGGCTCATATTTTATTTTCCAAAGGTTGATGTTGAAAAAATTCCTTCATGTCTAAATATTCTACATATCACAATGATTGTATGAATGTCATTTATGCCTATGCTGCCCCTAAAAGGCCTAAGAGACCAATCATTCATGTGACTTCATCTAGTCCTTTTCCAAAGAAGGTAAAATATATTCATGGTGTTCCTTTTGAAAATGACTCACCAAATCTTTTTACAAGATATGCATAATCTAAGGCTCCCTCTTATAGAATATTATCCCATACTTATAATACTCATAGAGATAAGAATAGTATAGATCACTCTAATACTTCTTTACCACCTTCTCAACCAAATCTTCTTCAAGCACCTAAGCCTTTAGTTAAGTGATCTAGTGATTATGATCTTATTGAGCAACTTCATGTTACTCCCGCTAAGATCTCACTTTGGGATTTGCTTCAGACTTCTTAAGTTTATCAAGGTACGCTACAAGAAGCTTTGCAAAAGATCTTATTACCTTCTTCTACTAGGCCTTTGGATGTAAATGTGTTGATGGATCATATTTGTACAAATTCTCTGAATATTACATTCTATCCACATGAACTCGCACCTCCAAAATGAAGAAATCAAGCAGACCCACTAATGATAATAATTTATGTTAATGTTGTTCACATTAGACGGACTCTTGTTAACACTGGTTCAATACTCAATGTTTGTATTCTAGACCTATTTTCCAAAATCAAAGTGGATTCTAAGTCTATTGTTGCATCTTCTATGTTCATTCATGGTTTTGATAATACTGGTAAAACCGTTTTGGGAACTGTTATTTTTCTTATAAAGGTTGGACAAGTTACTATTCCAATCCGATGCATGTTATGCTAGGACCTTTATCATATAATCTTCTATTGGGTAGACCTTGGATTTATCCTTTAGGATCAGTCAGTTCGACCCTTGTTCTATTAAATTTGTTGCTAACAATTAGCTAGTTACACTCAAGGCTGATCCTAAAGTTGTGCACTTATGTCAAATTGTAGAAGTTAATCATTCCCCTGTTACACCTACCTTTCAAAACTATATTCCATATTTATCTTCTAATATGCTAACAAATATTCCCATGGACCCTTCTAAAGAGGAAACACATGACAAGGTTGTCCCTAAAGAAGATCCTCCTAAAGTAGAAAGTCTTAAGTCTACTTCTACTTCATCTCTTTCTCAATCAAATGCATTTTTTGGTGATGATTAAGGTTCCTTATGCTTTACAAGATATTTCATTAGGGAGTAAAAATTCAACCGTATCCACCTTAATATTCCAAAAGTATCATTCACACCTGCTACCAAAGATGATTATACTTCTTTATCGTAGGATCATGTTAACTCCATTGCCTACACAATTAAAGGTGATCATCTCCCTTTGGTAGAGTTCCAATCATGTTATTCTATAGGGTTAAATATTGATTCCAAGTATGGATACAAAGGATATGGTCTTGGGTGCATGGTTCAAGGAGTTAAGGTCCCATTGGAATCAAAATTACACTCCTTTACAGTGGGTTTAGGCTACAAAGATTCTCCTTTGTCTTTATCTCATTCATTCTCTAATATTCCTATTTCTTCTTATTATGAGCAGTCAATCTCTTTTTCCCAAGAGAAAGGGTTGCTTCTTTCTCCTCATCCTTTATTTGATCAAGATATTATTTTGTTGTGGCTACTTAAATCCGGCTTGATTGCTCTTCCTCCTACACATAATAAGTTTCCTAAGAATGGTTATTTCTATTCATACCATCATGTTCTTTCTCATTCTACTAGTGAATGTAAGGAATTCAATGACAAGATTTAACAACTTCATCAATCAGGTGTCATTGATCTTTCATGTATTGATATGCCTTCTTGATCTTCTTTGCATAGAAATTGACATCAAGATATATATTTATATCTCTCTATCATATTTCAACCTGATATTCATTCTTATCATGTTTGTTGCAGAGATGCCTAATAGGCTCAATGACAACCCACAATTTTTTCTTATTCCTTGAGAGAATGACTTTGACCAAAAGAGGTCGTGTGTATTTGCAAGACTCCACAAACCAACTAGACCTTCTCAAGGCCACTTGTTCAAAAGAGACACCAACCTTCTTCCAAGGTTCTAAACACAGTCACTTGGCTTCCTTATGATATCCTAGAAAATAACAAACAACTCACAAATCTATCTTGAGGCCCAACTAAGAAAGTGACTAGGATTGCTCATCAATCCCTTTTTAAGCCAAACCCCAAAACCTAGGCTTTATGCCTCAAAACTAGACCAATACAATGGAGACCACCAGAACTCAATAATTCCTACTCTAACATTTGTACAACACTAAAATAAACCAATTTTTCAACCTCAAATCAAAAATTTGATCAAAACCTTCAAATTGGCCAATTAGGCCTGCCTAACGAGTTTTTGGGCAATTACTATTGACTCCCCAATCATAAAAAAAAACTAAGGGTTGTTTAAAATATCCTTTTGGAAGTTTTAAAACATATTCCAAAACCAAGTTTTGGTCCAAACATTTGATCACCAAACCCACTATGTCCAACAAGGCCTAATAGGGCTATTAGGTCTAGGTTGTGAAACAACCACCCTTTACAGAGTGCAAACAACACCAAATCCACTGGGAAAATTTCTTTCTAGTCTCCAATCCACCAAATTCAACATCTCACAGTCCTAAACCCGTTAAATTTAGGCTATGTCCCAATCTCTTTTCAAACCCTTACGACTCGTACTGTCACATAGAGATGTCAGTCCCTAATTTGCACTTCTTGATAATGAATCCATTAGAGTCTTCCTTGCAAAAGCTGGAATCTTCATCAGAACCCTAAACATGATCATCTCACTGAGAATTAGATTTTTCCATGGTGACATGAAGAGTTAAGGGTATTTTATTGTCGAAAACCTAGACAAATAGGGTTTCCGACCTACGACTAGTGTTTTGGTTATAACTTCTGCAATTGTGATCTTTTTCCCTCAAATCAAGTTGATATGAAAGGTTACTCAATTATCTACATCTCCATATTCTTATCACCCTTGAATCCATCCATACAAGTCATACACAGAGAATTGAAAGCAATAAAATAGATTAAATACCAATCATAAGAAGAGAAAAACTTCTTCATTCATGTGCTAGAACTTCATCCACACCTCTTCCTTGACCAAAAGAGGCTTATAAATATTTATTGCAAATACCCCAACCGATATCAACCACTTTTTGAAATTTGGTGACCGTTGGAGATTCAAAAAGTTGCTAAGGCAAGTAAAGATGCAAAAGAACCTTTTGCATATTTTTGACAACTTTCCATCTTTGGACATAATGACTTCCTATACCCCTAAAATTTTGTCACAAAGCCAATTTAGACTTACATATATGAAAAATATCCACAAGAATTCAACTCCACTGTTAGGACTCCTTTGAGAATGGTTCGACCAACCATGTCCAAATGGATTATAATAGACAACATTGGCTATAAAGCCTTACATCTTCATCAAACATTTAGAGATGATCCATGTGACCATATTACATCAAATGATAACTCCTATGCATGCCTACACAATCTTATTGAGTGAAGATGAGGGTGCTCCTGCACCATACTCTTGAGAGTGAATGAATCTCAATTCCCTCTTGATATTAGTTCTTCAATGCTGCTCCCATGCTTCTTAATGTCATTCTTATCTATCCATGTTACATCTTCCTTTGGGAGATTATGCCATTTGACTAGACACTACTTGTATGTTTTATTTATGTTCTTCTTAATCTCTTTGGTATCCAATATGTTCTCCAAATTCAAGGGTTGGATATGTGGCAAATCCTTCACCCAGTCTTCATCATCTTCTACAATAGAAGCTCGATTTGAACTTGTAGTTAGGGATCAGAGACATTGAAAATGGGAGAAATCACTATGTTAGGGGGAAGTTCAAGCTCATAGGTATTCAGTCCTGACTTGTCCCTTATTATGCATAGTCCTATTTTCAACATCATTAGCTTTTTATATTTTCATTTTGGTATTCTTTCCTTCCTAAGGTGAGCCAATACTAGATCCCTCACCTTAAACTATACATCCCTTTTTCTCACATCTTCTTTGTTGTTATATTTGTCAACATTCATTTGGATAGTTTCCTTCACCTACTCATGTATGTCTCTCATTGCAATAGCAAAATCTACAACTTATGCACTCTTCTTTGTCCCCTACAAATCTTTGAGTTCCAAGACTCCTCTTGGATGAAGACCATAAACAATTTCAAAATAATTACTACCTATCCTTCTATTGACTGAGTCAATGTAGGCATACTCTACCTAAGATATAACCATGTCCCATGCTTGCCCATGTTTATTAGTTAAACATCTAAGAAGGTTTCCAAGAGATCTATTAAATACCTTAGTCTGACCATCTGTCTAAGGATGGTATGTAGAGTTAAAAGACAAACTTGTACACAAATTTTTCCATAGGGTCCTCCAAAAATGACCCACAAATTTAGAATCTCTTTTTGAAACTATGTTTAAGGGAGATCCATGAATCCAGTACACCCTCCTTGAAGAATAGTTATGCAATGTACAAGGCATCATTAGTGCATTTACAAGAGAGGAATTGAGCCATCTTACTAAATCTATCAACCACTACAAAGATAGTGTCATAGCCCCTTTATGTCCTTGGTAGGCCTAAGTCAAAGTCTGTATTGATTCTCTCCCATGGTCTACTTGGAATAGAGAGTGGTTGATATACGCCTACATTAGAGGACACCCATTTTTCTCTTTGGAAAATAATACAACCTTCCACAAACTTTTTGATGTCAATCTGCATCCTAGGCCAGAAATAGAACCTCTTCACCTCTTCTAATATTTTATCTAGACCAAAATATCCTCCTAAACCCCCACAATGCTTCTCCCTTATGATTTTTTTCCCTCATAGAATACCTAGGGACACATAACTAACTTCCCTTGAAGAATAACCCATTCTAAATCTATAAATTAGAGTATTCAACATGAAAAAGGTGGGAAAAATTATTGCAAACCTCATAAGCCTCCTTGAAGTCTTCATCACCTTTGTACGTGTCCTTGAGGGACTCAATGTCAACACTCTATAATTGAATTTCCTACATTTTCATAATTCTCCTGCTAAGTGCATCTGCGACCTTGTTTGCCTACCCTTTCTTGTGCTTTATTGTGAATGTTTATTCCTATAGATATTCAACCCATTTCATGTGTTGTGACTGAACTTTTCCTACCCATGGAGAAAACTTAGTGCATGGTTATTAGTCTAAACAATGAATTCCCTAGGAAGTAACTAGTGCCTCCATTTTTTCAGTGCTTGCACCATGGAATACATTTCAAGATCATAGGATGAGTACTTTAAGTTTCTCACTAAAGAAGGCTATTGGCCTACCCTCTTGACTTAAAACTACACCAATTGCTACATTACTGGCATCACCTTCTATAGTAAATTTTTTATTGAAATTAGATAATACAAGAATTGGTTCTCGTGCTACCTTTTGTTTTAAATATTCAAACCCCTGATTTGCAACATCAGTCCAAGAGAACTTATACTTTTTCCCTCCTTTTATGGTCTCCAAGATGGGTGCACAGATCTAACTGAATTTTTTGATGAATTTCCCAAAAAAAGGTGGCTAAATCATGGAAACTCCTTAAATATCCCACTAACTTTAGAGTGGGCTAGTTCAAAATGGCTTCAGCTTTAGAGGGGTCGATCATCAAGTCTCACTTTGAGATGAAAAATACTAAATACAATAATTCCTACTTCATGAATACACACTTCTCTATATTGATCATTAGCTGCTCTTGATGTAGTTTCCTCAAAACCATCTCCAAGTTCTTCAAGTGCTCCTCTTTTGTCCTGCTAAACACTAATATATCATCAAGACAAATAACCACAAATTTATTAATGAAAGGCTTCAATACCTCATTCCTGAGGTGCATGAAGGTGCTTGGGAAATTTGAGAGCCCAAAAGGCATAATAGGCCACTCATTTAGGCCTTCATTGGTTTATAAGGTGGTCTTCCATTCATCTTGTTTCCTTATTGGGATCTTTTGGTAGCCACATTTGGGATCTATCTTAGAAAAATAATATGCTCCTCCAAGGAAATCAATTAGGTCTTCAATTCTAGGCATGGGGAATCGGTACCTTATAGTGACTTTGTTGATAGCCCTTGAAATAGTGCATAGTCACTATTTTCCATCTTTTTTGGGTGCTATCATAGTTGGGACTAGACAAGAGCTTAAACATTCTCTCACAAAGCCATTATCTAGTAGGTCTTGCACCTACTTTGCAATATATGCATTTTATGAGGGAGTTATTTTATATGATACTTTATTTGGCAAGGTAGCCCCAATGATGAAATATATGTGGTGACTAATATCTCTGGTAGGGAGTAGTGAGTTAGGCATCACATCAACAAGGATACATTTGTATCTTTCCAACAAGTCTTGTAATTCCTTAGGGAATCCTTCCTTCACACTGTATATTAGACTGGACTTCTCTTTAGGCTTGAGTACCAAGGAAAAACCTAAGACATCTCCCTCCTTTAGGGTCTCTAAAAACTCCTTCTCCCCTACCATCAATACACTAGGCCCTTCATGTATAGGACTAGGCTCTTCAATGAGTGATGTCAGATTGTAGGTGACCCCATATTTGTTAAAGAATAAGAGTTTTATTCCCTGGCATGTTTGGCCTTTCTGTGAAACTACTAAGATCTCCCTAGCAAAAGATGACATGAATCCATAGGAAGGATATCACATTAAATTTTATCTTTATAGGTCCCTATATTGAATTCTACCCAAGATTGTTCATTGACTAGGACTTGGTGCCCTTTACTTAGCCAGGACACCTTATATGGACAAGAATGAGGGATGCTTTTCAACTTTAAGTTCTCTACTACTTCCAAAGAAACAATGTTATTAGTAGAAGTATAATCAATGATTACCTTACAAATTTTACTTTGAATCTTGTATTTGATTTAGAACAATATCTTCCTTTGAGGTGGTTCATTGCCGATAGGGACCTTGGCGAGTGCTCTCCAGAGCATCAAGTTCTCTCCAACTTTTGAAGTGAGGTTCACCTTTGGGGAAGTTACACTCCTTCATGGGCCAAATGGTTTCTCCTTTCTCCTTTGTGGTTGTTTGATGTCTGCTTCTCAGGGAACCTATTTGCAGCATTTCCTATCTGATTGTAATTGTAACATCTACTAATGAAGGTATTTAAACCTCTCACTGGCCCTCTAAATTTGCCTCTGTTATTGGGCTTTCTTCCTCTGAAACCTCCCCTAGATTTTACATCTCCTCCATGCTCACTATGACTTGGCTCACTTGGTGACCTCAGAAATTGTCCTCTTCCTCCAAAGATACCTCTTCCTCTACCTCTCTTGCTCTGCTCACTCTTCCTTCTTTACATATCATCTGCCCTCAAAGATATTTCGAAACATTCATCCATAGTCCTTGGATTTATCAAATTGGTCTCATCCTGCATATTGAATCTCAACCTGTTGAGATATCTTGAAACTTTCCCTTTTTTATTTTCCACATGGCCACATCTGATTGAGAGTTTTTAGAATTATTCAGTGTAGGAGGACACATCCATCTCCTTTTGCTTCAGATTTTGCATCTTCCTATAGGTTTGAATTTAATGATCTGTAGATAAGAATTGATCTTTAATCTTAGCAACCATACTTGACCATGAGGTAATCATACTCCTTCCCGCTTTTACCCTTTCTCCTTAGGTGTATTTCCACCAAGTTAATGTAGATCCTTTCAATTTTGTTTTAGCAAATTTAAGTATGATATCTTTTGACATCTCCTTGTAATCCAAATAGTTATTGAGTCCATCAAACCACTCAAGTACTTCATGAGTTTCCATCTTCGAACCATAAATAGGAATATCCATCCTTGCATCAGTGATTTCCTTGATTACTAACTACAAGATCCTTTTGAGTCTCTTATCATAAGCATTTTACTCCTCTTGTTGGACTTCATTTGGGGGGTGTTCATCTTCCTCCCCTTCCTCTTCTTTAGAGTTATCTCCATCCTTCATCTCTATCTGCTTTCCCTTTTCTTTTTCCTTCTCAGCCTCCATGGCCCTAAACATGTCTTTCATCTCGTGGAACCTTTTGGCCACTTCAGTAGTAATCCCCTTTGCAGGAAATATGTTTGCCTCTTCTTCACCCTATCCTTCCAACATACAACAAGTCCTTGTTCCCAAAAATCAGACTTTCTCAGATACCAATATAATGCAGAAGATCCTAATAGGCCTAATGACAACCCACAAGTTTTTTTTCTTCCTTGACCCTTATTAAAAGACCAAAATAGGATGTGTGTATTTGCAAGACCCCACAAACCAACTAGACCTCCTCAAGGCCACTTTTTTAAAAGAGACACCAACCTTCTTCCAACATTCCAAACATACACACTTGGCTTCCTTACGCTCTCCTCAGACATCACAACCAACTCACAAATATCTGTTGAGGCCCAACTAAGAAAGTGACTAGGATTTCTCATCAATCCCTTTGTAAGCCAAACCCCACAACCTAGGCTTTATGTCTCAAAATTGAACCAATATAATGGAGACCACCAAAACTCATTCATTCCTACTATAACACTTACAAAAAACTAAACTCAACCATATTTTCAACCTTAAATCACATATTTGATCAAAACCTTCAATTTGGCTAATTAGGACTAGTAACCCCATTTAGGCTTACCTAACAAGTTTTCAAGCCACGATTTTTTACTCCCCAATTATATAGAAAAAATAAGAGTCATTCTAAATACCCTTTTGTAATTTTCAAAACATATTCCAAAATCAGGTTTGGGTCCAAAAATCTAATCACCAAACCAACTATCTCCACCAAGACCTAATAAAGTTATTAGGTCGAGGTTGTGAAACAACTACCCTTCACAGACTACAAACATCACCAACTCCACTAGGAAAATTTATTGCTGGTCTCCAATCCACCACATTCAACATCTCATAGTGTTGAAACCCTTTAAATTTAGGCTTATGTCCCAATCTCCTTTCAAACCCTTACTAATTGGAATATCGCATAGAGATGCTAGTCCCTAATTTGTACTTCTAGCCAAGGAATCCATTAGAGTCATCCCTACATGTTTGTGAACCTTCATAGGAACTCTAAAATCTATCATCTCACTAAGAATTGGATTTTTCCACATTGGCATAAAGAGTTATGGGCATTTTATTGGCCAAACCCTAGACAGTTAGGGTTTCAAACCTGCAACCAGTATTTTGCTTATAACTTTTGTAAATGTGAATTTTTTTCCCTCATATCAAGTTTAGATGAATTTTTTTTTCAATTATATACATGTCCATATGGTAATCACCCTTCAATCAATCGATGCAGGTCTTACACAAAGAATTGAAAGCAATTAAGTAGTTAAAAAACAATTATAAGAAGAGCAAACCTTCTTCATTCAGTTGGCATTTGCATGAAGATTGCATTACTGAAATGTTGTGTTGTCATTTATGTCAATTAACAGGTAATGTTATTGTAATAATGTTGTTTTGTAACCGATAGGAAGATATAGTAAAGGGAACTACAACCGAGAGGTGAGCTTGTGGAGGAAACTGGTATTGCATATGAAATGAAGAGATTAACCAGTAACCCTACCTTTAGATGAGACCAAACCCCAACCGATGGAGCTTGGTGAATCGGTTGTAGCAATTTATGATCAAATGATGAGTGTTAAATATTATGATACGTATGTATGTTATATAAGAAGAGTTTTAAATGATTTATGGGAAGTAGAGATAACGATTTTTTATCTTGGGAATGTGCAAGTTCATTACATGTAATGGAAAATGTGTGATGAGTTATGGAGTTAGATGAAGTGGTGGTCAAGGAGAGGTCGAGGTTGTCTTGAATGATGTGTAGTGATTGCTATATGTAATTTTCTATGTAATCCAACGATCATACTTGAACTAGTTTACTTGTCAGTAATATTGCATTTGACAGTTCAGTGTTTAAACCAATCAGTTTAGAGTTTGACTTGAGAGGTTGTTTTTGAGATTGGTGAAAATCTAATCAGCTTTATATCTACTTATTCACCCCCCCCCCCACTCTTAGTAGTTGACTAGATCCTTATTCATTCATCATACCATCACATTAATATGTCAAAACTTCATCCACACCTCTTCGTTGACCAATAGAGGCTTATAACTAATTCTTATATCTACTGCAACTGATATCAACCACTTTTTAAAGCGTGGTGACCGTTAGAGATTCAAAAAGTTACTAAGACAAGAAAAGATGCAAAAGAAACTTTTGCATCTTTTTGACAACTTTGCATCTTTAGACACAGTGACTTACTAGATCCCTAAATTGTTGTCCCAAAGCCAATTTAGGCTTACATATGTGGAAAACATCCAAAATACTTCAATTCCACCCTTCTGAGTCCTTTTACCATGGTTTAACCAAACATGTCCTAATGGATCATATTAGACAAGATTGGCTAGCAAGATTTATATCTTGATCAAACATTTATAGATGGTCCAAGTGACCTTATTACATCAAAATACAACTTCTATGCATGCCTACACCATCTTATTGAGGGAAGTTGAGGGTGCTCCTGCATCAGTGTCTCTATCTCTCACTCGTAGTGGTGACTATCCTTTTATCACTTTTTCATCTTTGCGTAGATGGGGGCCAGACTATTTGATTTATTGCTTTTTCTGGCCTTTCTAGGGGTCAATATACTACTTACCAGATCTATCTTTGATCACCCAATCACACGACT